>NC_039366.1:1312256-1934914 GCF_003573695.1 Papaver somniferum | reverse complement strand
TAAGTTGGAGAAGGATTTTTCCTTTGACAAAGTAAGCATATGAATTTACTCCACCCAAGATGGACTTTGGTCATGCACACACACAATGGGTGCCCATATTTCCAACATCTCCCACTCACACATAGTGTGTGTAAAACCAGCATGCTTCTCTATCAAAATCCTAAGAGAAAAATGTTCAAATTAGTAAATAGTTTGTGCGACCCCCGAGATACCTTCATTTTGGGAGCTCCGTACTAGAACCTCATTACGAGTCAGCATGGAGACATCAACCCTTCACTAAGAATGTTGGTAACTCATTACCTCAGATAATTTGACTACACCTGACACAATACTCTTAATCCCTTTAGAAAGCAGTATTGCACCCATGTACATTTTATCAATTGTACTCATGATTTTCGACAGACGAAAAACGTTGGCCAGCTATAAGTCGCAATTCATGGTGTATCATCAAATTTTCTTCCAAGAAATTCATACCGTTCAAATTCAACTTAACAACTTTCCTAGACATGTATCATCATAAGGGAAGTTGCATCGTATTATAAAACTTTCTAAAGTAGCATCATTAAGTATCCTCTTCATGACATAAACTCAAATCAAAGGGTAAATGAATAGGATATTAATCCAGTGGCTCACACAACAATGAAGCAGGGAATCATTCATTGCTCTCACAGTCGGTTGACTTAGCACATACATCATAAAGTGTATGCTATGGCGTTTCTCCCACTCAAATGGGCATGTCCAGAATAAAAAGCATACACCATACATATCTTAGTCTAGTCGCCATTTAGGCGCCTATCTTGACTTTCTGTTCCAACAATCATTCACATAGTAATTGTTCAGAAAATCACATCTGGCTTTGTAACAGGCTTCATTGAATGGTGGTTACATTTAATGATCGATCTCTTTGTGAGATCTCATCTTAAACATATTAAGGGGACTTATAGTTGTATAGAAGATTTTGCTATTAAAAGCATGTGGTTTTTCGAAAAACATATCTTCCGAAAAAAAATCTCTTCTTTTGTCTCATCTTGCACGCTATACTAAGCGCCAAGGCGAATCACCTGTATGAGTAGGCCGATTCTTTCCTGCTGACAACTTTAATATCTGTGTACACATCAAAAGTATATGATTTATACAAAAAAAATCATTTAAGAAAGCATAAATACTTATAATAATAATGTCATTATCATATGTTCTACATATCAAATCCTGTTTAATCCCATGTTCTCTATGTGAGATTGAAAAGAAATTCTCGGAATGGGCTTAGTCAAAGGGTCAACCAACATTCTATTTGTGGAGATATGTCTAAGAACAACCTTTCTTCGTGCAACCATCTCGCGTATAAAGTGGAATCTCCTACCAATGTGTTTGGTTTTTCCATGGTATTTGAGATCTTTCACATATGATAGAGCTGATGTGCTAGACAGACCAATATACTTTTTTTTCTGACTACACCAAGTGATTGCACAACCTCCAAGTTTAAAAACGTATCCTGAAGTGGATTTAAACTCATCTCTATCGTTGCTCCAATCGGCATCGCGAAGTCCTCTGAGTCTAATGTCTTCACCATGGTAACAAAGAGGGACATTAGCAGTCCCTTTAAGATAACGAAATATCATTTTAACTGCTTTCCAGTGATCTGGTCCAGGGTTACTTTGGTAACGACTTACCATCCCTACTGCAAAACTTATGTCGGATCTAGTACACAACATAATGTACATAAGACTCCCAACTGCAGATGCATATGGTACGTTGGACATGTATTTCTTTTCTTCTTCATTCTTAAGGCATTGATCGTTACTTAAGACACATGCTTTGTCCATAGGAGTGTAAATGGGTTTGCAATCATGCACTCGAAAGCGCTAAAGTAACCTTTTTATGTAAGTCTCTTGAGACAAACTAAGAGTCTTTCTTGAGCGGTCTCGCGTGATCTTAACACCTAACACATAATTAGCTTCACCCAGGTCCGTCATTTCCAAATTAGAGGACAACCACTTCTTAGTGGCGACAATTCCTTCTGGATCATTACCTGCTAATAAAATGTCATCGACATATAAAGATAGGATAAGAATGCTTTCCTGGGATCGTTTAATATACACACAATGATCTTCCTCAATCATTTCATAACCAGCAGAGGTGATAGATTGATGGAAGCTCATATACCATTGTCTAGACGATTGTTTAAGGCCATAAATGGAACGTTTGAGACGACAACCTTTGCGCTCTTGTCCTTTGACCTCAAAACCCGTTGGTTGAGACATGTAAATCTCTTCGTCTAGTTTCCCATTGAGAAATGCAGTTTTAACATCCATTTGGAACAATTCTAAATCCAAATATGAAACAATAGCAAGCACGAGGGGAATTGAGGCAAACCTTACCAAAGGAGAGAAGGTTTCCTCATAGTCAATACCCTCTTGTTGAGTATATCCTTTTGCCACTAGACGAGCTTTGTATTTTTCGATTGAACCATCTGCCTTACGTTTAATTTTAAAGACCCATTTGTTTCCAATGGCCTTTCCCCCAGGCGGAAGATCAACCAACTCCAAAACGTCATTCTTATCCATTTATTTAATTTCCTCTTGCATTGCAAAAAACCATTTATTGCAATCGACTGAAGAGATGGCTTCTCTAAAGGAAGTAGGCTCATCTTCAATACTCGCAACGTACATTAATATTTCCCCTTCAATCTCAAAGTGACGACGGGGTACTTTTCCACGCTTACTTCTGCGTGGTTCAAAAACTCGTGTCTCTAGCGGTTCACTCCCACTAGGATGTAGACCACTCCTACTATCTTCAGCGATTATAGGTTGAGAAGCTAATTCTCTACCTTCGCTCGAAGATGGTAAGATATCTTCACTCTCTTCTATTTCAAAGAGTTCCAAGATTTTGTTAATGTCACTGATTCGAGGAAAATCATTTTCAATGAAAACAGTATCTATGAACTCTATCTCAGTCATCCCTCCACTTGGATGTTCACCATACATCACATATCATTTTGAGCAATCAGAATATCTTATAAAGACAAGCTTTCTTGCTCTAGGACCTAGCTTTCCATACACATGAGAAGCGTTGTGAACATAACCAACTGAACCCCATGGGCGCAAATTACCTAAATTAGGTTTTTTGCCTTTCCAAAGTTCATAGGGCGTATAAGGAACCGATTGAGTTGTGACACGATTCAAAATGTAGGCCATAGTCATAATAGCATCCCCCCAGAAAGATATTGGGAGGTTGGCTTGCGCCATCATTGATCTAACCATATCTAATAATGTTCTATTCCTCTCTGCAATACCATTTTGTTGCGGAGTATTTGGAATAGTAAGATGTCTAGTTATTCCCTTACTCTCACAAAATTCCATGAACACATCGAATAAATATTCGCGTCCACAGTCCGTACGAAGAGTCTTCAAACTCTTCCCAGTTTGATTTTCAACTTCTGCAACAAAGCTCTTGAAACAATCCAAGGCTTCGTAGCGGTGAGCAATCAAATATACATAACCAAATCGCGTATAATCATCAATAAATGTGAGAAAATAAGAATAACCATGTCTAGCTTTAACATTCATAGGTCCACAAATATCAGAATGTACCAGCTCAAGAGGTTGAGCAGCACGTTTGGCGTTACCAAAAGGTTTTCTACAAGCTTTTCCTTCTAGACAAGGTTCACGTTGTAGGATCAGAATCTCGAATCGATAATGTCTCAGCGAAATTATCAACTACACAACACAACACAACAGCGTCGCAGAATAATTTCAGAAATGATACGATAAACGACATCAGCTAAAATCACGAGAAAGATGTGATAGTTCTGCGAAAATTAGAAAGCTTGTGAAATAAAAATTTGTAAGGTTGGGAGAATGTCACAAACCATACCCGAAAATAAAGGACAGATTAGCTGTCATCCACTATGTATTTTCCTATAAATAGTTGTTCATTTGTAAAGGAAAGAGAGAGATCTTTTTGAGTAAGAAACAAGTAAATAGGAGAGAGAAAGTCCAGAGCAGAGATCATTCTTGATTCCTTTATCTTTTCTTGTAAGAACATTCAAATATTGTTCAATAAAATTAAGAGTGTAAACCTAAAAATGAGTTGAGTAATAATGAAATCATATGAGGGGTGTAGTGCAGGATTTTCTGCAACTACATAATGGCGCTAGAAACAGGGAAGATTATTGAATATTATTCTAGAAAAAGCTGAAAATTAATATTGAGATTTGTGAATGAAGATTTAGAGTGATTGATTAAGAATTTTCCATAATTTCTTGCAATATTGTTAACATAGAAGAAATGGATAGAAGAAGAAATACATCCGAACAACCGACTACTGTTAGAAGAAGCAAGAGAATTGCTGGGAGAGAAAGAAGTGAAATGGGAGAATATACTAGAATGAGAAGTATTAGAGAAAATCAAAATCAACCACCAATTCAACAAACACTAGTTCAAGGGAGGAATACAGATTATGATAGGGTGAGTATACACACTTGGCAATCCAATTCGGCAGAAGAAGTAGAAGAAGAGCAACAAAACAGAAACCATTGACAGGAAGAGAGAAATCAAGAAGCAGATGAAGGAATAATTCATGGATATGAGGAAATTGGAGCATTAGAAACATTGAGACGAAGAATACATGAAGAAAGAAGAGCTGAGGCAGAAGAACGTGCAAATCTAACAAGGAAAAATCACGAATTAAGGATGGAGAATATAAGACTACATAATAGAAGATCGAGAAGTATTACAAAATCATATTCAAGATCGACTAGAAGAGAAATGAGGCGAAACTCACCCACAATCAATGCTGGAAACAATATTCAATAAGAAATATCAAATCCTAATGAAGAATATCGGGAAAATAGAGAAAGAGCTGATGATCGTTACGTTCCATAAAATGAAACTTTTGATGATGGGAAAAATGGTGGAAACCAAGAGAACGGACAACGTCAGGGACGAAATGACCAAGATAGCGAAGGAAATCGAGAGGAAGGAAGAAGAATTTTACATGAAAGAGAAAATCAAAGAAATCAACAGACAATTGAAGAAGAAATTGATAGACATTATGCTGAACAAGCACGTTTGATCTGCTAACGTGAAAGATTGAGAGCGAAAATGGAAGAACAAGAGCTTCAGGAGACAATTCGCCAGAACAATCACGACAATCGAGAAAGAAGGCGTACACAAAACCGGAATAACGGTAATCTCAATGAGGAGTATGATAGAGTACAGAGGATGGCTGAAAGACAGCGAATGGAATTGATAAGAAATGAACAAAATCATGGAGGGGAAAATGAAAGGCATCATCATATGCGAATTCAAAATAGAGATGAGGAAGAAAATCGCAGAAGAAGACGAGATGAGGATAATGAAGAAGAAATGAAAAATTTCGCGAGAGAAGATAGACATGAACGCAGAAGAAGAGGGGCGAAATTAAAAAGACCAATGGATCAAGATTCAGGTGTAAATAAAAAATCTTCAAAGAATTAGAAGAAATGAGAGGAATGCTAAATAATAGAGGAGAAGTAGGCAGAAGATTGGATGAAGCAATAGAAGAAGCTGCGAAAACTCCATTTACAAGGGAAGTACAATTAGGAGGAATACCACCGAAATGCAATTTTCCCGCTTAACCAGCATTTTTGATGGAACAACTTGTGCAATTCAACACATTAAAGCCTATGTGAGGTGCATGTTACAATGGGAAAATCATGATGTCGTATTGTGCAAATATTTCGCATCCAGCTTAATAGGAGAGGCGTTAAAATGGTTTGAAGGTCTACCAAAGATACAATAACATCCTTCAATCATTTGCAGACTACATTCCTAGGGGCATATATAAGTAATAATTCTTCGCGACCTGGTATAGAAGATGTGTTTGGATTAAAACAGAGGATTGGCGAAAGTTTGAAACACCTGACTAAAAGATGGAGAAATGTGTAGTGAAATGGCTGGCCGTGTAGATGAGAGATATCTTATATTATCATTTATCAATGCTATGTTTGCAACAAACCTATTGTATGTCCAAATTTTCAGAGTCAAGAATACGATCACAATGACTGAATTGCGAGAACTTCAAGAAGAATACATTGCTCTAGAGGAAAGGAAAATGAAATGGAATCATATCCAGTTGCGAACACCAACTCACAACAACTAATGCAAGCTTATTACCCAAGCTAATAAACACAGTAGCGAATACTTCAAAAACAAGAAAGGTGACGGGTAACAATCAACAGAAACTGGTGGCTATGGGAAGCCGAGATCAAGAGTATGAAAGAGAAAGAAATTTCTACAATCGTGGTGGAAATAACAAGATTCAAAGACTCGATCAACCACAAGAAACTTATGGAGGTCAAAGACAAAACTATAATAGAGGACAAGGAGGTCACAAGGTAGTATGGGAAGAAATCAAGATGCCACCTCTAAATGCAAGTGTGGAGAAAATATGGGAACTATAATTTTGATGGAGAATATACCAACACCATGGAACATGGGAACGGAACCACCTCCAAACCACAGAAATGAGTTTTGTTCTTATCATCATTTTCATGGACATACAACAAATGATTGCAGAAATGTAAAAAGAATTATTTTGAGAATGATAGATCAAGGAAAACTAAACCACTTTTTGGTAGGGCATCCACAATCTCAACCACTGCCACCACCACCAGAGTATCACAAAGTGAACACGATGAAAGAAGGAAACATTCTTCATAGAAGTTGGTGCAAAAGCAAAAAATCTATTCTGTCACTCTATCGTACATTCATATAAGACATTGATTTTCATGATATGTTTTGAGTAGAGTGTTCGCAAGAGATAACGATGGAAGAGAAATTATGAATATTGCGAAAATCTCGCCACTAGAGGAATGGCAGAAACAATTATTTCTTTTACCACAGAAGAGATTCCCGAAGGTGAAGAGGTGCATGATAATCCATTGGTGGTAAAATTAGAAATTAATCCAAAACCGAAAGATGAGGATGATGAAGCTGAAGATTCATGGGAATTAATAGAATTAATCGATACTGGAAGCTCTGTAACATCTTATTTTATCATACTTATAAAACTATGGGAGGAAGAGATGATGATCTTATACCATCAACATATAGATATATGGTTAATGGTACTGCTAACAAGCCTAAAGGGGAGGTTACTATGCGAATTCCATTGAAGGGAATATCTTCCAAATCTTATTATGTGTCGTTGATGTAGAATCACCCTACAATGCGTTAATTGGTCGACCTTGGCTACATGGGATTCTAGGTGTAGCTTCAACTTTCCACCAGTGATCAAATTCCCTCACCCCAGGTGTATCATAAAGGGAGATTGTTGAAGGAAAGAGGTGTTACGAAACTGAGATAGAATCTTGCGAAGGAAAGCAAACAAGAAAAATTGGCGACACAAAATCAAAGATACACAGAGAAGTGAGAGGTTGATGGTGGATGCAATCGAAAAAAGAGAAGAGATGTTGCGAAACTAATGCTAGCTCAGAATAAAAATGATGAACATACCACTACCAAGGAAGCAGTAGCAGAAAATAATAAAGAAGCAGAGGATGACAAAGGTAATAAAAACAAGAAATGTATGAATGATTAAGTTGTTGTGACACTCTCGCAATAAGTAAAATTCTCAAAATACATTTGATTGAATGACAAAATTGAGATTGTGAAATCCAAATACAATATGGTGATGTGCGAGACTCTCGCAGAGATAATGAATTTTACAGAAAATAATCAGAGAAAAATGACAAAAGAGAAAGAGGCGAACCTTTATGGCGTACACCCTAGTTCGCGAATACAATTTCGCAAGAGGCAAATGTAAGACCTAAAGTACGTCATATAAGGGGGTACCTGTTGCATGGCTCAGGTAAAGGCTACACCGCCACCGGAACCTGAGTCATGGAGATTTGGGGTCAATAAAGCCCATCCGGGAGAGGCACCTTGGATTCTCAGCTTAAGCATATGACTTAGGTTGGGCGACTAAGGTAATAAGGACTCTCCCAAGGAGTGCAGATATGATCAAGGCGCCGAGGTACACGGTTGAGTCAAGAGTACCAGGGACGTTTGAAGCGTACTTTTCCATTCTTGACAAGTCTTGGCTTATACTGCACTCGGCCTGAAGAAAACCCCACTTAGGGTGCAGTCTCGTAACCATAAGCCCTATAGGTAAAAGGGATAAGAGGCTGCGAAAACAAATGGTTGTTGTTAAGACTGGATGGGAGGAGCTAACCTTGTATGGTAGAAGTACGCCTCCTTGAAGGGGAAACCAGGGGGCAGATAAGGGCGGCAACCTCCATTAGGGAGCTGATAAGTGTCTTAAGACGCAAATTTCATGAGGCTTTTTATTCTCAAGGGTATTATGGCTTGTCATATTTTTGCAACAATCCTGAAGAGGCAATAATACAAAATAAAAAGATAAGACGAGATCAATGGGTTTTCGCATGAAAGTGCGAAGACGTCCTGCGATTTCGTCGCAAGACGGCAATGTCATGGGGCTTTATTTTTGCAAGAATATTTAGACCTGTCATATTGTCGCAACATTCCTGAAGAGGCCATAATACACAAGAAAAAGTTAAGGCAAGATCAATGGGTTTTTGCATGAAAGTGCAAGGACGTCCTGCGATTTTTTTCGCAATGACAAGAGGTGGCATAATAAGACCTTTAATTAGGAAGGCAAAATAAGACCACACAAGAATGAGATTTTGAAAATAATCAAAATTCACTTCGCATAAGATAGCGAAATTATACATAATTAACTGCGAAATTTATAAAATCTCTCATTTGGATACAATTAACAGAGGCAAGTATGGGAATGTATGAAATTAGAAAATGTTATTTGTCTCCATATGATAGATTTACTCAAAGATTCAAAAATTAATGATTATATTGATTAACTGTATTGCAAGGAAGAATTGTTTTAATGAATGCAGGTCAAAATGAAAGAAACACAAATATACAGAAAGAAGGAATAAATGTACAAGTATTACAAGAATCAAAAAAGAAATAAAGACTATTCTTAGTTGATCCTTCATTATCTTCATCAGACTTGTTCCCTTCTTCGTCTGCGTCAGAATCTTCATCACCATCAGAACCTTCATCACCATCAGATTCTTCATCATCAGCTTCGCTATCAGAGATAATCAAACTAGTATTTGTGGGATTTCTTCCAAGAGACAAGGATAATCAGAATGTGGGATATTATGATCGTCACAAACCATTTGGATAGTTTGATTGCGAAAATGCATAGCATCATTCTTAAAATTCGCAACAGTGATCTTGATTTGATTCTTTAATCTTGAATACTTGTCGTTGCGAGAAGAAAGATTCTTTGCGAGTTCCTCCTTTTCAGCTTCGAGTTCCTCAATCTTTTCACGATATCTACTTTCAGAATCTGCGAGCAAAAGACAATCAATTATTAACTTGATGAAAATTCATAAGAAGCAAAAATTAGTAAAGAAGAAGTTAGTAACCTTCTATGTCAGAAATCATATCTCTAATCAAGGCTTATGCTCAACTTGGAGACTAACATTTACACCTAAATCTTTTCTGGCATCATCTAAGATTTTCGCATCCCAAACAAATTCATCCTCATCTTATAAGAAGACGAGAACGAATTTGATTTCTTTCGCAGAGCGATGTTCTTGCGGCTAGCTTCATCTCGTTCAAGTTGAACTTCAAGAAGAGTCTCTTGGAATTTCGCCAAAGCCTTAGCACCTTGATCAGAGATGCGATCCTTATCATCTATGAGACCACTAATTTTGGTTCTTAACTCATTGGTTTTCTCTTTAGAATCAAGAAAGACGCTTAAATCGGTTGGCTAAGCCTAAACTAGATCTATGGTCAATTTCTAAGAGGCGAAATTTAGATCTAAGCTCATTTAGAGAAAGAGATGAAATTCTATCATTTGAGAAGCTATTTAAGGAATTGTTAAGACGTCAAGAAGGGTATCATTACCAAGGCATTAGGAAATGAACGAAGAAGGGTAGCTTCATCAGACCATAAATGTCTGCAAAAAGGATCATTTAAATAAGATAAAACAACAGGATGAATGAATGAAGGGAAAAGAGAAAAGTAACATACCGTAAAGCTGATTATTAGCTTGCTGAAGACTAGAGATTTTGTTCTTATACGAAGAAGAATCTTTTTCTCACGAAGACATTTAACTTCAGCTTCCAATTCTTCATTCTTTGTGCGAAATTGAAGATTCTTCTTTTCAAGATTTTCGCGTCTCCTCTCTAGATCCGAGGCAACAGCGAAAGAAGCTTTTCCAGCCTGCGAGAAAATATAAAAATATTAATATAGAAAGAAATTTTGAGTTGACAATGAAGAAATAAAAGGATAAAAATATACCAGACTATTGAGGGAATGCAAGAAGTCGGGAGTCACTGATCTAGAAAAGGGACATCGCAAAGTGTAGCGAGAGCCTTGCAGGTGTTGGCGAATTGGCTATCTCCCATTCCTTGCAGAGAATCAGAAAAGAGGCCAGAGAGCTTAGCCATAGAAGATTCAGGTGGAAAATCTTCACTTGCGACAAGATCATCATTTCCTCATCATCCTTGTCACTTTCGGAATTTTCTTGAGGAGGAATATTTGAAGGGAAGAACGAACTTTCCTTTTCTTTGAGGAGGAGCAGTTGATTTTTCTCTGCGAAGAGCACCTTTACCTTTATCACCAGTCTTCGCAACATCAGCAGCTCTTCTATTTCAGCAATAATCTTCACACACATATAGAAATAAGAAATGGAAGCAACAGTATACAGTTTAAAATCATAAGAAAAATTTCTTACATCATCTGTGTATGAACGAAGCTAACAGAGTACTAGCTTTCCCAGTCCTGTTATAACTATCTTTCAGTTTTTGGATCTGCAGAATGTCGCAAGAGTTAGCGAACAAAATAAGACAAATAAAGAAATGTAAAGTGAACTAAATGGGAAGAAACATACCTCTTTCTCCTTCTCGGGCCAAGAGAAAACCCAAGGTTGATAAGCAGCGAGATTCGCAGGAAGAACATTTGACCCAGCAATGTAAGGTCCTTTTAGCATTAAAGGAAAAACACACCATTTATCATCTTTGGATTGGCGAGGAGTTTGTTTTTACCAGAGTTCCATCTAATATCTTGCATGAGAATTTTAGCTTCATCAATGTTATCTTTCCTTTT
Source organism: Papaver somniferum (assembly GCF_003573695.1). Lineage (NCBI taxonomy): Eukaryota > Viridiplantae > Streptophyta > Magnoliopsida > Ranunculales > Papaveraceae > Papaver > Papaver somniferum. The sequence goes on along the minus strand of NC_039366.1, from coordinate 1,923,773 downwards.
TAAGCGAATACCCCAGCGAGTATTCTCTTTCTTCATGGAGATAAGTTCATAGTTCTCAAAGAAACTCGCTACTGTGTATTTCTCAGCAATTATCTCTAGGTCTGCGAATTTAGGATCCCTAAGTTCTTTGGAGTACAGAGATCCTTTACCAGCACCACGTTAGCGAACTCTAGCATCAACGGATGCAATCCCCACTCAGTTGGAAGATAGCTCGCGAAAATCCTGGGTGAGCGAGAATTTCATAGAATAAAGGAAGATCTGGGTCACAAAGAGGAATAGGGAGACCTGCGAGAATCTGACCTAGCGAAATTGTGATTGATTGATCATCACAGTACTGATCAGAGAAAAGTTTGACAGAAAGAATTGATTTGGCATTTTCACCAGGAATGGTAGAGAGTGCGAAACCTTTATCAGCAAGATCTTTTTGGACATCTTTTAAATTCTTCTCATGTCTATGACCACTTGGATCCATATTTGAATATAGAGTATGGGAATGAATAAAATAAGAAGATTGAAGGAGGGAAAATTACAGTAGCAAACTTGCAGAAGAATAACAGAGTTGCAGAGATGAGAGAATAAAAAGAGAAGAGAAAGTAAAAAGAAAGTGGAAAGAAGTAAGAAGAGTATATAAAGGAGATTTTTTTTACTCGAAGAAATAAACATCATTAAGATGAAAATATGTGAGCGGTTGAAAAGCAGCGATTATAGAAGACGTGTCAAGAAACAGATGGAAGAAAGAATACGTGTGATAAATGCAGAATATGAAGAGCACAGCTGAGGCATTTCTCACATCTCTACTTTGTAGAGAAGATATGAGAAGAGGCAAGATGTAGGATCAGAATCTCGTAACGATAATGTCTCAGCGAAATTATCAACTACACAACACAACAGCGTCGCAGAACAATTTCAGAAATGATACGATAAATTACGTCAGCTAGAATCACGAGAAAGATGTGATAGTTCTTAACATTTGTAAGGTTGCGAGAATGTCGCAAACCATACCCGAAAATAAAGGACAATTAGCTGTCATCCACTATGTATTTCCCTATAAATAGCCGTTCAAGTTTAAAGAGAGAGAGATCTTTTTGAGTAAGAAACAAGTAAATAGGAGAGAGAAAGTCCAGAGCATAGATCATTCTTGATACTTTATCTTTTCTTGTAAGAACATTCAAAGATTGATCAATAAAATTAAGAGTGTAAACCTAAAAATGAGTTGAGTAATAATGAAATCATATGAGGGGTGTAGTGTAGGATTTCCTGCAACTACACACATACGGGTAAGGAAACTTTAGCGAGTGAGCCAAGATGCCTTCTCGAGCTAACCGAGTCATCCTATATTTCCCAATATGTCCTAGTCTAACATGCCAAGTGACACAGTCAATAACACTACTACTACTAGCATCAGACACTAAAGTCTCAGAAGAAATAGAATTAAACAAGTCTAATTTAAAGAAATTATTACATAAATAGCCATGTCCAAACAATGTACCATAAAATAAGATGTCCAACCTACCGTCTTCTATTTTAAAAGAGTATCCTAAACTAAGAAGAGAAATAACTGATAGTAGATTATGAGGAATTCCTGGTACGTATAACACATCGTGAAGTGTTAAAATGCGTCCATAGCGCATAGAGAGCTGATATGTGCCAATTCCCATAGCATCCTCACATGTGCCATTGCCCATCTAAACTCTATATGTACCACGTGAAACACGTCGATAATCTATGAACCCCGCTCGATCTCGAGCTACATGTTTTGTTGCTCCCGTATCTAAAATCCATTCAGGGAGAGAGTGAACAACCATTACATGTGAACACACATATGTGTAAACAGAGTTAAATAACAAGTACCTTTTTCATCTCAGTGCACTCACGGCCAAAATCTCCTTTGTTTCCACAGTTATATCATTTCATCTTAGATTTATCTCTTTTATCGCACGCTTGCCACGATGGCGCTTAGCTGGTTTTTCTTCCTTTTCATCATCCCTTTGGCTATTGTTCTTGCGCTTCCCCTATGGTTTGCGCTCACCTTGAGCATACAAGGTAGCCACACATGCCGCCTCTTGGCGCTCAACTTCAAGCTCAACGTGTCGAGAGATGTCAGAGAATTCTTGGTGCTTTCATTATGAGTCAGAATTTGCTTCATATGCACCCAAGAATTAGGCAATGACCTTATCACATCTAAAACTTGTTGTTCATCACTTATAACATTCCCAACAGATTTCAACTCACGAATCATTGACGACATCCTTCTTAGATGTTCTGTCATTGAATGCTTTGGATCCTTTCGGTAGACCTCAAAGCACTAAGCTGCGAAGTCTAGTGGTGGACGTACCACCAAAGTCAAATTTTAGCTGGTCCCACATTTGCTTGGCAGTAGGAAAATCCTCATATTCTCCAATAAGATCATTGTGCATGCTACTAAACATAGTGTGGCATGCACTACGATCTTTCTTAAACCAAGCTTCGTAGGCTTCAAGATCACGACGGTGTTGGGCAGTATGACCCTCTGCGGGTCGGACCATTTCATTTGTTAGGAGTTCCATTTTTCCTCCTTCATCCAAAAAGTATCGGATTTTTCTATGCCACACATCATAGTTCTTCCCATTAAGTTTGTCACCCTTATTGAGATCATCAATCACATTGTTGCTAGCCATTTCTACACGTTCGTTTCACAAAGTTGGACATTATTATTATGTGTACACACTCATATCGTCTCAAAATCTAAATGATAAAATCACATCTACACACAAATCCGAGATCCAAAATTTCGCTAGGCTCATAATCATCACCTAAATATGCATTTTAATATAACCTTTATCAATTAATTTGAACTAGAAATATTGGTAAAGCACATAACTTAAGCCAATAAAACCACTTAAAATCAACCAACATATGATGATTAGTTATTTATCAACATAGATAAATAAGCTAACAAAGTACATCATGTGGAACAACGGACACGAAATCAGGAGTTTCTTGCTACTAATTTTCAAAGTACCTCGCTCACGAATTATTTTCAACTAACGAAAATAAAGCAAAAATGCACTGTTTCGGAAACATATATCATTGAAAGTATTTTCAGCTAATGCAAAAACAAGTAAATAATTTTTCAACTAATGAAAAATAGAATAAAAATATCCCGTTTCAGAAGTAAAAATCCACTTTTAGATTTTTCTAAAATTCTGAAAATACACAAAGTAATATATACGCAAACACATACACTAAGTATTTTTCTTGACCAAGACACTTATGATCAAACTTATGATATTAAATTAAACAACATGATTCAACAAATTAATCATTTTAAAAATATTAATATCATGTTATATTTATATGAAATTAATTAAATCACCACAAAGGTAATGTATGAAATTAACTAAATCACCACAAAGGTGATGGCTTCACATAATTAATTTTAGGTCATAATCCTTTCCGGCAGAGGCCATTTGGTCCATGGTCCATTGGATGGTCTGTGTAAGGCCAGAAATTGGAACACATTAAACCACAAAGGTGATGTCTCCACATAATTAATTTTGGGTCATGGTCCTTTCGGGAAGTGGCCGTTTAGTCCATGGTTCATTCAAAAAAACTAAAATGCATAAAAAAGGGCTCTGATACCAATGTTAGTCATATATAACGAATATATACGTAAATTGAACAAATCAAATGCGGAAGCGGGTTATTAATTCATGCCTTGTAATTGCTCCAAAAGCGGATGAATAAGAACCGGTGGTCACTTGCATTTCGGGTTCTTGAACCTCCAAACTCGGCGGTGAGTAGGTGCACAAAAACGAGCACAAACTAAGTACCGTATTGAACTTCAATTTTCTCTTCAAAGGACACTAAGGGATTTTGGTGGATTCAACAACTAATGTTTGAATAATAAAATATTTTTCTAGCTAACTATAATGTTCACTTACATACTCTCTAGCTAGTTTGATTGATCTCCATACCTAGCTTATTACTTGCTAAACTCATTTCTTTCTACCTTAGTTACTTTTCAACATATGAGAATTATGAGTATATTTATACTTGAATTTAAAGCCTCTACTCTTGGCAAGTGTCAAGCTTTTGGAAGCAAAAATCAAATACATGGAGTAAGTGATCAAACACTTGTTAGCATCATGCAAACACATGGTGGCAAGAAACAAGACACATGTTTCACCATGGCTTGGTAAGTTGGAGAAGGATTTTTCGTTTGACAAAGTCAACCATATGACTTTACTCATCCACCCAAGATGGACTTTGGGCATGTACACACACAATGGGTGCTGGTGGACCCGGGAAAGCGTGTGAATTGAAGTGAAATGAAACGCGGGCCTACAGTAATACCGCAAGTGCACGGTCGTCGGTTGTAGCTCGTGCAAGTACGGGTCGATCCACAGAGATTGGGAGTGTTTTGTAGTGTTTAGCTATTTGGGCTCTAATTTGCTATTGGGCTTTGGTAACTTCTAGGCACAGTGGGCTTGGCTTTGGTTTTGAAGTGCACTGGGCTCTTGATTGAGTTTGTGCTTTGGCCTTATTCTATAAGAATGAACTGGGCTTTGGGCCTTTGGACTACAGAGGACTGAACTGAGCCTTGGCACCCTAAAAGTGATTGGGCTTTTGCTTCACCCTAGCAAGAGCTGGGATTTTGGCCTTAACCTAACAGTCTACAATGACAAAGAAACAGAGAACAAACCAGGAAGGACAAAAAAACAATGGCAAAGAAAGAACAGTGAAGGTAAAGAAACAGTAGTGAAGAGTAACAAAGATATAGTGTATCAAAGTGACAGTGAAATGAAAACAAAAGAAACAGAGAAAGAAAACAGATGAAGTGAATAAGAAAACAGTGAGACAAAAACACTAAAGTGACAGTGGTAAGACAATGAAACAATGGAAGCATATACAATGGCAGTGAAATGGTGATTGTTAACAGTGGCAAAGTGCCAACGAAGCAAAGTAAGTTACAAAGAAAGTGGTAAAAGAAAGGTGCCAGTGAAGATGATGTGAAGCAATGGTATTGAAGTAAACCAAGGCTATGAGCCAAGGGCAGTGGAGATGGTGAAGGTGAGCAAGAACAAAAAATGCAAGGCAAAGTTGGGAGCCTAGGCATACAACTAGAGTGGGAAGAGAACTAGTTTGCTCACAGTCACTAGTGAGCACTAGTTTCTCCCCCATTGCTCAATCACACAATGCTCTAAGGCTTCTAGCCTAACATTCCATTACTTCACAATGAACAAACATAACATTTGAGGAACTAAACCTTAAACACTACAGTGAACTGACAGTTGACACTAAAAGTGAACTAACATTAAACACAAAACTAACATTAAACTATCAGTGAACTATTGAGAAAACAGCAATGAAGGGAGACAGTAATCAAGAGTGATGAAAGAACACTAGGATGTTGAATCCACCATTAACCTAAAGGATATTCTACTCACAGCTAAGAGAATTACCAAAGTGCTAATTGTCTGAAAGCACAACTAGTCAAGGGCTTAGCAACACTGAACATGAGCTGCACATGATGAAGACTATCTCAGCTGGTTCATGATTTCATCTAGTCCTAGCATTTGGGATTCATAACATACATAACAGAAACAGTACAGAACATTACATCAAATGGAGAAACTGAACATACACAGACACATGGAAAAACTGGATAGCAAAACATGAATTGAAAACAAGACAAACTAAAACTGAATTTGGAATTAAAATTGCAAATTAAAATTAAGTCTACAATACAAAACAGGAAGAAAAAATCTACCCAAGAGGAACTGGCTAGTCCAGCCCTCATGGGGATACACTGGCTAGTCCAGAGATACACATTACACACCACAGTTCCTATATACCCACAGACCCAATTTCCCAAAATTACAAAATTAGGGTTCTTCCCCAAAATCCCCAAAATCAAACAGTACATAATTAGGGTTTTCACCTAATTCACTTAATTCAACCATACCCCTATCATCTCTGTTCTTCTCCATGTTTTTTTTATTTCAATTGAAAATTGGGGACAATTTCCCAAATACCTATTTGGCAGAGAAATTAGGGTTCAGATTTTACCTTCTTTGATGCGATTTCTCTTCAATTAGCATCGACCCATGTCTTCTCTGCTTCCCTTGCGTAATTCCCATGCTTCAATTTCATCTCTAGGTCACCTACTTCATCAACCTATCACGCTTAGGGTTTCAGGGAAGAAACGTGAGAGATTGAGGGAATAGGGGGCTAGATAGTTAGGGGGTGATGAGGGGTTGGTAGTTTAGGGATGGTGTAGACAGGTAGATGGTGATGGAGTCAGAGCAGGTGGAGAAGGTGGGGGCTCGCAACTGTCGGGGTAGGGGAAAAGGGGAAAGAAGAAAGAGAAGAGAATGGTCGATGTTTTAGGTTAATAGGTATAGGTTGCTAGTGTTGAGGCGGATATCAAAGTTCGATGTTGGCGAATCTGAGTCACTGGATGCGAAGCTGGTAGGTGAATCGGATGGCTACCCCTGAAGAGGCTGGTAGCGACCGTCGGATGCTTTGATACAACAAAGTTAACGGCGAAGATCGAGGTTAGGTGTTGTAGTGTTAAGCGGAAGTATCGATATTTGATCACCAAAGAAGCGACCGTAGGATCTAAATGTGATCTAATCTGAAGGCTTGGAATTAGGCACTATGGTGTTTTGCAGGGACTTCAGATTTTGATGAACGATGAAGAGCGCCATTATGATGAGATGGATCCGATCTAACGGATGAGAATGGAGGCGGGTATGGATATAGAAATGGTTTGGGTAAGGGTTTTGGGCCTTGGGTATGCCAAGCCCATATCTTCTTAAGAACAATTCTTCCTTCTTGAGCCCATTCCTAGCTTTTTGGACGTGCGCTCCATTCTTTGGCGGCTTCCTTGCGTAATTCTTCCGTCTTTTCACCACTCTTCAGCTCTTTTCCGCTCCGCAGTTATCCAGACTTTATTTATTACCTAAAATGCAAATTAAGTAAGAAAAATATTTATTCTTAAAACAATGAAAATACAGAATGGGATAAAATGTAGAATTACTGCACAAAAAGAGTTAATGCCAACAAAAAGGGATAATAATACAATATTTGGCACTCATCAAATACCCCCAAACCAAATTTTACTTGTCCTCAAGTAAAACAAAACTAAGGAATCCTAACTATACCACTGTCGCTGGTCTCTCGAATGCATTTGGAGCGTATGCACTAAGCCTTTTAAACCACTAAGTGTCCCTAGTGGACGAGTTGAAGTCTCGTGAAGGTTTGCTTAGAACGTACCTACAAAGTTCTAGGTCAAAATATAAGCTCATATTCCTCAAAGTGACATGTGCAAAACAGTTTAAGCTCACAGCAAAATGGAGATGTCAATCTAGCTATGTAAGGCACAATCCTAGCACTGATAACAAAAAAAAGACATGTGATAAGAGTGTAAAGTGTATCTACACATGTGTAAAGAAAGATCTGAAGTTATGACTACTAATCACCAAGAGATAGTTTCTCAGGCTAAGAACCAAGGTCGAAATCTAGCTAGCTGTCCGGACTTTACGAGAATTGTGAATGAGTTGGAGGTATTTCACAATTACTCGCGTTGTACATCAACGGCATACACCCTCCTTGCTTATTAAATAAACACAAAAGATGACTCTTTACATGACTCTTATTTACATTGACTACTCTCTTTTATTTTTTGGAACAAGAGAGAATGGAATTGATAATACTTGATTTTTTGTATTTTTGTATTTTCTGATACTTTTTTTTTTTTTTTTGAATAAGGAAACACTTTTGATACATATACAAAAGGAAACAAAAATTACATGACACTTTGCAAGAGGTAGCCCTTTTTGATGCACCCAGTTAAATTCGATGGTTGTCTTTCTTAATGTAACCTCCACCTTCTATCCCAACCAACCAAAGAACAAGCTAGTCAAGTTTCGTTCAGTATTCTAAAGTGATTGGCAATCGTAACTTCCTATCAAACACCTTGAAGATCGAGGCCATACATGTATTGGTAGATCGTGCGCGTGCAAATTTCTTATCACTATGTGAATTGTGCTAGAATCAGGGTGCCTAAATATCTAGACTAAGACTCCTAATAATTACATATTTGCACAAGAGTCAACATTTCAAGGTAAATGAGCTCCATTTTTTATGATTTTTCATTTTTTCATTTTTTAATTTTTTTGAATTTTTTCGATTTTTTCAAAAGAAGAAGGAGTTCAATTTCAATTATAGCATATTATCGTGGTATCTACTCTATACCCCCAAACCTAAACTAAACATTGTCCTCAATGTTTCAAAATATGAAAAGAATTAGAATGCAACATATGGAAAGGGACATGCTGAGTAGAGTAAAAGGAGAGAGAATACCCGATTTCGGCGAAAGCAGAGTGAAAACTCCGTTATCCAAGGCAAAACTCCAACATATTCGGAGTCACAATGGATGAGCACAAATATATACAAAAGGAATTTTAACTAACACATTATCTACAAGAAATTTGGTTTTTAATGGGATTGGACTTTTTGGGAAAATTTGGTTTTGTCGGGAGACATTTGGCTTTGATGGGAAAAAGAAAAATTTTGGTTTTTAGGGAAACATTTGGAAAACTTTGGTTTTTATGGGAGAAATTTTTGGTTTTTGAAATTGGGAGCAAGCCCACTGTTGGTCCTCTAATGGAATGGGAGGAAGGCTGCGGCCCACGAAACACTAAGTTTTAATTTTGAAAGTTTAATTTGGCCCAGTTGGTTAAGGCCCGACGTTTGTTTTAAAACTTTGGTTTTGAGGTCCACTCTTGAGTGGAAACAAGCCCACAATCGGTTACAAGCTCAGCTGGGTTTAAACCCAGAGTCCAAAATACAAGTCCAATGAAAGAATTTAAACAAGCCCACAAATTAAACAAACAAGCCCACAAAAATTAATTACAAACCCAACAGAAAATAAAAAGCCCAAAAATTGGCTTTAATATTACAAGCCCACAATTAAAAATTGGAAGCCCACAATTCGGGTTCTCTTAAATGGGTTACCTTTTAAGCACAGCCCAGCTGCTCTGATATTGTTGCAAAAACCCAGTTGGGCTTTGGTTCTTTTCCTTGGTGGCGTCCCAGCAGAGGAAAAACTGGTTCAGAACAGCAGGTCTAACAGCAAATGAAGTGAAGCAGATGCAGATGCAAATGCTATGCAGTGAAATGCAAAATAGCCAAGAAAACTACAAGAAAAACACAGCACCAGTCCCCGGCAGCGGCGCCAAAAACTTGGTGGACCCGGGAAAGCGTATAAAATTGAAGTGAAATGAAAACGGGCCTACAGTAATACCGCAAGTGCACGGTCGTCAGTTGTAGCTCGTGCAAGTACGGGTCGATCCACAGAGACTGGGGGTGTTTGGAGTTTCTAGCTATTTGGGCTCTAAATTGCTATTGGGCTTTGGTAACTTCTAGGCACAGTGGGCTTGGCTTTGGTTTTGAAGTGCACTGGGCTCTTGATTGAGTTTGTGCTTTGGCCTTATTCTATAAGAATGAACTGGGCTTTGGGCCTTTGGACTACAGATGGACTGAACTGAGCCTTGGGCACCCTAACAGTGATCTGGGCTTTTGCTTCACCCTAGCAATGAGCTGGGCTTTTGGCCTTAACCTAACAGTCTACAATGACAAAGAAACAGAGAACAAACCAGGAAGGACAAAAAAAACAATGGCAAAGAAAGAACAGTGAAGGTAAAGAAACAGTAGTGAAGAGTAACAAAGATATAGTGTATCAAAGAGTGACAGTGAAATGAAAACAGAAAAGAAACAGAGAAAGAAAACAGATGAAGTGAATAAGAAAACAGTGAGACAAAAACACTAAAGTGACAGTGGTAAAGACAATGAAACAATGGAAGCATATACAATGGCAGTGAAATGGTGATTGTTAACAGTGGCAAAGTGCCAACGAAGCAAAGTAAGTTACAAAAGAAAGTGGTAAAAGAAAGGTGGCAGTGAAGATGATGTGAAGCAATGGTATTGAAGTAAACCAAGGCTATGAGCCAAGGGCAGTGGAGATGGTGAAGGTGAGCAAGAACAAAAAAAATGCAAGGCAAAGTTGGGAGCCTAGGCATACAACTAGAGTGGGAAGAGAACTAGTTTGCTCACAGTCACTAGTGAGCACTAGTTTCTCCCCATTGCTCAATCAACACAATGCTCTAAGGCTTCTAGCCTAACATTCCATTACTTCACAATGAACAAACTTAACATTTGAGGAACTAAACCTTAAACACTACAGTGAACTGACAGTTGACACTAAAAGTGAACTAACATTAAACACAAAACTAAACATTAAACTATCAGTGAACTATTGAGAAAACAGCAATGAAGGGAGACAGTAATCAAGAGTGATGAAAGAACACTAGGATGTTGAATCCACCATTAACCTAAAGGATATTCTACTCACAGCTAAGAGAATTACCAAAGTGCTAATTGTCTGATTAAAGCACAACTAGTCTAAGGGCTTAGCAACACTGAACATGAGCTGCACATGATGAAGACTATCTCAGCTGGTTCATGATTTCATCTAGTCCTAGCATTTGGGATTCATAACATACATAACAGAAACAGTACAGAACATTACATCAAATGGAGAAACTGAACAATACACAGAACATGGAAAAACATGGATAGCAAAACATGAATTGAAAACAAGACAAACTAAAACTGAATTTGGAATTAAAATTGCAAATTAAAATTAAGTCTACAAATACAAAACAGGGAAGAAAAATCTACCCAAGAGGAACTGGCTAGTCCAGCCCTCATGGGGATACACTGGCTAGTCCAGAGATACACATTACACACACCACAGTTCCTATTTATACCCACAGACCCAATTTCCCAAAATTACAAAATTAGGGTTCTTCCCCAAAAATCCCCAAAATCAAACAGTACATAATTAGGATTTCTCACCTAATTCACTTAATTCAACCATACCCCTATCATCTCTGTTCTTCTCCATGTGTTTTTATTTTCAATTGAAAATTGGGGACAATTTCCCAAATACCTAATTTGGCAGAGAAATTAGGGTTTCAGATTTTACCTTCTTTGATGCGATTTCTCTTCAATTAGCATCGACCCATGTCTTCTCTGCTTCCCTTGCGTAATTCCCATGCTTCAATTTCATCTCTAGGTCACCTACTTCATCAACCTATCACGCTTAGGGTTTCAGGGAAGAAACGTGAGAGATTGAGGGAATAGGGGGCTAGATAGTTAGGGGGTGATGATGGGTTGGTAGTTTAGGGATGGTGTGAGACAGGTAGAGGTGGTGATGGAGTCAGAGCAGGTGGAGAAGGTGGTGGTGGCTCTGCAACTGTCGGGGTAGGGGAGAAAGAGGGAGAAGAAGAAAGAGAAGAGAATGGTCGATGTTTTTAGGTTAATAGGTATAGGTTGCTAGTGTGTGAGGCGGGATATCAAAGTTCGATGTTGGCGAATCTGAGTCACTGGATGCGAAGCTGGTAGGTGAATCGGATGGCTACCCCTGAAGAGGCTGGTAGCGACCGTCGGATGCTTTGATACAACAAAGTTAACGGCGAAGATCGAGGTTAGGTGTTGTAGTGTTAAGCGGAAGTATCGATATTTGATACACAGGCAAAGAAGCGACCGTAGGATCTAAATGTGATCTAATATGAAGGCTTGGAATTTAGGCACTATGGTGTTTTGCAGGGACTTCAGATTTTGATGAACGATGAAGAAGCGACCATTGGATGATGAGATGGATCCGATCTAACGGCTGAGAATGGAGGCGGGTATGGATATAGAAAATGGGTTTGGGTAAGGGTTTTGGGCCTTCGGTATGCCAAGCCCATATCTTCTTTAAGAACAATTCTTCCTTCTTGAGCCCATTCCTAGCTTTTTGGACGTGCGCTCCATTCTTTGCGGCTTCCTTACGTAATTTCTTCCGGCTTTTCACCACTCTTCAGCTCTTTTCCGCTCCGCAAGTTATCCAGACTTTATTTATTACCTAAAAATGCAAAATTAAGTAAGAAAAATATTTATTCTTGAAAACAATGAAAATACAGAATATGGGATAAAATGTAGAATTACTGCAAAAAAGATGAGTTAAATGCCAACAAAAAGGGATAAATATATACAATATTTGGCACTCATCAGGTGCCCATATTTCCAACAAGAACAAAAGAGAATCACCAAATTTCGGATCCTTTGGAGATCTAGTTTTATGCGATTGAACTCAAAGATTGGGCGATTGCGCGACTATAATCTGTATAGTTATTATAAGATGATGAAAAACATCATGGCTGTTGTATTTTCCTCTCCTTTTTTGCAGCAAGGCAAGTTATCTAGGGTTTTTAAGTTTGTTTTTTTAAATCAAAAAGAAGATGATCAATGTTTTTGAAAGTGTGCTGGGAGATATGGTAAGTAAGGGTATTTTAGTCTGAATCGGGGAAATATATGAGTTGGTCCTAGTTAATGAGTCAAACACGACTTTCTCTCTCCTCGGATCAGGTTTTGCTCTCCCTTTAACAAAAATCAAAAATAAAAAATTGGGACAAATGTTCTTCATCTTGTTTATCTTCTTCATTTCACCAAACTTCCAATCAATGCGCTCATGAACGGAGTTTCATTTGTTTATCTTCTTATTTTCCTTCAAATTTTCCTTTCCTTGAACTTTTCTTTGTCTTTTTATAGTTGGAGGTTTAATTTGGTTAATATCCAAAACTTGTAGACTTCTTTGGTTTTTACCTATTTCTTTATAACCATCACATATCTTACTAACAACGGCTTCGAGCACTAATCCAGAAAAATCAAGGTGGGTGATACGTATTGATTTATGTACCTTGTGACTATTATTATAGAGGCGGAATTCAATATAATAATAGACGAAAAATAGAAAACAGAACACACTTAAACCAGTTCCGAAGAAATATATCTTCTATAGATTATGAACAAGAAAACTATTACAATTCTCTCTTTGTTACGCTCACAATCTCTCTAGATAAATAACCTTAAAATATTTTCTAAGCTTGCTTTTACAATAATTAATTGCCTCACAAACTTCTCTCAAGGTGATTTGTCTCACAAACCTCCCTCTCTGATATAGGTGTGTCTGTATCACAAACCACACACTAGATGTCTTAGCTATGAGCTAAACATCTCTATTTATAGTTTTAAAGGTTTCCAAAACCTCTTAGGAATCTATTTCCTTATCTAATAATAATACCTTTTCTAGGTATATTTCTTTATCTAGGAATAATTCCTTTTCTAGAAAGAATTCCTTGTCCAGGTATATTTCCTTATCTAGGAATATTACCTTATCTAGGTATATATTTCCATATCTAGAAATATTACCTTGTCTAGTAAATATTCCTTTTTAGGTATATTTCCTTATCTAGGAATATTACCTTGTCTAAGAATATTTTTTTATCTAAGAATACTGCCTAAAAATCAGTATTCCTTCCCAAGGTAGAAATCTATCCTGAATCCGTCTTGAGGATCACTAGTTCCCGGAAAGATGAAGATACACATGTATCATGTTCCCCCACTCAAGAAGTTGAACTCCCGTGAAAGTTAGATTTGGAGGTTAGGGAGCTCGAGGGTTCCTTTCACCCTGTTGAACCATCTCTCTTTACCGGAAACTAGACCTTGACGTCTAATTTGAAAAGCTTCCATATCTCTTCGTCTTGTCTTAGTCACTCTTCGCTCCATAACACAATCTTGTTCGATGGTTCTTATTCTTCGTTCTTTGCTTCAAAAACACCAGATGAAAACGTAGTATTTTTATTCGTCTTCGGCTTGGGTGTATAAGACTCCATGTTTGTTTGTAGCGCAGCCACCTTCTCTTCCGTAGTTTGTGTTTCGCTTTGCTTAGGATCATCAACTGACTTTCCCATGTTTGGTTCCCTTGTTCTTTAAACGTCTTCTTGCTTCTCGAGTAACTCACCAAGATGTTTGTAGAAAGATCTAGTGACGACCATAAACCACAGGAATCTTCCTTAAATAAAGGAACTTGCTCTGATACCAACTTGATACTTATTGATCTTTGTACCTTGGTGAATATTATTATAGAGGTGGAATTCAGTATAATAATAGACGAAAACTAGAAAACAGAACACACTAGAAACCAGTTCCGAAGAAATATATCTTCTATAGATTATGAACAAGAAAACTATTACAATTCTCTCTTTGTTACGCTCACAATCTCTCTAGGTAAATAACCTTAAAATATTTTCTAATCTTGCTTTTACAATAATTAATTGCCTCACAAACTTCTCTCAAGGTGATTTGTCTCACAAACCTCCCTCTCTGATCTAGGTGTGTCTGTATCACAAACCACACACTATATGTCTTAGCTATGAGCTAAACATCTCTATTTATAGCTTTAATGGTTTCCAAAACCTCTTAGGAATATATTTCCTTATCTAAGAATAATACCTTTTCTAGGTATATTTCTTTATCTAGGAATAATTCCTTTTCTAGAAAGAATTCCTTGTCCAGGTATATTTCCTTATCTAGGAATATTACCTTATCTAGGTATATATTTCCATATCTAGAAATATTACCTTGTCAAGGAAATATTCCTTTTCTGGGCATATTTCCTTATCTAGGAATATTACCTTATCTAAGAATATTTCTTTATCTAAGAATACAGCCTAAAAATCAATATTCCTTCCCAAAGTAGAAATCTATCCTCAATCCATGTTGAGGATCACTAGTTCCCGGAGAGAGGAAGATACACATGTATCAATGGGTATCCAAGTCAAGTTGGGATTCAAACTTTGCCGTTTTGTAAGAAAATATGAAAATTTTAAAATAAAAAATTTGGTGTAACTTTTGTGTTTGAATGTCACATTTTTATAGCAATGGAGAAAGAGTTGCTGGAGATTTAAAATCATCCGAACGGTAGAGAGATACCGGTTTAGTCTCTACCGTTCGGTTGAGACTCGATCGCTTAACTCTTTTCCCATGGTGGCACGACCAGTTTGCCAGCTGGCATGGAAAATGGATGGTTTAGCCACCCCTCATAGGAATAAACCTAAGTACTAATGAAATTAAAAATGTTTCTTTCAAGTGAAAAGTAAAAACCTGCCAAAAATTAGATTGCTTGTAATTTTCTTGTGATTTTTTTTTCTTAATTATTTTTTCTTGTCAAAATCTCTATATTTTTTTTGAAGCATGATGATATTACTAAAATTAAGCTGCAATTACACGAGTAGGTGATACCCAAGGAGTCATCCATTACAATTAGCATGATGCATGGTGGGATTGTGTGGTACCAAAATAAAGTTGCAAGGTTCTCTATTGGTTGTTGTCTACTGCCACATTGGACAGTCCGTCTGCTACTTGATTGCTTTCTCCGTAGTTGTGGTTGACTGTGCAGTGTGGGATTTGAACCATGTGTTTTTTTATTTCAGAGATCAATCCTGAAATGTACTAAGGCGGGTCGGCTTCTGAGGTCAGGAATCGAAGTATGTTTTCCGAGACGGTTTCGAATTGAACCTTTAGCTAGTTTCGTTCTTTTGTCGTCCTAGTGGCTATGAGCATTACCCAGGATCATACGTGAGGGCGGTGGAAATTCCAATTGGTTGTGCTACGTCAACCAAGGTGTTGGCAGAAGCATCCCTGCAAATGAAACCTGCTCCAGCTACTCCGGGGTGTCCTCGTTCTACTCCGTCTGTGTGGATCTTGATCTAGCCTATTAATATTGTTATAGTCATTTATACTCTATTTATTGAATTTGAGGGAGATGGTATTCCGGGTAGCACATGAGGGAGGTTTTCTTGTGCCCAGGAGAACTCTTGTTGAAGAGAGAGAGCCATTTGGGTGATGTTACCTGGGTTTGGTTTCTTTTTTCGATAAATGTAGTCGTTTCTAGTTATTCATAAGGACCAGAAAAGGAAACATATGGCTTTTTTGAAAGTATTGTAAGTTTTCAATTGTAAAAGTTGTGTGATTTTCATCTCGGGTTTCGAAAGTTTGGAAGATTGTGGGTTGTGGTAGATTGAGTATGGAGACTTGTGAAAAGACTGTTCCAGGATACCACAACCACTTGGCAATAGAGGAGAATGTGGGTAACAGATTCCGGACTAGAACTGCATTGTGGACAAATGTCAGTATCGATGAGGTGGATATTGTTTAGAATGGTGAAGTCCGGGAGGCCTTCGTTGATTGTTTTCCACAAGAAAAGCTGTAATTTTGGAGGACATGGGAGTGTGTAGAGAAACTTAGATGGTGGTAAGGGGTTTTGGTGGGAATGATTTCGTGAGATGGATAAGCAATGATATCCAGATGATGTGGTGTACCTTCCATATTTGGTGAAAGGACAGATGATTCTATCAGCGGGATGGTTTTGGGGGAGGTGGATATTCACGATTCGTTGGATTATGTGGGGTGGCAGGAGGTTTAGTTTATCATGATTCCATGTCTGAGTGAAAGGATCAATGAGGCATCCACTGTTTGGATTGGGTAATAGCTCGTTGGGTTTAGGGTGTTATCAAATTCTGGGATCCAGTTTTCTTGAATAGGGGTTGTTAATCCATATCCGATTTTATGGAAAAGTTCTTGTTTGATAACGGGGATGAGGGATGCTAAATGCCTCAATTGGGGACTGGTTGAAGATAGGGTAGCCGACGTTCCTAAAAAGATAGGTTGTTACTTCAGATATTTTTCGTTGCAAAGGCTAGCATGGACTGAATTTGGTTTCTCATGGATGTTCTAGACTCGCTTCATGTATAATATTTATTATAATCAATGTTTCTTCGAATATTCCCAGACCGCCTTCTGATTCGAGCCTAGTCAACTTATCATAACCCAGTGGGTGAAGCTTCTTGATTGAGGAGTCATGTCCCCACAAAAAGTGTTTGGTGATACGATCTATTTTCTTATTCACATTGACATGCAAACGTTGTGCTTGAATTATGTTATTTGACGTAGGGGTTAGGGAAGATTTTATGAGAGCTAATCTTTCTGAAGGATTTAGACATTTCGTCATCCATCCCTTAGCCTAGCGCGCTAACCGATTTCGCAGAGGTTCATAAATGTGACGAGAGGATCTTCCATGCTTCAATTGAATTCCTAGGTAACTAGAGGGTGTTGAGGTTGTGGTCGTATTGAGGTTGTGGTCAAAATCTCTAGATGGATCCCCTGAATGACGTTTTTGTTATGGCATTTAGCCGGGACCACCGGTTTCCAAATAGAATCCACGACTTCCCTTTTTTGGTCTTAGAGAATCTCCAACGAGACTTTCTTCACTTCCTAAATTGTAGGACACATAGGATTTTAGGATATTCTGAGAAAAAATCATCTCCAACGGGAACCTCTAAAAGAAATGTGAATATGACGTGGAAGTTGGTTATAGTTACATCCTTGTAGTTGCAGGAAATCCTACACTACACCCCTCATATGATTTCATTATTACTCAACTCATTTTTATGTTTACACTTTTAATTTTATTGATCAATCTTTGAATGTTCTTACAAGAAAAGATAAAGGAATCAAAAATGACTTCTGCTCTAGACTTTCTCTCTCCTATTTACTTGTTTATTATTCAAAAAGATCTCTCTCTTTCCTTTACAACTGAACGACTATTTATAGGAAAGTACAAAGTGGATGACATCTAATCTGTCCTTTATTTTCGAATATGGCTTGCGACATTCTCGCAACCTTACAAATGTTAATCTCGAAAACTCTCTAATTTTCGCAGGACCATCACATCTTTCTCATGATTTTAGCTGACGTCGTTTATCATATCATTTCTAAAATTGTTCTGCGACGTTGTCGTGTTGTGTTGTAGATAATTTTGCTAAGATATCATTGTTGCGAGATTCTGATCCTACATCTTGCCTCTTCTCATATCTTTTCTGCGAAGTAGAGAATGATGTAAGAAATGCCGCAACTGTTCATTTCTTCAAATTCTGCATTTATCACATGTACTTTTTCTTCCATTTGTTTCTTGACACGTCTTTTGTAACCGTTGTTTTTTAACCGTTTATATTTTTCCGTATTAATAGTGTTTATCTTCTCGAGGAAAAATTCCCTCTATATATATATTCTTTCTCAGTCTCTTTTTCTTTCTTTTTATTTTTTCTGCAACTTCATCGTTCTTCTTCAAATCCGTTATTGCAATTTTTCTTCTTTCTTCTTCAATCTTTTTAAGTTCTTCTTCATCTTCATACTATTTCTTCTACATATCTTCATCGTTCGTAATTTTCTTCCAAATAATCTTCCTGCTACTGTTTTCCATGGATTCATCAAGGTTAGCTTTTTTTTTTTCTTCTTTATGGGTTTTGCTGAAATTGATCTTGTTTATTTCCTTATTTGATGTTGTTTATGTGATTCCCATACTCTTGTTATTTCAGCAAAAGCGCCTCTAATACTAAATTTAAAGTTCATAACCCTAATATTCCCAAATCGCAGCATAAGGTTGTCGCGCATAAAAGAAAGTCTGCGAATGAGAAGGTAGTAAGAAACACTATCATTTTCTAATAAAAATATTTTTGCCTTTGTTTCTTATCTAGATTGTAATTCACATGGTGATAATGATGTCAATAAACCTCTTAAGAAATATCGCAACCTTAAAACTGTTCCAACTTCCGTTCCATTCCACTTACTCATTTCTTCTAAATCTCCTGCGACATCTTCGCAAGATAAACCTTTATCTCCCATTCGCGAAAAAGCTGCCTCAGACTTAATTTCTTCAGCTGACCTTTCAATGATTGAAACCCCCCTTGTTGATCCTTCTATGAATGAAACTTTTTCTCTTCCTATTGAGAATGTTTCTCAACCTTCTATCACTGTCAGTTCTCTACCTGAGTCTCTTCATCTTTCGAAAGAAACCGTGGAAGGAATAGATATTGCTTTTAAAGTTTTATCTGAAGTCCTGGATGATGGAAAGAATTCTTCTATTGATCCTATCAAGTCTAATGTTTTCCAAATTCTGAGAAAGAATTTAGGTTCTGACAGAGCTGCTTCGCAGACAGCTTTGGAAAAAGAGTGTAATGCTCTTCGTCTCGAAAATCAAAAGCTTCAGAATGTTTTGTTGGATCCTGACAATCTTCGCAAGAAGAATGATGAATTGAGAGGTATGATTTTCTTATCTGTGTCTTCAATTTTCCATTTTAATGGTTTTATCCTTCCCATATTTAATTATCCTTGAAATCCCTCTTTCGCATGTTAAGCCTTAAACCAGAAAGGAATAATGAAGAGATATCAATTTGAATCTGTTGTTGAAGAAGCACGTGCTGATAAAGAAATTTTGATGGATCAATATAACCAATTAGATAACTTCTATTCATATTCTCTTGATCATATAAATAATCTTACCAATGAAAATACCCAATTAGTTCAGAGACAATATTTATTAAGTAATGAAGTATCTCACCTTTCTTATTCTTTAACTAAAGATAATTTAGGGATTGAAACTTTATCATATGAGAATAAAACCTTATCTCAAGAGAAGCGAACTTGTTTAAAAAAGATGGCGATATCTTCGCAACAACTTAGCATTCTTCAGAAAGTATGTGATGACCAAGAGCAATCTCTTCGCTCTTTGAGAAATGAACTAAAAGAAGTAACAGAGTCATCTACCGCTGAAAGAGATACACTCATTCAAGGTAGAATAACTTTAAGTTTAAAGGTGAATCAACGTAAAGAACAATATTCCAAATTAGAAGAATCTTATTCTTCTCTTACGAAGAAAAATGCCTTTCTTATTTCTAAAGAGAAAAATCTTCAATCTCGACTTAAAGGTTTAGTTGGAGATAAATTTGATGACGCAATGGACCGTTGGGAGAATAGTTCTTTGTCCTTGATTCAACACCTTATTTCGCAAAAGGAAGGTAGTCATAATAGTTTGACTGCCTTAACTATCTTTTCTTTGTCATATCTTTCTGAATTCTTCATCTTATTTAAATTTTGTATTTACTTTCGCAGAGTCTGAGAAGAATCTTCATTCCTCCATTTCTGTTTTGGAGGCTAAATATGCCAAAATTCGCAAAGAAAATGCATTGCTCGTCTCTACCCTTACTGGTTCCCGCGACCGAGCAGAAAAACTTGATTATCTTGCTTATTTTAAGGATATTCAAGATAGGAATCATCAGAGAGCACTTCTTCGTCAAGTTCATCTCCGGGCTGAAGTCCTTGTAAATGCTATTTTTGTCCAAATCTCTTCCTCCTACATCAATTGAACCTTTGGAAGTAGATGATGGTGAAGTTCCTCGTCCTGCTGATAGTGATTATGATTATGAAAGTGGTGCAGAGGATGATCTCTTGGAAGGTGAGAAGAAATTCCTTCTAAAGAAGCATCTGCTGGTGTTAATCAAAATGAGAAAGAAATCTCTCCTGAAGAAGTAATTGCTGGTGATAATCAAGGTGCTAGTCAAGGCGAAGATCAGAACCGAAATGAAGGAGAGGCTTGCGATAATGAGAACATTGGCGAAGAACGTCTGTTATCTTCTACTACTGGAATTAATACTGAAGCTTGAGCTTCTTACTAGCTTTATCTTCTTGAATTGTCTTACTTTTATCACTTTTGCGAATAATATTCTTCAACCAACTTTGGAATCAATTTTCCTTTTAGTATTTTGCTGATGAGAAAGATAATGCTTTTTGTTTATTGATTCCCATACTTGCCTCTCATTATCTTTCTTGCAAAAATAATCTGTTACGAATACTTATAAATATTTTGTTTTATCATGTGGTCTTATTTTGCCTTCCTAATTAAAGGTCTTATTATGCCACCTCTTGTCATTGCGACAAAATCGCAGGACGTCTTGCACTTTCATGCAAAACCCATGATCTTGCCTTAACTTTTTTTTCTTTTGTATTATGGCCTCTTCAGGAATGTTGCGACAATATGACAGGCCTAAATATTCTTGCGAAAATAAAGCCCCATGACATTGTCGTCTTGCGACGAAATCGCAGGACGTCTTCGCACTTTCATGCGAAAACCCATTGACTCGTCTTATCTTTTTCTTTTGTATTATTGCCTCTTCAGGATTGTTGCACAAATATGACAAGCCTTAATACTCTTGCGAATAGAAAGCCTCATGACACTTATCAGCTCCCTAATGGAGGGTGCCGCCCTTATCTTCCCCCTGGTTGCCCCTTCAAGGAGGCGTACTTCTACCATACAAGGTTAGCTCCTCCCATCCAGTCTTAACAACAACCAGTTGTTTTCGCAGTCTATTATCCCTTTTACCTATAGGGATTATGGTTACGAGACTGCACCCTAAGTGGGGTTTTCTTCGGGCCGAGTGCAGTATAAGCCAAGACTTGTCAAGAATGGCAAGGTACGCTTCAAACGTCCCTGGCACTCTTGACTCAACCGTGTACCTCGGCGCCTTGATCAGATCTGCACTCCTTGGGAGAGTCCTTATTACCTTAGTCGCCCAACCTAAGTCATATGCTTAAGCTGAGAATCCAAGGTGCCTCTCCCGGATGGGCTTTATTGACCCCAAATCTCCATGACTCAGGTTCCGTGGCGGTGTAGCCTTTCCCTGAGCCATGCAACAGGTACCCCCTAATATGACGTACTTTAGGTCTTATATTTCCTCTTGCGAAATTTTATTCGCGAACTAGGGTGTACGCCATAAAGGTTCGCCCCTTTCTTTTATGTCATTGTTCTGTGATTATCTCTGCGAAAATTTCGCACATCATGATCTTGTTTTGATATGAATAATCTTGCAATTATTTTTCAGAATCCATAACTTCTCAAAGCTTCTTACGGATAATATCTTTTTAAATACAACCTGTTCCATGGTCTGTCAAGTCTATGACCAACATCTCTCCTTCTGGATCCATTAATCTATAAGCTCCTGTTCCAACTATCTCCTTAATGATGTAAGGTCCATCCCATTTTTTCGCTAATTTTCCACCATTTTTCGCTGATATATTGGTGTCTCTCGCAGAACTAAATCTCCTGGTTGGAATTCGCGTACTTTGACACGTTTATTATTTTTCGGGCTAATCTTCGCTGATAATTCTCCATAGTTTAAAGCTTTTCTCTTCTTTCTTCTAATTCATCAAGTTTATTTAAGATCAAACCCGCACTAAGATTTTTCTCCCAAGCTTCTCTTTTTGTTGGAATAACAACTTCTGTTGGTAACACCGCTTCAACTCCATATGTTAAACAAAAAGGTGACATTCCAGTAGCTTCTCTTCTAGTTGTATTATAAGCCATACTGCATTATGTACTTTTCGCACCATGCTCTGTGATTCCTTCCAATTTCTTCTTTAATATATCTGCAATTGTTTTGTTTGTTGCTTCTACCTGCCCATTAGCTTTCTATATTATGCCTTCCACATTGTTGTGGATACAAAGAGTAGACTTTCCACATTTTATCTTGAATGCATTAAGTATCATTTCTATATTTGTCCTTCAAATTGTTTCCCATTATCAGATACCAACTGCAGGAATTCCAAATCTGCAAATGATATTTTCGAATATGAATGTAAAGATATCTTTGTCGCAATATGTTGTACTGCTTCACTTCTGTCCATTTTGTGAAATAATCTGTTGCGACTATTAAATATCTTCTTTGTCCAGAACCTGGTAAAAATGGCCCCACAATATCTAAGCCCCACTTTCCAAAGGCCACACACTGGTTGAAGATGATAACGGTGCTCCAGGTGCATGTATTTTCTTTCCATGCCGCTGACAATCTTCGCAACGCCTTGATATTTTTTTGCATCTTCGTGCATGTATGGCCAGTAATAGCCTTGCATTTTTGCTCTATGTGCCAAAGATCTTCCCCCGCTATGATTGCCAGCATCCCCACTATGTAACATTTTTAGCACTTTTTCTCCTTCCTCTCGTGTCAAACATCTGAGTGAAGGTCCGTTAAAGGATTTTCGGTATACAGCCCATCTCTTAATTCATAATTCGTTGCGCGGATTTTTAACTTGTGTGTGTTTCCAATCTATTTCTTGGTGTTTCTCCTTTCGCCAAATATGCATGAAGTTCCATTCTCCAGTCTGTGATATTGTTCGTTTGTTCTTCTTCTTCATTGTCTATTATCATCACATCCACTTCTTCTTCTTCTTTATTGATATGGTGATATAAGTGTTTGTATTTTTATCATCTCGCAGTTGGATCTGTCATCATGCTTGATGAAAGCAAAAGCGTCTGCGAGTCTGTTATCCTTTCTTGAAATGTGCCTCCATTTTATTTTTGGGATTTTCGCTGACAATTCTTCAACGAGCTTCTTGTATTTCTTCAAGATGGTTCATTTGTAGTATACTCTCCCTTTATTTTCGAATAACTAGTGCGAATCACTAGTGATCCTGGCATTTTCTAGTTTCATTTCTATTGCGAATTTTAAGGCATGTATCACAGCTTCATATTCTGTTTCGTTATTGTGGATGTGAATTCCAATCTGAATGAAAAACCATCTTTATCCTTCTGGCGAAATTAAAACAATTCCAACTCCATTGCCTTCTCCATTTGATGATCCATCTACCAATATCTCCCATCTATTTGGTTCTGTTAATAAATCTTTTGGATCTCCGTGTTCTTCTTCTATATCCATCATTTCTTCTCTACCGCTTCATCTTCTTCTAAAGGAAATTCTGCCAAGAAATCTGCAACAACTTGTGATTTTGGTGAAGACAAAATTTCATATTTAATATCAAAGTGGCCTACTTGTGCATTCTCTCTCCACTCTTCCTGATCTTTTAGAATTCTTCATCACTGATTCAATTGGTACTTTTGTTAATACCTTTATCTTGTGCGCTTGAAAATATATGCGGAGCTTAAATGATGCATAAACTAATGCTAAGATTAACTTCTCAATCTTTGAGTAATTCTTCTCGGCAGTATTAAAAGTTTTGCTAATGTAATAATGGGTTCTCCACTCCTGCGTCTATTCGCAATAACACAACACTTAATGCATGCGACGTCGTCGCAAGATAGATCAATAATTCTTCTCCTGATTCTGCTTTTTGTAAAATAGTTGTATTCATAAGATGTTCTTTGATCCCTTGAAAAGCTTTTTCACATTCATCAGTCCATTTAAATTTCGCACCCTTCTTGAGTATATCGAAAAAATATTTGCATTTGTCTGATGATCGAAATGAATCTCCCCAGCGAAGCTAGAAGCCCATTCAACTTTTGTACATCTTTTATTGTTGCTGGTGTTGGCATGTCACGAACTGCTTGCACTTTTTCTGGATCAACCTGTATTCCTTCCTTTGATACAATGTAGCCTAAAAATTTTCCCGATGCAACTCCAATAGTACACTTCTCAGGATTCAATTTAATGTTATATGCCGCATTTGTTCAAAAATCTCCCTCGGTCTTGTACATGGTCTTTAGCTTCTTTACTCTTTACTAACATGTCATCCACGTATACTTCTAATGTTTTGTGTATCCATTTTGCGAACACCTTCTCTACCATTCTTTGGTATGTCGCTCCCGCATTTCGCAAACCAAATGGCATTTTCGTGTAACAATATAAACCTCTAGGGGCGAAGAAAGCAGTATGTTCTTGATCTTCTTCAGCGAGAGGGATTTGGTTATACCCTTTGTACCCATCTAAAGACGATACTCTATCATTTCCCGCTGCGGATTCCACCATTTGAGGAATATCTGGTAACGGAAAACTATCTTTGGGGAAGCTTTGTTTAAATCAGTGAAATCTATGCAAATCCTGATTCCTTTGTTTTTCTTTGGGACAATGACCATATTCGCTATCCATTCTGGGTATTTAGCTTCTCTTATGATTCCCGCATCAAGCATTTTCTGTAGTTTTCTTCTATTTGGGAATGGTAAGTTGTTGCAATTTTTCTTATTTCTGTTTAAATGGTCTCACATTTTTGTTAATCTCCAACTTGTGGCATGCAATTGATGGATCTATTCCCGGTATCTCATCCATGCTTCCTGCGAAAACATCTTTATATTCTCGCAAAAGGTTAACAGTTCTTTCTTCTTCTTCTTCCACATCTTTGGTTCCAATTCTCAATATTAGAGGTTCTTCTATAGTCCCAACGTTTATTTCTTTTTTGGTTCTGCGGCAGTGTAACTGGGTTTAGGTTCTCCCATTGGTGTTGGTTCTTTTATTGTTTTCACAGGTCCTTCTCCTTCTTCCGAAATTTCGCTGGGTATTCCTTTGCCTTCTTTTTCCCTTATCATATATACTCTAAATTCTTCTTCTTTCTTTGCTTCCTTTGCCAACTTTCTGCGAAATTGTTTCTTTTTTGCTTGTCCTTCATAATGCTTTACTTCAATTTGATGACATAATTTCGCATTGTCAACATCTCCTCTGATTTCACTATTCCATTTGGTGTGGGGAATTTAATACATTGATGCAACGTTGATACTACAGCTTTTATCGCATGTATCCATGGTCTTCCTAATAACATATTATATGGCGATTCCATATCCACCACGCACAGTGTTACATGTGTTTCGATCTCTCCTCAGTGGAATTCGTACCACTATTTCTCCTTTAGGTTTTGTTGTGGATTTTCCAAAGCCGTGAACAAAATATGTTGAACTGGACATTTCTTCATCTTTAAATCCCATTCCCCGGAATGCATGATAAAATTTATATCCACTGAACTTCCTGTATCGATTAAAGTTCTGTTCAATATCCATTCTCCCGTGGATTTTTTGTTGTCTCCTTCTCTTTTCGCGTAATAGGCACTGTAATAACCAATGGAGATGTGGTTCAAATTTTCTTTTGGTATTTTGCCCATGAATGTAATTTTTCTTTTCCCAATCTTTCAAGGGTGATGTCTTTTCTACCGCCATAACCTTCCTTCCTTCAAAATTTCGTTTATGTATTCTTCCTTTGATGTTTTCATGGAATTCATTAACCATCGTTTTTGTTATCATATTACACTCCAATCTTTTGTCATCTTCATTAATTCTAATCATCTTTCTTTTAACTGGTTCACTGATTTATTTAATCACTTTCTTGATTTGAACATCTCAACAACAATCTTCAACTTTCGATCTTCAATTCCCTGTTTCTAGCGCCATTATGTAGTTGCAGGAAATCCTACACTACACCCCTCATATGATTTCATTATTACTCAACTCATTTTTATTTACACTTTAATTTTATTGATCAATCTTTGAATGTTCTTACAAGAAAAGATAAAGGAATCAAGAATGACCTCTGCTCTAGACTTTCTCTCTCCTATTTACTTGTTTCTTACTCAAAAATCTCTCTTTCCTTTACAACTGAACGACTATTTATAGGGAAATACATAGTGGATGACAGCTAATCTGTCCTTTATTTTCGATATGTCTTGCGACATTCTCGCAACCTTACAAATGTTAATCTCGCAAACTCTCTAATTTTCGCAGGACCATCACATCTTTCTCATGATTTTAGCTGACGTCGTTTATTATATCATTTCTGAAATTGTTCTGCGACGCTGTTGTGTTGTGTTGTTGATAATTTCGCTAAGATATCATTATTGCGAGATTCTGATCCTACATCTTTACATGATCCTCGTGTTTTAGAGGATATTTTTTAGGATGTGAGGATCATAGTCAGCAGTTTCATTGTATAGTAAATAGCAAAGCAGTTGACATTTAAAAGAAAAAATTCTTTAGCCAATAGTGTTAATACATGTGTACTATTGATTCTCTTCAACTCCAATCCGTTTGAGAATATTTTATAAAAATTCCTAATACTAAGGAATTTTTTATCTTAATATGTCTTCAAGGGAATAACACGTAGGAAAAACCTGAGGATCCGTTGGAGATGCTCTTATACGATTTAGGAAATTACTTCCATGCCCGACAACGTGGAATGTATGAATAAGCTAGCCATCTCACGGACGTTAGATTGTTCAATTACAATCTCTAAAACAAGGAAAAAGGTCCTCAAAATTTCTCCTCCTTAATAGGCAAAGAAAATAAAAATTCCCAAATTTTCACTGTTAGGGTTCCAATTCTACTACATCTTCTGGAAAAAAGGAAGAAAAATTAGTAGCAATTGATGAAAGTGAAAGGAGACACACAACACCATAGATATAAGGATACGTTGCTTTTTGGCATATGAAAGATAACTAGGTGATGTGAAGCTAGAGTGCCCGGAATAGATTCGTTTTGTACAGTTTTACCAGGAGCCATAAAAAAAAAGTTATTTTCATAATGCCTATTTTACTCTAAAGTCACCTAACCGATGAGCAAAGAGCTCGCACTTTTTTTTTCTTTGTCTTAGAATAGGAACTCCTAGATACTTTTCCTGAAAACATTCTTCCAATTAGCAATATGTTTGAAATTTTATTTTTTATATTACTTAGTACCTTAGTACTAGCGAAGTTAAAAATGTTTCTTCGAAGTGAAAAGAAAAAAGGCCACCAAAAATTTGATTTATTTTTTTTTTGCTAAGATAAAAGATTTCATTTCATAAAAGAGATTACTATCTAGGAGAAAGTCAGGTTTTTCACATGTCTATTCGCCCATTACATTATTTCTCCTACAATTTTTTACTACTTTATCAGCTATGGAGATAAAAATTCTATTAACATAATCAAATCTTGAGAAAGGAAAATTATTTAAAAAAAACCTACAATCATCTAAAATACTGTGATTAAACCAGGATAGTTGATGGTTATTATTCTTCAGATAAGTGATTGCACTCTTTGCATCACTGCGAACACAGAATGTGGTTATGCCTTTGTTCTTCATTCATTTGATTCCTTCTAGCAAGGCAATGCATTCTGCTTCTTCTGATGACTAGCTACTCCTTTGATGAGCTTGCATCCTTCAAAAGACCCTGTCAAATCAGTTAATACAAGACCAGAACCTGCTTCATTAGTTTCAGAGTCATACCTAGCATCACAATATATAATACGACAATGCTCAGGTAGGCCATTGTTATCTGGTGACTGTATAGGTGCTGCAGATCTGTCTAGCGGAACAATTGGTGCCGACATACAACATTTATATATGATAAGAGTTTCAAAGCATGATTGGCAGTGCTCAGTGGTGTCACAGTTTTGTTTTGAAAGGTCTTGAAACATCTATCCCTCCATATGCACCATGTTGTGACAAATATTGATTCTTTGATAGCAATACTGTGACTAGGCCTGTCAATATGTCCGATATCCGGAATCCGTTTCCGATTATTCGAGATCCTATAGGATTTTATCCGTTTTATCGGATATCGGATATCGGATAAAAAAATTATCGGATATTTCTTCCTTAACCTATCTATATCGGATTAGGCTATATCCGTTTGGTTAACATCCGATATCCGATAGAATTAGGGGTATAATTGTAATTTCATTTATTAATCGATTATCACTCACACTGCTGGATTGAGTGGATTCAGTCGAGAACCGAGTCATTTTTTTTTTTCGTTTTTTTCCTTCTCTTCTCTCTCAGTTCTCAATCGATCACTCTCTGTCTCTGTCTCTCCCGATCAATCACTCACTCAGTTGCTTTGCTTATCAATCAGACAATCACTCACCCGCTCAATCAGGTACTTCTATTTCCATATTCGATTTTTGTGTTCGATTTTCATGAAATTAGGGATTTGTGGTTTCTATCTTGCAAAAAATTTAGGGTATGATGAATTAGAGAAAGATTTGAGATGGGTTTATTCTTAATAAGAATATGAGGCCTAACAATCTGAGATTATGAAAGTTTATGAAAGTTTTATGGAAATAGGAAACTGATGAATATCTTTGATGTGAGTTTTCTTCTAATTTTTGGTTTTTGAATTTTAGATGTTGGATGGATAGGGTTTTTAGTAGTTTAGATCGATTATTGTATGATTTTCCCTTTTTTTTTGATTTGAGAAAAGTGAATTAGGGTTCAGCAAATGCATCATAGAGATTTTTAGAATAATTAGGGGAATGTGATTATGTGACCACTGTTCTTGAAAATGATTTGGTAATGTTGTATCATACACATGATAGTATTGGATGAACTAGGGACTGGGGAACAAAGACTAAGCTTTCAGTGTCTTTTCTTTAAGCTGGTATTATTAGTGCTCTGTAGCATTGATGCTTGAGAGTTTCATGTGTCTTAGTTTCCCTCTTTATATGATTCCTGCTCAAATTAAATTAGTGAAACTGGATACAGAAATCTAGCTTAGTAGCTTTTACTTCTAGTTAGCTATAGTGAAAATATCTTTTGTAACTTACTGTTTTATTTCTTGTGTCCTTCCACTGCCTTCTAGCTTATGATACAATATCCTTCTCACCCTATGGGCATCTACATTTCAATACAGGAAATTGCAAAAATGTTTAAAAAACCAGCCAAGGGAAAGACAGTTCCAACCTCAAAGTCAACCCTTTGCCTCAAACTACATCAAATGCTATCATTTCTAGGGATGGTTCACAATCACAAAGTGTTCAAGCTTCAGCAATTGGCTCAACAGAACCAGAAGAAAACCCAACTGATGATAACATCAACATGCCAAGCTCTCATACAGGTGGCTCAGGTGATGAAGATAGAGAAGCTGGTGAGGATCCACTGATAACTGCTCTGAAGAAAAAGCTTAGATCAACAAGGTCACCAGTGTGGGATGAATTTGAAAGGGACTGTAAAGTAAGATACAACAGTAAAAAGAATGCGAGGGAAGCTGTTGTACTAGGTACATGCCATCATTGCAAGAAGATAGTTGATGCTGGTAGTCTCAGTGGTACTACAAGGTTGTCTAATCATCTAAAGATTTCCCGAGACAGACCACAGAACAAGGCTGGACAACAACAGATTGCTACTTCACTGAAAACAGCAGGTAACAAAGCTTTAAAACTAGCTAATTGGAAGTATGATCCTGCTATTTCTAGGGAATACATGATTAAAATGATTGCTAAGCATGATTACCCTCTGAACATGGCTCAACATTTTTACTTTAGAATGTATTGCAAGTCTTTGAACCCTGCTGCTAAGATCATGAGTAGAAACACAACTAGAAGTGATTTGATGAAGTTTTTTCATGAACAAAAACAAGAATTACAGTTAGTATTGGATAAGTTGACTTCTAGATGTAGTCTTACAACTGATATGTGGACTGCTAAGCATACTAAAGATGGGTATTGTTGTGTGACATGCCACTACATAGATGATGAATGGAATTTGGTTAAGAAAACATTAACTTATGTTGAGTGCCATCACCACACACAGGAGATGTTCTCACAGAATGTATCAAAACTTGTACTCTTGAATGGAACATAGATAGGAAATTCCTTGCTTTAACTGCTGATAATGCTGCTGCCAATGGTGTTATGATGAGAAACTTGATTTCGTGGCTAAAGAGTAAGAATTGTCTAGTTCTTGATGGGGAATTGTTTCACATGAGGTGTGCCAACCACATTCTTCATTTGGTTGTCCTAGATGGTATGAAAGTTGCTGCTAAGTTTGTGCAATCAATTAGAGATTGTGTTAAGTATGTTAAAGCTTCACAAGCTAGGAAAGAGAGGTTTGAATTGGCTATGTCACAGGTTAGGTTGTCTGGAAAGGCAGTTAGTCTAGACGTGGACACTCGATGGAACTCAGTTTTTGTTATGCTTAAGAATGCAATCGGGGTGAGAAAAGGGTTTGAAAGATTAGCTGTCCTTGATCATGAATTCGACTGTATACCAAGTGAAGATGAGTGGGAACAAGGGGTAGTTATTTGTAGGTGTTTAGAGGTGTTTAATGATGTTTCTACCAGGTTTGCAGGGATGAAGTATCCAACTGCAAATCTGTACTATAATGGGGTCTATGAAGTTCACAAGTGCATCAAAAAATGGGAAGGCAGTGATTATGAGTATATCACACAAATGGGGTTGAAGATGAGAGAGAAGTTCGATGCGTATTGGCTCGAAAGTAATTTGGTTATGGGCATCGGTGTTGTGTCAGATCCTAGATACAAGGAAAGATGGGTAGAGTTGATTAAAAAGAAGTTGTATGGAACTGGCTATGCAGTTGAGTATAACAAATTCAAAGAACAATTGACATCTATTTTCAATGCGTATGATTCACAAAACTCAAATGCAGATGAACACTATTTTGGTGGCCGCAGCTCTGTCTCTAGCTCAAGTGTGATGGATTCAGACAATCCAGATGAATTATGTGATCCTGAATATGTTGAGTTTATGATGGAGAACATTGACTTTGAGGTGCAGAAATCTGAGTTGGACAAGTATTTAGAAGAACCAATGCTTAGCAAAGGCTCACCAAAAGATGAGTATTTATTTGAAATCTTGAGTTGGTGGAAGCTAAATGCACCTAAGTACCCAACTCTTGCAAAGATGGCAAGAGATGTCTTGGCTATCCCAGTCACCAGTGTGGCATCCGAATCAATGTTCAGTGCAGGTGGTAGAGTGCTTACAACACACAGAGCTTCATTAGATCCAGAGGTGTTGAAGCATTGTTATGCTTAAGCGATTGGTTGCCAGATTTCATTTGTGATGAAGGTAAACATTTTTTTCTTCTTAAACTCAGTGCATAGTTCCTATTATTACTACTTAGACAATTGTTGTGTATCTTATTCTATCTTAATGTTGACTTATTAATTGTTATAATGCAGATATGGAAATTTTGGAAACCGAAGACGAATGAAGACAAGAGAGACCCTGTTTGAATATCTGTTAAGTTTTTACTTTCTTTAGCATTTGCTTGTGCTTCTTTTCATGTATGTGTGTGAGTAAGAGACTTACATTCAGATGAAGACAATTCAGATGCCATCTTATGAGTACTGTTTCCAAGTTTTATGTATGACAGTATGAGAATAATTTCACCTTTACAGATTTTTTTGTTACTAACGGATATTATCGGATAAATATCCGTTATCCGATAGCTTAACCTATCGGATATCGATATCTGATTTTGATATCCTATAGGATATTCTCGGATATCGAATATCCGATAGTTCTTAACCTGTCGGATATCGGATATCCAGATATCCGACGGATATTCTTCCATTGACAGCCCTAACTGTGACTACTCTTCAACCATTCATCAAACCAAGTCCTAATAATTGTTTCAGTAAGATCCTCTGAAGTTACATAGTCACCAGAGGGAGTATTTGCCCAAACAGTTTTTGCATAATCACAGTGAATAAAAAGATGTTCAGCCGATTCATTATAATTAGTATCACATAAGCAACCAGAATCTACTTGATTTATGTATTGTGAAAGTATGACTCTAGTAGGTAAGACATTTTCTATACACTTCCCTAAGAAAAGATGTATCTTAGGAAGAGGGGGAAAGCTCCATAAGGCTTTATAGGTAGGTTGACTGGGATGGGATGGGGATTTTGTAGATAATTTATCTCGCCAGAGAGAGCTTTATAACATGTTTTCACGAAAAATTTACCATTCTTAGTATGCAACCATACTAATTTGTCATCTCCTATGAGGGGAATTCTAATATTGGCTATCTTCTAGGCATTGTCCAAAGTAAAAAACTATTAATAAGCTCTATATTCCAAGTCCTAGTATCAGGGTCTATGAAATCATCATCCACAAGCATATCAGGATTAAGGTAACAATGACAAAGAGGAGAGGAGGCTTCAGGAATTCAATTGTCAGTAAAAGCATGAATACTAGACCCGTCCTTGACTTCCCAAATACTATTTTTCCTAATAATGTCTTGACCAACAACGATACCTTTCCATAATCAAGAAGAATCTAGAGGTTTTCTAGCATGCAAGGGATGACAATTCTTGAAAAATTTACATTTCAAGATTTTAACCCACAACTCAGTTGGGGAGTGAATAAGGGCTCAAGCTAATTTGGCTAACATCGGCCTCTTAAAGATTTTTAAGTCTTTAAAGCCAACACCCCCTTGGAGTTTATGAGAAAAACATCTTTCCGTTTTTTGATGTAAATACCACCTGGGTTATTCTTTTCCCACCAGAAATCCCTTTGGGATTGTTCCATTTTTAGAGTTATGGTGTCTGGAATGAGAAAGGTACTCATATGGTAAACTGGAGAGGATTTCAAGACATTCTGCACCATAATGGATCTAACAGCTTGTGAAAACTGCTTTCCTCTCCATTGTGCAGTTCTTTTACCAAAATGATCAAGTAAGTGACTAAAGATTCGGTTTTATTTCTATCAATGAATAAAGGAATGCCTAGATATTTCTCCTTTAGATCGATTTTCTTAACTACCAAAGCATTAATAAGCGATACAACAAGATCAAGATGTACGTTCTTACTGAAAAAACAACCTGATTTGCCAAAATTGATTACTTGACCAGAAATATTACCAAAATCTTTGATCAAAGCCATCAAATTACTAGCTTGTTCATGGGTAGCCTTGACAAATATGAGGAAGTCATCGTCAAAGAGTAAGTGTGAAACACTTGGTATCTCTTTGCTGATGTGAACCCCTTGAATCAGTTTGTTGTTTTCAGCGTGTACAAGATATCTAGTTAACAATTCCATACATAAAATAAATAGGTAAGAGGATAATGTGTCCCCCTGTCGCAGACCTCTAGTTGGTTTGAAAGAAGGACAAGGGGATCCATTAAGCATGATAGAAATATTGGTGGTGCTAATACATTGATAAATAAAAGCACACCCGTCATCGGAAAACCATAACATTTAAGAATATCAATCATAAAAGACCACTCGACTATGTCAAAGGCCTTAGACATATCAAGTTTAAAGCCCATGACTCCATTTCTACTTTTTTTTCCTTTTCCTTTTCATAGTATGAACTATCTCTTATGACAACATTATCAGAAATGTGTCTCTTAGGAACATATGCAGCTTATAAGAAGAGATTAGTTTACTAAGTAAAGGCTTCATCCTATTTACATGAAGTTCATAAATAATCTTGTAACTAGTGATTTTTTTTTATTTATTTTTTTTTATTTTGTCAAAATTTATAGATGGATCCGCTGATTTTTCCATTTTTGGGCTTATGCGACTTAAGAAAATGCTGCCACGCGCCACAGCGTGGGATGTCTGAATAAGCTAGTAATCTCACGGCCGAATTTCTCATTTTTAGAAAAGTTTATAATCACAAATAGAAATTCCCAAATTTTCACTGTTAGGGTTCCACTTCCACTACTTCTTCTGGAGAAATGGAGGAAAGATTAGCAGTTGATGAAACAATTGAAAGGAGACACCCAGCACCATCACCAAATCTTGCAGCACCATGGCTAGTGATACCATTTCAAGAAGAAGGTAATACTCCAAATCAGGCTTTCTATAACATTTGTGAACCGAACAAGAAATCAATTAGAAAATCCGTACCTGAACTGAGTGGTAGGAACAGAATGTATCAGAAACCATCTCATCAAGGATGGGTAGTTGTTTATTATGATGATGACGATGATGATGATAGTGGTAATTTTGGGAATTGTTTTTTATGGAACCCTTTATCGTTAGAGAAAATTCCATTACCTAATTTTGATGAATTGATTTTCGATACATACGGTGAACAAGATTATCGTATTCACGATTGTGTTTTGTCATCGCCACCGCCGAAAAATAATCTTGTTCAAGATAATGCTTCAATGGTTTATTTCTTGGTTTCTGGATGCGTTAATGAAATTTATACTGATTCAATGCCAATGATAGCGTTTTGTTGTGTTGGCGATTCAGAATGGAGAAAACTAGGGATTCCTAAAGGATTAGTAGGTGAGAGTGGTTTGAATTCATTCATTTGCTTTAAAGATAAAATATATGTAATGGGTTGTGATGATTATTGTCAACTTGTGGTTCAGAAGCTAGTACCACCTGTAGGTTGTGATTATACTAGTATTCGCCTTGAAATTAGACGACTAGAGGTCAGCATTGTTCATTCTGCTTTTTCATATAGGAGGATACTCATGTGTACATAACGTATACTTCCTGGAGTCGGATGAAGAAATCTACAGAATTGAAATGATGTTTGGACAGAAGAGGTTACGTTAATGTGGTTGTCTCAATCGATGTGTCAAGGTTGGATTTCTCTAAGATGTCCTGGGAGGAAGTGAATCGTTTAGGTGATACAGTGCTATTTCTCGGCCAAAGTACTAAATGTTTCTGCTCCGCGCTGCCTTGGGTCTTAGCAAGGGTTGTCTTTATTACACGTTACCCGAAGATCAAAGTTTATACATGTTTGATGTAGAGGACAAATGCACTACCACTATCTTGCCTTGTTCCAACTTGCCAACACCATGCTATTCCTCGCAGTGGATAATGATGCCTTTACCAACATTCAGGTAGTATCCTTTCACAGTACTTATTGATTTCCCCTGCCTTATTATGCAACTCACTTGATCAGGAATGCAATACTTTATTGTAAGAATAACTGACAATCTATCTGAATGTGTAGTGTCGCTGTTGAAGGAAGAATTGTAGAAAATATGTCAAGCAAAGTAAGACAAGACGATTACACAGTAAAGGCGAAGAAAACTGAAGAATTAATCATCAAAGATGACAACGAGAATCCAAGGAAAAGACAAAAGAAGGAAATTCTACAAGAACCACGTTGGGGCGTTATTCATGTGGACATTGTGGAGTCGATTGCAAGTCATCTTCATCCCGTGGATGTCTTACATTACCGTGCAGTCTGTAAAGCAAATAAGGTTCCGATAATGAAGAAGATTTCCGGGGCAATTAGAAGCACAGATTTAACTCCATGGCTGTTGTATTCAACAGAGAATTCCACTCAGTACAATTTTGTAGATCCCATGCATAATAACGAGAAGTACCTCATGAAGCTCCCTGAATTGCTAGAAGGTGCATCCATTCGCTGTCAAAAGGGTGGTTGGCTATTGATGTCAAAAGGTAGGTTTACCTTATTCTTCTACAATCCCTTTACAAAGGAGACCATTCACCTTCCGGGGTTGTCACCTGGTTATGAGTTTGCTGGTGTTACATTCTCCTCTTTACCAACTTGCTCAGACTGTGTAGTTATTGGCATTAATCAACAAAATGAAGAAGACATTTCCATTTGCATTATTCAAAGGGGAGCTAACACTTGGATATTTAGATCATTTCAAAATAGTAATTTGGAGAAGTACATGCCAACTTTTATCGCACCAGTTATTGACAAGGGACATTTTTTTTGCGCCGATTTTAATGGAACCTTGGGAGATATGCATGGTGGTGATTTTGAAGTTGTGGAAAGGCCTCCTGGACACTCTAATGCTGCATATGTTAGTTTCTTGGTAAAATGTGAAACCGAGCTTTTGATGGTGCAAATGCTTGGGATGTCTGTTACAATATATAGGTTAGATAGCTTAAATATGGTCTGGCAGAAAGTTGAGAGTTTGGGCAAGCATATGCTGTTTATCAGTTTTACATCATGTCTCTCAGCTGTTGCCCCCGAAAAGTTGCATGGAGAACAAAGTCTATTTCCCGAGATTGCACGGCGACCGAATTTTATACTACTCGCTTGAGACAGGTAGTTATCATTCAGTTGGAAGTATGCATTGTGCCAAGGATTATTTTGACACGAAGTGTTGGACAAACTGCACATGGATTGAGCCTAATTGTTCTCATTCCACATCTAAAGAGCTCAACTGGCTTAACAAGAATCCTCTCTGAACCAGTACTAGTTTCTTCTTTGTTAGTCTATATTAGGATTTAATCTGGGTTTACTTGTTTATATTTTGTTGAAGTTGAATTATAGATGTGTACTTGCTATGAGTATTTTGCTTGTGTTTCAGACTACCTATACTTTGGTGTCAGATTACTGCAATAGATTGATCTAATTATTCCTTCTTGATTATAATGTCATCTTCAACTGTGGAAGCTTTTTTGAGACAGGAAAAAATAGGAACTCTTCGGGGATATCTACTGATAGTATTTTTCTGGGCTATAAGATGACTTTGCTGTCTGTATGTACATACATGCATTATGTTTCTTCATAAGTTTGTGTGGATGAGGGATTGAAGTTTTGCAGTTTTCTATTACACATGTTTGTATTTACCCAGCAGGATCTGGGAGTTTGGCTTCGGCATCATAAATGCCAGGGCCGGATATGTTTTTGCTTTTGTCTTGTAGGAAATTCAGGGGAATCATTTGAAAGAGATGTTTTGCAGGTATATTACTTCTTCTTTACTCTTTACACTTTCAGTTCAGTAAACAGCTTGCTTTCTGAAGTTCAGCTCTAGGGACGAGCGGTCTCTGTCTGGTACGTCTCAGACTTCTTTTCATAACAGCTGTGTACAAGTCCAGAGTGCAGGAAAAAATTTCTGTCAGGAAACTGTATAGTGCCTTCGGATTGGATTATTTTATATGGATTTAAGCTACTGTCTGCTGATAGAGAAATGGTCACAAGGGTACCAAATGGTTATATTTCTTAGGCTGCAGAAGAACCAATATTTTTTGCCAAATACAAGTGTTGGATTTAACCTTATTGTGCCTTGAGAAATGAACAACCAATTTAAAGATCATGCCGATTGCCGGTCCAGATGTAGCGAATTCTTAAAAAAAAATTAAAAAATCTTGGTAACCAGGATATCTATTCTGCCTTTGGAAAAAAAATGGTTGTACGATGTTTTTGGCAATTTCATATTTTTGCTACCTCAGCCGGGTGAAGTACATTGCCAGATTACACACTTTCCATCACAGGAAAACTATAACCAAGAAAAAAAAAAAACAACAAAATTTGGTTTGGCAAAGACGAGCTTAAACTGGCGGCTGCAATTATGCCGAAGAACCAAGAAGTTTGCGAAGTGTCGTACGATTTAACATTAATGGGCCTGAGAAATGAACCAATTTGGGTTGGGAGAAATTAGGCTAAGGCCCAATAAATATTATATAATTACTGTCTGTCAGGCCCTAAATATTTTTGGGTCAAAAAAATTATATATTTATTGTTAGGCCCTTAATATTATTGGGTTACAGTGACATCCATAATTATATGAGATTTTGAAAAACGTAGGCATAACGGGGTACACAACCTAATTTTTCAGGAGTATAATTGGCAAGCAAATTAGGATACATCATATCTAAAAATCGCGCTTTGGAATTTTACAAATTTTATATCGTTGTAAGCTTTTAAAGAGCTACACAACGAGTACAAATAACAACATAAAAAAAATCACAAAAAATCGGAAGTTGCCATCACTTTGGGCAAAATTTTCGAAAACTTGATACATAATCATTATGCAGCCACCAAAAAAAGATGCATACACATTATGCAAACACAACAAAGAGATGTATAAAACGTTAAGCAACCATATTTTGGTTCATGCATTTACTAATTTAGTTATGTAACCACTAAAACGATATATACGCCTAAAAAAATAACATCATACACACACACACAAAAAAAAAAAAAAGACGCGTAATGAGTTACACAATAATTTTCTCGACTACATAACAAGTTATCCATTGTTTTGGTTAATTCAACGCTTACAAAAAAAAAAGTTGATGCATAATGCGTGGTACAACCATATTTTCGGATGCATATCAAGTTATGCATCAAATTTTTTTATTTCACTGCTTACAAGAAAGTGGTCGCATAATGTTTTATGCGTCCATTTTCACGATTACGTAACATGTTATGCAGATTTATTGTAGGTGCATGACAAGTCATGCAGTATTTTTTTCTTTGTTGGTTCCAATACTAACAAAAAATTTATTGCATAACGTATTATGCACCCATTGTATGGACTGCATAACAAGTTATGCAACAACGTTTGTAGATGCATAACAGGTTATGCAACCAATTTCATACCTGCATAACAAATTATTCAAACCATTATGATAAACACCAATATAACCAAATATCCATAGCTTCCCAACCAACAACACTAACACCTCTAAAAGCCGACACCTAAAACTACAAAGTACCATAACAACTATGGAAAACGCAAAAAAACAAAAGCATTACAGTACAATGAAATGTGAAATATCAACTTTCAAGTTCATGAAACTCTAACTCATCTACCAATATTCCACATTATTCATACAACCTAGCAGGCACTTCAAACACTTATTGAAAAACATGTCCACTCCAGGTACCCAATATTTTTCATTTATTGCCTTAAATAACTCTTCAAAGAAGATAAAAGATAAATATTTTTCATTCTGAATTAACCAAAAAGATAAATATTCAGAGAAGAGGTGGGGACTTTAGATTTAAGTTAGATGTTTCACAAGCATATGATTCTCCAAATTAGAAATTCCTTCTTTGGGTTATGAGTAATTTGGTTTCTCTGATAAACAACTTCATTGGTTAGTGTATTGCGTCAATCAGTTAAAATTTAGTGTTGGAAAATGGTGGTCCTACTAGTTATTTCTCAGTGGGAAGAGGTGTTAGTCAGTTTTGGGTAGAAATATCTCAAAAATGATTCAGGATGGGATTTTAAAGACGTACAATGGTCAATAGAAATGGTATTCAACCATTTCATATTTTCCTTGGAGATGATATCTTCCTATTTGCAATGGAGAAAAAAAAAACTTATGTTAGTGTTGAATGCATGTCAAGCTGCTTTTGGAGAAATAATAAGCTTGGAGAAGAGTAAGTTCTTCATTCAATAATGTAACATTCCCCTAGCTGCTTTTCCAGTAAAGTATTTGGGATTATACTAATCCAGGATGCATTAAATCTTTCCATATTTGGAGTTGTGTGGAAATGATGCATGAGAAATTAGGAGGGTAGGAAGGACGATTGCTATCATTTCAGGAAAGGCTTCTAGTTAAGTTTGTTTCAAGAAGCGTTCCAGTTTACTATATGTCAGTTCCAAAAAGAGTTATAAAAGAATGTGAAAGAATAATCAGAAACTTCTTGTGCTCTGGTGATCCTGATGTGAGAAAAGTCATTGCACTGAAATGGAACAAGGTGTTTCTCCCCTAAACAAGGTGGTGATAGGTGTCGTAGGCTCAACAAATTAATAATCTTATTTCCACACAATTAGCTGGTAATATAATGGAAGCAAGGATCGTTCCCATGAAGAGCAGGGAGTTTACTTGTCAAAAATGTCACAAATGGGGGTTTTTGTTTTAGATTCAAAAGCTAAATAAATAATAAAGCAATGAGAAGTAATTAAGATTGCAAGCAAATGGAGTGAGATGATCGAGGAATCCTTCTTCGTAACTAAATATTCATCAAAGTAGTATATCCATCCATTCATCCATTCATCATAGATTATTACTAACCGTAAGATAACAAATACGCTTAGCTATCTCCAAAATTCTTTAAGCCACTAGACCACAGGTACGCTTAGTCGCCAGAGTCTATCCGTCTGAACCACTATGAGGTACGCTTACAAGATGTAAGTCAGTCGAATGCTTTATGGTCTGTGAATTTAGGTTTAATCCTAGTAGTTAGACTCAGTACTCTCGGTCTACTTTCTAGTGTTGTGTTTACACGCGATTTCTTTACGGAATCCCTCCACAAGGTCTCACGTTCTCTACTTGTGTAAGAAATTATTCAACAATTACGGATATCCCAACCCTTATTAGCATTAAATTGAGTTACAAATATATTCAGTTGGCCACCTAAACATCTATCAATCAATCATTTAATAATATAACACAAACAATAATCATATGAAGAAATCAGAACATATTCATATACTAAATCAAATCATATATAGTACTTAGAATTCATCCTCAATCAAATAAGTAAATTAGCTAGACATAATGGAGGTTTATAAACTGTAGTTGTAGAGGAACTCTAGCTACTGCTGCTTCTGTTGCAGGAGATCAGCCACTGTCGCCTAGTTGCAAGAAAACTTTAGCTACTACTGCCTATGTTGCAAAAGATCAGCCACTGTCTCCCAAGAAAACTTTACTACTGCCTCTGTTGCAAGATCAGCCACTGTCTCCTTGTTGCTATAACCTTTCTGCTACTAGTGCATATGTGAAGTCTTATGCTTCTGTTCTTCTCTGGAGAATTTTATCGAGCAGTTTGTGGGCGTGAAAGTGAGGGTAAGGAGATAAGTTCTGCTGGCTATTCGACCCTCTATTTATAGATTTTTGTAGCTGAAATTTCGAATCTGATAAACACCCAGCTCTCCTTAGCCGACTCAAACCCTATACTCGTGTTTATCATCCACCGTTCATCTTCAAAATCAACGGCAAAAGTCTCACCTGATGACTATTTCCAGCGAGAAAACTTATCAAAACTTGAATTCTCGCCCAAGCTTTGACTTCTAAAGATTACCCAATCTTCACCAGCGCGTAGAAATGATTCCTTGTTTATCCGATCTCCAGAACCCCGCATTAATCATCTCCATCCAACCTATTCAATCAAGGGAAGCAATATCAGTTTCCGAGCTGATTTCTCTCTCAAGTTTCGAGCAGCTACACCTCCTCGAACTCCATGTTTTATCTATAACCACTCTTCCAATCAAACTATGATTCCAAAGTTACAATCCCAGTCATTTGCACCACCAGAACCAATGGAAGAATCCTATCTTGCTTCAACCTGATATCGGAGCCCAAACACCAACCTAAAACGAATACTCGCTCACACTACACTTCTCCTCGTCACTGCCAGCATCACCAGTAGTCCAGCCGCAAACCACCTATCCATGGCATAGTCACGACATTAACTCCATTGCCTGATCATTGATCACTACCGTAATGGTAGCAATCTTAAAAACCCCAGTACATCTCGATCTCCATCAACTCCATCGAGTTCTTCTTAACCATCACAGACGGCCATCTCCATTACTGGTTCTCACAGTCAACAACGGCAGCAACTCAGAATCGCGTCATCTCCTCATTAATGCCAATCATAGCATCTCGGCAACACTGTAACAGATATCCATGCAGAAGAAACTGCATGCGGGATTTCTAGTTTTGAATAACGAAGATGGATATGGCAGCCCTGAGTGAAACAACGTCTGCCTTAACAATATTTGAATTCCAGCTTTACCCTTGTAAAATGCCGGACTTCCATTAGTAATTCCTTTGAAAGTTGACTGTCCCTTGTAGAATGGATACCCCTTAACACCGACGAGGTGCCAATAATAGTTGCCGAGAAATGACTATTTTGCCCTTTTATGCTTCCAACTTCTTGTTTTGCTCATAACTTCTTCATACGATCTTAGAATTACTTCATTCTTTCGACGTTGGCTTCATATTTTTTCCTATTCAAGAAGAAAAGTATAAAATCTTGTACTTGAATGAGTTTCACTTGGTCTTTGACCATTCTCCACTTGTAGCTAGCTTCTTTTATTGCACAATTAAGTGCCAATTCACTTCTTTTGGATGATTCACCTAATAAAACACAAATAAAAGAAAAACAAACGTAATATACAATAATTCACAAGAAAATGTAGCAAATACTAGCATGAATTCGGCACTAAAGTATGCAAAATATGCACTTAACAAATTCCCCCACACTTGGCTTTTGCTAGTCCTCGATCAAACTATCTAAATACAAAATATAACAACTCCATTCGCCGAGGATACGGTTGCACTTAGCATGTGCAACAAGCCTTTAAACCCCTAGGTGTCCCTAGGGACGAGTTATAGTCTCGTGAGGGCTTACGGAAGTATACTCACAAAACCTACTCCAACTTCAAAGCGTTCCAGCTTCCCAAGCATCCAAAGAGCTATGAGGAATAGAGTTTCTGCATGCTAGTAATAAGAAGTTAGAAATACCAAAGAACATATTCATTCTTCAATATTGAGTGAGAATAACCACACCATAATGAGAGAACGCGTGTTTGAGAGCGATCAATAAGCATTTCGCCTCGACTTCTGCCTCACTTAAAAGGATTTTATGATAATTGCACTCAAAAGACAACTTTTTTAGGGTCTCACCTGTGTGCAGGTAGGAATGAAGAGAGAATCCTACACACGTTGAATGTGGGAAGGAAACCTTCCGAATTATTTCTGGAGAACCCACCAGATCGTGGGAAATAAAATATTTTCTGATGATCTCTAAGAAAGGAAATCAACCACTATAGCAAGGATGTGGAGTACTTACCACTTCACATCCTATCGGCAGGACGAAAGCACCACTCTCACAGCATCCAATAGAAACGTATTCTTCGGCTCTTCTCTCATATTCTCGGTCTTCGGCTTCGGCTTCAACATTGATGATAAACTTGAACTTCGCAGAATTTGACAATTTGTAACTTTCCTCAATTTCCTGTTGTTTGAAACTTATTTATATGTTTTTCCACATGGCCTTATTTATAAAATAACAACCTAAATGCAAATCTTTGTATAAATATTTATTTTTTTATTTTTTTGTTTTATTTATTTATTTTTTGATGAAAAGAGATTGCAACTAAAACAATAAATATGAATATACAATTAACATGGCCATGTGAGAAGTATGTTACCACTTTGATCTTCACAACTTGTACTGTTGTATCATAAATTTTCATCTTTTGATTTTCTTTGCTTGTATAAGTCTTCAACATGTATATAAAAATCCGCTCATTATATGTTGTTTTTACTTGGATATGAAAATTTTGCTTGTAAACCTCAAACGTCTTCAACTTACCTTGTAGATTCTGATGTCACTCCACTGTTGATGATGAGGTGTGTTCTATGAAGCTGTCGTTGGCGAGAGAGAATGGTGCTAACTGTAAATC
The DNA here is from genome assembly GCF_003573695.1 of Papaver somniferum. NCBI lineage: Eukaryota > Viridiplantae > Streptophyta > Magnoliopsida > Ranunculales > Papaveraceae > Papaver > Papaver somniferum. The sequence goes on along the minus strand of NC_039366.1, from coordinate 1,880,416 downwards.
AAACTACAAGAAGGTGGTTTTCTCTATAGACGAACCCTCATGATTGATAAAATTAGCACTCAAGAGATCAAAAGTAGTGCTTCTATTGGTGGGAGGTTGGGTAGCTCACCATTCTACCCGGAATTAACGTGGGTGGACACACACTCAAAAGAAAGCTATTTAGTCATTTAAAAAAGAAATCTGGTCGGTGCCTCGGTTGATATGATATGAAATGGGTAGTCTCCACTAATGATTGATAACAACTCTAATAATGCATTTCCCTGCACCTCGTTTGCATCACCGGCATGATTAAATCCATTATTTAACACTCCAATTCGTAAGAAATCCGAACGTAGTTCCCTAACACTTCCAAATTCAGTTATGTCGGTCAGAATCTCTATGTAAACATACCTAGAAGTATGCTAGTGACTCTAAAATCTCTACAAGTTTAGGTTTTATGCAAAAAAAATGAAAATCTATACGCAAAATACTCCCCCACACTTATGCCAGCTGATAATGTTAATGCCAGCTGGAATGAAACTTATGCCACTAGTATGCTGGTTCATCTGGAAAGCCAGATGTGACTGGGTCTTTAGGAAAATCTCTCTATTGCCTCTGTTACTACTAAAGAAATAACTCAGCACTTATGAAGTCACTCAAGAATTTCAATACGCCAGGGATATATCAATAATCTTAACTATCAGTCAACAGCTCTAATTATCCTCCTGAGAACTACAGCCAACAAAGACACACAACTGATAAATTTGGAATCACTATTAGCATGCACATTGATCCAGCTGATCTGTACCAGGCTACTAGTGATGCCCAGCCTTATACTAACTACTCCCTTGTTGATGTGTCCTTAACAGGTCAATGTTGGGAACCAGAAACTCAAGGACTTTACCCACTGGAACCAGCAGCGTCAGACAGATCAAGTCGAGGGGCTAACTAGCACTGACCTGGGAAAACCATGCAGCAATCAAATCAACTTTGCTGCTGAGTCTGAAGACACTCTCCAAGTCATAAAAAAAATTAAAGGGGAAGTTCAACAAAGGTTCAAAGGAAGAAGTAATCAACAACAAGGAAAAACAAAAACAATGATCCAGTCGATTTGTGTACTAGGAAAGCTCTCCAAGTTACTACACAACAAACATATGCGGCCATCAACCTAGCAGATGGCCAGACAGTCTCTCTCTTTACTGATTCTACTGGAGAGGAACGAACTTACATACTATCATGTATGCTTTGTGAAATCCCATAAAAACTTCTGATGAGGATTACTGTAATAATAACTTTATTTTGAGAACAACCCTGTGCTAGAGCGAGCACAGGCAATCTGGATGTACCACGAGTGGGCTGTCTTTCTAGACACTCTGACTCCTTTTCATATAAAAAAAAAGCCAAAGACGAACTTCGATTGGCAGCTTCAATTATGCCGAAGAACCAAGAAACTTTGCGAAGTGTACGTACGATTAACCTTATTGGGGGGTGAGTATGAAAACCAAGTGGGTTAGGTCAAAAAGGCACATGTGTCAAAGATCGCCTGCCGATTCCCCCAAAAGTACAGATCCAATATGCGGAAACCTGTTTTCAACTATAAAAGGGAACAAAGGGCACTTGCCTCTTGACGACTTACTAGCTTAAAATACCCTCGTAGAGTCTCCTATTTGGTTACATGAATTTAACCTAGCTAGTCAGGTAAAAAAAAGTATTTGGTTTGTTAATTTTCCTATATTGTTTAAGCAAGAAATAATAATAATGGAGAAAGTAGATTTGAAAGGAAAGAGAAAGATAGAGGACGTCTATGAGAGTCAATGTTCCTCGTCATCATTGCTTAGGAAATTGCAATCATGATGTTCCTGTCGTACAATTTGCTCCTCCGGATCCAAAGTTGTTGTCTATGTATTTGAAGCCGAAGATAGACAATCCTGAAATTAAGTTTGAACTGATGCCTTGTATACCCGATGTCGATGTTTATAAATATCATCCTGAAAAGCTTCTAGGTAAGCACATTGATCGTATATTGTGTTTATTTTTATTTTTTCAATTAATTTTGGTTAATTACTGTGGCTACCACATTCATCGGTTGTACGTTTAACTGTATGTTTATTTACAGAAAAATACCAACAAAAACCGGCGTATTTCTATACCAAGAGGACCATGAAATACCCCAATGGAAAGAGACCCAATCGAAATGTGAAAGGACGTGGGTACTGGCGAATGATTACAAAAACAGAGCCCGTCATGGCAGGAAATACCGAAGTTGGGGAGAAGAGTGGCCTCGTCTTCCATACCGGTCGTCGAGAAGATTGTAAACGTATTACTGAAACCAATTGGTTGATGGAAGAGTACCATATACCTGGTAGTGACTGGACACTGTGTTGGATCTATTTGAATATATAGATCGACTCATGTTCGAGGCCATGCACTACAGCTAGATATAGATAGATTCCCTACACATTTTTGAGCTTTGTGGTTGGACCTTGAGGTCTATCCCTTGTGATGCTTATAGAAAATGAGAATATGTGGTTTCCATATTGAAGGTTAATTGATTTTATTTCTTTGAAAGGTCTCACTTTTCCATGTGTAGTTCCGACAGAGCTAATGGTTTTTTTTTCAATTCTTCCGGATTTTGTTACGGTTAGGAGTTCATCCTCACCCAATCGTAAGTTAAAAGAAATAAGTGTTTTTTGTTACTTCAATCAACCTGAAATTCCACCCGAATTAAAAAACAAAAAAAGTCCTTGGGTGAATTAATTTTAGGGTTTTTCAAAAGAATCTATTTTTTCTTCCTTTTAAAACACAAAACACTAACTTTAATTTTCTATCTCAATCTATAAACCAAAATCATTGATATAATTTAATAAACTAATACGAAATTAGTTAATCTAATTAAATAAGGATTTAGCCATTACAAAAATATATAACATATGAGGATTTTAAAATTACTAGTTGGTGATCCTTTTCTATCCTATTATTGAAGCCGCATTATTGGAATGTGACATGTGACGCCCCTATTATAGATTTCTTTAACAAGTCTTGTGAAGTGTTAATCTAATTTGTTCAATGATCAAAATTTCTGCTAATATAACAATCGCAAATGACGAGAGCTGGGTAAATCTAATTGTTGACGCTATCGCTGAGCCAACCTCTTGTGCATGCGAAAGTTTAGAGCTCAACTCAACGGTTGGCCAAGGCTACGTCTAACTTAAGATTTTAACAGAATTTGTAAACTTAAACATGAATTAACCATAAAAGCTCTAAAGAGGGCTTGGTCAAGGGGATCAAATTTCCCATACCGGCCGTATATTATTTTCACTGAGGCTATTATCTTCTTACATCTCTAAACCAGACTAAATTAACGTGGTTTATGTAGTCAAGATTGCAAATGCTGCTCAAGGCCATGATCCCCGACCCCAGAGTTCCATGCTACTAAGGATTATCTGAACAGGTACTGAAATGAAAGAGATTAATTTTTATGAATCTGGGGTACTTTTCAGCAATATAAATGTGCATCAAAGGCACAAGAGATTATTGCCCAGAATTAGACACGCTACAGCAAAGAATAAATATCTCAGATTTCATTTTCCCTAGATGCAAAATGAGAGCAGAAATTTTCAGATTCATAATTGTACTAAATGGTTTTCATTTTCTTGTATGCGGCGGCCAATCAACCACCTGTTGCTTTTGAATGTGCCTGCTCGATTGATTGGGACAGCACTTGGGTTGTATACGAGGCCGAGTGACATCTTTAGTTTGTAAGCACTCTGCTGCAAGAGAAAGAGCTTGGTACAAGCCTTGCTCTGGATAATGGCCTTTTAGTAGTGGATCAGCCACCGTAGTGAATTCCTCACCGCCCACCAATTTACATTTGGCCTGCATGCACACTCACCAAACAAGAAATTCTATCAGCGGATGGTATTTTCTCAAGCATGCATCTGTTGATTATTTGTTTTCCTCTTAATAATGCTTGAAAATAAACAACTAAATAGTTCTACCACTCGATGAGACTAGGTGTAATATCTGCAGTGCGCCCTGAAATCAGTTCTAGCAAGACTAAGCCAAAACTGTGGATATATGTCGAATGATTAAGTGAGTTAAAAATTGAAATAAAATTCTGGTGCATGGCGATAACACTGACGGCTGATCATGAGTTGCCACCTTGCACGGTTAGACTCCGCAGGTTCTGGTATCGGTTCCTTGAACCCGGGAAAATCTGACAATTTGGGTTGATATCCTTCGCATATGAGAATGTTGGAGGGTTTGAAATATCCATGGATTACTGATTCACCATGTAATTTATTACTTTAGCTGCACCAGCTGCAATTTTCATCCTTGTATTCCAGTCCAGAGGCTTCTTATCTAGGAAAACATGATGACAATTTGAATCATCTTAGTCCCAACTGAGAAAGGTCAATGAAAGAAAGAGACTTAGGAGGCCATATATCTTACCGTGTAAGTAGACCTTTAAGGCGTGAACAAAATATATCTGGTTTCCGCCAATGCAGTAACCGGTCATGTCGACTATGTTACGGCAACTCCTATGGTGTAAAAATAAATCCATATCTTTGTGATCATCCATTTTTATGGATAAAAAATATCACTATGGGAAGAATGTAGATCCATATCTTTCTGAAGTCCAGATGGTACTCCACAGATATAGTGAGTAGGCTGTGGAGTAGTCCATCCGGTCATTGGATGACCGGATATGTCATCCGGACATTAAGTGTTTGGATATTTTTTTTTAATTATCGTTTTCTACAATCCGGTCACTTAGTGACCGGATACAGCAGATACTCTATATCCATCCGGACACTGGATAACCGGATGGGAATTTTAATGGTTTAAAATGATGTAAATATATTTGTTCCTATAGTGTAGCAACGGTTTTGATGATCAACAAATTTTGTAAGTGTTGCTAATTTAAGAGAAGATACCATGCACATTCAACGAATGAGTTGTTGTCTTTTTTTTCTTTTTAAAGATCCGGCCTATGAGGTGAGTTTTGGCTCCACTAATCGCGGATGGACCAAATTTTTAATTTTTTTCCCGCGGTGAGTTTTGGCTCCACTAATCGCGGATGGTCCATATATATATGGATACTCATTAAGATATGGATGTTTTGGCTCCACTAATCGCGGATGGTCCATATATATATGGATACTCATTAAGCTCGGCCTTAAGTATGCGGGAAGAAGATAGAGGCAGGAGTTCAAATAGGAACAACAACAAGACTAGATGGAAGTCTAGAGGAAAGTCTAGGGGGAGATCTCAATCCTGGCCTAAAGGTGTTGTTGAGTGTTGGGCGTGTAAGAAAGTAGGACACTACAAACGCGACTGTCCGGAAAACAAAGGTGCTAATAATGGTGGAAACAAAGGTAATCAAAAGAGGTCAACGTACTTGCAGCTGCGGAACCGGTGAAGGTCCTTGTTGATAACAAGAAGATGATTACGGAAGGTTTTCTACTACTCTCTGAGGGCAAGCAAGATGAGTCTTGGATTATAGACTCGGGAGCTTCTTTCCATGCAACGGGTGATAAGAGTATTATGATCTCTTATAAAGAAGGATACTATGGCCAAGTATTCTTGGGTGACGGTGAAGCATGCGACATCATCAGTTTGGGTGATGTGATCTTGAAAGTCAATGGTTCGACATGGAAATTGAAGGATGTACGACACGTTCCAAATTTGAAGAAGAACTTGGTGTCTGAGGGCCAAGTTTGTGATGATGACTGTGAAGTTGTGTTAACGAAACACAATTGGAAAGTGAAGAAAGGAGTTATCGTATTAGATCGTGGAGCTAGATTCGGTACTCTATACCGGACTTCAGATGGAACTACTTTAGCAGTGGCTAGTAGTGGTGAAGACACTAACTTATGGCATAGAAGATTAGGGCACATGAGTTAGAAGAACATGAAGACTCTATGTTCGGGAGGATATCTACCTAAGGTGAAGTCTGTTGATATGAGTTTTTGTGAAGACTGTGTTCTTGGAAAGCAAAAACGGGTTAGTTTCAGCAGAGGAGGAAGAGACTTCAGAAGTGCAAAACTTGATTTGGTTCACACGGATGTATGGGGACCAATTGATGTTGCATCTCACAGCGGGTTCCAGTATTATGTCACCTTTATTGATGATCACTCAAGGAAGGTGTGGCTTTACTTCATGAAGAATAAGTTCGAGGTGTATGAAGCATTTAAGAAGTGGAAAGCTTTGGTTGAAACAGAAACTGGTCTGAAGTTGAAGTGTCTAAGGTCAAACAACGGTGGTGAGTATGACAAAACATAATTCTTACAGTTATGTGCTACAAATGGAATTCGTTTGGAGAGGACAGTTCCAAGGACACCACAGGATAATGGAGTAGCAGAATGTATGAATTGTATGTTGAATGCACGTGCAAGGTGCATGAGGTTGTAGTCTGGTTTGCCCGAGACCTTCTGGGCACATGCAACAAAGACGGCTGCTTATCTAATTAACAGGACACCTAGTAGTCCATTAGATATGAAGATACCAGAGGAGGTTTGGACTGACAAAAAGGTAAATCTTTCCTATTTGAAGGTTTTGGTTGTGTTGGTTATGTTCATCTTAGTCCCGGTGAGAGGTCTAAGATAGGTGCTCAAGCAAAGAAGTGTATATTCCTTGGTTATGGAATTGACTCTTTTGGGTATAAACTTTGGGACTATGAGGGTCACAAAGTTATTAGAAGTAGAGATGTCACTTTTAATGAGAATGAACTGTACAAGGATAGGAATACAGTACAAGTTGAAGATGTCAGGTCAAGCAACGTCGATAAGGAGTTGTATATCGATATTGATGATGTTTCTGGAAGAAGTGTGGAACAAGAAGAGCATGATGTTGCTGATGGCTGTGAACATCATCCCAAATTCTTCTAGAACTGAACAATCTATTATTAAATGTTGCATAGCAGGGACGGAGCCGGAAATTTCATATAGGAAGGGTTAATAGACAAAAAAATTAGGGGGGCTTATTAAGAAATTTTGCTTTTAATTAGTAAGAATTTTGAAGGATCACTAATGAATTAAGCAAAAACAGGAAGGACGGGGGCCACCCCTGAGTTCTACATAGCTCCGTCCCTGCTGCGTAGAATCAAACCAGCACCACAAAGAGCGAGGATGGTTTATATCATTTTGATGCCTAAACCTTGCCATGCTAAGAAAGAAATGGTCAAGTGTTGAACTCTAAAATGGTTTATATAATTTTGGAATCACGGCCGAGCAAGCACTTCCAAATTAAGTGTTGGAAACTTCTGCTTCCAAAACAACTCCCTAAGTATGTTCAAATTATTTCTATTTGGGATTTGAACTAGATAGCTCAATACGTTGACTTAACAGTAAAAGTACCATTATAAGGTGGTTCCCACCTTAACCAATAATTTCCATTTTACAAGAATCCTAATATTAATGATATTGGTGACAATGACAGGGTCAACCAAAGCTTCTAAGGTTTCTTGCTGCCAAGATTTGGTTTCACTATCAATCAACTGCGACAAATACTTTACATCATGTTGAGGATTTTGCGTATTTTGGATCCAGTTGTCTCTCCAAATGTGCACTTCCTCACCAGTACCCGTACCTCCCAAATATAATGTTTCCAGACAAACTATAGTCCGCTGCGTATTTCATTCCAAATCCAAGAACCCTATTTATTTATACCATCAATAAGAAGATTAGCATTCTCAAAATATTTGCATTTCGTAATAGTAGCCCATACATTAGGTTGGTCAATCAATGTCCATGCAAATTTAGTTATTAAGGCTTTGGTTAGAATATCAGTTTTCCTAATGCTTTAACCTCCTAATTATTTTGGGAGAGCAATGTCCCTCCACCTTTTGGGATAGAAAGCCTTTTCACGTTCATGTTTACCCAATAAAACTTCATTTGAATTGTATACATTTTTTGCATTAGCTTTTACGGCATGTGAAAGATAGCTAAGTGATTGAAGTTAGAGTGCCCAAAAAGATTGGTTTTGAAAAGTTTTACCAGGGGCTGCAAAAGAATTTCATTTTCATAATGCCAATTTTATTCTAAAGTTACCTAACAGATGCGCAAAGGACTGGTACGGGAACTCCCAAATACTTTTCCTGCAAATACATTCTTGTAATTAGCAGTATGTTTGAAATTTCATTTTTTATATCATCTGGTACCTTAGGCCGTTTCCTATGGGCATGGAAAAGACATGAGATGGCAAATTTTGCACATATTATGGGCATGGAAAAGTAGCAAACATGCCTCTTTTACCAAGCCAAGTTGAGTCCCTACCGAGCGGTCGATACTCGACTGCCCGGTGTAATATAAAACGATCAGTCAAAGTTAAACCGCCAACGGTGTAAACTCGACTTCCCACTGATTTTCATCCAACTGTCACCATTTCATTACCTTATAAATACAATATCCAATTTCATTTCAACTCACATCATCTCTTCAATCTTCATTCTTTCACTCCACAAATCCAATATGTTAGTTCGAGATCGTAAATTTAGCTTAGATGAAGATGAATGCATTTGCAGGAATTATGTTATTGTTACACAAAATCAAATCAATGGTTCACACCAACATCAAATTACTTTATGGAAAAACATATTTCAGATATTTCAAGTAGAAACATTGAACCTCAATAATCTAGATGCAAATACTTTGGGTCGTTGCATTGGAGGAATCGGTAAGGATGTGAGCTTGTTTGTTGTTGCGCTTATTGAAGGCAATCGAAATCGAGTAAATGGTCAAAAAGAATTTGATGTAGAGCAAATGTGTTGGGCTGAATGGCGCGACAGAGTGGGAAACAATTTTCAATTAGATAGTTGTTATCTTATCTTGAGGGTGTTGCCCAAATATGATGCATTTAGATTAGCATTTGTATGATGCATCTTTCAGTTGTATATATGATGCATTTAGATGTAATCAACATTTATTATCAATGTTTAATTTTAAGATATTAATATAAACCAGTGCATCTTTCATTAAGTTTGTTAATTTACATTAGTGTCTCTTTCATCAGTCTAGATAATTTACATTAGTGCCTCTTTCATTAATCTAGATAATAAAATATAAACTAGACATAAATTACAATAAAGACTTTAAAAATAAAATTTTTGTTAAAGGGAGAGCAAAATGTGATTCGAGGAGCGCAAAAATCGTTTTCGACTCGTTAACTAGGGTCAACTCGATATATTTTTCCAACTCAAACTGAAACACCCTTATGTACCACCTGTGCTCCTCGCACACTTTCAAATAAAATACTGGAGCCATACCAAAAATAATGAATCAGTCAAGGAAAGTGAAATTGTTGATTGATTTCCTTTAGCTAGATGTCAAGAATACTCCAAAACCACAAAACAGAAGAAGAATAATCCAAAGAAAATGAAAACAAAAATGAAAAATCAACATTCATGAAACCATATCAATCAAATCAACCAAGAAAAAAAATTAATCATTTACGCTCAGTGATTATGCTTGGTTTGTTGTGATGAGAACTATACGACCATCATAATTATCAGATATATATATCTATGTTTGTATATTATTTCTTTAACGTTTGCCCTAAAAACAATTGTTTAAGAGGGAAATGGTATTGTATCTAGTTGCCATTGTCAACATTTAAGAGCAAGGAAAAATTGCATGCTATTAGAACTATTAGTCATATATAACGAATATATGTAAATTGAACAGATCAAATGCGGAAGAGGGTTATTAATTCATACCTTGTAATTGCTCCAAAAGCGGATGAATAAGAACCGGTGGATCACTTGCGTTTCATGTTCTTGAACCTCCAAACTCGGCGGTGAGTAGGTGCCATGAAAACGAGCACAAACTATATTTCCACAAACTAAGTATCGTATTGAACTTTGATTTTCTCTCCAAAGGACACTAAGGGATTTCGGTGATTCAACATCTAATGTTTGAATAATAAAAGATTTTTCTAGCTAACTATAATGTTCGCTTACATACTCTCTAGCTAGTTTGATTGCTATCCATACCTAGCTTATTATTTGCTAAACTCATTTCTTTCCCACTTAGTTACTTTTCAGCATATGAGAATTATGAGTCTATTTATACTTGAATTTCAAGCATCTACTCTTGGAAAGTGTCAAGCTTTTGGAAGCAAAAATCAAACACATGGAGTAAGTGATCAAACACTTGTTAGCATCATGCAAACACATGGTGGCAAGAAACAAGACACATGTTTCACCATGGATTGGTAAGTTGGAGAAGGATTTTTCCTTTGACAAAGTAAGCATATGAATTTACTCCACCCAAGATGGACTTTGGTCATGCACACACACAATGGGTGCCCATATTTCCAACATCTCCCACTCACACATAGTGTGTGTAAAACCAGCATGCTTCTCTATCAAAATCCTAAGAGAAAAATGTTCAAATTAGTAAATAGTTTGTGCGACCCCCGAGATACCTTCATTTTGGGAGCTCCGTACTAGAACCTCATTACGAGTCAGCATGGAGACATCAACCCTTCACTAAGAATGTTGGTAACTCATTACCTCAGATAATTTGACTACACCTGACACAATACTCTTAATCCCTTTAGAAAGCAGTATTGCACCCATGTACATTTTATCAATTGTACTCATGATTTTCGACAGACGAAAAACGTTGGCCAGCTATAAGTCGCAATTCATGGTGTATCATCAAATTTTCTTCCAAGAAATTCATACCGTTCAAATTCAACTTAACAACTTTCCTAGACATGTATCATCATAAGGGAAGTTGCATCGTATTATAAAACTTTCTAAAGTAGCATCATTAAGTATCCTCTTCATGACATAAACTCAAATCAAAGGGTAAATGAATAGGATATTAATCCAGTGGCTCACACAACAATGAAGCAGGGAATCATTCATTGCTCTCACAGTCGGTTGACTTAGCACATACATCATAAAGTGTATGCTATGGCGTTTCTCCCACTCAAATGGGCATGTCCAGAATAAAAAGCATACACCATACATATCTTAGTCTAGTCGCCATTTAGGCGCCTATCTTGACTTTCTGTTCCAACAATCATTCACATAGTAATTGTTCAGAAAATCACATCTGGCTTTGTAACAGGCTTCATTGAATGGTGGTTACATTTAATGATCGATCTCTTTGTGAGATCTCATCTTAAACATATTAAGGGGACTTATAGTTGTATAGAAGATTTTGCTATTAAAAGCATGTGGTTTTTCGAAAAACATATCTTCCGAAAAAAAATCTCTTCTTTTGTCTCATCTTGCACGCTATACTAAGCGCCAAGGCGAATCACCTGTATGAGTAGGCCGATTCTTTCCTGCTGACAACTTTAATATCTGTGTACACATCAAAAGTATATGATTTATACAAAAAAAATCATTTAAGAAAGCATAAATACTTATAATAAATGTCATTATCATATGTTCTACATATCAAATCCTGTTTAATCCCATGTTCTCTATGTGAGATTGAAAAGAAATTCTCGGAATGGGCTTAGTCAAAGGGTCAACCAACATTCTATTTGTGGAGATATGTCTAAGAACAACCTTTCTTCGTGCAACCATCTCGCGTATAAAGTGGAATCTCCTACCAATGTGTTTGGTTTTTCCATGGTATTTGAGATCTTTCACATATGATAGAGCTGATGTGCTAGACAGACCAATATACTTTTTTTTCTGACTACACCAAGTGATTGCACAACCTCCAAGTTTAAAAACGTATCCTGAAGTGGATTTAAACTCATCTCTATCGTTGCTCCAATCGGCATCGCGAAGTCCTCTGAGTCTAATGTCTTCACCATGGTAACAAAGAGGGACATTAGCAGTCCCTTTAAGATAACGAAATATCATTTTAACTGCTTTCCAGTGATCTGGTCCAGGGTTACTTTGGTAACGACTTACCATCCCTACTGCAAAACTTATGTCGGATCTAGTACACAACATAATGTACATAAGACTCCCAACTGCAGATGCATATGGTACGTTGGACATGTATTTCTTTTCTTCTTCATTCTTAAGGCATTGATCGTTACTTAAGACACATGCTTTGTCCATAGGAGTGTAAATGGGTTTGCAATCATGCACTCGAAAGCGCTAAAGTAACCTTTTTATGTAAGTCTCTTGAGACAAACTAAGAGTCTTTCTTGAGCGGTCTCGCGTGATCTTAACACCTAACACATAATTAGCTTCACCCAGGTCCGTCATTTCCAAATTAGAGGACAACCACTTCTTAGTGGCGACAATTCCTTCTGGATCATTACCTGCTAATAAAATGTCATCGACATATAAAGATAGGATAAGAATGCTTTCCTGGGATCGTTTAATATACACACAATGATCTTCCTCAATCATTTCATAACCAGCAGAGGTGATAGATTGATGGAAGCTCATATACCATTGTCTAGACGATTGTTTAAGGCCATAAATGGAACGTTTGAGACGACAACCTTTGCGCTCTTGTCCTTTGACCTCAAAACCCGTTGGTTGAGACATGTAAATCTCTTCGTCTAGTTTCCCATTGAGAAATGCAGTTTTAACATCCATTTGGAACAATTCTAAATCCAAATATGAAACAATAGCAAGCACGAGGGGAATTGAGGCAAACCTTACCAAGGAGAGAAGGTTTCCTCATAGTCAATACCCTCTTGTTGAGTATATCCTTTTGCCACTAGACGAGCTTTGTATTTTTCGATTGAACCATCTGCCTTACGTTTAATTTTAAAGACCCATTTGTTTCCAATGGCCTTTCCCCCAGGCGGAAGATCAACCAACTCCAAAACGTCATTCTTATCCATTTATTTAATTTCCTCTTGCATTGCAAAAAACCATTTATTGCAATCGACTGAAGAGATGGCTTCTCTAAAGGAAGTAGGCTCATCTTCAATACTCGCAACGTACATTAATATTTCCCCTTCAATCTCAAAGTGACGACGGGGTACTTTTCCACGCTTACTTCTGCGTGGTTCAAAAACTCGTGTCTCTAGCGGTTCACTCCCACTAGGATGTAGACCACTCCTACTATCTTCAGCGATTATAGGTTGAGAAGCTAATTCTCTACCTTCGCTCGAAGATGGTAAGATATCTTCACTCTCTTCTATTTCAAAGAGTTCCAAGATTTTGTTAATGTCACTGATTCGAGGAAAATCATTTTCAATGAAAACAGTATCTATGAACTCTATCTCAGTCATCCCTCCACTTGGATGTTCACCATACATCACATATCATTTTGAGCAATCAGAATATCTTATAAAGACAAGCTTTCTTGCTCTAGGACCTAGCTTTCCATACACATGAGAAGCGTTGTGAACATAACCAACTGAACCCCATGGGCGCAAATTACCTAAATTAGGTTTTTTGCCTTTCCAAAGTTCATAGGGCGTATAAGGAACCGATTGAGTTGTGACACGATTCAAAATGTAGGCCATAGTCATAATAGCATCCCCCCAGAAAGATATTGGGAGGTTGGCTTGCGCCATCATTGATCTAACCATATCTAATAATGTTCTATTCCTCTCTGCAATACCATTTTGTTGCGGAGTATTTGGAATAGTAAGATGTCTAGTTATTCCCTTACTCTCACAAAATTCCATGAACACATCGAATAAATATTCGCGTCCACAGTCCGTACGAAGAGTCTTCAAACTCTTCCCAGTTTGATTTTCAACTTCTGCAACAAAGCTCTTGAAACAATCCAAGGCTTCGTAGCGGTGAGCAATCAAATATACATAACCAAATCGCGTATAATCATCAATAAATGTGAGAAAATAAGAATAACCATGTCTAGCTTTAACATTCATAGGTCCACAAATATCAGAATGTACCAGCTCAAGAGGTTGAGCAGCACGTTTGGCGTTACCAAAAGGTTTTCTACAAGCTTTTCCTTCTAGACAAGGTTCACGTTGTAGGATCAGAATCTCGAATCGATAATGTCTCAGCGAAATTATCAACTACACAACACAACACAACAGCGTCGCAGAATAATTTCAGAAATGATACGATAAACGACATCAGCTAAAATCACGAGAAAGATGTGATAGTTCTGCGAAAATTAGAAAGCTTGTGAAATAAAAATTTGTAAGGTTGGGAGAATGTCACAAACCATACCCGAAAATAAAGGACAGATTAGCTGTCATCCACTATGTATTTTCCTATAAATAGTTGTTCATTTGTAAAGGAAAGAGAGAGATCTTTTTGAGTAAGAAACAAGTAAATAGGAGAGAGAAAGTCCAGAGCAGAGATCATTCTTGATTCCTTTATCTTTTCTTGTAAGAACATTCAAATATTGTTCAATAAAATTAAGAGTGTAAACCTAAAAATGAGTTGAGTAATAATGAAATCATATGAGGGGTGTAGTGCAGGATTTTCTGCAACTACATAATGGCGCTAGAAACAGGGAAGATTATTGAATATATTCTAGAAAAAGCTGAAAATTAATATTGAGATTTGTGAATGAAGATTTAGAGTGATTGATTAAGAATTTTCCATAATTTCTTGCAATATTGTTAACATAGAAGAAATGGATAGAAGAAGAAATACATCCGAACAACCGACTACTGTTAGAAGAAGCAAGAGAATTGCTGGGAGAGAAAGAAGTGAAATGGGAGAATATACTAGAATGAGAAGTATTAGAGAAAATCAAAATCAACCACCAATTCAACAAACACTAGTTCAAGGGAGGAATACAGATTATGATAGGGTGAGTATACACACTTGGCAATCCAATTCGGCAGAAGAGAGAGAAGAGCAACAAAACAGAAAAAATTGACAGGAAGAGAGAAATCAAGAAGCAGATGAAGGAATAATTCATGGATATGAGGAAATTGGAGCATTAGAAACATTGAGACGAAGAATACATGAAGAAAGAAGAGCTGAGGCAGAAGAACGTGCAAATCTAACAAGGAAAAATCACGAATTAAGGATGGAGAATATAAGACTACATAATAGAAGATCGAGAAGTATTACAAAATCATATTCAAGATCGACTAGAAGAGAAATGAGGCGAAACTCACCCACAATCAATGCTGGAAACAATATTCAATAAGAAATATCAAATCCTAATGAAGAATATCGGGAAAATAGAGAAAGAGCTGATGATCGTTACGTTCCATAAAATGAAACTTTTGATGATGGGAAAAATGGTGGAAACCAAGAGAACGGACAACGTCAGGGACGAAATGACCAAGATAGCGAAGGAAATCGAGAGGAAGGAAGAAGAATTTTACATGAAAGAGAAAATCAAAGAAATCAACAGACAATTGAAGAAGAAATTGATAGACATTATGCTGAACAAGCACGTTTGATCTGCTAACGTGAAAGATTGAGAGCGAAAATGGAAGAACAAGAGCTTCAGGAGACAATTCGCCAGAACAATCACGACAATCGAGAAAGAAGGCGTACACAAAACCGGAATAACGGTAATCTCAATGAGGAGTATGATAGAGTACAGAGGATGGCTGAAAGACAGCGAATGGAATTGATAAGAAATGAACAAAATCATGGAGGGGAAAATGAAAGGCATCATCATATGCGAATTCAAAATAGAGATGAGGAAGAAAATCGCAGAAGAAGACGAGATGAGGATAATGAAGAAGAAATGAAAAATTTCGCGAGAGAAGATAGACATGAACGCAGAAGAAGAGGGGCGAAATTAAAAAGACCAATGGATCAAGATTCAGGTGTAAATAAAAAAATCTTCAAAGAATTAGAAGAAATGAGAGGAATGCTAAATAATAGAGGAGAAGTAGGCAGAAGATAATTGGATGAAGCAATAGAAGAAGCTGCGAAAACTCCATTTACAAGGGAAGTACAATTAGGAGGATTACCACCGAAATGCAATTTTCCCGCGTTAACCAGCATTTTTGATGGAACAACTTGTGCAATTCAACACATTAAAGCCTATGTGAGGTGCATGTTACAATGGGAAAATCATGATGTCGTATTATGCAAATATTTCGCATCCAGCTTAATAGGAGAGGCGTTAAAATGGTTTGAAGGTCTACCAAAGAATACAATAACATCCTTCAATCATTTGTAGACTACATTCCTAGGGGCATATATAAGTAATAATTCTTCGCGACCTGGTATAGAAGATGTGTTTGGATTAAAACAGAGGATTGGCGAAAGTTTGAAACACCTGACTAAAAGATGGAGAATAATGTGTAGTGAAATGGCTGGCCGTGTAGATGAGAGATATCTTATATTATCATTTATCAATGCTATGTTTGCAACAAACCTATTGTATGTCCAAATTTTCAGAGTCAAGAATACGATCACAATGACTGAATTGCGAGAACTTTAAGAAGAATACATTGCTCTAGAGGAAAGGAAAAATGAAATGGAATCATATCCAGTTGCGAACACCAACTCACAGACAACTAATGCAAGCTTATTACCCAAGCTAATAAACACAGTAGCGAATACTTCAAAAATACAACAAGAGAAGGTGACGGGTAACAATCAACAGAAACTGGTGGCTATGGGAAGCCGAGATCAAGAGGAGTATGAAAGAGAAAGAAATTTCTACAATCGTGGTGGAAATAACAAGATTCAAAGACTCGATCAACCACAAGAAACTTATGGAGGTCAAAGACAAAACTATAATAGAGGACAAGGAGGTCACAAGGTAGTATGGGAAGAAATCAAGATGCCACCTCTAAATGCAAGTGTGGAGAAAATATGGGAATCTATAATTTTGATGGAGAATATTCCAACACCATGGAACATGGGAACGGAACCACCTCCAAACCACAGAAACTATGAGTTTTGTTCTTATCATCATTTTCATGGACATACAACAAATGATTGCATAAATGTAAAAAGAATTATTTTGAGAATGATATATCAAGGAAAACTAAACCACTTTTCGGTAGGGCATCCACAATCTCAACCACTGCCACCACCACCAGAGTATCACAAAGTGAACACGATGAATAAGAAGGAAACATTCTTCATAGAAGTTGGTGTAAAAGCAAAAAATCTATTCTGTCACTCTATTGTACATTCATATAAGACATTTGTATATTTTCATGATATTGTTTTGAGTAGAGTGTTCGCAAGAGATAACGATGGAAGAGAAATTATGAATATTGCGAAAATCTCGCCACTAGAGGAATGGCAGAAACAAATTATTTCTTTTACCACAGAAGAGATTCCCGAAGGTGAAGAGATGCATGATAATCCATTGGTGGTAAAATTAGAAATTAATCCAAAACCGAAAGAAGATAAGGATGATGAAGCTGAAGATTCATGGGAAATTAATAGAATTATAATTGATACTGGAAGCTCTGTAAACATCTTATTTTATCATACTTATAAAACTATGGGAGGAAGAGATGATGATCTTATACCATCAACATATAGGATATATGGTTCTAATGGTACTGCTAACAAGCCTAAAGGGGAGGTTATTATGCGAATTCCATTGAAGGGAATATCTTCCAAAATCTTATTATGTGTCGTTGATGTAGAATAACCCTACAATGCGTTAATTGGTCGACCTTGGCTACATGGGATTCTAGGTGTAGCTTCAACTTTCCACCAGTGAATCAAATTCCCTCACCCCAATGGTGTATGAATCATAAAGGGAGATTGTGTTGAAGGAAAGAGGTGTTATGAAACTGAGATAGAATCTTCCGAAGGAAAAGAAAACAAGAAGGAAAATTGGCGACACAAAATCAAAGATACACAGAGAAGTGAGAGTTTGATGGTGGATGCAATAGAAAGAAAAGGAGAAGAGATGTTGCGAAACTAATGCTAGCTCAGAATAAAAATGATGAACATACCACTACCAAGGAAGCAGTAGCAGAAAATAATAAAGAAGCAGAGAATGACAAAGGTAATAAAAACAAGAAATGTATGAATGATTAAGTTGTTGTGACACTCTCGCAATAAGTAAAATTCTGAAAATACATTTGATTGAATGACAAAATTGAGATTGTGAAATCCAAATACAATATGGTGATGTGCGAGACTCTCGCAGAGATAATGAATTTTACAGAAAATAATCAGAGAAAAATGACAAAAGAGAAAGAGGCGAACCTTTATGGCGTACACCCTAGTTCGCGAATACAATTTCGCAAGAGGCAAATGTAAGATCTAAAGTACGTCATATAAGGGGGTACTTGTTGCATGGCTCAGGTAAAGGCTACACCGCCACCGGAACCTGAGTCATGGAGATTGGGGTCAATAAAGCCCATCCGGGAGAGGCACCTTGGATTCTCAACTTAAGCATATGACTTAGGTTGGGCGACTAAGGTAATAAGGACTCTCCCAAGGAGTGCAGATATGATCAAGGCGCCGAGGTACACGGTTGAGTCAAGAGTACCAGGGACGTTTGAAGCGTACTTTTCCATTCTTGACAAGTCTTGCTTATACTGCACTCGGCCTGAAGAAAACCCCACTTAGGGTGCAGTCTCTTAACCATAAGCCCTATAGGTAAAAGGGATAAGAGGCTGCGAAAACAAATGGTTGTTGTTAAGACTGGATGGGAGGAGCTAACCTTGTATGGTAGAAGTACGCCTCCTTGAAGGGGAAACCAGGGGGCAGATAAGGGCGGCAACCTCCATTAGGGAGCTGATAAGTGTCTTAAGACGCAAATTTCATGAGGCTTTTTATTCTCAAGGGTATTATGGCTTGTCATATTTTTGCAACAATCCTGAAGAGGCAATAATACAAAATAAAAAGATAAGACGAGATCAATGGGTTTTCGCATGAAAGTGCGAAGACGTCCTGCGATTTCGTCGCAAGACGGCAATGTCATGGGGCTTTATTTTTGCAAGAATATTTAGACCTGTCATATTGTCGCAACATTCCTGAAGAGGCCATAATACACAAGAAAAAGTTAAGGCAAGATCAATGGGTTTTTGCATGAAAGTGCAAGGACGTCCTGCGATTTTTTTCGCAATGACAAGAGGTGGCATAATAAGACCTTTAATTAGGAAGGCAAAATAAGACCACACAAGAATGAGATTTTGAAAATAATAAAAATTCACTTCGCATAAGATAGTGAAATTATACATAATTAACTGCGAAATTTATAAAATCTCTCATTTGGATACAATTAACAGAGGCAAGTATGGGAATGTATGAAATTAGAAAATGTTATTTGTCTCCATATGATAGATTCACTCAAAGATTCAAAAATTAATGATTATATTGATTAACTGTATTGCAAGGAAGAATTGTTTTAATGAATGCAGGTCAAAATGAAAGAAACACAAATATACAGAAAGAAGGAATAAATGTACAAGTATTACAAAGAATCAAACAAAGAAATAAAGACTATTTCTTAGTTGATCCTTCATTATCTTCATCAGACTTGTTCCCTTCTTCGTCTGCGTCAGAATTTTCATCACCATCAGAACCTTCATCACCATCAGATTCTTCATCATCAGCTTCGCTATCAGAGATAATCAAACTAGGAGTATTTTGTGGGATTTCTTCCAAGAGACAAGGATAATCAGAATGTGGGATATTATGATTGTCACAAACTATTTGGATAGTTTGATTGCGAAAATGCATAGCATCATTCTTAAAATTCGCAACAGTGATCTTGCTTTGATTCTTTAATCTTGAATACTTGTCGTTGCGCGAAGAAAGATTCTTTGCGAGTTCCTCCTTTTCAGCTTCGAGTTCCTCAATCTTTTCACGATATCTACTTTCAGAATCTGCGAACAAAAGACAATCAATTATTAACTTTATGAAAATTCATAAGAAGCAAAAAATTAGTAAAGAAAAGAAGTTAGTAACCTTCTATGTCAGAAATCATATCTCTAATCAAGGCTTATGCTCAACTTGGAGACTAACATTTACACCTAAATCTTTTCTGGCATCATCTAAGATTTTCGCATCCCAAACAAATTCATCCTCATCAATTATAAGAAGACGAGAACGAATTTGGATTTCTCTTTCGCAGAGCTCGATGTTCTTGCGGCTAGCTTCATCTCGTTCAAGTTGAACTTCAAGAAGAGTCTCTTGGAATTTCGCCAAAGACTTAGCACCTTGATCAGAGATGCGCTCCTTATCATCTATGAGACCACTAATTTTGGTTCTTAACTCATTGGTTTTCTCTTTAGAATCAAGAAAGAGACGCTTAAATCGGTTGGCTAAGCCTAAACTAGATCTTTGGTCAATTTCTAAGAGGCGAAATTTAGATCTAAGCTCATTTAGAGAAAGAGATTAAATTCTATCATTTGAGAAGCTATTTAAGGAATTGTTAAGACGTTCAAGAAGGGTATCATTACCCAAGGAATTAGGAAATTAACGAAGAAGGGTAGCTACATCATAAACACCATAAATGTCTGCAAAAAGGATTATTTAAATAAGATAAAACAACAGGATGAATGAATGAAGGGAAAAGAGAAAAGTAACATACCGTAAAGCTGATTATTAGCTTGCTGAAGACTAGAGATTTTGTTCTTATACGAAGAAGAATCTTTTTCTCACGAAGACATTTAACTTCAGCTTCCAATTCTTCATTCTTTGTGCGAAATTGAAGATTCTTCTTTTCAAGATTTTCGCGTCTCCTCTCTAGATCCGAGGCAACAGCGAAAGAAGCTTTTCCAGCCTGCGAGAAAATATAAAAAATATTAATATAGAAAGAAATTTTGAGTTGGGACAATGAAGAAATAAAAGGATAAAAATATACCAGACTATTGAGGGAATGCAAGAAGTCGGGAGTCACTGATCTAGAAAAGGGACATCGCAAAGTGTAGCGAGAGCCTTGCAGGTGTTGGCGAATTGGCTATCTCCCATTCCTTGCAGAGAATCAGAAAAGAGGCCAGAGAGCTTAGTCATAGAAGATTCAGGTGGAAAATCTTCACTTGCGACAAGATCATCATTTTCCTCATCATCCTTGTCACTTTCGGAATTTTCTTGAGGAGGAATATTTGAAGGGGAAGAAGAACGAACTTTCCTTTTCTTTGAGGGAGGAGCAGTTGATTTTTCTCTGCGAAGAGCACCTTTACCTTTATCACTAGTCTTCGCAACATCAACAAGCTCTTCTATTTCAGCAATAATCTTCACACACATATAGAAATAAGAAATGGAAGCAACAGTATACAGTTTAAAATCATAAGGAAAAATTTCTTACATCATCTGTGTATGAACGAAGTGCTAACAGAGTACTAGCTTTCCCAGTCCTGTTATAACTATCTTTCAGTTTTTGGATCTGCAGAATGTTGCAAGAGTTAGCGAACAAAATAATAAAGACAAATAAAGAAATGTAAAGTGAACTAAATGGGAAGAAACATACCTCTTTCTCCTTCTCGGGCCAAGAGAAAACCCAAGGTTGATAAGTAGCGAAATTCGCAGGAAGAACATTTGACCCAGCAATGTAAGGTCCTTTTAGCATTAAAGGAAAAACACACCATTTATCATCTTTGGATTGGCGAGGAGTTTTGTTTTTACCAGAGTTCCATTTAATATCTTGCATGAGAATTTTAGCTTCATCAATGTTATCTTTCCTTTTTAAGCGAATACCCCAGCGAGTATTCTCTTTCTTCATGGAGATAAGTTCATAGTTCTCAAAGAAACTCGCTACTGTGTATTTCTCAGCAATTATCTCTAGGTCTGCGAATTTAGGATCTCTAAGTTCTTTGGAGTACAGAGATCCTTTACCAGCACCACAGTTAGCGAACTCTAGCATCAAACGGATGCAATCCCCACTCAGTTGGAAGATAGCTCGCGAAAATCCTGGGTGAGCGAGAATTTCATAGAATAAAGGAAGATCTGGGTCACAAAGAGGAATAGGGAGACCTGCGAGAATCTGACCTAGCGAAATTGTGATTGATTGATCATCACAGTACTGGTCAGAGAAAAGTTTGACAGAAAGAATTGATTTGGCATTTTCACCATGAATGGTAGAGAGTGCGAAACCTTTATCAGCAAGATCTTTTTGGACATCTTTTAAATTCTTCTCATGTCTATGACCACTTGGATCCATATTTGAATATAGAGTATGGGAATGAATAAAAAGTAAGAAGATTGAAGGAGGGAAAATTACAGTAGCAAAACTTGCAGAAGAATAACAGAGTTGCAGAGATGAGAGAATAAAAAGAGAAGAGAAAGTAAAAAGAAAGTGGAAAGAAGAGTAAGAAGAGTATATAAAGGAGATTTTTTTTACTCGAAGAAATAAACATCATTAAGATGAAAATATGTGAGCGGTTGAAAAGCAGCGATTATAGAAGACGTGTCAAGAAACAGATGGAAGAAAGAATACGTGTGATAAATGCAGAATATGAAGAGATGCACAGCTGAGGCATTTCTCACATCATTCTCTACTTTGTAGAGAAGATATGAGAAGAGGCAAGATGTAGGATCAGAATCTCGTAACGATAATGTCTCAGCGAAATTATCAACTACACAACACAACAGCGTCGCAGAACAATTTCAGAAATGATACGATAAATTACGTCAGCTAGAATCACGAGAAAGATGTGATAGTTCTTAACATTTGTAAGGTTGCGAGAATGTCGCAAACCATACCCGAAAATAAAGGACAAATTAGCTGTCATCCACTATGTATTTCCCTATAAATAGCCGTTCAAGTTTTAAAGAAAAGAGAGAGATCTTTTTGAGTAAGAAACAAGTAAATAGGAGAGAGAAAGTCCAGAGCATAGATCATTCTTGATTACTTTATCTTTTCTTGTAAGAACATTCAAAGATTGATCAATAAAATTAAGAGTGTAAACCTAAAAATGAGTTGAGTAATAATGAAATCATATGAGGGGTGTAGTGTAGGATTTCCTGCAACTACACACATACGGGTAAGGAAACTTTAGCGAGTGAGCCAAGATGCCTTCTCGAGCTAACCGAGTCATCCTATATTTCCCAATATGTCCTAGTCTAACATGCCAAGTGACACAGTCAATAACACTACTACTACTAGCATCAGACACTAAAGTCTCAGAAGAAATAGAATTAAACAAGTCTAATTTAAAGAAATTATTACATAAATAGCCATGTCCAAACAATGTACCATAAAATAAGATGTCCAACCTACCGTCTTCTATTTTAAAAGAGTATCCTAAACTAAGAAGAGAAATAACTGATAGTAGATTATGAGGAATTCCTGGTACGTATAACACATCGTGAAGTGTTAAAATGCGTCCATAGCGCATAGAGAGCTGATATGTGCCAATTCCCATAGCATCCTCACATGTGCCATTGCCCATCTAAACTCTATATGTACCACGTGAAACACGTCGATAATCTATGAACCCCGCTCGATCTCGAGCTACATGTTTTGTTGCTCCCGTATCTAAAATCCATTCAGGGAGAGAGTGAACAACCATTACATGTGAACACACATATGTGTAAACAGAGTTAAATAAACAAAGTACCTTTTTCATCTCAGTGCACTCACGGCCAAAATCTCCTTTGTTTCCACAGTTATATCATTTCATCTTAGATTTATCTCTTTTATCGCACGCTTGCCACGATGGCGCTTAGCTGGTTTTTCTTCCTTTTCATCATCCCTTTGGCTATTGTTCTTGCGCTTCCCCTATGGTTTGCGCTCACCTTGAGCATACAAGGTAGCCACACATGCCGCCTCTTGGCGCTCAACTTCAAGCTCAACGTGTCGAGAGATGTCAGAGAAATTCTTGGTGCTTTCATTATGAGTCAGAATTTGCTTCATATGCACCCAAGAATTAGGCAATGACCTTATCACATCTAAAACTTGTTGTTCATCACTTATAACATTCCCAACAGATTTCAACTCACGAATCATTGACGACATCCTTCTTAGATGTTCTGTCATTGAATGCTTTGGATCCTTTCGGTAGACCTCAAAGCACTAAGCTGCGAAGTCTAGTGGTGGACGTACCACCAAAGTCAAATTTTAGCTGGTCCCACATTTGCTTGGCAGTAGGAAAATCCTCATATTCTCCAATAAGATCATTGTGCATGCTACTAAACATAGTGTGGCATGCACTACGATCTTTCTTAAACCAAGCTTCGTAGGCTTCAAGATCACGACGGTGTTGGGCAGTATGACCCTCTGCGGGTCGGACCATTTCATTTGTTAGGAGTTCCATTTTTCCTCCTTCATCCAAAAAGTATCGGATTTTTCTATGCCACACATCATAGTTCTTCCCATTAAGTTTGTCACCCTTATTGAGATCATCAATCACATTGTTGCTAGCCATTTCTACACGTTCGTTTCACAAAGTTGGACATTATTATTATGTGTACACTCACTATATCGTCTCAAAATCTAAATGATAAAATCACATCTACACACAAATCCGAGATCCAAAATTTCGCTAGGCTCATAATCATCACCTAAATATGCATTTTAATATAACCTTTATCAATTAATTTGAACTAGAAATATTGGTAAAGCACATAACTTAAGCCAATAAAACCACTTAAAATCAACCAACATATGATGATTAGTTATTTATCAACATAGATAAATAAGCTAACAAAGTACATCATGTGGAACAACGGACACGAAATCAGGAGTTTCTTGCTACTAATTTTCAAAGTACCTCGCTCACGAATTATTTTCAACTAACGAAAATAAAGCAAAAATATGCACTGTTTCGGAAACATATATCATTGAAAGTATTTTCAGCTAATGCAAATAAAGCAAGTAAATAATTTTTCAACTAATGAAAAATAGAATAAAAATATCCCGTTTCAGAAGTAATGAAAAATCCACTTTTAGATTTTTCTAAAATTCTGAAAATACACAAAGTAATATATATTTTCGCAAACACATACACTAAGTATTTTTCTTGACCAAGACACTTATGATCAAACTTATGATATTAAATTAAACAACATGATTCAACAAATTAATCATTTTAAAAATATTAATATCATGCATGTTATATTTATATGAAATTAATTAAATTCACCACAAAGGTAATGTATGAAATTAACTAAATCAACCACAAAGGTGATGGCTTCACATAATTAATTTTAGGTCATAATCCTTTCCGGCAGAGGCCATTTGGTCCATGGTCCATTGGATGGTCTGTGTAAGGCCAGAAATTGGAACACATTAAACCACAAAGGTGATGTCTCCACATAATTAATTTTGGGTCATGGTCCTTTCGGGAAGTGGCCGTTTAGTCCATGGTTCATTCAAAAATAACTAAAATGCATAAAAAAGGGCTCTGATACCAATGTTAGTCATATATAACGAATATATACGTAAATTGAACAAATCAAATGCGGAAGCGGGTTATTAATTCATGCCTTGTAATTGCTCCAAAAGCGGATGAATAAGAACCGGTGGATCACTTGCATTTCGGGTTCTTGAACCTCCAAACTCGGCGGTGAGTAGGTGCACAAAAACGAGCACAAACTAAGTACCGTATTGAACTTCAATTTTCTCTTCAAAGGACACTAAGGGATTTTGGTGGATTCAACAACTAATGTTTGAATAATAAAATATTTTTCTAGCTAACTATAATGTTCACTTACATACTCTCTAGCTAGTTTGATTGATCTCCATACCTAGCTTATTACTTGCTAAACTCATTTCTTTCTACCTTAGTTACTTTTCAACATATGAGAATTATGAGTATATTTATACTTGAATTTAAAGCCTCTACTCTTGGCAAGTGTCAAGCTTTTGGAAGCAAAAATCAAATACATGGAGTAAGTGATCAAACACTTGTTAGCATCATGCAAACACATGGTGGCAAGAAACAAGACACATGTTTCACCATGGCTTGGTAAGTTGGAGAAGGATTTTTCGTTTGACAAAGTCAACCATATGACTTTACTCATCCACCCAAGATGGACTTTGGGCATGTACACACACAATGGGTGCTGGTGGACCCGGGAAAGCGTGTGAATTGAAGTGAAATGAAACGCGGGCCTACAGTAATACCGCAAGTGCACGGTCGTCGGTTGTAGCTCGTGCAAGTACGGGTCGATCCACAGAGATTGGGAGTGTTTTGTAGTGTTTAGCTATTTGGGCTCTAATTTGCTATTGGGCTTTGGTAACTTCTAGGCACAGTGGGCTTGGCTTTGGTTTTGAAGTGCACTGGGCTCTTGATTGAGTTTGTGCTTTGGCCTTATTCTATAAGAATGAACTGGGCTTTGGGCCTTTGGACTACAGATGGACTGAACTGAGCCTTGGGCACCCTAAAAGTGATATGGGCTTTTGCTTCACCCTAGCAATGAGCTGGGATTTTGGCCTTAACCTAACAGTCTACAATGACAAAGAAACAGAGAACAAACCAGGAAGGACAAAAAAAACAATGGCAAAGAAAGAACAGTGAAGGTAAAGAAACAGTAGTGAAGAGTAACAAAGATATAGTGTATCAAAGAGTGACAGTGAAATGAAAACAAAAGAAACAGAGAAAGAAAACAGATGAAGTGAATAAGAAAACAGTGAGACAAAAACACTAAAGTGACAGTGGTAAAGACAATGAAACAATGGAAGCATATACAATGGCAGTGAAATGGTGATTGTTAACAGTGGCAAAGTGCCAACGAAGCAAAGTAAGTTACAAAAGAAAGTGGTAAAAGAAAGGTGCCAGTGAAGATGATGTGAAGCAATGGTATTGAAGTAAACCAAGGCTATGAGCCAAGGGCAGTGGAGATGGTGAAGGTGAGCAAGAACAAAAAAAATGCAAGGCAAAGTTGGGAGCCTAGGCATACAACTAGAGTGGGAAGAGAACTAGTTTGCTCACAGTCACTAGTGAGCACTAGTTTCTCCCCATTGCTCAATCAACACAATGCTCTAAGGCTTCTAGCCTAACATTCCATTACTTCACAATGAACAAACATAACATTTGAGGAACTAAACCTTAAACACTACAGTGAACTGACAGTTGACACTAAAAGTGAACTAACATTAAACACAAAACTAAACATTAAACTATCAGTGAACTATTGAGAAAACAGCAATGAAGGGAGACAGTAATCAAGAGTGATGAAAGAACACTAGGATGTTGAATCCACCATTAACCTAAAGGATATTCTACTCACAGCTAAGAGAATTACCAAAGTGCTAATTGTCTGATTAAAGCACAACTAGTCTAAGGGCTTAGCAACACTGAACATGAGCTGCACATGATGAAGACTATCTCAGCTGGTTCATGATTTCATCTAGTCCTAGCATTTGGGATTCATAACATACATAACAGAAACAGTACAGAACATTACATCAAATGGAGAAACTGAACAATACACAGAACATGGAAAAACATGGATAGCAAAACATGAATTGAAAACAAGACAAACTAAAACTGAATTTGGAATTAAAATTGCAAATTAAAATTAAGTCTACAAATACAAAACAGGGAAGAAAAATCTACCCAAGAGGAACTGGCTAGTCCAGCCCTCATGGGGATACACTGGCTAGTCCAGAGATACACATTACACACACCACAGTTCCTATTTATACCCACAGACCCAATTTCCCAAAATTACAAAATTAGGGTTCTTCCCCAAAAATCCCCAAAATCAAACAGTACATAATTAGGGTTTCTCACCTAATTCACTTAATTCAACCATACCCCTATCATCTCTGTTCTTCTCCATGTGTTTTTATTTTCAATTGAAAATTGGGGACAATTTCCCAAATACCTAATTTGGCAGAGAAATTAGGGTTTCAGATTTTACCTTCTTTGATGCGATTTCTCTTCAATTAGCATCGACCCATGTCTTCTCTGCTTCCCTTGCGTAATTCCCATGCTTCAATTTCATCTCTAGGTCACCTACTTCATCAACCTATCACGCTTAGGGTTTCAGGGAAGAAACGTGAGAGATTGAGGGAATAGGGGGCTAGATAGTTAGGGGGTGATGATGGGTTGGTAGTTTAGGGATGGTGTGAGACAGGTAGAGGTGGTGATGGAGTCAGAGCAGGTGGAGAAGGTGGTGGTGGCTCTGCAACTGTCGGGGTAGGGGAGAAAGAGGGAGAAGAAGAAAGAGAAGAGAATGGTCGATGTTTTTAGGTTAATAGGTATAGGTTGCTAGTGTGTGAGGCGGGATATCAAAGTTCGATGTTGGCGAATCTGAGTCATTGGATGCGAAGCTGGTAGGTGAATCGGATGGCTACCCCTGAAGAGGCTGGTAGCGACCGTCGGATGCTTTGATACAACAAAGTTAACGGCGAAGATCGAGGTTAGGTGTTGTAGTGTTAAGCGGAAGTATCGATATTTGATGCACAGGCAAAGAAGCGACCGTAGGATCTAAATGTGATCTAATCTGAAGGCTTGGAATTTAGGCACTATGGTGTTTTGCAGGGACTTCAGATTTTGATGAACGATGAAGAAGCGACCATTGGATGATGAGATGGATCCGATCTAACGGATGAGAATGGAGGCGGGTATGGATATAGAAAATGGGTTTGGGTAAGGGTTTTGGGCCTTGGGTATGCCAAGCCCATATCTTCTTTAAGAACAATTCTTCCTTCTTGAGCCCATTCCTAGCTTTTTGGACGTGCGCTCCATTCTTTGCGGCTTCCTTGCGTAATTTCTTCCGGCTTTTCACCACTCTTCAGCTCTTTTCCGCTCCGCAAGTTATCCAGACTTTATTTATTACCTAAAAATGCAAAATTAAGTAAGAAAAATATTTATTCTTGAAAACAATGAAAATACAGAATATGGGATAAAATGTAGAATTACTGCACAAAAGATGAGTTAAATGCCAACAAAAAGGGATAAATATATACAATATTTGGCACTCATCAAATACCCCCAAACCTTAATTTTACTTGTCCTCAAGTAAAACAAAACTAAGGAAATCCTAACTATACCACTGTCGCTGGTCTCTCGAATGCATTTAGCGTATGCACTAAGCCTTTTAAACCACTAAGTGTCCCTAGTGGACGAGTTGAAGTCTCGTGAAGGTTTGCTTAGAACGTACCTACAAAGTTCTAGGTCAAAATATAAGCTCAGATTCCATCAAATGTGACATGTGCAAGTCAGTTTAAGCTCATAGCAAAATGGAGATGTCAATCTAGCTATCAAAGGCACAATCCTAGCACTGATAACAAAAAAAGACATGTGATAAGAGTGTAAAGTGTATCTACACATGTGTAAAGAAAGATCTGAAGTTATGACTACTAATCACCAAGAGATAGTTTCTCAGGCTAAGAACCAAGGTCGAAATCTAGCTAGCTGTCCGGACTTTACGAGAATTGTGAATGAGTTGGAGGTATTTCACAATTACTCGCGTTGTACATCAATGGCATACACCCTCCTTGCTTATTACAATGAAACAACAAAATGACTATTTACATGACTCTTATTTACATTGACTATTCTCTTTTTATTTTTGGAACAAGAGAAGATGGAATTGATAAATACTTGATTTTTTTGTATTTTCTGATATTTTTTTTCTGAATATATACATCGTTTTTTTTTTTTTTTTTTTTTTGAAAAAGAAACACTTTTGATACATATACAAAAGGAAACAAAAGATTACATGACACTTTGCAAGAGGTAGCCCTTTTTGATGCACCCAGTTAAATTCGATGGTTGTCTTTCTTAATGTAACCTCCACCTTCTATCCCAACCAACCAAAGAACAAGCTAGTCAAGTTTCGTTCAGTATTCTAAAGTGATTGGCAATCGTGACTTCCTATCAAACACCTTGAAGATCGAGTCTATACATGTATTGGTAGATCGTGCGCGTGCAAATTTCTTATCACTATGTGAATTGTGCTAGAATCAGGGTGCCTAAATATCTAGACTAAGACTCCTAATAATTACATATTTGCACAAGAGTCAACATTTCAAGGTAAACGAGCTCCATTTTTATGTTTTTATCATTTTTCTAATTTTTTTTGGAATTTTTCAATTTTTTCAAAAAGATGGAGTTTTGTTTTCAATTATGGCATATTATCGTGGTATCTACTCTATCGTGTTTTCTATACCCCCAAACCTGAACTAAACATTGTCCTCAATGTTTAAAAATATGGAAAGAATTAGAATGCAACATATGGAAAGGGACATGCTGAGTAGAGTAAAAGGAGAGAGAATACCCGATTTCGGCGAAAGCAGAATTAAAACTCCGTTATCCAAGGCAAAACTCCAACATATTCGGAGTCACAATGGATGAGCACAAAATATATACAAAAGGAATTTTAACTAACACATTATCTACAAGAAAATTTGGTTTTTAATGGGATTGGACTTTTTGGGAAAAATTTGGTTTTGTCGGGAGACATTTGGCTTTGATGGGAAAAAGAAAAATTTTGGTTTTTTAGGGAAACATTTGGAAAACTTTGGTTTTTATGGGAGAAATTTTTGGTTTTTGAAATTGGGAGCAAGCCCACTGTTGGTCCTCTAATGGAATGGGAGGAAGGCTGCGGCCCACGAAACACTAAGTTTTAATTTTGAAAGTTTAATTTGGCCCAGTTGGTTAAGGCCCGACGTTTGTTTTAAAACTTTGGTTTTGAGGTCCACTCTTGAGTGGAAACAAGCCCACAATCGGTTACAAGCTCAGCTGGGTTTAAACCCAGAGTCCAAAATACAAGTCCAATGAAAGAATTTAAACAAGCCCACAAATTAAACAAACAAGCCCACAAATAAATTATTACAAACCCAACAGAAAATAAGAGAAGCCCAAAAATTGGCTTTAATATTACAAGCCCACAATTAAAAAAATTGGAAGCCCACAATTCGGGTTCTCTTAAATGGGTTACCTTTTAAGCACAGCCCAGCTGCTCTGATATTGTTGCAAAAACCCAGTTGGGCTTTGGTTCTTTTCCTTAGTGGCGTCCCAGCAGAGGAAAAACAGGTTCAGAACAGCAGGTCCAACAGCAAATGAAGTGAAGCAGATGCAGATGCAAATGCTATGCAGTGAAATGCAAAAAAATAGCTAATAAAACACAAGAAAAAACACAGCACCAATCCCCGGCAGCGGCGCCAAAAAACTTGGCAGGTCCGGAGATATGTATAAAAATGAGGCGAAATGAAACGCGGGCCTACAGTAATACCGCAAGTGCACGGTCGTCAGTTGTAGCTCGTGCAAGTACGGGTCGATCCACAGAGACTGGGTGTGTTTGAAATGTTCTAGCTATTTTGGGCTCCTAAATTGTCGTTGGTTAACTTATGAAGCCTTTTTGGGTTTTGGGCTTAGGGGGTTTGTTTTGGTCTTCTGGTGAGCTCAAGTTGTGCTCTGGGCTTTTGGGCTCAATGGGATTGAGCTAACAGTGAACTGTGGGCTTGTGGCTTAGTAGCAAAAGAGGAGTGTAAACAGTGGCTCTAGGCCAAATTGGAAGCAAACCAGAGAACAAAAGAATGGCAAAAACAGCAAAGATTAAACAGACTAAAAACTAAACAGCAAAAGAAAGACAGTGAGAAAAATGGTGGAAAACAGTGTGTGAAAATGTGAAGAAAAACAGTGATACTAGAGCTAAACAATGGCTGTGAGCCAAAGGCAAGAGTGTGAAGACAATACAGTTATAAGATAAAACAATGATGAGAACCTAGGCATACACTAGAGTGGGAAGAGAACCAGTTTGCTCACAGTCACTAGTGAGCACTAGTTTCTCCCCACTACTCAATCAACACAATGCTTCAAAGGTTTTAACTTATCATTCCATTACTCAACAGTGAACAACAACTAACAGTGAACTAAAGAGGGATAAAATACTAACATTAACAATGAACCTAGAGAATTAACAGTCACACTAACACAATACTAACAGTGACACTTAAACATGATACTAAAAATTAAACTAAATATGTATAATGTATCAAACAGGAAACAAAAATTTATCAAAACAGGGAACAAAAATTAACAAGGAACAAACATTAACAAAACAAGAATCATTGCTAAACAGGAAACAAAAATTGAGGTAAAAAAATTAAAATTTAAAACACAACAGGGAATTAAAATTTAACATTAACAGGGAATTAAAATTTAACACTAACAGGAAATTAAAATTAAAACACAAATTGCAATAAAAAGTGACAGAATTTAACAGAACTTGAAATTAAAATTGAAACCCTAAATTGAAATTTAATTGAAATTTAAGAACTGAAATTAAACCTAAACTAACCCAATTTTGGGGGAATCTCGGCTAGCCCAAGAACACCCCTCACACGTTCTACAAACCCATCTATTTATAGCACAACATTTCCCAAATTTCGAAACCCTAATTTTGAAATTAGGGTTTCCTCAATTTCAAAATTAACTCACCAAACTTGCGATTTGACCCTTCTTCTTTCGACCCATTCTTCTCCTTGGTCTCTTGCACCTTTCCCATGCTCCTATTTCATCTCTAGGTCACCTATTTCATCAACCTCTCACGCCTAGGGTTTTATGGATGAAACGTGAGAGATGGAGGGAATAGGGGTCTAGATAGGTAGGGAGTGATGATGTGGTGTTTGGTAGTGATTTGGTGGAGGTTAGGTGGTAGAGATGGTGGTGACAGAGGTGGTGGCGGACATGGAGAAGGTGGTGTACGGCTGTGGAGGAGTGGGAGAAGAAAGAGAAGAAGAAGAGAAGAAATGTTAGGGTTTCTTTTGTTTTTTTTTGGGTTATATATCCTAGGGTTATTTCGGTGTGAGGCGAGTTCATTAAACTTTGATGTCTAGCGAGGAAACACGTTGGATGTGAAGATGGTTGGTAGATCTAACGGCGATAAATGAAGAGGCTAGTACCGACCGTCGGATGCAGAGATACAACGAAATAGACGGTGAAGATTAGATATAGGTTCTTTGTTGTAAAGCAGGGATTTCCGATTTGATGCACAGGCATAGGATCGACCGTTGGATCTAAATGTGATCAAATCTGAAGGCTTGGAATTTAAGCGCTGTGGTGTTTGGCAGAGACTTCAGATTTTGATGCTCTATGAATGAGCGACCGTAGGATGATGAGTTGGATCCAATCTAACGGTTGAGAATGGAGACGGGTATGGATATAGAAAATGGGTTTGGGTAAGGTTTTTGGGCCTTGGGTATGCCAAGCCCATATCTTCTTTAAGAACAATTCTTCCTCCTTGAGCCCATTCCTAGCTTTTTGGACGTGCGCTCCATTCTTTGCGGCTTCCTTGCGTAATTTCTTCCGGATTTTCACCACTCTTCAACTCTTTTCCGCTCCGCAAGTTATCCAGACTTTATTTATTACCTAAAAATGCAAAATTAAGTAAGAAAAATATTTATTCTTGAAAACAATGAAAATACAGAATATGGGATAAAATGTAGAATTACTGCACAAAAGATGAGTTAAATGCCAACAAAAAGGGATAAATATATACAATATTTGGCACTCATCAAATACCCCCAAACCTGAATTTTACTTGTCCTCAAGTAAAACAAAACTAAGGAAATCCTACCTATACCACTGTCGCTGGTCTCTCGAACGCATTTAGCGTATGCACTAAGCCTTTTAAACCACTAAGTGTCCCTAGTGGACGAGTTAAGTCTCGTGAAGGTTTGCTTAGAACGTACCTACAAAGTTCTAGGTCAAAATATAAGCTCAGATTCCATCAAATGTGACATGTGCAAGACAGTTTAAGCTCACAGCAAAATGGAGATGTCAATCTAGCTATCAAAGGCACGATCCTAGCACTGATAACAAAAAAAAGACATGTGATAAGAGTGTAAAGTGTATCTACACATGTGTAAAGAAAGATCTGAAGTTATGACTACTAATCACCAAGAGATAGTTTCTCAGGCTAAGAACCAAGGTCGAAATCTAGCTAGCTGTCCGGACTTTACGAGAATTGTGAATGAGTTGGAGGTATTTCACAATTACTCGCGTTGTACATCAATGGCGTACACCCTCCTTGCTTATTACAATGAAACAACAAAATGACTATTTACATGACTCTTATTTACATTGACTACTCTCTTTTTATTTTTGGAACAAGAGAGAATGGAATTGATAAACACTTGACTTTTTTGTATTTTTTCTGATATTTTCTTTTTTTCTGAATATACATCGTTTTTTTTTTTTTTTTTTTGAATAAGGAAACACTTTTGATACATATACAAAAGGAAACAAAAATTACATGACACTTTGCAAGAGGTAGCCCTTTTTGATGCACCCAGTTAAATTCGATGGTTGTCTTTCTTAATGTAACCTCCACCTTCTATCCCAACCAACCAAAGAACAAGCTAGTCAAGTTTCGTTCAGTATTCTAAAGTGATTGGCAATCGTAACTTCCTATCAAACACCTTGAAGATCGAGGCCATACATGTATTGGTAGATCGTGCGCGTGCAAATTTCTTATCACTATGTGAATTGTGCTAGAATCAGGGTGCCTAAATATCTAGACTAAGACTCCTAATAATTACATATTTGCACAAGAGTCAACATTTCAAGGTAAATGAGCTCCATTTTTTATGATTTTTCATTTTTTCATTTTTTAATTTTTTTGAATTTTTTCGATTTTTTCAAAAGAAGAAGGAGTTCAATTTCAATTATAGCATATTATCGTGGTATCTACTCTATACCCCCAAACCTAAACTAAACATTGTCCTCAATGTTTCAAAATATGAAAAGAATTAGAATGCAACATATGGAAAGGGACATGCTGAGTAGAGTAAAAGGAGAGAGAATACCCGATTTCGGCGAAAGCAGAGTGAAAACTCCGTTATCCAAGGCAAAACTCCAACATATTCGGAGTCACAATGGATGAGCACAAAATATATACAAAAGGAATTTTAACTAACACATTATCTACAAGAAAATTTGGTTTTTAATGGGATTGGACTTTTTGGGAAAAATTTGGTTTTGTCGGGAGACATTTGGCTTTGATGGGAAAAAGAAAAATTTTGGTTTTTTAGGGAAACATTTGGAAAACTTTGGTTTTTATGGGAGAAATTTTTGGTTTTTGAAATTGGGAGCAAGCCCACTGTTGGTCCTCTAATGGAATGGGAGGAAGGCTGCGGCCCACGAAACACTAAGTTTTACTTTTGAAAGTTTAATTTGGCCCAGTTGGTTAAGGCCCGACGTTTGTTTTAAAACTTTGGTTTCGAGGTCCACTCTTGAGTGGAAACAAGCCCACAATCGGTTACAAGCTCAGCTGGGTTTAAACCCAGAGTCCAAAATACAAGTCCAATGAAAGAATTTAAACAAGCCCACAAATTAAACAAACAAGCCCACAAAAATTAATTACAAACCCAACAGAAAATAAAAAGCCCAAAAATTGGCTTTAATATTACAAGCCCACAATTAAAAATGGAAGCCCACAGGTTGGGTTCTCTTAAATGGGTTTACCTTTTTAGCACAGCCCAGCTGCTCTGATATTGTTGCAAAAACCCAGTTGGGCTTTGGTTCTTTTCCTTGGTGGCGTCCCAGCAGAGGAAAACAGGTTCACAACAGCAGGTCCAACAGCAAATGAAGTGAAGCAGATGCAGATGCAAATGCGATAAAAAAGGAAATGCAAAATAGCTAAGAAAAACACAAGAAAAACACAGCACCAGTCCCCGGCAGCGACGCCAAAAACTTGGTGGACCCGGGAAAGCGTGTGAATTGAAGTGAAATGAAACGCGGGCCTACAGTAATACCGAAAGTGCACGGTCGTCGGTTGTAGCTCGTGCAAGTACGGGTCGATCCACAGAGATTGGGAGTGTTTTGTAGTGTTTAGCTATTTGGGCTCTAATTTGCTATTGGGCTTTGGTAACTTCTAGGCACAGTGGGCTTGGCTTTGGTTTTGAAGTGCACTGGGCTCTTGATTGAGTTTGTGCTTTGGACTTATTCTATAAGAATGAACTGGGCTTTGGGCCTTTGGACTACAGATGGACTGAACTGAGCCTTGGGCACCCTAAAAGTGATATGGGCTTTTTCTTCTCCCTAGCAATGAGCTGGGATTTTGGCCTTAACCTAACAGTCTACAATGACAAAGAAACAGAGAACAAACCAGGAAGGACAAAAAAAAACAATGGCAAAGAAAGAACAGTGAAGGTAAAGAAACAGTAGTGAAGAGTAACAAAGATATAGTGTATCAAAGAGTGACAGTGAAATGAAAACAGAAAAGAAACAGAGAAAGAAAACAGATGAAGTGAATAAGAAAACAGTGAGACAAAAACACTAAAGTGACAGTGGTAAAGACAATGAAACAATGGAAGCATATACAATGGCAGTGAAATGGTGATTGTTAACAGTGGCAAAGTGCCAACGAAGCAAAGTAAGTTACAAAAGAAAGTGGTAAAAGAAAGGTGGCAGTGAAGATGATGTGAAGCAATGGTATTGAAGTAAACCAAGGCTATGAGCCAAGGGCAGAGAGGAGGTTGCAGTTGTGGCTAAGCTAAGGCTTAGAATCCACCTTGTGTCCTAGCTAAACAATGCAAAAACTTAAGCATCCAACTAGAATGGGAAGAGAATCAGCTTGCTCACTGATTTGCCCCTAGCATTGACTGTCTTTTGAAAGCACAGTCAATCACAGGCATATCAGAGCACCAACTTCTTCCCATTACTCAAGCAAAACAGGCCTTCCTAGCAATTCATCATTCATTAGTGCACTAAGGTTTCATCTGAGCCTCAACAGTGAACTCAGAACATAATTAACACTACAATGGAACTAAACATGATTAACAGGAACAACACACATTTAACAGGAACAACACATTTAACAGGAACACATTTAGAATGGCAAAACAGTAACACACATGTAAACAACATACATTAACAGGAACAACACACATTTAACAGGAACAACACAACATTTAAACTACTAAAAAGTGAATGAAAATTGCAAAACAAGAACCCTAAAAATTAACAGTGAAATTAAATTAACCCAATTAGGGGGTGTCTCGGCTAACCAAGAACACCCTTTAACATCCTACATCAGTTCCTATTTATAGTTTACAACAAAACCCTAAATTACAAACCCTAATTTGAAAATCCCCAAATCAGCAGGATTAGGGTTTCGAGAATAACTAAAATTAACTCACCCTCTGATGCAAATAGACTCGACCCATGCTTCTTCTGACCTTCCTGCTCCTCTCTCATGCTTCAATTGACGCCTCTGCTGCTCTAATTGTTCCCTAGTTCGAGTTATTTTACTCACCCCAAAACCTAGGGTTTCAGTGGTTGTGAGATGGGGAAAATAACTAGGCTAGGGAGATGGGTTTGAGGTGTTGTCGGGTGGTTGTGGTGGTGGTGTGGTTCGAGAAGAAGGTGTAGCTGGTGGAGGTGATGGAGTTGCAGAGCTCTGCAAATTTTTGGGAAGAAGGGGAAGAAGAGCTCGAGAGAAGAATGGGTTAGGGGCTGTTTGTTTTGGGGTATAAGGGTTCGGTTGCTAGGTTGTTGAGCGGGGATAGAGAACTTTGATGACATCGAGTAAAGAGCGTTGGATGATCCCATATAGATTGAATCGAACGGCTACGATGGATAGGTATGTGGCGACCGTTGGATTATGAGATACAACAAAATTGACGACACCAGATGGAGTTAGGTGTTGTAGTGTTAAGCGGAAGTATCGAGGTTTGATGCGCAGGCAAAGAAGCGACCGTAGGATCTAAATGTGATCTAATCTGAAGGCTTGGAATTTAGGTACTATGGTGTTTTGCAGGGACTTCAGATTTTGATGAACGATGAAGAAGCGACCATTGGATGATGAGATGGATCCGATCTAACGGCTGAGAATGGAGGCGGGTATGGATATAGAAAATGGGTTTGGGTAAGGGTTTTGGGCATTGGGTATGCCAAGCCCATATCTTCTTTAAGAACAATTCTTCCTTCTTGAGCCCATTCCTAGCTTTTTGGACGTGCGCTCCATTCTTTGCGGCTTCCTTGCGTAATTTCTTCCGGCTTTTCACCACTCTTCAACTCTTTTCCGCTCCGCAAGTCATCCAGACTTTATTTATTACCTAAAAATGCAAAATTAAGTAAGAAAAATATTTATTCTTGAAAACAATGAAAATACAGAATATGAGATAAAATGTAGAATTACTGCACAAAAGATGAGTTAAATGCCAACAAAAAGGGATAAATATATACATTATTTGGCACTCATCAAATACCCCCAAACCTGAATTTTACTTGTCCTCAAGTAAAACAAAACTAAGGAAATCCTAACTATACCACTGTCGCTGGTCTCTCGAATGCATTTAGCGTATGCACTAAGCCTTTTAAACCACTAAGTGTCCCTAGTGGACGAGTTGAAGTCTCGTGAAGGTTTGCTTAGAACGTACCTACAAAGTTCTAGGTCAAAATATAAGCTCATATTCCATCAAATGTGACATGTGCAAAACAGTTTAAGCTCACAGCAAAATGGAGATGTCAATCTAGCTATGTAAGGCACAATCCTAGCACTGATAACAAAAAAAAGACATGTGATAAGAGTGTAAAGTGTATCTACACATGTGTAAAGAAAGATCTGAAGTTATGACTACTAATCACCAAGAGATAGTTTCTCAGGCTAAGAACCAAGGTCGAAATCTAGCTAGCTGTCCGGACTTTACGAGAATTGTGAATGAGTTGGAGGTATTTCACAATTACTCGCGTTGTACATCAACGGCATACACCCTCCTTGCTTATTACAATAAAACACAAAAGATGACTCTTTACATGACTCTTATTTACATTGACTACTCTCTTTTATTTTTTGGAACAAGAGAGAATGGAATTGATAAATACTTGATTTTTTTGTATTTTTCTGATACTTTTTTTTTTTTTTTTTTGAATAAGGAAACACTTTTGATACATATACAAAAGGAAACAAAAATTACATGACACTTTGCAAGAGGTAGCCCTTTTTGATGCACCCAGTTAAATTCGATGGTTGTCTTTCTTAATGTAACCTCCACCTTCTATCCCAACCAACCAAAGAACAAGCTAGTCAAGTTTCGTTCAGTATTCTAAAGTGATTGGCAATCGTGACTTCCTATCAAACACCTTGAAGATCGAGGCTATACATGTATTGGTAGATCGTGCGCGTGCAAATTTCTTATCACTATGTGAATTGTGCTAGAATCAGGGTGCCTAAATATCTAGACTAAGACTCCTAATAATTACATATTTGCACAAGAGTCAACATTTCAAGGTAAATGAGCTCCATTTTTATGTTTTGTTTTTTTCAATTTTTAAATTTTTTATTTTGATTTTTCAATTTTTTTTGGAATTTTTCAATTTTTTCAAAAAGATGGAGTTTTGTTTTCAATTATGGCATATTATCGTGGTATCTACTCTATACCCCCAAACCTAAACTAAACATTGTCCTGAATGTTTAAAAATATGGAAAGAATTAAAATGCAACATATGGAAAGGGACATGCTGAGTAGAGTAAAAGGAGAGAGAATACCCGATTTCGGCGAAAGCAGAATTAAAACTCCGTTATCCAAGGCAAAACTCCAACATATTCAGAGTCACAATGGATGAGCACAAAATATATACAAAAGGAAATTGAACTAACACATTATCTACAAGAAAATTTGGTTTTTAATGGGATTGGACTTTTTGGGAAAAATTTGGTTTTGTCGGGAGACATTTGGTTTTGATGGGAAAAAGAAAAATTTTGGTTTTTAGGGAAACATTTGGAAAACTTTGGTTTTTATGGGAGAAATTTTTGATTTTTGAATGGGAGAGAAAATATTTATTTAAGAAAATAAATTTGTTTTCTTTTTTTCTTTTTTTTTTTGAATTTGGGAGCAAGCCCACTGTTGGTCCTCTAATGGAATGGGAGGAAGGCTGCGGCCCACGAAACACTAAGTTTTAATTTTGAAAGTTTAATTTGGCCCAGTTGGTTAAGGCCCGACGTTTGTTTTAAAACTTTGGTTTTGAGGTCCACTCTTGAGTGGAAACAAGCCCACAATCGGTTACAAGCTCAGCTGGGTTTAAACCCAGAGTCCAAAATACAAGTCCAATGAAAGAATTTAAACAAGCCCACAAATTAAACAAACAAGCCCACAAAAATTAATTACAAACCCAACAGAAAATAAAAAGCCCAAAAATTGGCTTTAATATTACAAGCCCACAATTAAAAATTGGAAGCCCACAATTCGGGTTCTCTTAAATGGGTTACCTTTTAAGCACAGCCCAGCTGCTCTGATATTGTTGCAAAAACCCAGTTGGGCTTTGGTTCTTTTCCTTGGTGGCGTCCCAGCAGAGGAAAAACTGGTTCAGAACAGCAGGTCTAACAGCAAATGAAGTGAAGCAGATGCAGATGCAAATGCTATGCAGTGAAATGCAAAATAGCCAAGAAAACTACAAGAAAAACACAGCACCAGTCCCCGGCAGCGGCGCCAAAAACTTGGTGGACCCGGGAAAGCGTATAAAATTGAAGTGAAATGAAAACGGGCCTACAGTAATACCGCAAGTGCACGGTCGTCAGTTGTAGCTCGTGCAAGTACGGGTCGATCCACAGAGACTGGGGGTGTTTGGAGTTTCTAGCTATTTGGGCTCTAAATTGCTATTGGGCTTTGGTAACTTCTAGGCACAGTGGGCTTGGCTTTGGTTTTGAAGTGCACTGGGCTCTTGATTGAGTTTGTGCTTTGGCCTTATTCTATAAGAATGAACTGGGCTTTGGGCCTTTGGACTACAGATGGACTGAACTGAGCCTTGGGCACCCTAACAGTGATCTGGGCTTTTGCTTCACCCTAGCAATGAGCTGGGCTTTTGGCCTTAACCTAACAGTCTACAATGACAAAGAAACAGAGAACAAACCAGGAAGGACAAAAAAAACAATGGCAAAGAAAGAACAGTGAAGGTAAAGAAACAGTAGTGAAGAGTAACAAAGATATAGTGTATCAAAGAGTGACAGTGAAATGAAAACAGAAAAGAAACAGAGAAAGAAAACAGATGAAGTGAATAAGAAAACAGTGAGACAAAAACACTAAAGTGACAGTGGTAAAGACAATGAAACAATGGAAGCATATACAATGGCAGTGAAATGGTGATTGTTAACAGTGGCAAAGTGCCAACGAAGCAAAGTAAGTTACAAAAGAAAGTGGTAAAAGAAAGGTGGCAGTGAAGATGATGTGAAGCAATGGTATTGAAGTAAACCAAGGCTATGAGCCAAGGGCAGTGGAGATGGTGAAGGTGAGCAAGAACAAAAAAAATGCAAGGCAAAGTTGGGAGCCTAGGCATACAACTAGAGTGGGAAGAGAACTAGTTTGCTCACAGTCACTAGTGAGCACTAGTTTCTCCCCATTGCTCAATCAACACAATGCTCTAAGGCTTCTAGCCTAACATTCCATTACTTCACAATGAACAAACTTAACATTTGAGGAACTAAACCTTAAACACTACAGTGAACTGACAGTTGACACTAAAAGTGAACTAACATTAAACACAAAACTAAACATTAAACTATCAGTGAACTATTGAGAAAACAGCAATGAAGGGAGACAGTAATCAAGAGTGATGAAAGAACACTAGGATGTTGAATCCACCATTAACCTAAAGGATATTCTACTCACAGCTAAGAGAATTACCAAAGTGCTAATTGTCTGATTAAAGCACAACTAGTCTAAGGGCTTAGCAACACTGAACATGAGCTGCACATGATGAAGACTATCTCAGCTGGTTCATGATTTCATCTAGTCCTAGCATTTGGGATTCATAACATACATAACAGAAACAGTACAGAACATTACATCAAATGGAGAAACTGAACAATACACAGAACATGGAAAAACATGGATAGCAAAACATGAATTGAAAACAAGACAAACTAAAACTGAATTTGGAATTAAAATTGCAAATTAAAATTAAGTCTACAAATACAAAACAGGGAAGAAAAATCTACCCAAGAGGAACTGGCTAGTCCAGCCCTCATGGGGATACACTGGCTAGTCCAGAGATACACATTACACACACCACAGTTCCTATTTATACCCACAGACCCAATTTCCCAAAATTACAAAATTAGGGTTCTTCCCCAAAAATCCCCAAAATCAAACAGTACATAATTAGGATTTCTCACCTAATTCACTTAATTCAACCATACCCCTATCATCTCTGTTCTTCTCCATGTGTTTTTATTTTCAATTGAAAATTGGGGACAATTTCCCAAATACCTAATTTGGCAGAGAAATTAGGGTTTCAGATTTTACCTTCTTTGATGCGATTTCTCTTCAATTAGCATCGACCCATGTCTTCTCTGCTTCCCTTGCGTAATTCCCATGCTTCAATTTCATCTCTAGGTCACCTACTTCATCAACCTATCACGCTTAGGGTTTCAGGGAAGAAACGTGAGAGATTGAGGGAATAGGGGGCTAGATAGTTAGGGGGTGATGATGGGTTGGTAGTTTAGGGATGGTGTGAGACAGGTAGAGGTGGTGATGGAGTCAGAGCAGGTGGAGAAGGTGGTGGTGGCTCTGCAACTGTCGGGGTAGGGGAGAAAGAGGGAGAAGAAGAAAGAGAAGAGAATGGTCGATGTTTTTAGGTTAATAGGTATAGGTTGCTAGTGTGTGAGGCGGGATATCAAAGTTCGATGTTGGCGAATCTGAGTCACTGGATGCGAAGCTGGTAGGTGAATCGGATGGCTACCCCTGAAGAGGCTGGTAGCGACCGTCGGATGCTTTGATACAACAAAGTTAACGGCGAAGATCGAGGTTAGGTGTTGTAGTGTTAAGCGGAAGTATCGATATTTGATACACAGGCAAAGAAGCGACCGTAGGATCTAAATGTGATCTAATATGAAGGCTTGGAATTTAGGCACTATGGTGTTTTGCAGGGACTTCAGATTTTGATGAACGATGAAGAAGCGACCATTGGATGATGAGATGGATCCGATCTAACGGCTGAGAATGGAGGCGGGTATGGATATAGAAAATGGGTTTGGGTAAGGGTTTTGGGCCTTCGGTATGCCAAGCCCATATCTTCTTTAAGAACAATTCTTCCTTCTTGAGCCCATTCCTAGCTTTTTGGACGTGCGCTCCATTCTTTGCGGCTTCCTTACGTAATTTCTTCCGGCTTTTCACCACTCTTCAGCTCTTTTCCGCTCCGCAAGTTATCCAGACTTTATTTATTACCTAAAAATGCAAAATTAAGTAAGAAAAATATTTATTCTTGAAAACAATGAAAATACAGAATATGGGATAAAATGTAGAATTACTGCAAAAAAGATGAGTTAAATGCCAACAAAAAGGGATAAATATATACAATATTTGGCACTCATCAGGTGCCCATATTTCCAACAAGAACAAAAGAGAATCACCAAATTTCGGATCCTTTGGAGATCTAGTTTTATGCGATTGAACTCAAAGATTGGGCGATTGCGCGACTATAATCTGTATAGTTATTATAAGATGATGAAAAACATCATGGCTGTTGTATTTTCCTCTCCTTTTTTGCAGCAAGGCAAGTTATCTAGGGTTTTTAAGTTTGTTTTTTTAAATCAAAAAGAAGATGATCAATGTTTTTGAAAGTGTGCTGGGAGATATGGTAAGTAAGGGTATTTTAGTCTGAATCGGGGAAATATATGAGTTGGTCCTAGTTAATGAGTCAAACACGACTTTCTCTCTCCTCGGATCAGGTTTTGCTCTCCCTTTAACAAAAATCAAAAATAAAAAATTGGGACAAATGTTCTTCATCTTGTTTATCTTCTTCATTTCACCAAACTTCCAATCAATGCGCTCATGAACGGAGTTTCATTTGTTTATCTTCTTATTTTCCTTCAAATTTTCCTTTCCTTGAACTTTTCTTTGTCTTTTTATAGTTGGAGGTTTAATTTGGTTAATATCCAAAACTTGTAGACTTCTTTGGTTTTTACCTATTTCTTTATAACCATCACATATCTTACTAACAACGGCTTCGAGCACTAATCCAGAAAAATCAAGGTGGGTGATACGTATTGATTTATGTACCTTGTGACTATTATTATAGAGGCGGAATTCAATATAATAATAGACGAAAAATAGAAAACAGAACACACTTAAACCAGTTCCGAAGAAATATATCTTCTATAGATTATGAACAAGAAAACTATTACAATTCTCTCTTTGTTACGCTCACAATCTCTCTAGATAAATAACCTTAAAATATTTTCTAAGCTTGCTTTTACAATAATTAATTGCCTCACAAACTTCTCTCAAGGTGATTTGTCTCACAAACCTCCCTCTCTGATATAGGTGTGTCTGTATCACAAACCACACACTAGATGTCTTAGCTATGAGCTAAACATCTCTATTTATAGTTTTAAAGGTTTCCAAAACCTCTTAGGAATCTATTTCCTTATCTAATAATAATACCTTTTCTAGGTATATTTCTTTATCTAGGAATAATTCCTTTTCTAGAAAGAATTCCTTGTCCAGGTATATTTCCTTATCTAGGAATATTACCTTATCTAGGTATATATTTCCATATCTAGAAATATTACCTTGTCTAGTAAATATTCCTTTTTAGGTATATTTCCTTATCTAGGAATATTACCTTGTCTAAGAATATTTTTTTATCTAAGAATACTGCCTAAAAATCAGTATTCCTTCCCAAGGTAGAAATCTATCCTGAATCCGTCTTGAGGATCACTAGTTCCCGGAAAGATGAAGATACACATGTATCATGTTCCCCCACTCAAGAAGTTGAACTCCCGTGAAAGTTAGATTTGGAGGTTAGGGAGCTCGAGGGTTCCTTTCACCCTGTTGAACCATCTCTCTTTACCGGAAACTAGACCTTGACGTCTAATTTGAAAAGCTTCCATATCTCTTCGTCTTGTCTTAGTCACTCTTCGCTCCATAACACAATCTTGTTCGATGGTTCTTATTCTTCGTTCTTTGCTTCAAAAACACCAGATGAAAACGTAGTATTTTTATTCGTCTTCGGCTTGGGTGTATAAGACTCCATGTTTGTTTGTAGCGCAGCCACCTTCTCTTCCGTAGTTTGTGTTTCGCTTTGCTTAGGATCATCAACTGACTTTCCCATGTTTGGTTCCCTTGTTCTTTAAACGTCTTCTTGCTTCTCGAGTAACTCACCAAGATGTTTGTAGAAAGATCTAGTGACGACCATAA
Organism: Papaver somniferum; assembly: GCF_003573695.1. Taxonomy (NCBI): domain Eukaryota; kingdom Viridiplantae; phylum Streptophyta; class Magnoliopsida; order Ranunculales; family Papaveraceae; genus Papaver; species Papaver somniferum. Next base: position 1,835,639 of record NC_039366.1, on the reverse strand, counting down.
ACCACAGGAATCTTCCTTAAATAAAGGAACTTGCTCTGATACCAACTTGATACTTATTGATCTTTGTACCTTGGTGAATATTATTATAGAGGTGGAATTCAGTATAATAATAGACGAAAACTAGAAAACAGAACACACTAGAAACCAGTTCCGAAGAAATATATCTTCTATAGATTATGAACAAGAAAACTATTACAATTCTCTCTTTGTTACGCTCACAATCTCTCTAGGTAAATAACCTTAAAATATTTTCTAATCTTGCTTTTACAATAATTAATTGCCTCACAAACTTCTCTCAAGGTGATTTGTCTCACAAACCTCCCTCTCTGATCTAGGTGTGTCTGTATCACAAACCACACACTATATGTCTTAGCTATGAGCTAAACATCTCTATTTATAGCTTTAATGGTTTCCAAAACCTCTTAGGAATATATTTCCTTATCTAAGAATAATACCTTTTCTAGGTATATTTCTTTATCTAGGAATAATTCCTTTTCTAGAAAGAATTCCTTGTCCAGGTATATTTCCTTATCTAGGAATATTACCTTATCTAGGTATATATTTCCATATCTAGAAATATTACCTTGTCAAGGAAATATTCCTTTTCTGGGCATATTTCCTTATCTAGGAATATTACCTTATCTAAGAATATTTCTTTATCTAAGAATACAGCCTAAAAATCAATATTCCTTCCCAAAGTAGAAATCTATCCTCAATCCATGTTGAGGATCACTAGTTCCCGGAGAGAGGAAGATACACATGTATCAATGGGTATCCAAGTCAAGTTGGGATTCAAACTTTGCCGTTTTGTAAGAAAATATGAAAATTTTAAAATAAAAAATTTGGTGTAACTTTTGTGTTTGAATGTCACATTTTTATAGCAATGGAGAAAGAGTTGCTGGAGATTTAAAATCATCCGAACGGTAGAGAGATACCGGTTTAGTCTCTACCGTTCGGTTGAGACTCGATCGCTTAACTCTTTTCCCATGGTGGCACGACCAGTTTGCCAGCTGGCATGGAAAATGGATGGTTTAGCCACCCCTCATAGGAATAAACCTAAGTACTAATGAAATTAAAAATGTTTCTTTCAAGTGAAAAGTAAAAACCTGCCAAAAATTAGATTGCTTGTAATTTTCTTGTGATTTTTTTTTCTTAATTATTTTTTCTTGTCAAAATCTCTATATTTTTTTTGAAGCATGATGATATTACTAAAATTAAGCTGCAATTACACGAGTAGGTGATACCCAAGGAGTCATCCATTACAATTAGCATGATGCATGGTGGGATTGTGTGGTACCAAAATAAAGTTGCAAGGTTCTCTATTGGTTGTTGTCTACTGCCACATTGGACAGTCCGTCTGCTACTTGATTGCTTTCTCCGTAGTTGTGGTTGACTGTGCAGTGTGGGATTTGAACCATGTGTTTTTTTATTTCAGAGATCAATCCTGAAATGTACTAAGGCGGGTCGGCTTCTGAGGTCAGGAATCGAAGTATGTTTTCCGAGACGGTTTCGAATTGAACCTTTAGCTAGTTTCGTTCTTTTGTCGTCCTAGTGGCTATGAGCATTACCCAGGATCATACGTGAGGGCGGTGGAAATTCCAATTGGTTGTGCTACGTCAACCAAGGTGTTGGCAGAAGCATCCCTGCAAATGAAACCTGCTCCAGCTACTCCGGGGTGTCCTCGTTCTACTCCGTCTGTGTGGATCTTGATCTAGCCTATTAATATTGTTATAGTCATTTATACTCTATTTATTGAATTTGAGGGAGATGGTATTCCGGGTAGCACATGAGGGAGGTTTTCTTGTGCCCAGGAGAACTCTTGTTGAAGAGAGAGAGCCATTTGGGTGATGTTACCTGGGTTTGGTTTCTTTTTTCGATAAATGTAGTCGTTTCTAGTTATTCATAAGGACCAGAAAAGGAAACATATGGCTTTTTTGAAAGTATTGTAAGTTTTCAATTGTAAAAGTTGTGTGATTTTCATCTCGGGTTTCGAAAGTTTGGAAGATTGTGGGTTGTGGTAGATTGAGTATGGAGACTTGTGAAAAGACTGTTCCAGGATACCACAACCACTTGGCAATAGAGGAGAATGTGGGTAACAGATTCCGGACTAGAACTGCATTGTGGACAAATGTCAGTATCGATGAGGTGGATATTGTTTAGAATGGTGAAGTCCGGGAGGCCTTCGTTGATTGTTTTCCACAAGAAAAGCTGTAATTTTGGAGGACATGGGAGTGTGTAGAGAAACTTAGATGGTGGTAAGGGGTTTTGGTGGGAATGATTTCGTGAGATGGATAAGCAATGAGATATTTTTCGTTGCAAAGGCTAGCATGGACTGAATTTGGTTTCTCATGGATGTTCTAGACTCGCTTCATGTATAATATTTATTATAATCAATGTTTCTTCGAATATTCCCAGACCGCCTTCTGATTCGAGCCTAGTCAACTTATCATAACCCAGTGGGTGAAGCTTCTTGATTGAGGAGTCATGTCCCCACAAAAAGTGTTTGGTGATACGATCTATTTTCTTATTCACATTGACATGCAAACGTTGTGCTTGAATTATGTTATTTGACGTAGGGGTTAGGGAAGATTTTATGAGAGCTAATCTTTCTGAAGGATTTAGACATTTCGTCATCCATCCCTTAGCCTAGCGCGCTAACCGATTTCGCAGAGGTTCATAAATGTGACGAGAGGATCTTCCATGCTTCAATTGAATTCCTAGGTAACTAGAGGGTGTTGAGGTTGTGGTCGTATTGAGGTTGTGGTCAAAATCTCTAGATGGATCCCCTGAATGACGTTTTGTTATGGCATTTAGCCGGGACCACCGGTTTCCAAATAGAATCCACGACTTCCCTTTTTTGGTCTTAGAGAATCTCCAACGAGACTTTCTTCACTTCCTAAATTGTAGGACACATAGGATTTTAGGATATTCTGAGAAAAAATCATCTCCAACGGGAACCTCTAAAAGAAATGTGAATATGACGTGGAAGTTGGTTATAGTTACATCCTTGTAGTTGCAGGAAATCCTACACTACACCCCTCATATGATTTCATTATTACTCAACTCATTTTTATGTTTACACTTTAATTTTATTGATCAATCTTTGAATGTTCTTACAAGAAAAGATAAAGGAATCAAAAATGACTTCTGCTCTAGACTTTCTCTCTCCTATTTACTTGTTTATTATTCAAAAAGATCTCTCTCTTTCCTTTACAACTGAACGACTATTTATAGGAAAGTACAAAGTGGATGACATCTAATCTGTCCTTTATTTTCGAATATGGCTTGCGACATTCTCGCAACCTTACAAATGTTAATCTCGAAAACTCTCTAATTTTCGCAGGACCATCACATCTTTCTCATGATTTTAGCTGACGTCGTTTATCATATCATTTCTAAAATTGTTCTGCGACGTTGTCGTGTTGTGTTGTAGATAATTTTGCTAAGATATCATTGTTGCGAGATTCTGATCCTACATCTTGCCTCTTCTCATATCTTTTCTGCGAAGTAGAGAATGATGTAAGAAATGCCGCAACTGTTCATTTCTTCAAATTCTGCATTTATCACATGTACTTTTTCTTCCATTTGTTTCTTGACACGTCTTTTGTAACCGTTGTTTTTTAACCGTTTATTTTTCCGTATTAATAGTGTTTATCTTCTCGAGGAAAAATTCCCTCTATATATTCTTTCTCAGTCTCTTTTTCTTTCTTTTTATTTTTCTGCAACTTCATCGTTCTTCTTCAAATCCGTTATTGCTTTTCTTCTTTCTTCTTCAATCTTTTTAAGTTCTTCTTCATCTTCATACTATTTCTTCTACATATCTTCATCGTTCGTAATTTTCTTCCAAATAATCTTCCTGCTACTGTTTTCCATGGATTCATCAAGGTTAGCTTTTTTTTTTCTTCTTTATGGGTTTTGCTGAAATTGATCTTGTTTATTTCCTTATTTGATGTTGTTTATGTGATTCCCATACTCTTGTTATTTCAGCAAAAGCGCCTCTAATACTAAATTTAAGTTCATAACCCTAATATTCCCAAATCGCAGCATAAGGTTGTCGCGCATAAAAGAAAGTCTGCGAATGAGAAGGTAGTAAGAAACACTATCATTTTCTAATAAAATATTTTTGCCTTTGTTTCTTATCTAGATTGTAATTCACATGGTGATAATGATGTCAATAAACCTCTTAAGAAATATCGCAACCTTAAAACTGTTCCAACTTCCGTTCCATTCCACTTACTCATTTCTTCTAAATCTCCTGCGACATCTTCGCAAGATAAACCTTTATCCCATTCGCGAAAAAGCTGCCTCAGACTTAATTTCTTCAGCTGACCTTTCAATGATTGAAACCCCCTTGTTGATCCTTCTATGAATGAAACTTTTCTCTTCCTATTGAGAATGTTTCTCAACCTTCTATCACTGTCAGTTCTCTACCTGAGTCTCTTCATCTTTCGAAAGAAACCGTGGAAGGAATAGATATTGCTTTTAAAGTTTTATCTGAAGTCCTGGATGATGGAAAGAATTCTTCTATTGATCCTATCAAGTCTAATGTTTTCCAAATTCTGAGAAAGAATTTAGGTTCTGACAGAGCTGCTTCGCAGACAGCTTTGGAAAAAGAGTGTAATGCTCTTCGTCTCGAAAATCAAAAGCTTCAGAATGTTTTGTTGGATCCTGACAATCTTCGCAAGAAGAATGATGAATTGAGAGGTATGATTTTCTTATCTGTGTCTTCAATTTTCCATTTTAATGGTTTTATCCTTCCCATATTTAATTATCCTTGAAATCCCTCTTTCGCATGTTAAGCCTTAAACCAGAAAGGAATAATGAAGAGATATCAATTTGAATCTGTTGTTGAAGAAGCACGTGCTGATAAAGAAATTTTGATGGATCAATATAACCAATTAGATAACTTCTATTCATATTCTCTTGATCATATAAATAATCTTACCAATGAAAATACCCAATTAGTTCAGAGACAATATTTATTAAGTAATGAAGTATCTCACCTTTCTTATTCTTTAACTAAAGATAATTTAGGGATTGAAACTTTATCATATGAGAATAAAACCTTATCTCAAGAGAAGCGAACTTGTTTAAAAAAGATGGCGATATCTTCGCAACAACTTAGCATTCTTCAGAAAGTATGTGATGACCAAGAGCAATCTCTTCGCTCTTTGAGAAATGAACTAAAAGAAGTAACAGAGTCATCTACCGCTGAAAGAGATACACTCATTCAAGGTAGAATAACTTTAAGTTTAAAGGTGAATCAACGTAAAGAACAATATTCCAAATTAGAAGAATCTTATTCTTCTCTTACGAAGAAAAATGCCTTTCTTATTTCTAAAGAGAAAAATCTTCAATCTCGATTTAAAGGTTTAGTTGGAGATAAATTTGATGATGCAATGGACCGTTGGGAGAATAGTTCTTTGTCCTTGATTCAACACCTTATTTCGCAAAAGGAAGGTAGTCATAATAGTTTGACTGCCTTAACTATCTTTTCTTTGTCATATCTTTCTGAATTCTTCATCTTATTTAAATTTTGTATTTTACTTTTCGCAGAGTCTGAGAAGAATCTTCATTCCTCCATTTCTATTTTGGAGGCTAAATATGCCAAAATTCGCAAAGAAAATGCATTGCTCGTCTCTACCCTTACTGGTTCCCGCGACCGAGCAGAAATAAGACTTGATTATCTTTCTTATTTTAAGGATATTCAAGATAGGAATCATCAGAGAGCACTTCTTCGTCAAGTTCATCTCGGGACTGAAGTCCTTGTAAATGCTATTTTGTTGTCCAAATCTCTTCCTCCTACATCAATTGAACCTTTGGAAGTAGATGATGGTGAAGTTCCTCGTTCTGCTGATAGTGATTATGATTATGAAAGTGGTGCAGAGGATGATCTCTTGGAAGGTGAGGAAGAAATTCCTTCTAAAGAAGCATCTGCTGGTGTTAATCAAAATGAGAAAGAAATCTCTCCTGAAGAAGTAATTGCTGGTGATAATCAAGGTGCTAGTCAAGGCGAAGATCAGAACCGAAATGAAGGAGAGGCTTGCGATAATGAGAACATTGGCGAAGAACGTCTGTTATCTTCTACTACTGGAATTAATACTGAAGATTGAGCTTCTTACTTAGCTTTATCTTCTTGAATTGTCTTACTTTTATCACTTTTGCGAATAATATTCTTCAACCAACTTTGGAATCAATTTTTCCTTTTAGTATTTTGCTGATGAGAAAGATAATGCTTTTTGTTTATTGATTCCCATACTTGCCTCTCATTATCTTTCTTACAAAAAATAATCTGCTACGAATACTTATAAATATTTTGTTTTATCATGTGGTCTTATTTTGCCTTCCTAATTAAAGGTCTTATTATGCCACCTCTTGTCATTGCGACAAAATCGCAGGACGTCTTTGCACTTTCATGCAAAACCCACTGATCTTGCCTTAACTTTTTCTTTTGTATTATGGCCTCTTCAGGAATATTTCTATAATATGACAGGCCTAAATATTCTTGCGAAAATAAAGCCCTATGACATTGTCGTCTTGCGACGAAATCGCAGGACGTCTTCGCACTTTCATGCGAAAACCCATTGACCTCGTCTTATCTTTTTCTTTTGTATTATTGCCTCTTCAGGATTGTTGCACAAATATGACAAGCCTTAATACTCTTGCGAATAGAAAGCCTCATGACACTTATCAGCTCCCTAATGGAGGGTGCCGTTCTTATCTTCCCCCTGGTTGCCCCATCAAGGAGGCGTACTTCTACCATACAAGGTTAGCTCCTCCCATCCAGTCTTAACAACAACCAGTTGTTTTCGCAGTCTATTATCCCTTTTACCTATAGGGATTATGGTTACGAGACTGCACCCTAAGTGGGGTTTTCTTCGGGCTGAGTGCAGTATAAGCCAAGACTTTTCAAGAATGGCAAGATACGCTTCAAACGTCCCTGGCACTCTTGACTCAACCGTGTACCTCGGCGCCTTGATCAGATCTGCACTCCTTGGGAGAGTCCTTATTACCTTAGTCGCCCAACCTAAGTCATATGCTTAAGCTGAGAATCCAAGGTGCCTCTCCCGGATGGGCTTTATTGACCCCAAATCTCCATTACTCAGGTTCCAGTGGCGGTGTAGCCTTTCCCTGAGCCATGCAACAGGTACCCCCTAATATGACGTACTTTAGGTCTTATATTTTCCTCTTGCGAAATTTTATTCGCGAACTAGGGTGTACGCCATAAAGGTTCGCCCCTTTCTTTTATGTCATTGTTCTGTGATTATCTCTGCGAAAATTTCGCACATCATGATCTTGTTTTGATATGAATAATCTTGCAATTATTTTTTCAGAATCCATAACTTCTCAAAGCTTCTTACGGATAATATCTTTTTAAATACAACCTGTTCCATGGTCTGTCAAGTCTATGACCAACATCTCTGCCTTCTGGATCCATTAATCTATAAGCTCCTGTTCGAACTATCTCCTTAATGATGTAAGGTCCATCCCATTTTTTCGCTAATTTTCCACCATTTTATCGCTGATATATTGGTGTCTCTCGCAGAACTAAATCTCCTGGTTGGAATTCGTGTACTTTGACACGTTTATTATATTTTCGGGCTAATCTTTGCTGATAATTCTCCATAGGTTTTAAAGACTTTTCTCTTCTTTCTTCTAATTCATCAAGTTTATTTAAGATCAAACCCGCACTAAGATTTTTCTCCCAAGCTTCTCTTTTTGTTGTTGGAATAATAACTTCTGTTGGTAACACCGCTTCAACTCCATATGTTAAACAAAAAGGTGACATTCCAGTAGCTTCTCTTCTAGTTGTATTATAAGACCATACTGCATTATGTACTTTTTCGCACCATGCTCTGTGATTTCCTTCCAATTTCTTCTTTAATATATCTGCAATTGTTTTGTTTGTTGCTTCTACCTGCCCATTAGCATTTCTATATTATGTCCTTCCACAAAAAATTTGTTTGTGGATACAAAAGAGTAGACTTTCCATATTTTATCTTGAATGCATTAAGTATCATTTCTATATTATGTCCTTCAAATTGTTTCCCATTATCAGATACCAACTGCAAAGGAATTCCAAATCCGCAAATGATATTTTCGAATATGAATGTAAAGATATCTTTGTCGCAAATATGTTGTACTGCTTTCACTTCTGTCCATTTTGTGAAATAATCTGTTGCGACTATTAAATATCTTCTTTGTCCAGAACCTGGTAAAAATGGCCCCACAATATCTAAGCCCACTTTCCAGAAGGCCACACACTGGTTGAAGATGATAACGGTGCTCCAGGTGCATGTATTTTCTTTCCATGCCGCTGACAATCTTCGCAACGCCTTGATATTTTTTTTGCATCTTCGTGCATGTATGTCCAGTAATAGCCTTGCACTTTTGCTCTATGTACCAAAGATCTTCCCCCGCTATGATTGCCAGCATCCCCACTATGTAACATTTTTAGCACTTTTTCTCCTTCCTCTCGTGTCAAACATCTGAGTGAAGGTCCGTTAAAGGATTTTCGGTATAGCAGACCATCTCTTAATTCATAATTCGTTGCGCGGATTTTTAACTTGTGTGTTTCTAATCTATTTCTTGGTGTTTCTCCTTTCGCCAAATATGCATGAAGTTCCATTCTCCAGTCTGTGATATTGTTCGTTTGTTCTTCTTCTTCATTGTCTATTATCATCACATCCACTTCTTCTTCTTCTTTATTGATTAATGGCGATATAAGTGTTTGTATTTTTATCCATCTCGCAGTTGGATCTGTCGTCATGCTTGATATGAAAGCAAAAGCGTCCGCGAGTCTGTTATCCTTTCTTGAAATGTGCCTCCATTTTATTTTTGGGATTTTCGCTGACAATTCTTCAACGAGCTTCTTGTATTTCTTCAAAGATGGTTCATTTGTAGTATACTCTCCCTTTATTTTTCGAATAACTAGTTGAGAATCACTAGTGATCCTGGCATTTTCTAGTTTCATTTCTATTGCGAATTTTAAGGCATGTATCACAGCTTCATATTCTGTTTCGTTATTGGTGGATGTGAATTCCAATCTGAATGAGAAAACCATCTTCACTCCTTCTGGCGAAATTAAAACAATTCCAACTCCATTGCCTTCTCCATTTGATGATCCATCTACCAATATCTCCCATCTATTTGGTTCTGTTAATAAATCTTTTGGATCTCCGTGTTCTTCTTCTATATCCATCATTTCTTCTACCGCTTCATCTTCTTCTAAAGGAAATTCTGCCAAGAAATCTTCAACAACTTGTGATTTTGGTGAAGACAAAATTTCATATTTAATGTCAAAGTGGGCCACTTGTGCATTCTACCTCTCCACTCTTCCTGATCTTTTAGAATTCTCCATCACTGATTCAATTGGTACTTTTGTTAATACCTTTATCTTGTGCGCTTGAAAATATATGCGGAGCTTAAATGATGCATAAACAAATGCTAAGATTAGCTTCTCAATCTTTGAATAATTATTCTCGGCAGCATTAAAAGTTTTGCTAATGTAATAGATGGGCTTCTCCACTCCTGCGTCTATTCGCAATAACACAACACTTAATGCATGCGACGTCGTCGCAAGATAGATCAATAATTCTTCTCCTGATTCTGCTTTTTGTAAAATAGTTGTATTCATAAGATGTTCTTTGATCCCTTGAAAAACTTTTTCACATTCATCAGTCCATTTAAATTTCGCATCCTTCTTGAGTATATCGAAAAAATATTTGCATTTGTCTGATGATCGTGAAATGAATCTCCCCAGCGAAGCTAGAAGCCCATTCAACTTTTGTACATCTTTTATTGTTGCTGGTGTTGGCATGTCACGAACTGCTTGCACTTTTTCTGAATCAACCTGTATTCCTTCCTTTGATATAATGTATCCTAAAAAATTTCCCGATGCAACTCCAATAGTACACTTCTCAGGATTCAATTTAATGTTATATTGCCGCATTTGTTCAAAAATCTCCCTCGGGTCTTGTACATGGTATTTAACTTCTTTACTTTTTACTAACATGTCATCCACGTATACTTCTAATGTTTTGTGTATCCATTTTGCGAACACCTTCTCTACCATTCTTTGGTATGTCGCTCCCGCATTTCGCAAACCAAATGGCATTTTCGTGTAACAATATAAACCTTTAGGGGCGAAGAAAGCAGTATGTTCTTGATCTTCTTCAACGAGAGGGATTTGGTTATACCCTTTGTACCCATCTAAAAACGATACTCTATCGTTTCCCGCTGCGGATTCCACCATTTGAGGAATATCTGGTAACGGAAAATTATCTTTGGGGAAAGCTTTGTTTAAATCAGTGTAATCTATGCAAAATCCTGATTCCTTTTTTTTCTTTGGGACAATGACCATATTCGCTATCCATTCTGGGTATTTAGATTCTCTTATGATTCCCGCATCAAGCATTTTCTGTAATTTTTCTTCTATTTGGGAATGGTAAGTTGTTGCAATTTTTCTTATTTTCTGTTTAAATGGTCTCACATTTTTGTTAATCTCCAACTTGTGGCATGCAATTGATGGATCTATTCCTGGTATCTCATCCATGCTTCCTGCGAAACATCTTTATATTCTCGCAAAAGGTTAACAGTTCTTTCTTCTTCTTCCACATCCATTTTGGTTCCAATTCTCAATATTAGAGGTTCTTCTATAGTCCCAACATTTATTTCTTTTATTGGTTCTGCGGCAGTGTAACTGGGTTTAGGTTCTCCCATTGGTGTTGGTTCTTTTATTGTTTTCACAGGTCCTTCTCCTTCTTCCGATATTGCGCTGGGTATTCCTTTGCCTTATTTTTCCCTTATCATATATACTTTAAATTCTTCTTCTTTCTTTGCTTCCTTTGCCAACTTTCTGCGAAATTGTTTCTTTTTTGCTTGTCCTTCATAATGCTTTACTTCAATTTGATGACATAATTTCGCATTGTCAACATCTCCTCTGATTTCATCTATTCCATTTGGTGTGGGGAATTTAATACATTGATGTAACATTGATACTACAGCTTTTATCGCACGTATCTATGGTCTTCCTAATAACATATTATATGGCGATTCCATATCCACCATGCACAGTGTTACATTTGTTTCGATCTCTCCAAGTGGAATTCGTACCACTATTTCTCCTTTAGGTTTTGTTGTGGATTTTCCAAAGCCGTGAACAAAATATGTTGAACTGGACATTTCTTCATCTTTAAATCCCATTCCCCGGAATGCATGATAAAACATTATATCCACTGAACTTCCTGTATCGATTAAAGTTCTGTTCAATATCCATTCTCCCGTGGATTTTTTGTTGTCTCCTTCTCTTTTCGCGTAATAGGTACTGTAATGACCAATGGAGATGTGTGGTTCAAATTTTCTTTTGGTATTTTTGCATCCATGAATGTAATTTTTCTTTTCCCAATCTTTCAAGGGTGATGTATTTTCTACCGCCATAACCTTCCTTCCTTCAAAATTTCGTTTACGTATTCTTCCTTTGATGTTTTCATGGAATTCATTAACCATCGTTTTTGTTATCATATTACACTGCAATCTTTTGTCATCTTCATTAATTCTAATCATCTTTCTTTTAACTGGTTCACTCATTTATTTAATCACTTTCTTGATTTGAACATTCTCAACAACAATCTTCAACTTTCGATCTTGAATTCCCTGTTTCTAGCGCCATTATGTAGCTGCCAAAAATCCTACACTACACCCCTCATATGATTTCATTATTACTCAACTCATTTTTATATTTACACTTTTAATTTTATTGATCAATATTTGAATGTTCTTACAAGAAAAGATAAAGGAATCAAGAATGACCTCTGCTCTAGACTTTCTCTCTCCTATTTACTTGTTTCTTACTCAAAAATATCTCACTATTTCCTTTACAACTGAACGACTATTTATAGGGAAGTACATAGTGGATGACAGCTAATCTGTCCTTTATTTTCGAATATGTCTTGCGACATTCTCGCAACCTTACAAATGTTAATCTCGCAAACTCTCTAATTTTCGCAGGACCATCACATCTTTCTCATGATTTTAGCTGACGTCGTTTATTATATCATTTCTGAAATTGTTCTGCGACGCTGTCGTGTTGTGTTGTTGATAATTTCGCTAAGATATCATTATTGCGAGATTCTGATCCTACATCTTTACATGATCCTCGTGTTTTAGAGGATATTTTTTAGGATGTGAGGATCATAGTCAGCAGTTTCATTGTATAGTAAATAGCAAAGCAGTTGACATTTAAAAGAAAAAAATTCTTTAGCCAATAGTGTTAATACATGTGTACTATTGATTCTCTTCAACTCCAATCCGTTTGAGAATATTTTATAAAAATTCCTAATACTAAGGAATTTTTTATCTTAAATATGTCTTCAAGGGAATAACACGTAGGAAAAACCTGAGGATCCGTTGGAGATGCTCTTATACGATTTAGGAAATTACTTCCATGCCCGACAACGTGGAATGTATGAATAAGCTAGCCATCTCACGGACGTTAGATTGTTCAATTACAAATCTCTAAAACAAGGAAAAAGGTCCTCAAAATTTCTCCTCCTTAATAGGCAAAGAAAATAAAAATTCCCAAATTTTCACTGTTAGGGTTCCAATTCTACTACATCTTCTGGAAAAAAGGAAGAAAAATTAGTAGCAATTGATGAAAGTGAAAGGAGACACACAACACCATAGATATAAGGATACGTTGCTTTTTGGCATATGAAAGATAACTAGGTGATGTGAAGCTAGAGTGCCCGGAATAGATTCGTTTTGTACAGTTTTACCAGGAGCCATAAAAAAAAAGTTATTTTCATAATGCCTATTTTACTCTAAAGTCACCTAACCGATGAGCAAAGAGCTCGCACTTTTTTTTTCTTTGTCTTAGAATAGGAACTCCTAGATACTTTTCCTGAAAATACATTCTTCCAATTAGCAATATGTTTGAAATTTTATTTTTTATATTACTTAGTACCTTAGTACTAGCGAAGTTAAAAATGTTTCTTCGAAGTGAAAAGAAAAAAGGCCACCAAAAATTTGATTTATTTTTTTTTTTGCTAAGATAAAAGATTTCATTTCATAAAAGAGATTACATATCTAGGAGAAAGTCAGGTTTTTCACATGTCTATTCGCCCATTACATTATTTCTCCTACAATTTTTTACTACTTTATCAGCTATGGAGATAAAAATTCTATTAACATAATCAAATCTTGAGAAAGGAAAATTATTTAAAAAAAACCTACAATCATCTAAAATACTGTGATTAAACCAGGATAGTTGATGGTTATTATTCTTCAGATAAGTGATTGCACTCTTTGCATCACTGCGAACACAGAATGTGGTTATGCCTTTGTTCTTCATTCATTTGATTCCTTCTAGCAAGGCAATGCATTCTGCTTCTTCTGATGACTAGCTACTCCTTTGATGAGCTTGCATCCTTCAAAAGACCCTGTCAAATCAGTTAATACAAGACCAGAACCTGCTTCATTAGTTTCAGAGTCATACCTAGCATCACAATATATAATACGACAATGCTCAGGTAGGCCATTGTTATCTGGTGACTGTATAGGTGCTGCAGATCTGTCTAGCGGAACAATTGGTGCCGACATACAAGCATTTATATATGATAAGAGTTTCAAAGCATGATTGGCAGTGCTCAGTGGTGTCACAGTTTTGTTTTGAAAGGTCTTGAAACATCTATCCCTCCATATGCACCATGTTGTGACAAATATTGATTCTTTGATAGCAATACTGTGACTAGGCCTGTCAATATATGTCCGATATCCGGAATCCGTTTCCGATTATTCGAGATCCTATAGGATTTTATCCGTTTTATCGGATATCGGATATCGGATAAAAAAAATTATCGGATATTTCTTCCTTAACCTATCTATATCGGATTAGGCTATATCCGTTTGGTTAACATCCGATATCCGATAGAATTAGGGGTATAATTGTAATTTCATTTATTAATCGATTATCACTGCCTGGATTGAGTGGATTCAGTCGAGAACCGAGTCATTTTTTTCGTTTTCTTTTTTTCCTTCTCTTCTCTTCTCAGTTCTCAATCGATCACTCTCTGTCTCTCCCGATCAATCACTCACTCAGTTGCTTTGCTTATCAATCAGACAATCACTCACCCGCTCAATCAGGTACTTCTATTTCCATATTCGATTTTTGTGTTCGATTTTCATGAAATTAGGGATTTGTGGTTTCTATCTTGCAAAAAAATTTAGGGTATGATGAAATTAGAGAAAGATTTGAGATGGGTTTATTCTTAAATAAGAATACGAGGCCTAACAATCTGAGATTATGAAAGTTTATGAAAGTTTTATGGAAATAGGGAAACTGATGAATATCTTTTGATGTGAGTTTTCTTCTAATTTTTGGTTTTTGAATTTTAGATGTTGGATGGATATAGGGTTTTTAGTAGTTTAGATCGATTATTGTATGATTTTCCCTTTTTTTTTTGATTTGAGAAAAGTGAATTAGGGTTCAGCAAATGCATCATAGAGATTTTTAGAATAATTAGGGGAATGTGATTATGTGACCACTGTTCTTGAAAATGATTTGGTAATGTTGTATCATACACATGATAGTATTGGATGAACTAGGGACTGGGGAACAAAGACTAAGCTTTCAGTGTCTTTTCTTTAAGCTGGTATTATTAGTGCTCTGTAGCATTGATGCTTGAGAGTTTCATGTGTCTTAGTTTCCCTCTTTATATGATTCCTGCTCAAATTAAATTAGTGAAACTGGATACAGAAATCTAGCTTAGTAGCTTTTACTTCTAGTTAGCTATAGTGAAAATATCTTTTGTAACTTACTGTTTTATTTCTTGTGTCCTTCCACTGCCTTCTAGCTTATGATACAATATCCTTCTCACCCTATGGGCATCTACATTTCAATACAGGAAATTGCAAAAATGTTTAAAAAACCAGCCAAGGGAAAGACAGTTCCAACCTCAAAGTCAACCCCTTTGCCTCAAACTACATCAAATGCTATCATTTCTAGGGATGGTTCACAATCACAAAGTGTTCAAGCTTCAGCAATTGGCTCAACAGAACCAGAAGAAAACCCAACTGATGATAACATCAACATGCCAAGCTCTCATACAGGTGGCTCAGGTGATGAAGATAGAGAAGCTGGTGAGGATCCACTGATAACTGCTCTGAAGAAAAAGCTTAGATCAACAAGGTCACCAGTGTGGGATGAATTTGAAAGGGACTGTAAAGTAAGA
Organism: Papaver somniferum; assembly: GCF_003573695.1. NCBI lineage: Eukaryota > Viridiplantae > Streptophyta > Magnoliopsida > Ranunculales > Papaveraceae > Papaver > Papaver somniferum. Next base: position 1,820,409 of record NC_039366.1, on the reverse strand, counting down.
TACAACAGTAAAAAGAATGCGAGGGAAGCTGTTGTACTAGGTACATGCCATCATTGCAAGAAGATAGTTGATGCTGGTAGTCTCAGTGGTACTACAAGGTTGTCTAATCATCTAAAGATTTCCCGAGACAGACCACAGAACAAGGCTGGACAACAACAGATTGCTACTTCACTGAAAACAGCAGGTAACAAAGCTTTAAAACTAGCTAATTGGAAGTATGATCCTGCTATTTCTAGGGAATACATGATTAAAATGATTGCTAAGCATGATTACCCTCTGAACATGGCTCAACATTTTTACTTTAGAATGTATTGCAAGTCTTTGAACCCTGCTGCTAAGATCATGAGTAGAAACACAACTAGAAGTGATTTGATGAAGTTTTTTCATGAACAAAAACAAGAATTACAGTTAGTATTGGATAAGTTGACTTCTAGATGTAGTCTTACAACTGATATGTGGACTGCTAAGCATACTAAAGATGGGTATTGTTGTGTGACATGCCACTACATAGATGATGAATGGAATTTGGTTAAGAAAACATTAACTTATGTTGAGTGCCATCACCACACACAGGAGATGTTCTCACAGAATGTATCAAAACTTGTACTCTTGAATGGAACATAGATAGGAAATTCCTTGCTTTAACTGCTGATAATGCTGCTGCCAATGGTGTTATGATGAGAAACTTGATTTCGTGGCTAAAGAGTAAGAATTGTCTAGTTCTTGATGGGGAATTGTTTCACATGAGGTGTGCCAACCACATTCTTCATTTGGTTGTCCTAGATGGTATGAAAGTTGCTGCTAAGTTTGTGCAATCAATTAGAGATTGTGTTAAGTATGTTAAAGCTTCACAAGCTAGGAAAGAGAGGTTTGAATTGGCTATGTCACAGGTTAGGTTGTCTGGAAAGGCAGTTAGTCTAGACGTGGACACTCGATGGAACTCAGTTTTTGTTATGCTTAAGAATGCAATCGGGGTGAGAAAAGGGTTTGAAAGATTAGCTGTCCTTGATCATGAATTCGACTGTATACCAAGTGAAGATGAGTGGGAACAAGGGGTAGTTATTTGTAGGTGTTTAGAGGTGTTTAATGATGTTTCTACCAGGTTTGCAGGGATGAAGTATCCAACTGCAAATCTGTACTATAATGGGGTCTATGAAGTTCACAAGTGCATCAAAAAATGGGAAGGCAGTGATTATGAGTATATCACACAAATGGGGTTGAAGATGAGAGAGAAGTTCGATGCGTATTGGCTCGAAAGTAATTTGGTTATGGGCATCGGTGTTGTGTCAGATCCTAGATACAAGGAAAGATGGGTAGAGTTGATTAAAAAGAAGTTGTATGGAACTGGCTATGCAGTTGAGTATAACAAATTCAAAGAACAATTGACATCTATTTTCAATGCGTATGATTCACAAAACTCAAATGCAGATGAACACTATTTTGGTGGCCGCAGCTCTGTCTCTAGCTCAAGTGTGATGGATTCAGACAATCCAGATGAATTATGTGATCCTGAATATGTTGAGTTTATGATGGAGAACATTGACTTTGAGGTGCAGAAATCTGAGTTGGACAAGTATTTAGAAGCAATGTTAGCAAAGGCTCACCAAGATGAGTATTTATTTGAAATCTTGAGTTGGTGGAAGCTAAATGCACCTAAGTACCCAACTCTTGCAAAGATGGCAAGAGATGTCTTGGCTATCCCAGTCACCAGTGTGGCATCCGAATCAATGTTCAGTGCAGGTGGTAGAGTGCTTACAACACACAGAGCTTCATTAGATCCAGAGGTTGTTGAAGCATTGTTATGCTTAAGCGATTGGTTGCCAGATTTCATTTGTGATGAAGGTAAACATTTTTTTCTTCTTAAACTCAGTGCATAGTTCCTATTATTACTACTTAGACAATTGTTGTGTATCTTATTCTATCTTAATGTTGACTTATTAATTGTTATAATGCAGATATGGAAATTTTGGAAACCGAAGACGAATGAAGACAAGAGAGACCCTGTTTGAATATCTGTTAAGTTTTTACTTTCTTTAGCATTTGCTTGTGCTTCTTTTCATGTATGTGTGTGAGTAAGAGACTTACATTCAGATGAAGACAATTCAGATGCCATCTTATGAGTACTGTTTCCAAGTTTTATGTATGACAGTATGAGAATAATTTCACCTTTACAGATTTTTTTGTTACTAACGGATATTATCGGATAAATATCCGTTATCCGATAGCTTAACCTATCGGATATCGATATCTGATTTTGATATCCTATAGGATATTCTCGGATATCGAATATCCGATAGTTCTTAACCTGTCGGATATCGGATATCCAGATATCCGACGGATATTCTTCCATTGACAGCCCTAACTGTGACTACTCTTCAACCATTCATCAAACCAAGTCCTAATAATTGTTTCAGTAAGATCCTCTGAAGTTACATAGTCACCAGAGGGAGTATTTGCCCAAACAGTTTTTGCATAATCACAGTGAATAAAAAGATGTTCAGCCGATTCATTATAATTAGTATCACATAAGCAACCAGAATCTACTTGATTTATGTATTGTGAAAGTATGACTCTAGTAGGTAAGACATTTTCTATACACTTCCCTAAGAAAAGATGTATCTTAGGAAGAGGGGGAAAGCTCCATAAGGCTTTATAGGTAGGTTGACTGGGATGGGGATTTTGTAGATAATTTATCTCGCCAGAGAGAGCTTTATAACATGTTTTCACGAAAAATTTACCATTCTTAGTATGCAACCATACTAATTTGTCATCTCCTATGAGGGGAATTCTAATATTGGCTATCTTCTAGGCATTGTCCAAAGTAAAAAACTATTAATAAGCTCTATATTCCAAGTCCTAGTATCAGGGTCTATGAAATCATCATCCACAAGCATATCAGGATTAAGGTAACAATGACAAAGAGGAGAGGAGGCTTCAGGAATTCAATTGTCAGTAAAAGCATGAATACTAGACCCGTCCTTGACTTCCCAAATACTATTTTTCCTAATAATGTCTTGACCAACAACGATACCTTTCCATAATCAAGAAGAATCTAGAGGTTTTCTAGCATGCAAGGGATGACAATTCTTGAAAAATTTACATTTCAAGATTTTAACCCACAACTCAGTTGGGGAGTGAATAAGGGCTCAAGCTAATTTGGCTAACATCGGCCTCTTAAAGATTTTTAAGTCTTTAAAGCCAACACCCCCTTGGAGTTTATGAGAACAAACATCTTTCCGTTTTTTGATGTAAATACCACCTGGGTTATTCTTTTCCCACCAGAAATCCCTTTGGGATTGTTCCATTTTTAGAGTTATGGTGTCTGGAATGAGAAAGGTACTCATATGGTAAACTGGAGAGGATTTCAAGACATTCTGCACCATAATGGATCTAACAGCTTGTGAAAACTGCTTTCCTCTCCATTGTGCAGTTCTTTTACCAAAATGATCAAGTAAGTGACTAAAGATTCGGTTTTATTTCTATCAATGAATAAAGGAATGCCTAGATATTTCTCCTTTAGATCGATTTTCTTAACTACCAAAGCATTAATAAGCGATACAACAAGATCAAGATGTACGTTCTTACTGAAAAAACAACCTGATTTGCCAAAATTGATTACTTGACCAGAAATATTACCAAAATCTTTGATCAAAGCCATCAAATTACTAGCTTGTTCATGGGTAGCCTTGACAAATATGAGGAAGTCATCGTCAAAGAGTAAGTGTGAAACACTTGGTATCTCTTTGCTGATGTGAACCCCTTGAATCAGTTTGTTGTTTTCAGCGTGTACAAGATATCTAGTTAACAATTCCATACATAAAATAAATAGGTAAGAGGATAATGTGTCCCCCTGTCGCAGACCTCTAGTTGGTTTGAAAGAAGGACAAGGGGATCCATTAAGCATGATAGAAATATTGGTGGTGCTAATACATTGATAAATAAAAGCACACCCGTCATCGGAAAACCATAACATTTAAGAATATCAATCATAAAAGACCACTCGACTATGTCAAAGGCCTTAGACATATCAAGTTTAAAGCCCATGACTCCATTTCTACTTTTTTTTCCTTTTCCTTTTCATAGTATGAACTATCTCTTATGACAACATTATCAGAAATGTGTCTCTTAGGAACATATGCAGCTTATAAGAAGAGATTAGTTTACTAAGTAAAGGCTTCATCCTATTTACATGAAGTTCATAAATAATCTTGTAACTAGTGATTTTTTTTTATTTATTTTTTTTTATTTTGTCAAAATTTATAGATGGATCCGCTGATTTTTCCATTTTTGGGCTTATGCGACTTAAGAAAATGCTGCCACGCGCCACAGCGTGGGATGTCTGAATAAGCTAGTAATCTCACGGCCGAATTTCTCATTTTTAGAAAAGTTTATAATCACAAATAGAAATTCCCAAATTTTCACTGTTAGGGTTCCACTTCCACTACTTCTTCTGGAGAAATGGAGGAAAGATTAGCAGTTGATGAAACAATTGAAAGGAGACACCCAGCACCATCACCAAATCTTGCAGCACCATGGCTAGTGATACCATTTCAAGAAGAAGGTAATACTCCAAATCAGGCTTTCTATAACATTTGTGAACCGAACAAGAAATCAATTAGAAAATCCGTACCTGAACTGAGTGGTAGGAACAGAATGTATCAGAAACCATCTCATCAAGGATGGGTAGTTGTTTATTATGATGATGACGATGATGATGATAGTGGTAATTTTGGGAATTGTTTTTTATGGAACCCTTTATCGTTAGAGAAAATTCCATTACCTAATTTTGATGAATTGATTTTCGATACATACGGTGAACAAGATTATCGTATTCACGATTGTGTTTTGTCATCGCCACCGCCGAAAAATAATCTTGTTCAAGATAATGCTTCAATGGTTTATTTCTTGGTTTCTGGATGCGTTAATGAAATTTATACTGATTCAATGCCAATGATAGCGTTTTGTTGTGTTGGCGATTCAGAATGGAGAAAACTAGGGATTCCTAAAGGATTAGTAGGTGAGAGTGGTTTGAATTCATTCATTTGCTTTAAAGATAAAATATATGTAATGGGTTGTGATGATTATTGTCAACTTGTGGTTCAGAAGCTAGTACCACCTGTAGGTTGTGATTATACTAGTATTCGCCTTGAAATTAGACGACTAGAGGTCAGCATTGTTCATTCTGCTTTTTCATATATAGGAGGATACTCATGTGTACATAACGTATACTTCCTGGAGTCGGATGAAGAAATCTACAGAATTGAAATGATGTGTTTGGACAGAAGAGGTTACGTTAATGTGGTTGTCTCAATCGATGTGTCAAGGTTGGATTTCTCTAAGATGTCCTGGGAGGAAGTGAATCGTTTAGGTGATACAGTGCTATTTCTCGGCCAAAGTACTAAATGTTTCTGCTCCGCGGCTGCCTTGGGTCTTAGCAAGGGTTGTCTTTATTACACGTTACCCGAAGATCAAAGTTTATACATGTTTGATGTAGAGGACAAATGCACTACCACTATCTTGCCTTGTTCCAACTTGCCAACACCATGCTATTCCTCGCAGTGGATAATGATGCCTTTACCAACATTCAGGTAGTATCCTTTCACAGTACTTATTGATTTCCCCTGCCTTATTATGCAACTCACTTGATCAGGAATGCAATACTTTATTGTAAGAATAACTGACAATCTATCTGAATGTGTAGTGTCGCTGTTGAAGGAAGAATTGTAGAAAATATGTCAAGCAAAGTAAGACAAGACGATTACACAGTAAAGGCGAAGAAAACTGAAGAATTAATCATCAAAGATGACAACGAGAATCCAAGGAAAAGACAAAAGAAGGAAATTCTACAAGAACCACGTTGGGGCGTTATTCATGTGGACATTGTGGAGTCGATTGCAAGTCATCTTCATCCCGTGGATGTCTTACATTACCGTGCAGTCTGTAAAGCAAATAAGGTTCCGATAATGAAGAAGATTTCCGGGGCAATTAGAAGCACAGATTTAACTCCATGGCTGTTGTATTCAACAGAGAATTCCACTCAGTACAATTTTGTAGATCCCATGCATAATAACGAGAAGTACCTCATGAAGCTCCCTGAATTGCTAGAAGGTGCATCCATTCGCTGTCAAAAGGGTGGTTGGCTATTGATGTCAAAAGGTAGGTTTACCTTATTCTTCTACAATCCCTTTACAAAGGAGACCATTCACCTTCCGGGGTTGTCACCTGGTTATGAGTTTGCTGGTGTTACATTCTCCTCTTTACCAACTTGCTCAGACTGTGTAGTTATTGGCATTAATCAACAAAATGAAGAAGACATTTCCATTTGCATTATTCAAAGGGGAGCTAACACTTGGATATTTAGATCATTTCAAAATAGTAATTTGGAGAAGTACATGCCAACTTTTATCGCACCAGTTATTGACAAGGGACATTTTTTTTGCGCCGATTTTAATGGAACCTTGGGAGATATGCATGGTGGTGATTTTGAAGTTGTGGAAAGGCCTCCTGGACACTCTAATGCTGCATATGTTAGTTTCTTGGTAAAATGTGAAACCGAGCTTTTGATGGTGCAAATGCTTGGGATGTCTGTTACAATATATAGGTTAGATAGCTTAAATATGGTCTGGCAGAAAGTTGAGAGTTTGGGCAAGCATATGCTGTTTATCAGTTTTACATCATGTCTCTCAGCTGTTGCCCCGAAAAGTTGCATGGAGAACAAAGTCTATTTCCCGAGATTGCACGGCGACCGAATTTTATACTACTCGCTTGAGACAGGTAGTTATCATTCAGTTGGAAGTATGCATTGTGCCAAGGATTATTTTGACACGAAGTGTTGGACAAACTGCACATGGATTGAGCCTAATTGTTCTCATTCCACATCTAAAGAGCTCAACTGGCTTAACAAGAATCCTCTCTGAACCAGTACTAGTTTCTTCTTTGTTAGTCTATATTAGGATTTAATCTGGGTTTACTTGTTTATATTTTGTTGAAGTTGAATTATAGATGTGTACTTGCTATGAGTATATTTTGCTTGTGTTTCAGACTACCTATACTTTGGTGTCAGATTACTGCAATAGATTGATCTAATTATTCCTTCTTGATTATAATGTCATCTTCAACTGTGGAAGCTTTTTTGAGACAGGAAAAAATAGGAACTCTTCGGGGATATCTACTGATAGTATTTTTCTGGGCTATAAGATGACTTTGCTGTCTGTATGTACATACATGCATTATGTTTCTTCATAAGTTTGTGTGGATGAGGGATTGAAGTTTTGCAGTTTTTCTATTACACATGTTTGTATTTACCCAGCAGGATCTGGGAGTTTGGCTTCGGCATCATAAATGCCAGGGCCGGATATGTTTTTGCTTTTGTCTTGTAGGAAATTCAGGGGAATCATTTGAAAGAGATGTTTTGCAGGTATATTACTTCTTCTTTACTCTTTACACTTTCAGTTCAGTAAACAGCTTGCTTTCTGAAGTTCAGCTCTAGGGACGAGCGGTCTCTGTCTGGTACGTCTCAGACTTCTTTTCATAACAGCTGTGTACAAGTCCAGAGTGCAGGAAAAAATTTCTGTCAGGAAACTGTATAGTGCCTTCGGATTGGATTATTTTATATGGATTTAAGCTACTGTCTGCTGATAGAGAAATGGTCACAAGGGTACCAAATGGTTATATTTCTTAGGCTGCAGAAGAACCAAATATTTTTTGCCAAATACAAGTGTTGGATTTAACCTTATTGTGCCTTGAGAAATGAACAACCAATTTAAAGATCATGCCGATTGCCGGTCCAGATGTAGCGAATTCTTAAAAAAAAATTAAAAAATCTTGGTAACCAGGATATCTATTCTGCCTTTGGAAAAAAAATGGTTGTACGATGTTTTTGGCAATTTCATATTTTTGCTACCTCAGCCGGGTGAAGTACATTGCCAGATTACACACTTTCCATCACAGGAAAACTATAACCAAGAAAAAAAAAAAACAACAAAATTTGGTTTGGCAAAGACGAGCTTAAACTGGCGGCTGCAATTATGCCGAAGAACCAAGAAGTTTGCGAAGTGTCGTACGATTTAACATTAATGGGCCTGAGAAATGAACCAATTTGGGTTGGGAGAAATTAGGCTAAGGCCCAATAAATATTATATAATTACTGTCTGTCAGGCCCTAAATATTTTTGGGTCAAAAAAATTATATATTTATTGTTAGGCCCTTAATATTATTGGGTTACAGTGACATCCATAATTATATGAGATTTTGAAAAACGTAGGCATAACGGGGTACACAACCTAATTTTTCAGGAGTATAATTGGCAAGCAAATTAGGATACATCATATCTAAAAATCGCGCTTTGGAATTTTACAAATTTTATATCGTTGTAAGCTTTTAAAGAGCTACACAACGAGTACAAATAACAACATAAAAAAAATCACAAAAAATCGGAAGTTGCCATCACTTTGGGCAAAATTTTCGAAAACTTGATACATAATCATTATGCAGCCACCAAAAAAAGATGCATACACATTATGCAAACACAACAAAGAGATGTATAAAACGTTAAGCAACCATATTTTGGTTCATGCATTTACTAATTTAGTTATGTAACCACTAAAACGATATATACGCCTAAAAAACATCATACACACACACACAAAAAAAATAAAAAGACGCGTAATGAGTTACACAATAATTTTCTCGACTACATAACAAGTTATCCATTGTTTTGGTTAATTCAACGCTTACAAAAAAAAAAGTTGATGCATAATGCGTGGTACAACCATATTTTCGGATGCATATCAAGTTATGCATCAAATTTTTTTATTTCACTGCTTACAAGAAAGTGGTCGCATAATGTTTTATGCGTCCATTTTCACGATTACGTAACATGTTATGCAGATTTATTGTAGGTGCATGACAAGTCATGCAGTATTTTTTCTTTGTTGGTTCCAATACTAACAAAAAATTTATTGCATAACGTATTATGCACCCATTGTATGGACTGCATAACAAGTTATGCAACAACGTTTGTAGATGCATAACAGGTTATGCAACCAATTTCATACCTGCATAACAAATTATTCAAACCATTATGATAAACACCAATATAACCAAATATCCATAGCTTCCCAACCAACAACACTAACACCTCTAAAAGCCGACACCTAAAACTACAAAGTACCATAACAACTATGGAAAACGCAAAAAAACAAAAGCATTACAGTACAATGAAATGTGAAATATCAACTTTCAAGTTCATGAAACTCTAACTCATCTACCAATATTCCACATTATTCATACAACCTAGCAGGCACTTCAAACACTTATTGAAAAACATGTCCACTCCAGGTACCCAATATTTTTCATTTATTGCCTTAAATAACTCTTCAAAGAAGATAAAAGATAAATATTTTTCATTCTGAATTAACCAAAAAGATAAATATTCAGAGAAGAGGTGGGGACTTTAGATTTAAGTTAGATGTTTCACAAGCATATGATTCTCCAAATTAGAAATTCCTTCTTTGGGTTATGAGTAATTTGGTTTCTCTGATAAACAACTTCATTGGTTAGTGTATTGCGTCAATCAGTTAAAATTTAGTGTTGGAAAATGGTGGTCCTACTAGTTATTTCTCAGTGGGAAGAGGTGTTAGTCAGTTTTGGGTAGAAATATCTCAAAAATGATTCAGGATGGGATTTTAAAGACGTACAATGGTCAATAGAAATGGTATTCAACCATTTCATATTTTCCTTGGAGATGATATCTTCCTATTTGCAATGGAGAAAAAAAAAACTTATGTTAGTGTTGAATGCATGTCAAGCTGCTTTTGGAGAAATAATAAGCTTGGAGAAGAGTAAGTTCTTCATTCAATAATGTAACATTCCCCTAGCTGCTTTTCCAGTAAAGTATTTGGGATTATACTAATCCAGGATGCATTAAATCTTTCCATATTTGGAGTTGTGTGGAAATGATGCATGAGAAATTAGGAGGGTAGGAAGGACGATTGCTATCATTTCAGGAAAGGCTTCTAGTTAAGTTTGTTTCAAGAAGCGTTCCAGTTTACTATATGTCAGTTCCAAAAAGAGTTATAAAAGAATGTGAAAGAATAATCAGAAACTTCTTGTGCTCTGGTGATCCTGATGTGAGAAAAGTCATTGCACTGAAATGGAACAAGGTGTGTTCTCCCCTAAACAAGGTGGTGATAGGTGTCGTAGGCTCAACAAATTAATAATCTTATTTCCACACAATTAGCTGGTAATATAATGGAAGCAAGGATCGTTCCCATGAAGAGCAGGGAGTTTACTTGTCAAAAATGTCACAAATGGGGGTTTTTGTTTTAGATTCAAAAGCTAAATAAATAATAAAGCAATGAGAAGTAATTAAGATTGCAAGCAAATGGAGTGAGATGATCGAGGAATCCTTCTTCGTAACTAAATATTCATCAAAGTAGTATATCCATCCATTCATCCATTCATCATAGATTATTACTAACCGTAAGATAACAAATACGCTTAGCTATCTCCAAAATTCTTTAAGCCACTAGACCACAGGTACGCTTAGTCGCCAGAGTCTATCCGTCTGAACCACTATGAGGTACGCTTACAAGATGTAAGTCAGTCGAATGCTTTATGGTCTGTGAATTTAGGTTTAATCCTAGTAGTTAGACTCAGTACTCTCGGTCTACTTTCTAGTGTTGTGTTTACACGCGATTTCTTTACGGAATCCCTCCACAAGGTCTCACGTTCTCTACTTGTGTAAGAAATTATTCAACAATTACGGATATCCCAACCCTTATTAGCATTAAATTGAGTTAACAAATATATTCAGTTGGCCACCTAAACATCTATCAATCAATCATATTCATTTTTAATAATAAACACAAACAATAATCATATGAAGAAATCAGAACATATTCATATACTAAATCAAATCATATATAGTACTTAGAATTCATCCTCAATCAAATAAGTAAATTAGCTAGACATAATGGAGTTTATAGAAAGCAAACTGTAGTTGTAGAGGAACTCTAGCTACTGCTGCTTCTGTTGCAGGAGATCAGCCACTGTCGCCTAGTTGCAAGAAAACTTTAGCTACTACTGCCTATGTTGCAAAAGATCAGCCACTGTCTCCTTGTTGCAAGAAAACTTTAGCTACTACTGCCTCTGTTGCAAAAGATCAGCCACTGTCTCCTTGTTGCTATAACCTTTCTGCTACTAGTGCATATGTGAAGTCTTTATGCTTCTGTTCTTCTCTGGAGAATTTTATCGAGCAGTTTGTGGGCGTGAAAGTGAGGGTAAGGAGATAAGTTCTGCTGGCTATTCGACCCTCTATTTATAGATTTTTGTAGCTGAAATTTCGAATCTGATAAACACCCAGCTCTCCTTAGCCGACTCAAACCCTATACTCGTGTTTATCATCCACCGTTCATCTTCAAAATCAACGGCAAAAGTCTCACCTGATGACTATTTTCCAGCGAGAAAACTTATCAAAACTCTGAATTCTCGCCCAAGCTTTGACTTCTAAAGATTACCCAATCTTCACCAGCGCGTAGAAATGATTCCTTGTTTATCCGATCTCCAGAACCACCGCTTAATCATCTCCATCCAACCTATTCAATCAAGGGAAGCAATATCAGTTTCCGAGCTGATTTCTCTCTCAAGTTTCGAGCAGCTACACCTCCTCGAACTCCATGTTTTATCTATAACCACTCTTCCAATCAAACTATGATTCCAAAGTTACAATCCCAGTCATTTGCTAACCACCAGAACCAATGGAAGAATCCATCTTGCTTCACCTGATATCGAGCCCAACACCAGCTCAACCTAAACTCGAACTCAACACTTCTTCCTCGTCACTGCCAGCATCACCAGTAGTCAGCCGCAAACCACCTATCCATGGCATAGTCACGACATTAACTCCATTGCCTGATCATCATGATCACTACCGTAATGGTAGCAATCTTAAAAACCCCAGTACATCTCGATCTCCATCAACTCCATCGAGTTCTTCTTAACCATCACAGACGGCCATCTCCATTACTGGTTCTCACAGTCAACAACGGCAGCAACTCAGAATCGCGTCATCTCCTCATTAATGCCAATCATAGCATCTCGAGCAACACTGTAACAGATATCCATGCAGAAGAAACTGCATGCGGGATTTCTAGTTTTGAATAACGAAGATGGATATGGCAGCCCTGAGTGAAACAACGTCTGCCTTTAACAATATTTGAATTCCAGCTTTACCCCTTGTAAAATGCCGGACTTCCATTAGTAATTCCTTTGAAAGTTGACTGTCCCTTAGTAGAATGGATACCCCTTAACACTCGACGAGGTGCCAATAATAGTTGCCGAGAAATGACTATTTTGCCCTTTTATGCTTCCAACTTCTTGTTTTGCTCATAACTTCTTCATACGATCTTAGAATTACTTCATTCTTTCGACGTTGGCTTCATATTTTCGTCCTATTCAAGAAGAAAAGTATAAATCTTGTACTTGAATGAGTTTCACTTGGTCTTTGACCATTCTCCACTTGTAGCTAGCTTCTTTTATTGCACAATTAAGTGCCAATTCACTTCTTTTGGATGATTCACCTAATAAAACACAAATAAAAGAAAAACAAACGTAATATACAATAATTCACAAGAAAATGTAGCAAATACTAGCATGAATTCGGCACTAAATGTATGCAAAATATGCACTTAACAAATTCCCCCACACTTGGCTTTTGCTAGTCCTCGATCAAACTATCTAAATACAAAATATAACAACTCCATTTCGCCGAGGATACGGTTGCACTTAGCATGTGCAACAAGCCTTTAAACCCCTAGGTGTCCCTAGTGGACGAGTTATAGTCTCGTGAGGGCTTACGAGAAGTATACTCACAAAACCTACTCCAACTTCAAAGCGTTCCAGCTTCCCAAGCATCCAAAGAGCTATGAGGACATAGAGTTTCTGCATGCTAGTAATAAGAAGTTAGAAATACCAAAGAACATATTCATTCTTCAATATTGAGTGAGAAATAACCACACCATAATGAGAGAACGCGTGTTTGAGAGCGATCAATAAGCATTTCGCCTCGACTTCTGCCTCACTTAAAAGGATTTTATGATAATTGCACTCAATAAGACAACTTTTTTATGGGTCTCACCTGTGTGCAGGTAGGAATGAAGAGAGAATCCTACACACGTTGAATGGTGGGAAGAAAACCTTCCGAATTATTTCTGGAGAACCCACCAGATCGTGGGAAATAAAAATATTTTCTGATGATCTCTAAGAAAGGAAATCAACCACTATAGCAAGGATGGGAGTACTTACCACCTTCACATCCTATCGGCAGTGACGAAAGCACCACTCTCACAGCATCCAATAGAAACGTATTCTTCGGCTCGTCTTCTTCATCTTCTCGGTCTTCGGCTTCGGCTTCAACTATTGATGATAAACTCTTGAACTTCGCAGAACTTTGACAATTTGTAACTCTTTTCCTCAATTTCCTTGTTGTTTGAAACTTATTTATATGTTTTTCTTCCACATGGCCTTATTTATAAAATAACAACCTAAATGCAAATCTCTTTGTATTATTATTATTATTTATTTATTTTTTATTTTTTTTGTTTTATTTATTTATTTTTTTGAAAAGAGATTGCAACTAAAACAATAAATATGAAATACAATTAACATGGCCATGTGAGAAGTATGTTACCACTTTGATCTTCACAACTTGTAATGTCTTTGTATCATAAATTTTCATCTTTTGATTTTCTTTGCTCTTGTAATAAGTCTTCAACATGTATATAAAAATCCGCTCATTATATGTTGTTTTTACTTGGATATGAAAATTTTGCTTGTAAACCTCAAACGTCTTCAACTTACCTTGTAGATTCTGATGTCACTCCACTTGTTGATGATGATGGTGTGTTTCTATGAAGCTGTCGTTGGCGAGAGAGAATGGTGCTAACTGTAAATCAAACTACAAGAAGGTGGTTTTCATCTATAGACGACACCCTCATGATTGATAAAATTAGCACTCAAGAGATCAAAAGTAGTGCTTCTATTGGTGGGAGGTTGGGTAGCTCACCATTCTACCCGGAATTAACGTGGGGTGACACACACTCAAAAGAAAGCTATTTAGTCATTTATAAAAAAGAAATCTGGTCTGGTGCCTCGGTTGATATGAAAATGGGTAGTCTCCACTAATGATTGATCAACAACTCTAATAATGCATTTCTCCCTGCACCTCGTTTGCATCACCGGCATGATTAAATCCATTATTTAACACTCCAATTCGTAAGAAATCCGAACGTAGTTCCCTAACACTTCCAAATTCAGTTATGTCGGTCAGAATCTCTATGTAAACATACCTAGAAGTATGCTAGTGACTCTAAAATCTCTACAAGTTTAGGTTTTATGCAAAAAAAAATGAAAAATCTATACGCAAAATACTCCCCCACACTTATGCCAGCTGATAATGTTAATGCCAGCTGGAATGAAACTTATGCCACTATATGCTGGTTCATCTGGAAAGCCAGATGTGACTGGGTCTTTAGGAAAATCTCTCCTATTGCCTCTGTTACTACTAAAGAAATAACTCAGCACTTATGAAGTCACTCAAGAATTCATCATACGCCAGGGAATATTATCAATAATCTTAACTATCAGTCTAACAGCTCTAATTATCCTCCTGAGAACTACAGCCAACAAAGACACACAACTGATAAATTTGGAATCACTATTAGCATGCACATTGATCCAGCTGATCTGTACCAGGCTACTAGTGATGCCCAGCCTTATACTAACTACTCCCTTGTTGATGTGTCCTTAACAGGTCAATGCTTGGGAACCAGAAACTTCAAGGACTTTACCACTGGAACCAGCAGCGCAGACAGATCAAGTCGAGGGGCTAAACTAGCACTGACCTGGGGAAAAACCATGCAGCAATCTAACATCAACTTTGCTGCTGAGTCTGAAGACACTCTCCAAGTCATAAAAACAAATTACCAAGGGGAAGTTCAACAAAGGTTCAAAGGAAGGAGTAATCAACAACAAGGAAACAACAACAACAATGATCCAGTCGATTTTGTACTAGGAAAGCTCTCCAAAGTTACTACACAACAAAACTATGCGGCCATCAACCTAGCAAGACTGGCCAGACAGTCTTCTCTCTTTACTGATTCTACTTGGAGAGGAACGAACTTACATACTATCATGTATGCTTTGTGAAATCCCATAAACACTTCTGATGAGGATTACTGTAATAATAACTTTATTTTGAGGAACAACCCTGTTGCTAGAGCGAGCACAGGCAATATCCTGGATGTAACCACGAGTGGGCTGTCTTTCTAGACACTCTGACTCCTTTTCATATAAAAAAAAAAAGCCAAAGACGAACTTCGATTGGCAGCTTCAATTATGCCGAAGAACCAAGAACTTTGCGAAGTGTACGTACGATTTAACCTTATTGGGCCTGAGTAATGAACAACCAATTTGGGTTAGGTCAAAAAGGCACATGTGTCAAAGATCGCCTGCCGATTCCCCGTCCAAAAGTACAGATCCAATATGCGGAAACCTGTTTTCAACTAGGAAAAGGGAACAAAGGGCACTTGCCTCTTGACGACTTACTAGCTTATAAATACCCTCGTAGAGTCTCCTATTTGGTTACATGAATTTTAACCTAGCTAGTCAGGTAAAAAAAAAGTATTTGGTTTTGTTAATTTTCCTATATTGTTTAAGCAAGAAATAATAATAATGGAGAAAGTAGATTTGAAAGGAAAGAGAAAGATAGAGGACGTCTATGAGAGTCAAGATGTTCCTCGTCATCATTGCTTAGGAAATTGCAATCATGATGTTCCTGTCGTACAATTTGCTCCTCCGGATCCAAAGTTGTTGTCTATGTATTTGAAGCCGAAGATAGACAATCCTGAAATTAAGTTTGAACTGATGCCTTGTATACCCGATGTCGATGTTTATAAATATCATCCTGAAAAGCTTCTAGGTAAGCACATTGATCGTATATTGTGTTTATTTTTATTTTTTCAATTAATTTTGGTTAATTACTGTGGCTACCACATTCATCGGTTGTACGTTTAACTGTATGTTTATTTACAGAAAAATACCAACAAAAACCGGCGTATTTCTATACCAAGAGGACCATGAAATACCCCAATGGAAAGAGACCCAATCGAAATGTGAAAGGACGTGGGTACTGGCGAATGATTACAAAAACAGAGCCCGTCATGGCAGGAAATACCGAAGTTGGGGAGAAGAGTGGCCTCGTCTTCCATACCGGTCGTCGAGAAGATTGTAAACGTATTACTGAAACCAATTGGTTGATGGAAGAGTACCATATACCTGGTAGTGACTGGACACTGTGTTGGATCTATTTGAATATATAGATCGACTCATGTTCGAGGCCATGCACTACAGCTAGATATAGATAGATTCCCTACACATTTTTGAGCTTTGTGGTTGGACCTTGAGGTCTATCCCTTGTGATGCTTATAGAAAATGAGAATATGTGGTTTCCATATTGAAGGTTAATTGATTTTATTTCTTTGAAAGGTCTCACTTTTCCATGTGTAGTTCCGACAGAGCTAATGGTTTTTTTTTCAATTCTTCCGGATTTTGTTACGGTTAGGAGTTCATCCTCACCCAATCGTAAGTTAAAAGAAATAAGTGTTTTTTGTTACTTCAATCAACCTGAAATTCCACCCGAATTAAAAAACAAAAAAAGTCCTTGGGTGAATTAATATTTAGGGTTTTTCAAAAGAATCTATTTTTTCTTCCTTTTAAAAACACAAAACACTAACTTTAATTTTCTATCTCAATCTATAAACCAAAATCATTGATATAATTTAATAAACTAATACGAAATTAGTTAATCTAATTAAATAAGGATTATTTAGCCATTACAAAAATATATAACATATGAGGATTTTAAAATTACTAGTTGGTGATCCTTTTCTATCCTATTATTGAAGCCGCATTATTGGAATGTGACATGTGACGCCCCTATTATAGATTTCTTTAACAAGTCTTGTGAAGTGTTAATCTAATTTGTTCAATGATCAAAATTTCTGCTAATATAACAATCGCAAATGACGAGAGCTGGGTAAATCTAATTGTTGACGCTATCGCTGAGCCAACCTCTTGTGCATGCGAAAGTTTAGAGCTCAACTCAACGGTTGGCCAAGGCTACGTCTAACTTAAGATTTTAACAGAATTTGTAAACTTAAACATGAATTAACCATAAAAGCTCTAAAGAGGGCTTGGTCAAGGGGATCAAATTTCCCATACCGGCCGTATATTATTTTCACTGAGGCATATTATCTTCTTACATCTCTAAACCAGACTAAATTAACGTGGTTTATGTAGTCAAGATTGCAAATGCTGCTCAAGGCCATGATCCCCGACCCCAGAGTTCCATGCTACTAAGGATTATCTGAACAGGTACTGAAATGAAAGAGATTAATTTTTATGAATCTGGGGTACTTTTCAGCAATATATAATGTGCATCAAAGGCACAAGAGATTATTGCCCAGAATTAGACACGCTACAGCAAAGAATAAATATCTCAGATTTCATTTTCCCTAGATGCAAAATGAGAACAGAAATTTTCAGATTCATAATTGTACTAAATGGTTTTCATTTTCTTGTATGCGGCGGCCAATCAACCACCTGTTGCTTTTGAATGTGCCTGCTCGATTGATTGGGACAGCACTTGGGTTGTATACGAGGCCGAGTGACATCTTTAGTTTGTAAGCACTCTGCTGCAAGAGAAAGAGCTTGGTACAAGCCTTGCTCTGGATAATGGCCTTTTAGTAGTGGATCAGCCACCGTAGTGAATTCCTCACCGCCCACCAATTTACATTTGGCCTGCATGCACACTCACCAAACAAGAAATTCTATCAGCGGCTGGTATTTTCTCAAGCATGCATCTGTTGATTATTTGTTTTCCTCTTAATAATGCTTGAAAATAAACAACTAAATAGTTCTACCATTCGATGAGACTAGGTGTAATATCTGCAGTGCGCCCTGAAATCAGTTCTAGCAAGACTAAGCCAATATATTGGGATAACTTCTAAAATTTTCGATAACTTCTAAAGCTTACAACTAGCCTACATGAATATAGTTCTAGCACTGGTTGTCAGTTCTACCATATATCAACTAGCCTACATGAATATAGTTCTAGCCGTCAGTGTTATCGCCATGAAATCAATTTTCGATAACTTCTAAAGCTTTCTGTAACACTTGAACTGCGGAATATATTGGGATAGATCTAGAGACTTTAGCTGCAATATTTATCGCATTTTGACAAAGTTTGCTATGTCTAATTGTAACTGAATCCCTACTATCAGG
The DNA here is from genome assembly GCF_003573695.1 of Papaver somniferum. Classification (NCBI taxonomy): domain Eukaryota; kingdom Viridiplantae; phylum Streptophyta; class Magnoliopsida; order Ranunculales; family Papaveraceae; genus Papaver; species Papaver somniferum. The sequence continues at coordinate 1,802,067 of NC_039366.1, read as the reverse complement.
TACAATGTCTTCACCTTGGTCGAACACTGCTGCTCCAGATTTGGCATCTCTTGTCCACCGCTTTAGTACATACTGAGTTGGAAGATTCTGAATATTCTCAACTACAAAAACCTTCAATATATGTCTACACAAATACCCTGCGAATTCATATAGCAAACAGCTGCATTGAGCGCTCTTATCAAAAGAGTTAAATACCACTGTCCGAAATTTATGATTGTATCCAACTCTAGATAAGTGGTAAAGGGACTTTGTTCCGCTCATTTCAACCTTCTCATGAGAATAACGAAAGCATTCAGTTAACTGCTCTTGGAACTTTTTAGAAATTGTCTTAGTTTATAGTAGAGCTGCATTTTCTTCGATACCCATTCCGAACCTTAAAATTGGTCTTGAATAATTTGTTTCGCAATCCATACTATTTTCAGCTTCTCGCCTTGTAACCACAAACAATTGGAAAAGTCCGAAACAAATTTTTTTTATTTTTGGGGTTTTCATGAAAATGGAACCTTAAGTTTTTAATTTGGGTTTTTTTAATTAGATTTTGTACTCATATGTTTACCTAGGATGTTTTGTTTTGGATTTGTTTTGATTTTGTTGGGTGAGATTTTAGGAATTTATTTAATAACTTTTGTTTGTGATGATCTGGGTACTTATTGTAGGTGCGAATGCATATACATTTTCAGTGCAAGATGGAAAAGATTCAGGTGTTGTTCTTGCTGCTACTAAGACTAATAAACAGAAGAACCCTCTAACTTTGGTGCAAAAACTGTCATGAAAATGGAATTCTTTAGAATGGCTAAGGCTTGTGAACCAGGTAATTTAACAAAACCCTTCTCTTGCTTATCAGATTTTGTAATAGATTTTTGATGGATACATGGATAACTTGATTTTATAGGGCACTGGTTGCGCCCTGAAAATTGATATATGTCGAATGATTGAGTGAGTTAAAAATTGAAATAAAATTCTGGTGCATGGCGATAACACTGACGGCTGATCATGAGTTGCCACCTTGCACGGTTAGACTCCGCAGGTTCTGGTATCGGTTCCTTGAACCCGGGAAAATCTGACAATTTGGGTTGATATCCTTCGCATATGAGAATGTTGGAGGGTTTGATATATCCATGGATTACTGATTCACCATGCAAGTAATTTATTACTTTAGCTGCACCAGCTGCAATTTTCATCCTTGTATTCCAGTCCAGAGGCTTCTTATCTAGGAAAACATGATGACAATTTGAATCATCTTAGTCCCAACTGAGAAAGGTCAATGAAAGAAAGAGACACAGGAGGCCATATATCTTACCGTGTAAGTAGACCTTTAAGGCGTGAACAAAATATATCTGGTTTCCGCCAATGCAGTAACCGGTCATGTCGACTATGTTAGGGCAACTCCTATGGAGTAAAAATAAATACATATATTTGTGATCATCCATTTTTTATGAATAAAAAATATCACTATGGGAAGAATTTAGATCCATATCTTTCTGAAGTCCTGATGGTACTCCACAGATATAGTGAGTAGGCTGTGGAGTAGTCCATCCGGTCATTAGATGACCGGATGTCATCCGGACATTAAGTGTTTGGATATATTTTTTTCAATTATCGTTTTCTACAATCCGGTCACTTACAGCAGATACTCTATATCCATCCGGACACCGGATAACCGGCTGGGATTTTTAATGGTTTAAAATGATGTAAATATATTTTTTCCTATAGTGTAACAACGGTTTTGATGATTAGCAACTTTTGTAAGTGTTGCTAATTTAAGAGAAGATACCATGCACATTCAACGAATGAGTTGTTGTTTTTTTCTTTTTAAAGATCCGGCCTATGAGGAACTGGATGGACCAAATTTTTAAATTTTTTCTCGCAGTGAGATTTGGCTCCACTAATCGCGGATGGTCCATATATATATGGATACTCATTAAGATATGGATGTTTTTATCTCAATACCATAAGAGTTGCCCTTACGATGGTTTAAGAGGCTACACATGTTAGTTATTGAAGACTAATTAATTATTTTCTAAAGTTAGCCGTGGTTATTTAGGGAAGGGGTTTCCTAAACCGGTTAGAATTTTTGGTGGCCAAGTTTGTAACCTATATAAATAGGTAGTTACGCCTTGTAGAATTTGTACATTGTGTAAAAAACGATTAAGAGATCGGTGAGATATTTCTTGTATAGCTTTTAGGTCTAAAGCTAGGGTTTCGTTGTGAGAGCATATTGGTGAGGAACAAGAGACAAGGTTATCGTCTCGGGTAATTGTTGCGGTGTAACCAAGGGTTTGTCGGTATTCACACGACGCTGTAATCGTTTTTCTTTATAGTGGATTTGAGTTGGTGCGGCTCAAAGTGGACGTAGACAATATATACAAGTTGTATGTATTGGTCGAACCACTATAAATCTTGTGTCTTGTGAGTTGATTTATCTTTCTCGTATTATTGTGGTTGCTTGTGCTTGGTTTACTTATTATTCATCATAATATCTCAAGATTCCGCGGTTGTCAGTGATTATTCCCTAAGAAAATCCTGACAACTGGTATCAGAGCTCGGGTTAGAGCTTTAGGGTTTATCATAGTACGATTTGAGTGGGAGTTATAGGTGGTAATAATGAAAGTACGGTAGCTAGGGTTAAAGTTTTTAATGGGAAGAACTTTGCGTTTTGGAAGTCTCGGATGGAAGACTACATATATGAGAAAGACATTGCTGATCCATTGGGTGGAGTTGCGAAAAAGGGAGCATGCAAAGACGATGAATGGACAACTCTTGATCGCAAGTGTGTAGCCGTGATCCGTAGATGTCTAACGGAGGAAGTCTACAATAACGTACAAGAGGAAACTAGTACGAAGGATCTTATGGATAAACTTGAAAAGTTGTATCAAAAGTCATCAGCCTCGGGGAAGATTATGTTGTGTGAACAACTATTTAATCTGAAGATGCAAGAAGGCGAAGCGATTTCAGCACATCTTGGGAAGTTTAAATCGATTATTTCTCAGCTTTCAAAAGTTAGTATTACTTTTGATGATGAAGTTCAAGCTTTACGGTTGTTGTCGTCATTACCAAAGAGTTGGGAGACTGCAAGGACAACCATTAGCAATTCCGCAGGGAGCGAGAAGTTGAACCTTGATGATGTGCAGCAAAGGTTAATTGTTGAAGAGGAGAGAAAAATAGAACAAGATTATGGTTCTAGTACTTCAAGCACGGCCTTAAGTATGCAGGAAGAAGATAGAGGAAGGAGTTCAAATTGGAACAACAACAAGACTGGGTGGAAGTCTAGAGGAAAGTCTAGGGGGAGATCTCAATCCCGTCCTAGAGGTTTTGTTGAGTGTTGGGCGTGTAAGAAAGTAGGACAGTAAAAACGCGACTGTCCGGAAAACAAAGGTGTTAATAATGGTGGAAACAAAGGTAATCAATAAGAGGTCAACGTAGTTTCAGCTGCGGAACCGGTGAAGATCCTTGTTGATAACAAGAAAATGATTACAGAAGGTTTTCTACTACTCTCTGAGGACAAGCAAGATGAGTCTTGGATTATAGACTCGGGAGCTTCTTTCCATGCAACGGGTGATAAGAGTATTATGATCTCTTATAAAGAAGGATACTATGGCCAAGTATTCTTGGGTGACGGTGAAGCATGCGACATCATCGGTTTGGGTGATGTGATCTTGAAAGTCAATGGTTCGACATGGAAATTGAAGGATGTACGACACGTTCCAAATTTGAAGAAGAACTTGGTGTCTGTGGGCCAAGTTTGTGATGATGACTGTGAAGTTGTGTTAACGAAACACAATTGGAAAGTGAAGAAAGGAGTTATGGTATTAGCTCGTGGAGCTAGAGTCGGTACTCTATACCGGACTTCAGATGGAACTACTTTAGCAGTGGCTAGTAGTGGTGAAGACACTAACTTATGGCATTGAAGATTATGGAACATGAGTGAGAAGAACATGAAGACTCTATGTTCGGGAGGATATCTACCTAAGGTGAAGTCTGTTGATATGAGTTTTTGTGAATAATGTGTTCTTGGAAAGCAAAAACGGGTTAGTTTCAGCAGAGGAGGAAGAGACTTCAGAATTGCAAAACTTGATTTGGTTCACACGGATGTATGGGGACCAATTGATGTTGCATATCACAGCGGGTTCCAGTATTATGTCACCTTTATTGATGATCACTCAAGGAAGGTGTGACTTTATTTCATGAAGAATAAGTTCGAGGTGTATGAAACATTTAAGAAGTGGAAAGCTTTGGTTGAAACAGAAACTGGTATGAAGTTGAAGTGTCTAAGGTCAGACAACGGTGGTGAGTATGACAAAACATAATTCTTACAGTTATGTGCTACAAATGGAATTCGTTTGGAGAGGACAGTTCCAAGGACACCAAAGGAGAATGGAGTAGCAGAACGTATGAATTATACGTTGAATGCACGTGCAAGGTGCATGAGGTTGCATTCTGGTTTTCCCGAGACCTTCTGGGCACATGCAACAGAGACGGCTGCTTATCTAATTAACAGGACACCTGGTAGTCCATTAGATATGAAGATACCAGAGGAGGTTTGGACTGAAAAAAAGTTAAATCTTTCCTATTTGAAGGTTTTTGGTTGTGTTGGTTATGTTCATTTTAGTCCCGGTGAGAGGTCTAAGATAGGTTCTCAAGCAAAGAAGTGTATATTCCTTGGTTATGGAATTGACTCTTTTGGGTATAAACTTTGGGACTATGAGGGTCACAAAGTTATTAGAATTAGAGATGTCACTTTTAATGAGAATGAACTGTACAAGGACATGAATACAACACAAGTTGAAGATGTCAGGTCAAGCAACGTCGATAAGGAGTTGTATATCGATATTGATGATGTTTCTGGAAGAAGTGTGGAACAAGAAGAGCATGATGTTGTTGATGGCATAGAAGTACAAGTTGAAGAGACTTCTACTATAGTGGGAGTTATTATTACAGTTTCACAAGAAGTACGAAGATCGTCAAGAACTCCTAAACCAAACCCAAGGTATGCTTTGAATTATCTATTACTTACGGATGGAGGCGAACCTGAACATATTAAGGAAGCACTAGCGGCTGATGATTCAGGCAAGTGGAAACTTGCGATGGAGGATGAGATAAATTCACTTGATGAGAATGGCACTTGGGTGTTAGTAAAATTACCAAGAGGTAAGAAGGCGTTGCATAACAAGTGGGTTTATCAGATGAAGTCTGAAGCAAATGGAGATAACCGCTACAAGGCGAGGTTGGTTGTGAAAGGTTTCCTGCAAAAACCTGGTGTTGATTATAACGAGATATTTTCTCCAGTTGTGATGATGACTACTATTCGAGTAGTGTTAACTCTAGTGGTTTCTGAAGATCTCTACCTTGAACAGTTGGATGTAAAGGCATTTTTTCTTCATGGTGACCTAGATGAAGAAATTTACATGAAGCATCCAAAAGGATTCATAGTAAAAGGTAAGGAAGAGATGGTGTGCAAGCTAAAGAAAAGTTTGTATGGTTTAAAACAAGCCCCGAGACAGTGGTACAAGAAGTTTGATAACTTCATGCATATAAGTGGTTACTCACGGTGTAATGCAGATCATTGTTGTTACTTCAAAAGGAATGGTTATGACTACATCATATTACTACTGTATGTGGATGATATGTTGGTTGTCGGAACATCTCTACAAGAAGTTGAGAATTTGAAAAAATAATTAGCAAGTTAGTTTGCTATGAAAGATCTTGGTGAAGCAAAGCAGATTCTTGGTATGAGGATCATAAGAGACAGAGCTAAGGGTGTACTTATGCTTAGTCAGGCTGAATATATTGAACGAGTGTTGAAAAGGTTCAATATGGAGAATGCTAAACCAGTTAGTTCTCCACTTGGAAGTCAAATTCGTCTTTCAAGTATGCAGAGTGCGAAGACAGATGAAGAAAAGGAGTACATGTCTAACGTACCATATTCTTCGGCTATTGGGAGTTTAATGTATGTTATGGTGTGCACGAGACCGGATATTGCACATGTAGTGAGTAGATATGCAAGCAACCCAGGAAAACAACATTGAGAAGTTGTGAAGTCTATTCTCAGGTATTTGATAGGTAACACAAACGTACCATTGTGCTATGGAAAAGGTGGTTCTATTTTGAGGGGTTATGTTGATGCAGACTTCGCAGGTGATGTAGATAAAAAGGCGAAGTACGACCGGTTATGTTTATACTATGGGGTCAGATGCACTGAGTTGGAACTCAAGGTTACAGAAGTTGGTGACATTGTCTACTACGGAAGAGGAGTACATAGCGGTGACGGAAGCGAGCAAGGAGATGATTTGGTTACAAGGATTATTAGCTGAGTTGGGCAAGGAACAAGGAGATAATGTTCTGTTTAGCGACAGTCAAAGTGTTATACATTTGGCCAAGAACTCAGCCTATCATGCTAGGACGAAGCATATAGATATCCGTTATCATTTCATTCGGGATATCTTAAAAGAAGGAGAGTTGAAGCTCGAGAATATTCTTGGTTCGAAGAATCCGGCGGATATGTTTACCAAGGGAGTTACATCAGACAAGCTAAAGCTCTGCAAGGCTTTAGTTGGTCTCTCAGAATGAGGATCTGGGAGGGGAGCCGCACTAACAAGGAAGATGTTTTAGCACCGTCAATCCAAAGTTGAAGAATGGAAGACAATCAATAAGTCTTCAAAGTGGGAGATTGTTAGTTATTGAAGACTAACTAATTATTTCCTAAAGTTAGCCGTGGTTATTTAGGGAAGGGGTTTCCTAAACCGGTTAGAATTCTTGGTGGCCAAGTTTGTAACCTATATAAATAGGTAGTTAGGCCTTGTAGAATTTGTACATTGTGTAAAAACCGATTAAGAGATCGGTGAGAGATTTCTTGTATAGCTTTTAGGTCTAAAGCTAGGGTTTCGTTGTGAGAGCATATTGGTGAGGAACAAGAGACAAGGTTATCGTCTCGGGTAATTGTTGCGGTGTAACCAAGGGTTTGATGGGATTCACACGACGCTGTAATCGTTTTTCTTCATAGTGGATTTGAGTTGGTGCGGCTCAAAGTGGACGTAGACAATATATACAAGTTGTATGTATTGGTCGAACCACTATAAATCTTGTGTCTTGTGAGTTGATTTATCTTTCTAGTATTATTATGGTTGCTTGTGCTTGGTTTACATATTATTCATCATAATATCTCAAGATCCGTTATTCCGCGATTGTCAGTGATTATTTCCTAAGAAAATGCTGACAACGCATATGAATTGTCAAAAATGTTGACCGGTAAACGCCAATTAGCATTTCCTTGTTAACTTGTTTAACTGCAATTACCTGTGAAGATATATAATCTCTGTCAATTACTCACCGCAAGTAAACTATAAAAGCGAATGTGATGATAATTGAAACAGCTTGTCAAATTATCACAAAGTTATTAACTGGCACACATGTATACTAGCTAACCTGTTCACTGCTCTTTAAGCAACCTTTGAATGTAGTCCCGTATTCTCCCTCACCCAAATGGGATTCTGGTGCAAAATTCTTTGTGGTGGCAGCAGGTTCCTGACACTTGGGAAATATCCTGAGCCAAACATGGTTGAGTGCAAAGGCAGACTCGCACACTCCTTAGCCCATTGAAAACTTGATCATAGGAAAATTCTTGTAAACCTACCATGACGCGAACACAGCAGCAACACCCGAGAAGTCATATTGTGGAATTAACCACCATAAACGATAGGAACTATTTCGTCTGTGGGTCATCAATTTTGAAAAATTTATTTAGGGGAGCTTATTAAGAGATTTTGCTTTTAATTAGTAAGAATTTTGAAAGATCACTAATGAATTAAGCAAAAACAGGGGGCTGGGGCCACCCCTGAGCTCTACATAGCTCCGTCCCTGCTGCGTAGAATCAAACCAGCACCACAAAGAGCGAGGATGGTTTATATCATTTTGATGCCTAAACCTTGCCATGCTAAGAAAGAAATGGTCAACATATAAACGCTAATTAGGCATGCATCAATTACATATTGCCGAGTTCTCAGCACGAGGAGTTGTGGATAAAACATACAACCTCACTATCTAGTTGGCTGTTTATGGCTCCTCTGCATAACTTAAGCAGTTTGTCACACATGTTACAAGTAGTCACTAACAATTTCTTTCTGTATAACCATAAGCAGCCAGAAATTGTTGTGTCAACATATATCAATTATATTCCAAGGGGATAGAAAAATCTAACGGTAGGTGAAGAAAATGAAGGGAAACTAATCAAGCCATACACGTCTCCTCATGATTAGAGCATAGTTAGTTCATGTAGTTTGTAAATAATAAATTGTAAAGAATTTCATACTTCTATAACAATGGGAATTCACACAATTTGTGAGTTGGATTTGTTATTACCTCGTCGCGTAATCGTAAAAGAAAACTCTTTATAGTAGTAGCCCTGGATGAAGGATCTGTCTGACCATGAGACTTGGCGATGTTAAGATATAAATCATACTTCCTACAATCAAACAACAATTTCAGAACTTAGATCGGTAAAACTAATAATCAAATCCCAAATATCATGCAGAACATGTAAAACAAGTGATTAACACAATATCACTGAATCGTGAAATTCAGAAAAGAGGTTGCCAGTCATCGAAAAAGTTATACCTTTGCCAGTCATCTATTCCAACAAACTTATAGAAGATCCAGTTGCGAGCTTGTTCAAACTGTACTTGAGTTAAAATAATATTCTTCGCTTTACTTAAAGGCATTTTGTCAGCAAACTCAGCGTCATTATCTAAAAAGGCTTGTCGAGTATGTTTATGAGTACCCCCAACATCAGTTGAAATGTCATCCATACTGTACAAGCTAGCTTCTCGCAACGTATACCCTCTTGCAATGCATCCGTCAACGTAACATTGAAAATTATACTTATTCGCTGAAGAGCAACTCGTAGATTAGGGAGTGAAGGCACTGTATGAACTAGCAATAGAAACAAATGTTGCATCATTACATGATGATCATGAGACTTGAGATTCTTTAGCTCACGCGGATTGTGGTGACACAGTTGCGGAGATTGGATGAAAAAACTGAAGGCACCCTTAAGTTCTTCAAAACAGTACAAAACTCAACTTTCTCCTTTTTGGTTATGGCAAAAGTTCCATCTTCCATTGTCTTTTTACCGGTCATGGCATCTTCTTTCACACAAATTTTTTTATTAATCCCGATGGCTTCCAAATCTTTACGTGCACTAGGACTATCTTTTGACTTGTTTTTTCCCATTATAGTGTTAACAAGATGCTCAATTATGTTCTTCTCTGTATGCATCACATCTGTAATATGTCGTATCGGATTATAACCCCAATACGGAAAATCATAAAAAATAGACCTTCGAGAATACATAGAGCGGTCATGAACCCCATTTTCTACGTCGACATCATCTGCATTACCCCCCTTCAGCTATCCTCTTTCGTTTCATACTTGCTGATGGTTGTCTTCCCTTCCCCCTTTTGGTGCTGAGATTACCAACAATATCTTGAATTTGCAACCCGGTTAATAACCAAGGAATTTGTAGCGCCCCCAAAACTAGCAGCTGACTAATCCAAGAGGTTAACTAAATAAAGAGGCACTAAGAACCTAAATCAATTACTTAAACATTTAATTAAGGAATCTGGTATAAAATTTAACCCAAAACTAACCCCGCTCAGAAATATATGTACAAGATCTTCTCTCAAATGATACATATACAATAGTCATTTGGTTTACAAATAGAATATGCAACATAATAACATATTAGATTATAACCACCAAAGAAGTCAACTTCTCAGAGCTTTCGCTGCGTAACTCTGGTCTGTCTCTGAAACTGAAAGTGGGAATAATTAACATTCGACTTCTAAGTAATCATAGGCAATATTTGGAAAACAATAATGTTTCCCCAAGCATTAAAAAGTGACCAAGTCACTCAAATAAACAAACATGTATATGGACAAACCCCTTCATCAAACAATGTATAATATGGTTGTGTAATTCTGAACTCGCAAATCCACACCTAATAGTTTGTATGGATGTCGACAATTCCGAACTCGCAAACTGCCGACCAATATATCATAAAAGTTCTAGGTATAAATATGAAGGAGCGTATCTTATATACCATACGTGGAAATTCTCATTTCCCATAACAATTAATATTGACCACAAAACATTACAGGTCCTTTCCAAACCATGGAAAGATTAACAGAATCAACAGAGTAATCATAATGCAAATTAAATAAAGCATGGAATGCAAAAACTGACAATGCATGAGTATATTAAACAAAGACTTTTGTAAAAGAACCAACAATGGTTACAAAAGAGTCAAATGTATTCCCACCTCTTTTGATGACAAGACACGCCTACCTTGAGATCCACAATCCACTGGTTCATCCTTTGAATCGATCGTTGTTAATACAGACTAACTGTTAATCACACAAGAAATCTACGAATCTAGCCAAAATAGCTCGTACGAGAATCATACAATTCTATCTAGTTGTTCTAAGCCCATTTATGGTTCTACACCTTTTTATTATCTATCTTTAGCATAACTGGGATTTACTAATTCAATTATATTGGTTCTATAATTCATTAGCTAAGTCCCATGAATATCTACAACCTTATAGAAAGAACCAAAGGTTTATTTGGACCATAAAGGTCCAACATATCAAAATAGAAACCAACTGTAAGCCCAAGCCCAACAAACCATTTCCTTAAACTAAGGCATGGTCCAAAAGAGTATATTAACAGTCACTAACGGTCAAAAGGGTCAACTAACAGTCCACGCCAGTCAAAGTCCAGGGTCATTGTCCAACTCGGTCCACCGAGTCAATTCGGGTCAAGACAGGGAACTCGCTGAGTCAGAAAGGTTCAACTCGGGTTATCAGGGTCAACTCGACTGAGTCAGCTAAACAATACTGAATCAGACTGAATAATCTTAGTCAGACAGGCCAAGGTCCTTCTCACATATTTGTAACCCTAACTCTCTAACTCTACAACTCCAACTTTACAATTCTAACTCAAATACAACTTCATTCTACTCAAAGCATCAATTCACAACATTTAAATGATAACCCAAAATCGATTTACAAGATAACAAAGTCCACCTGAAAATGCAGTTTCCAAGCCTCAACCACACACACCACTACTCTCCTTAGCTACCATGGTAATAATCAACACTTCCACTTCTTTCACAATTCAAACAACATTCTTCAACTCATTCTTCTAACCTCAGCAAGCACTAATATCGAACTCAGCTACAACAACTTCATAACCACAATCTTCATAGATGTAATACACTCAACATCAAACACATACAACTGATTCGATCACAGTATCAACACTACTTGTAACTCCAGTTCTACAGCTCAATACACAAACCAATGACAGTTTTGTTTATTCCTATCTCTACAACTCTGCAATCCATTACACCACTACTGTCAGCATCAGTTGTACTCTTATTCTTTATGATAACTGGTTTCAATCTCAACTGAATTCAAATGACAAGAGTTACCAACATCTATTCCTTGTAACTCAACAGCAACCTCCATTCCCAGTATCACAACCCAATCTCCAGCACTACCACTACCACTACAACCTCAATAACTCTGCACCTCCACCATTCACTGATTTCCCCTGCAATATCAACACCACAGACAACACCAACACCACTAACAATTCTAAATCCATTTAACAGAGACTGTAAGAATCACACAATCTTCCTTCAACATCCAAATTCCACATGAACCTATCATTGAATATCAACATAACCCTAACTACAACTACATGCAGCTGCACTTTATCCAAAACTCAAGCCTTGGTTCCATTAGCACCAATAAAACTCTATAATTGAAACCACTCAATTCAGAAACTAAAATTAAATCAACTTAGAGGCTAACCCAAGCATCAGCATCCTCTGAATTGTTATCTCCCCAATTCATCTCCACTGAACCCTAGAATTATCACTTGAAATCGATCACCACCATCAATTTCTTCACTTGAAACTTGGCTTCATCAGCAATTCTAACCTAATTCATTCAATCCACTCAACACCCATCCCTAATAAGCGACTGCATCATCTAAAACAACCCTTCCTCCCGATCTGTGATTAACTCAATAATAGCAGAAACCCAAGTTTTCCAATTCATACTCCTATCAACACCAAAACATCAATTAAATGAGAACGCCTTTGTTCTTCATCTATCATCACTCGATTTACTATGAATTTCATTCAGTTTCCAACTCCAATCTAAGAACCCTAATTTACTGAGTAACATCATCAACTTCTTCTTTCCCGAACTCGATAAACATCAACACCAGCACCAACTGTCAATACTAAACATAATCCCTACAATGTTTGATCTCAGAACTTCCATTTGATTTCTCAATCACATGCAGAAGAGAAGAACAGGAGGAGAGGAGAAGCAGAGGAAAGAAAGAATGAAAAAGAAGAATGAAAGAGAAAAGAAAAGAGAATGCTTATCTGCTCGATTTGCCATGAGATAAGGCCGACCAAACTTTACTGAGGCACCCAGTTCTGGATAAGGGCTGCCAAGGTGGCTAAATACATAATGATGTTATAGGGCCTGTAGCTCATGAATGTGCGGTCCATTAGATGAATAGGTCTTTCCTTTGTTGGATAACATTATATGTATGTAACATATGGATGCCTCTTCATCAATATCATGTTCTTCTCCTTCTCTATTTCTTGCTTTAACGTAATTGTTACTCCAAAACGTTATCATGCACGATGTTATACCGTAAAGCTATTTCAGATTGATTGATTTTTATTTTTATTTTCTACACGGATTAACGTCAAGCTAATATGGAAATCCTGGAATCAAATCAGATAAGTTGAATATGTTTTGCCCTGTAAATATATATATTCCTTTTCCTGATTTTGATTTTGGCATATCCAATATTAAATTCGTGGTGCAAATTAATTTAATGTATGTTCAAGATATACTTTATATCTACGCATCTCATAATCAATTGGTTGAATCCATGGCGGAAGTTATCTCGATCTGCACAATCTATATCTATGCATCCTTGTTTTAAATATTATATTAATATATATGCGTACACTTGTTCATGGGGTCAGAATATGTTTAGGCGATTGTCAGTTGATTTTGAGTTCTATAATATAATAATATGAATAAGTTTGTGTATGCGATTATCAACTGATCTGAATTCTATCATGTGTTTGTTTGTGTAATCATCAATTGGTTTGAATTTTATTATATAATAATAATATATTCACATGATAAGTATAAATAAAATGTTTGGGTGTGAAGATCGATGATTCTAATCTGTGTTGTGCTTTATGTTTCTTTTTTTCTCCTTGCGGTGGCTGATTGCCCCATATTTTCCCATTCTCGTCTGCTGTGCGGGGAAGACGACATTAGGTCAGAAAGGCAGCGATCCAACTCGCTCCGTTCCAACCAGGCCCAACTCGGTCCGTTCCAACCAGGCCCAGCTCGGTCCGTTCCACCAGCATCAACTCAGTCCATTCCTGTGCTGTCCTGTCTTGTCCAGCTGCAGTTCGGTTCTGGGATATGCACAGCCAAGACCGTTCCGGTTCTGTATAATATAACGGGAATCAAATCCCGAGGTATGTAACTAAAATGTGGAACATGACTTGCTAGGCCTTCTATCTGTTTTTAGAATATGCATAGTTTTGTTTATTTTTGTCTTAAAATAACTCAACAACATATAATCGGTCAATTTAAATTATTTTTATTGATCTTAATCATTAAGAATTTGGTCTTAATGCTATTTGTTCTCTTGAATATGATATTGGTTATAGTTGAATGTTGTATTTTGTTTAATTGATTGTACCAACTCAATTCCAATGTATTTATTTGGGGTTTAGAAGTACTTGAGCACCATTATTGTGTACTTGACATTTTCTTTCCAAATTTGAAATGTTCCTTGGGATGCAATCCACTGGCTCGACTATTAAAAGTCGGTATTTTCAAAAGATACGTTGCAAATCAAATCACATGTATTCCAAATTTTGTGGAAGAACTCACAAAAGATGATATGAGTCAGAAAAATTTCAATTTCTCTACCTCATCCATGATACTGACGAACCAGTATATATATGTTGAAATATGATAAAACTACTCAACCTAAAGTAATTTTTTGACATGTGTAGTGAGATTCTCTTGACCTATTGAGATAAAGAAATTTCTCAAATTAAGCTAAATGTAGAAAAATTGAAAATGGAAAGAACCTCGAAGTAATAAGGGTTAGACGTAATGACTCATATAAAGCATGTGAAAAGGGACATATATATCATGAGACAAAAATGTATTTTTTCCTATTAGTAATGACACCAAAGTACAGGTATCAGCTGAATATGGGATGAAGCTAAGATGTAATTCTAGCTTCCATCATAAATGAAAGAGTTGGAAATGCACCTGGTTATAGGTGTTGGTATACACAATGTAATATGTGTAACATAGTAGCAACCAATTTTCACATCAACTTTAATGGCAACAAGAACTTTGCCTGGCCAATTCCCTATCTTATCGAGCGCAGCACTGCTCACTTATTTTTTCAAGATAGAACAAAGACGTCGCAAAATCTATAGACGTACCAAGAGATAATCACACCTTGTTAACTTTCCAAGTAACACGTGCAAATGGATATCATATGGAACATCAAAATGATGAGAATGTAACTGATTGCATCTTTTATAGTGTCTAATATAGTTGGAAGGAAATATATTTTAGAGAAACTAATGAGTCAATCTAGTGAAATGTAATTCACTATAATATTTGGATTATTGAATCCATATTGACTCCGACAATGAAATGTTGGAAACTGAATCATACAGGCTTTGGGCATAACCATAAAGAAACATTGATTGTGACATGATGATTGTTTTGAAAGAACTCATACAAATATCACTTTATTTGAGTAAACGAAAATGGGAAAAAGATTGACAGAATGCAAAGTGACGACATATCTCTCAACAAGTGTTTTATAGTGTCTAATATATTTGGAAGGAAATATATTTTAGAGAAACTAATGAGTCAATCTAGTGCAATGTTATTCACTATAATATTTGGATTATTGAATCCATATTGGCTCCGACGATGAAATGTTGGAAACTGACTCATACAGGCTTTGGGCATAACCATAAGAAACATTGGTTGTGACATGATGATTGTTTTGAAAGAACTCATACAAATTTCACTTTATTTGAGTAAACGAAAATGGGAAAAAGATTGACAGAATTCAAAGAGTGACGACATATCTATCAATAAGTGTTTTCTAAATTACTAGATGCACAACCACCTCCACACACACCCCCCCCCCATTATGCTTTTAGGTAAGAAAGCATATCACTCATTTTTACCAAGTCTTCAGTAAAACTGGACCGAGACCATCCTAAGATGCAAATGGTAAAATTTCCATATTACAAAGAAAAAAAGGTGAAATTTAGAAAAATATTCATGCAGAATGCGGACCACTAAATTGACTGATGGATCTGGTGAATGTTTTGACATTTTAGACTAGTTATAGTTCCCAAGAAATTTGAGTTTGAAAACTCCTAGCACATATTACACAATGCAAAGTGCAAAGGCTAACCACCCTTGTTAATGCTAGAGAATTTACATCAAAAGGACTTGATGAATATTGCATGTTTAATAGGATCAATATAGAGCATCTTATACCCACTGGTCTCGGAGAAGCTACCGTCAAAGGTTACAGATGGTTTCTAAGGAATAGGTTATGCGTACCAACCTACCTTTTATTGCTTTGGAGATATGCAATATTACGCGCATATTTACTTAATTCGTTTTAGAACCCAATATTAGTCAACCTTTTCTGTATACCCGTTGGTAACTGAATTGAAGCCTGGCATTTGTGTTCTTATGCATTTTTGGTTGCACTATATATGTGCCATTACAAGTCCACATTGTACTATGATGGGTCACGAAAATGATTAAGTAATTTTGTTGGATATTTACTCTCAACAATTATCTGCATTTTAAAACTTTTGGCAGGAGATCTCTTACCGCTAGATTTGCGAGTTATCACTTTAATGAGACAGTCTTCCCGTCGTTAGGGGGAGATAAGAAAAAGTATTTTCTAAGGGAACGACAGGAATTGTCTTGGTGTGTTCCCACTGTGTCTCATATTGATTCTTGTACTCCACAAATGTAAATGTGAAGTGATAAAGAATGTTCGATTTTCAGAATGTACACTGATGTCGATAAAGTGACAAGATCACACATACCAGCTGCAAATATTCCTGCAAGGTTAGAAATCCTCAGTATGGGGTACACCATAGACTAAGGTGTTGCAACTACACTTGGTGGAAGTGTAGTTGAGGCCGTGGCTCCATAAAGGAAGATGGAGAGACCACTTGGTTCGATCAATCCTCACCTAGAAAGGAAGTAGGTGAGTAAGTAACAACTTATTTATATCATCAGAAATCATCTCATAAGATTGTCTCTGAATATGTCCATGAATCAAATTGGAGGACGCTCCGAAGTTTTAAATGATTCTAGAGAACAATGAAATCCTGACGGATTATGAGAATGCACATGAGTTAATGGAAGGATCATGCGTGCACAGTGATGATATAATCCATAAATAGTTTCTCCAGAAGTAGAGCACAATGAGATCGAACCATGCTTTATTTTGATTAATTTCAAATAAATAGCATATTTGGCCTACACAATCAAGGTAGAACTTAGTTCTTTGGCAAATATACGGGTATTTGGTGTGGTAGTGCTAACCAACCAAGTGTAAAGCCTATTGGACATATATATAATTAATTTATCATAAAGCATAATGAGAAAAAAGTAGTCTTAAAGTACAAAGACTCGCCTTGTGGCACGAGGTTTCTCAAAAAGCCCTGTAATTGTTCTCTTGTGATGAACGTTATAGAGTTATGCTACCTAGTTAGCTTGGTAATTTCAAAGGACTTGAAATGCAGCATATGTATGTGGTTGTTATGTATCTCTGAAATAATCAAGAGATAGAAGATATTTACAAAAATACTCGATAGACTTTTGTTGCACAAATCAAATGACTCTAAACCATGGAGTGCGTTTACAGTTAGATAGAACGCTCACTTATAGATTCAAGCAATCAGACGGATGTGGTATACCTGTCTAAGTGGCTATTTGATTTGGAGGGGATATACAAGTAAGTTATTTTTCCTTGCGCATTCATAAGAAAGTTCCTGATTTGGAATTGTAGCTATTTATGTTGATGGTACAGACATATATGATGTGTACTCTTGATGTGATAAGAGACCTTAAAAGCTATTTAAAATCCGAATTTGAGATGAAAAATCTAGGGAAAGCTCGATCGAATACTGAGCTTGTGGTATATTAATCCACCAGTTTGAATATGTCTAAAGTTGCAGGAAATTTAACAAAGACATGCATCCTGATAGCACTCCCATGATTAGTCGAGGTTCAAATGTAAGTACGTAACCATTTTGTCAAAAAGAAATATGACGAAGATGTGTTGGGAGATGAAATTCCCATATCTAAGTACAATATACGCATTTTTGTACTTAGTATAATAATGTACTCGGTTAAATTTTACATCCTCAGGGAACTTGTTAGCTAGATATAGCTCCGCGCCAACGCAACGTCATTGGAACGGTATAGTGAATGTAATCATGTACTTAAAAGTAACCATTGACATAAATTTGTTTTATCCCTACAAAGACATTAAAAGGAATGCTAACGAAAGTGCAATACAAAAGTTGTTGATTATGAAGGAACAATAATCTCTTCTCCAGCGAATGTAATCAGAGGGAGATATGGTAGATTATTTTCTAGGTTATTACCGATATTCAGTTTTGAAAAGTACATGACTAAAGGAACAATATGGAACAACTCTGAAAGTAATCAGGGGGAGATGCCGACATCAGGGGGAGGATCCAAGGATATGATGTCGACATAATTTACTTCGAAATTGAAGTTGTGTTGTACTCTTTTTCCCTTCGATCGAGAATAGTTTTTCCTAAAGGGTTTTGTTACTCGACAAGGTTTTTAGCGAGACAATACTAAAAACATCAAGTATGTTGAACGTTGAAGACATAAAGATCACGTTGATATTACTGAAAATATCTGAATCAAAGAAATGAAACGCGATAGTCCGTTAAGCAACGTAACTTCCAGAATCAACAACATGGTCTTATAAACATTCATGTCACCAAAGTAAAGTGTGATAAACTCCTTTTGACTGCATTAGACTAATGAAAATTGTCTGACATCAGGGGGAGCATCTAATGGTGTGTTGAAATATTTTCCTTCACCGAGGTTATTTTTTCCCACAGGGTTTTGTTGCTCGGCAAGGTTTTTAATTAGAAAACAACAAACACTGGGAATTAACTTCCCAACTAAGGATATTTTCTTTTCCACAAGGTTTTTTTGCCTAAGAAGTTGTGAAGCAACTAATCAACTTTAACGAAGCAAAGTGATCATCTGCAACAAATCACCTCTACTTGCATCTGTCACGTTGTACTCTTTCCCCTTCGTCAAGATTTTGTCCCACTGGGTTTCCTTGTCAAGGTTTTAATGAGGAAACATATTCGAGTCCAACTATGTTCTAAGTTTACTTAATATTGTACTCTTTTTATTTAGTTCAGGTTTTGTCCCTCTGGGTTTCCCTGGCGAAGTTTTAACGAGGCAATTAATTTAGACTCATCGATCTGTGAACATCGTATTGCATGTGATGAACTACATGTAAAGTAAGAGACAACATGTGAAGTACTACATGTGAATAGTTGTACCAAAGTTTTATCCCACTGGGTTTTTCCTTGTCAAAGTTTTAGTAAGACAATTGATTTCGGCGCAAGTCATCAAGGAGAGAACGACATTTGAAGAACTATACGTGAAGCACTATGTATAAAGCTTGTTATTGAACTGCACAAGGGGGAGTGTTATAGGGCCTGTGGCCCATGAATGTGCGGTCCATTAGATGAATAGGTCTTCCCTTTGTTGTATATAATATAACATTATATGTATGTAACATATGGATGCCTCTTCATCAATACCATGTTCTTCTCCTTCTCTATCTCTTGCTTTAACCTAATTGTTACTCAAAAAAATGACTAATTTTCCCTTCAAACTAATCTGATGATATCATCCTCGTCCGGTACCTGATTGAAACGTCCTAGTAGTCTATTCTTCCTAACTTTTCGAGATGAATCTAACGATACTAGTTTCGTATTTACATCGTTGTTAGATTAATTTCTATTAATTAACGATCGTGTTAAACTAATCGAGTTATTAATGGCTAAATCGTTACTTGACTGGTCTAACAACGTTGACGAGTTCTAGGGTCCTTACAGAGTTGTACTGTACCCCTCTATCAAAATTCTTTTTATCATCTCTATACTTGTGTTTTCGCTGGTAGCTATCGTCGGTGTCCCATATAGCATATCTTCTTACTAAACGGCAGATATTCAACAACTGTTTGTTCTCCACAGGTAGGACAAGCATAGTAGCCGTGGGTAACACATCCAGCTAAAGTTCCTAATGCCGGAAAATCATGGGAATCCTAAATACTAAAACACCTATCAACCAATTGTTCCAAATTCAAATATTCAATAAATCAAAATATAATCTAGCTGAATTTAATAATAATTGGATTAGAATATTACAGCACCACGTATGTCAAATCAATCAAGTATTTCCCTAATTATAAGCTTGTAGCTCTTTATATCTTCTTTAACTACAAATTTTGAACAAACTTAATTTTTGATGATATATAACGGGTGTTGAATCTAGTAAGTGTTATCTACTATGGTGATTAAATCAGAACCGAACCAAAACCACTACTTTCGGTTTCTAAAGTCGTGCCATCACCGAGCTATCAAGAGTCGGCTCGGTTTCTTGCCGGTTCGGTTAATTCCACTCGGTTATGGTAAAATCAATTACAAGATGTAAATGACAGTGAAAAAAAAAAACTTTATCGTTAAACTTTTTACACAGGTAACTGACGATGAACAAATCGAAAATAAATTTCAATTGCAAAGCTAACGAATAATTATATCACATATGCTCCTTGTGTTGGTAGATTCTTCTCTATGATGGGCTATCAAACAGATCTAAACAACTAAGGCATCTTCTTTTTTTCAATTGTGCCAAAATATCAACTTTATGAAATGCTCAGCTAACTTTGATTCAATCCACTCACTCAGAAATTGAATGACTTCACCTAAACTGATCATATAGAAATTGAGTTGACAAAAAAAATAATCAGAATCCACTAATTCATAAATTGAATGACTTCACCTAAACTAATCATATAGAAATTGAGCAGACAATCAAAAATCACAATTTAAATCCCTTTTTGGTAAAATCCAGATTTCTATATATCCAAAAATATAACATATGAATATAGGATCATCAGAGAAAAGGGTTTATGCAGAAAAACAATAGAAACAATGAATCATCATAAATTTGATTGAATTCCAGAAA
The DNA here is from genome assembly GCF_003573695.1 of Papaver somniferum. Taxonomy (NCBI): domain Eukaryota; kingdom Viridiplantae; phylum Streptophyta; class Magnoliopsida; order Ranunculales; family Papaveraceae; genus Papaver; species Papaver somniferum. The sequence continues at coordinate 1,781,632 of NC_039366.1, read as the reverse complement.
TGGGGTACTTAAGTGTAAAGATATATTAAATCTCTTCCTTCAAATATTTGAGCTTCCGTCCAAACTCAAAACACACACGATTACAACACATCACATACTAATATGGAGAAGCGAATATTTCGCTATTTTGGTATAATCTTCTAAAACAAACTCAATCTCAGATGTGGATGGGTAGGGAGGGGAGGCGACGAGAGAGGGAGAAAGACAAAGAAGAAGACTGAAAATACAATTAGGCTTAGCTTACTTATATTCTAAATTACTGGATAAGATCTAATACATGTTAATCTACGGTGGAAACTAGGCATAGAGGATAATCGGTTTTCGAATGGTGGTTCGGTTCAGTTTAGAGCTAAATCAAAACCGAAATCATTCAATATTATAAAACCTTTTCATTAATAAATGATTCGGTTCGATTTGTCATAATCAGTTTGGTTCGTTTCGGTTTCGCTAAAACCGAACCGTTACTATGAACAGCCCTACACGAAAGGGATATTATATTGGCAGCACATGATTCACGTAGGATAATCCCCACCAAGCATCCGGGAAAGTAATTAATAAGGGGGAGACACTCTTTTACTATAGTCTCAACTATTCCTTTCTTTCTCTCACACCTATCGATTAAATCAGAGAAACACCAAAATCCCTGATTCACTTTGTCTGCTGCTGCTTCACTATTACTACTTCGACATCCAGAAGAAACTGAAGAGGAAGAAGGGTTTCATTTGTATCTGTGGCCAAATCAATCAATCTGGTAAAGCATTTCTCTGTTACCCACCAATTTTGTTCGATTTAATTTTATTTCTAGGGTTTTTATTTAGGGGTTCAAAATTGCATCTAATTGCTCCATTTTGCGGAAGATAATGTTTCTCATCAGTAATTTTAGATGTAATTCATGGTAACTTCGAACATTTGGGTTCAACCCGTTTTCACTTTGTAGAGCAATTATATAGAGAAGGGGAATTTGGTTAGGTATTCGCCTAATTAGAAAATAAATTTGGTGAATTGTGTGAAAATATGGTTGGAAGTAGTTCATGGGTTCAAGTTTCGGCTCGCCCTAGTCTGTTATCCTTGTCTCCTGTTATTACACATCCAAGTGACTCCTTATCATCGTCCTCGTCGAGGAGTTTCTTACCACATTTACCTAATAGATCGTGGAAGAAAACAACCAGGGTGCAGGCAAGTTCTTCCAACAACACCGGGCAGGATTCACGACCCTCGTCATCAGTGAAAAAGAACCCATTGGCAGTTGTTTTGGGTATTCCAGGGACAATTTGGAAGCAGACGTTGCGTCCGTTAAGTGATTTTGGATTTGGAAAGAAGAGTGTGTGGGAAGGTGGGGTTGGGTTGTTTGTTGTTTCGGGAGCGGTACTTCTTGCGTTGAGTTTGGCTTGGTTGAGAGGTTTTCAGATGCGCTCGAGATTTAGGAAGTATCAAGCAGTGCTTCAGTTTACTGAGGCTTGTGGTATTAGTACCGGTACAGCTGTTAGGATCAGAGGTGTGACTGTTGGGAGTGTCATTCGGCTCAACCCATCATTAAAAAGCATTGATGCAGTGATTGAGGTGTGTTTATTATCCCCTTGTAATTGTTGTTTAAGTGAATGTTCACATATTTGCATGAAGTATGTTATGAAGCAGCGAGTGAGTTTTCATCATTTACTGACAGTAAGATTCTTTTTAACAGGTTGAAGATGATAAAATATTCATACCCCGAAATTCACTCATTGAAGTGAATCAGTCTGGTCTTCTTATGGAGACTATGATTGATATTACCCCCAAGGATCCGCTTCCCACGCCTTCAATGGGGCCACTTGATACAGATTGTGCTAAAGAAGGTCTAATTGTGTGTGACAAGGAAACGATTAAGGGAAGCAAGGGTGTAAGTTTGGATGAATTAGTCGGTATATTTACCCGTCTTGGGCGGGACATGGAAGTGATTGGTGTTCACAAAACCTTTGACTTGGCTGAAAGGGTGGCATCCGTTATTGAAGAGGCAAAGCCGCTGCTTGCAAAGGTACGTTTCATGATCAAATCTTCACATGTTTGTGGGACAGTCCATAGACCTCACTCAGTAATCAATACTATGGTAAATCATGACTGCAATTTTTGTTTGCATGACTTTCACATCTTCCATTTGGTTGCTTGCATCTTTCGATTTGTGAAATTTATGTCAGTTTAGTTGCTTTGAATGCATACTCACGGATGGCCTTGGTCTTTGGTGTAGTGATATTTCAGATTGAAGCCATGGCGGAGGATTTAGAACCTTTGCTATCTGAGGTTCGTGATAGTGGTCTTCTAAAAGAAGTCGAAGGTTTAACAAAAAACCTAAGCGCAGCAACTGAAGACATGAGGTAACATTACTTGTTGTTACATAGATTTTTGCCCTGCCTGAAGTTTATGGAATATGCTTTAGCGTACTAGTGTTGTATTGTTTTTATCCACTGCAATACAAATAATTACCTGTTTTCTTATCAAAAGAATTTCTGGCGTTTATTCTTTCAAAAATAATTTTTATGGCACGTAATGTTAGCATGATAACTTTTTACTGCAAACTTAAGTTATCGCCATAATTTAACTCATTAGTCAGCTAATATATACTTTTCTATCTTTCCACATATCTTACTCGAGTCTGATTGTTTAGTTTATGTTTCTTCTTGTGCTCCAGGAAGATGCATTCATCCATTATGACCCCTGAGAACACTGAGCGAATTCGCAAGTCCATTTATAGCTTCTTATTTACTCTGAAGAATATTGAGGTGCGAGACCGACTTATTACTGTACCAGAATATAACTCATTCATGCTTTTCTCTATGTACATTTTGTTCACATTCTCCAACCAATTCGCAGAACATAAGCTCTGACATCTCAGGCTTCACTGGAGATGAGCCTACTAGACGAAATTTGAAGCTGCTCATCAAATCATTGAGCAGGTTACTGTGAAGATGGTAGCTGAATGACTGACATTGAAAAACAGAGCTGAGTGGAATATTCGCGTGCAGATAGAAGAGGTTTTTTCTTTTTTTCTGGTACAGAGGAGTGAGAAAGAGAAAGAAGTCGCCAGCACTATTGACTTGTCTAGTTTTTCGCCTGCAACAATAGGGTACTAGTCTTAAATCGATTTTTTTTAGTTCATTTTGTGCATGCTTGTGGAACTCCATATATTTGTTATGTGGCAAGGGAATGAGAAGAAGAATTTGGGTGTTTCTGATCAAATTCTTTTCATTGGTTTATCACATTGGCTAGAAAGGCAGAAAAAGCAGGAAGGTGTGTTCTGAATGAGCACAAGCAGTCAGGCATGGCACCACACTGCAGCACAAATGTTGGAATATATTATTTGAATTTGTTGTCAATAGGTATTACACTGTTTTTGCTAATGAATAAGGTCCTAATTTTATGTCATCTGAACAATTACAATCTACAAGTTCCCCTGGGACTGCATAGAGTCGAACTTCATATTATTTTTGCCTTAAGACATCAGGCAGGTCTTCAGTGTTGGAACACTAAGCCTGATCCTTGCAATTTCTCTTCCATAAGAGAATCAAGTCGTTTGACCATCTGGGGTGTCAAGTGATTCTCCCAGTCACCAATCTCACCTTTTCTGAAGTAAGCTTTGTTTACGGTACGTTTTCTGCTTCCATTCTTATTCACATCCAAATTCTTCAGATGTTCGAAACTACATAAACTTGATACATCTTCAATCACTCCTTGTCTCTCTTCTTCTAAAGTGAAGCTGCAACCGATGAACTCTGCCAGTCTCTTCAATTGTGTTTTCCGTTCTTTCTTCAAATCTTCATACTTCATAAACAACACTTTATGAGGATTCTCTAAACTCTCTTTCCAATACCCAAGTACATGATCCCAAAATGGTCCGAATACAGAGACCCCATTGCAAAAAAACTCGAATGCTTCTTCAATTGACAAAGATGGATGATAATCATTGCTCTCTGGCAATTGTGCCCTCAGTTCGTTTATGAACAGCCACAAAGAGACGAAGATGTCTCGAGGGTTTCTACACAAATAAATAACCTTGCACTTGGTAGTACCGGTCTTAATAGATTCTGGCAAAGAAGGGTAGAAGATATGGGTCGCTATAAGTCTGCATGGAGAATCATGGGTAGGATTATTCTTAGTGAAACGAAGATGATCATTATCTAGAGTATCATGTTTGAACTCAACAAAAGGAACAAGGTCATGAGGCGAAACTGTGAGCAATGGATGATGGTGATAATTCTTTGAAACAGAAGAACAAGGGTAACGGAAGCGGTTGACAATGGCAAAGGCGAGTGCTTTCAACCAAATGGTGCCTGATTTGGGTGTTGAGGCAATAACCAGATCAGTTTCTGATGCTTTGAAATTCTGTTGAAAATCCTTTATACTTTCTATTACTTTAGCAAAGCACCAAAAACCTTGATATTGATACAGATCATAATGTCCTAAACCACTGAACTTGGGATAATCAAGAGTAATTGCAAGATCATCGTGGCTACTCTTAGTATCATTGTTGGTTTTAGTTTCAGAAGTAGCCATATGGATGAGTGAATGCGTATAAAAAGCTTTATGTTATGTTGAGCTAGAATTGTTTTTTTCCCCAACCATGTGATTTATAGAGTGAACAGAAGCATTTTCAACCATATACAATATAACTGAAAGTAAGGAGAAAATCGTAGACTCGGTCTTCATACTATTTTTTCCTTAAAGTGCAAAATTTAGTGCGTGCTGGTACCAAGCACTTGAGATCCTGTATCACACTTGTTTGCTTATCTCAAAGCAACTGTTGCGTTTGCGTGCTTGCACAGTCTACAAACAACTGCTGGCAGTATGACCGACTTGTTCGTTGAGATAGCAGCTGTAAATTTTTCTTGTCCCCCTAGCTGGATGAACATTAATGCTGACAATCTGCTTCAGCCTTGTATCCATCCAGCAACACAGATCCAAAACAAAACCACTGAAAGTTCACAAGGCATGACAACAAGTCATGGGCAATGTGGCCACCATATCAACCATCTCTGGAACGAGGGGAACTTCAGATTAAACCTGAAACTGTTCAGAAAGTTTAACAGACTAACTGTTCAGAGAGTTTAACAGACTGTAAGTTTCAGAAATCTGGCCTGGGAACTTCAGATTAAACCTGAAACTGTTCAGAAAGTTTAATGAGACTGTAAGTCTCAGAATCTGGCCTAGCCCCGCCTAAAATCATTTCCTTCAGAAGATCTGGATCATAAACCTTGGCCTTCACATATGCCCTTATTAAAGCATTGTAGACAAATGTATACTTGCTATACCTTGCTTCCTTCAACTCCTCAAACAACTTCTTCGCGTTCTCCAAATCACCCCTATCTGCAAAACTCTCAACCATCAATAGAGTTGTCTCCAACCATGGAGTCGATCTTCTAACTGTTGTACTTGTTATCTGATTCATTCCTGCGTTCAGTGTTTTCAGTGCTTTCTTAAACATTCCAGCTTTTAAGAAACCCAATGCTTGATGTCGAAATGTTATAGCATTTGGTTTAATCTCATTTTTCTCCATTTCGTTAAACAACTCTGTTGCTTTATCGATTAACCCATGTCTGCAATATACAGATATAATAGAATTGTACTGCTCTGGCGACTTCAGCATTTTACTTGATTTCAGTTCTATCCAGAGATCTTCAGCTCGATCTACCTTCCCTATTCTACCAAATGCTTCAATAGCCAGAACATAGCTTTTATACCTGACATGAGGGAGTTCTTTAACAGCGCCCAAAATTCGTTCAAGCTCCTTCTCCTTTCCCAGATAGCCATACAAAATTAGTAGAACATCATACGTAGACCAGTTATTCCCTGCTTTTGACTTCTCGATAGCTTCAACATAGGCTTCACAGACAGCATATAACCTAGCCACAGCATGGGCTGTAGCCAAAATGCAATAAGTTATCTCGTTAGGCTCAACATTTGCACGCTTCATCTCTCCGAAAACTTTTACCAAACCGTCAATACTGTGTTGGTCAGCCTCCATTTTCAAAAGAATGTTGTAAGTCGAAACATGGGGTAACACTTTATCAGCTTTCATCTGGACAAGAATTTTTGGGATAGTTTTTCTACGTCCAGGCGAGGAGTGAAGAATGATGAGACGATTGAAGACCAATGGAGAGATTGGATGACCAAACTCTCTCATTTTCTTCATGTAAGCTAAAGAAAGACTTATTTTGCCTTTGTCTAAACAAGCCATAACAAGATTGTTGTAAAGCAAATCATTCTGAAACTCCGAAGGCACACGAGTAAATAAAATCTCTCCTTGTGTTACACCATGAAGCTTCGTAGTAAACTCCAGCAAGTAGGAGTAATCTAGCTCTTTCGGTCTATAAGGCTTTTCCCTAATAACCCACTCCATTACCTATCAAAACCAAAAAAAAAAAAAGATTATCCAATTACTAAACTGAATGCACAGATCTTCGTAACAATGTGAGGTCAACTAGTTTCTCAGCTGAGTTTCAAAAATTAGAAATGCAATTTCTACTGGGCATTAAAACAAACAGGTCATACGCACAAAGATTTCAAACAAAATTTCAAAATGGGTATGAAAGATCACCTCAAGAGCACGTTTATTCATCTTCAGCTTCCTCAATCGATTGATAGCATGAAAGACATCAGCTCTCTGGATTGGTAAACCTTCACCCATCCAACTCTGAAACGCAGAGAAAACTGGTTTTCCCTTACAAAGTCTTTCTACCCTCCATGATAAACTACTCCTATGTAGTTCTTCTTGTTCTGGTTCTGGGTTTGTTTCTTCTTGAATGGTGATGTTATTATCATCACTTGATTTCTCAGTACAGAAAAACAAAGATTTTGGAGTTCTTTGAGTAAGAAATGGTGAGGAGATTGTTAAGATTTGTTGGAAAGTCCTTCTCTCCCGAAACAGAGTTTTTAGTACTTGCATCGATCGTAGAGGTGGAAGGGAGACGGGACTCGACTCGGTTGTCGGATTGAAACCACAGCTGTAGTATCTCAACCTTTGATCAGGGGAACAAGGATAAATGATCGTGGGACAAAAAAGGGTTATGAAATAGTAAATATGGGTTATCCTTTATCCCCTATTTTTTGAAATGGCTAATTTACCCAAAATGATCAGTTAAGTTAAGTTAATTAATTAGTTTAAGTTAAAATCTGATTTAAGAGTTAAAATTTGTGAGGAAAAAAGGTGGTGTTTTTTTGTGTGTGTGTTGAGAAGAAGAAGAGGAGTTTTATGGGAAAAGTTAGGATTTTTAGAAATGAGTGATTGTAGTTGAGGAAATGATGTTGGTGAAGCTTCAAATAACAAACATGATTGTGTTGAAGGTGAGATTGTCTCAACTAATCTTATGGATTGGATGTTTTATGAAGATGTTAATAGAGGAAGCCATCAATATTGGTGCAAATGAAGATCCCATTGCTCGAAATGAAGGAACCACCCCTCAAAATGAGGAACCGCAAGCTCAAAATAATCAGGTAAACATCTTATACCCTTCGATTTGTGTGTTGTTGCTCCAAGCGGTCAAATCATCCCCACCATGGAACAACTCAGTGTAAGGGTCGTCAGAGTCGGGGGTGTATACCCAAACGACTCTATGAGGTCGTCAATATATTGGAACTACCAACAACGACTCAAACCTGCAACTTTTCAGGTTATGAAAAATCGTTAGTGTAGTGTGATACAGATTGACGACCCTTCTTAGCTACGTCAACTAGAGTCGTTATGTTTTTTGGTTAACAAAGGAACGACTCTAAAACCAAAACTCTTTGTAAAATGTAACATTTAGGGTCGTCATATTTGTAATTATATGAAATGACGATCCTAGCTAGCTATTGCAAATGTTATGAAGGGTCGTTAGGTGTCATAGTAATATGGTGTAACGACTCCTGCAAATGTTATGGGGTCGTCATCTGTTACTATATATGGTAACGACTCTAATCTAAACCAAAACAGTTCAATGACGACTCGCTTATATCTATTAACGGCACTACAAATTTTTAAGACAGAGAAGCTGTTCTTAGCAGAATTAGGATCGTCACTAGATTGGGTTACAGAGATAACGACCCAAATCTAGGAGTAAAAATTGTAGTAGCAGAATTAGGATCGTTCACTAGAACATCATACAAATTAATGATTTTTCATATAATATATATGCAGCATTAGGGTCGTTAGGGTATAACATCATACAGAATAACGACCCTTTGACTGTAACTAAAAAGAAATCGGTTCCAGAACTCAATTTCTTCTTCTAATTCTTCCCGGCTTGATACTGCAACCTTGGTTTTGAATTAATCTTCAATTTGGCCGTCTCTACCAATTTAGGGTTATCAAACATTGGTTCGAGCCATGTTTGTAGAAGAATTTTTTCTCTATCAATCGACGAAGATTATTTTTATTTTTTTGTCGTTAATGGAGGAGAGGGGGAGATATAGGGTGGGAGAAGAAGGGAGAGAAGAGAGTTTTCTGATTTTGGTTTTAGAAAATGAATTGGTTTTTAGGTAGTAAGGGTAAAACAGTATTTTCATCACCTTTTAGAACCCCTTAAATTTTTGGTGTGGGTATAAATTGGTCAGGGCCCCTAATTGTTTTTTGGGGCCCAATTAAACCAGGTTATTTTGAGTCTTTAAGACTTTTTTCTTTTTAGTCTTCCAAGTCACAACTCAGTTTTTGTGACGAGCATCACAAAAATAGCATGGCTGCTAATGGGGGACCGAAATTAGCTGGGGTACCGTTTGAGTGATCCGACGTCCATGATTGAATACGAGTTTTTTTCTCATATGAAACGATATTCATGACAAATCCGATCTCCTATTAGCAGCCATGAAAAATAGGGGCAGACATTTGGTTTATAGGAAAAATTCACAATCCCATATTTTAAACTACCAGACCTTGCAAGATAAATTTTGAGTCACACGATAGGTTTTGGATCAGTCACGGAGCATATTCAGGGTCATTTACCAAAAACTCTCTTCTGTTTTCAATTTCCTAGAAGAACAGTATTTATAAGTTCATCTTCCAAATCCACGAGGCCAAATAATTATCCAAAAGAACAGTCCCAACTCCCAAAATTCATCAAAACAAATTGTCTGTTACGCACATTTGTTTGCTTGTACAAATTGCACTTCTCTGTTTGTTTGGTGGATATTGATCTCCACCTCATTTGGGCTTTTGTTTCCATTTCCCAAGACCAAACTCTGTCCACAATCCACAAGAATCATACGGTATGAAAGAAAGTTTTGTTTTCTTGGAAGATTAAATACAGATTAAAATTTAACACGGGAGGAGTTATTCATTTCATTAACAACACAGATTCTGTTTTCTTGATTTTACAAGAAAATCAAGACAGCAACACATAAAAACGTCACTAATTAGTTATAAGTAGGTATGGTGGCAAGAACAAACCACACAGATCCATCCAACTTTATTTCTACATCATTAGATTAAAAGAGACTAGATAATAAGGGTAACAAGATCACATCACATCACATCATCATCATAAGAACTCCTTCACCATGACTACTACAAACACACCATTAAGATTAGAGAAACCATATAAGATCTCTCTATTTGCCGCATTTGCAGCCAGACCCGCATGAGCAGCTATCTCCACAACTGCATGATGAATTACCACATCCTCCTCCATTACCACCTTCTACTCCCATCTCAGATCCTTCAAAGAACCTGCATGCATCATACATAATTTAAATATCATCAAAATCCCTTCTCATTATGGCAACAAGGTATATTCAATGAGATCCATTTGGATCATAGAGTAATGATGCTTACGATTTCTGAGAAGCAATACCAAAGATGAGGCTTGCAGTGTTGGAGCTCTCACCAAAGTCTGGGTACATGCCGCATCTGTAACAACACAACAATGATCAGAATCATCACCATAATTGAAAGTAACTCATGAAATTACAACAAAAAAAAGAATTTTGAACAAAACCCATGTTTTAAAATTCTGAATCTGCTGATATTTTCAAGGAAATTTTGGTAGATTTAAACAAATTTCAGCCAAAATTTGATCCAAACAGAGGAATTAATCCTAAAAATACACTGATAAACGCAAAGGAGGAAATAATTTACCCAGTGCATCCAGATCCGCACTTGCAGCCTGATCCACAACCACATTTACCACCACAGCAAGACATGATTTCTCAAAGAAGATGGATTAATTATCAAAAAAATAATCTGAATTTGTAAACAGAAATTTGAGGTTTGTTTTTGTGATTTTCCTGATGGGAATTGAATGTTGTTGATATGATGCTAATAACAAGGCCTATTTATAGCGAAAGTTGGGAAGGGGAGCGATGCTTATTACCGTTCACGTGTCAACGATTATTATGATTTTGTACGAGTTTCTCCCTACCTCTCTTTCCCTACTGACCAGATTACCTTTTACCATTAAGATAAAAAAAAGAAGTACTGCATTCATTTTACTGAGGGAAGAATAGGGGAAGTGGAATGGGAAGCGTTGGGGTGCCTAAATCATCCCTCCCACCTCCTAAAAAATGCTCATTTTTGCTTTCTTTCAATGGTGGTGAATGGCCTGAATGAGAAAGAGTCCTCACTTATGAATCTAATCTATCCTCTTTAAATTGGTAGGACTGAAAGGTTTGTCATTTCATGTCATGTGCGTAGAGACTTGAAAAACACAACTTGTTTCTTTAACGAGTCTCAAATCTTACAGCAAACACAGCAGTTCTATGCGAACCGCAAAAACAAACGAGATAAAAACCGCCCTCTCACAGAAGGGCGGGTCCCGCGTGTCAGGGAGATTAGCAAGGAGTCCATCATTGAGTGAATGTGAGGGACACGGTTTTTGTCTAGTATATTTGTCGGTTCGTTAAGTTTTTTTTGCAAATCTTAATCTCAAAGAAAAATTCCCTTTTCTTCTTTTTCATGCCGAAGGTTCTTCTGAATCTTCTCCACTATTTCGGTTTATTATTCGGAAAATGGGTCATTTTTCCAAATATTTTTAAAATATGATTCTAATGGACGAGTAAAAATTAGTATGGGTGAAATGGACACAAAAAAATAGCAAGAATGAAACTGGATTCATCCTGTCTTAAACTTAAAAAAGAGCGAGGATGAAACTGGATGCATCTTAATGTAAATTAAAAATAAGAAAAAATATTTGAAAATGGGTAGGATGAAACTGTTTACATCCTGACTATTTTTACATTCTCGTCCATTTGAACATTATCAAATTTTTACATGTCTTTTTCATCCAGAAGTTGTTGCTATTGGGTTAATTAATCAAATTTATGTTGTCAAATTAACAAATATCAACATACAACCATTAAAGATAAAAGAATATGTCAATCACGGTGCATAAGATGCTGAAACTCGCTGGGATTATAGTTGTGCTACTTTGATGGTATTTGTGCATCTTAAAAACCTATTTAAATAGGAGTACAGTTAGTCTCGAATATATGCAAAGACATACCGATAGGAATTGATAGGTCAGGTCTGCCAGTTTATCGCTTCTGATAGTTTGTATCATGTTTTTTTCGCGTTTTCGTTTTATTTTGTTATCTTTTTTCTTGTCTTTTGAGGTATTGGCCTAGTCCCCCTCCCTTCATTCTTTTTTCTTGTCTTTCTCAACAATTTGTTCTTCGTGAGTTTTGTCAAAAAAGAAAAGAAAAAGAAAATCAAAGATAAAGAATCTCTAACTAATTCTAACATCGATAGCATTTGCTAGTTCCATCAATTCGCATTCCCTTGTATGTAAATGAGAAATATAATCCCTTCAAACAGGTAGATGATCGATGTATGTATTATTGGGTGCGCCAACTTCCAGAAGGTGTATAATGAGTGCACTATAAAAATGAAACCTGTAGGGCTGCTCCTTCCAGAGAAAGAACGATTTTTTTTTGGGACCATGGTTTTTTTGGGGATCATGGTCCTATTAGACACTTACCCTATAATGTTAAGGGATGTCCTAAAATCAGATGAGATTACTGTTTTGGCTCTTATCCTAATTAAATTAATCATAACCTAATAACTACATCTAACTTAATAATCCTAATCTAACCTAGCCGCACAAAAACAAACAAAAAAAAAAACAGTTTTGAGGAATTGTTCTCCTCTTCTTCTTTCCTCTTCCCCCATTTCAACATCATCTTCATCGATTAATCGTCGATTCATAAAATTTTCATCGTCGATTAATCAATATCGACTATAAGAATGGTTCTTTGAAAGAAAAACAATAGACTCCCAGGAACAGGTCCCCCATTAGGACATCTAGCAAATCAGCCAAGTGATTTTGAGATTCATAAAGAAGTGGAAGAGCCAAGTGAATCCATAATCCAGTATAATAGACGCAGTAAGAAGCCTGATTCTGCCATAGGACCGATTCGCAGGTATTTTCCAACGAATCCATACTTTTAATTTGATTTTGATTCGTTTAATTGAATAGAAATCATCAAAATAGGGTTCGAATGGAAGTTACAGTGTGTTGTTCGGTTAGGAAGAATTTCTAGAAAACCCTAGTTTGTTAACCGAACTTCCTGAAAGGAAGAACACGAAGAACAGTTCAGTTTTATAGGATTCAAAACCGGGTCACCGAACTGCTAGTTCAGTTAGTTCGCAAAAAAGCCTTAAACTTTTTTCTAACCGAACTTCACCAGTTTTGCAACAATTTGTTTTTCCACTTGTAACCGAACTGTGCAATTTTGCCCGCTATTTTGAGTTTTTGTGTAACCGAACTGAGCTATCTTGTTCGGTTGGTTCGCATAATATTCTAAAACTATTTAGTAACCAAACTTTACCAAAAATAAAAAATAAATTTCAATATAACCGAACTATGTTATTTTGCCCTGTATGTTGAGTTTCAATTTAACCGAACTTGTCCAACTATGTTGTGTTGCATACATGTGGAGTTCGGTTTATTCACAAAAAACCTTGACAAACCGAACTCTTCACTATTAGTTACCAATGTTGAGTTCGGTTTATTCGCAAAAAACCTTGACAAACAGAACTCTTTACTATTAGTGACCAATGTTGAGTTCGGTTTATTCGCAAAAAATCTTGACAAACCGAACTCTTCAGTATTTGCACACATGTGGAGTTCGGTGTGTTCGCAAAAAACCTATTCAAACCGAACCTTACGCTGAGAACCCTTATGTTGCATCTGATTTAGTCAATTATTTATCGGTTAAGCTAATATATTATGTTTTCTTGATTAGAGGAAAACAACCTTTACTGGAAGATCTGAGAACTCCCACGCCTCGAGGAAAAGTACATTGTGGTGCCGGTAAGCGTGGAACCAAAAATGCTAAGTATGGAGGTGGGTCATCACCGGGTGTTGTCATCCAAGATGGTGTCAATAGAGATAATGTTGACAACGTAAGCCAACAAGTTAATGAAGAGATTGTGGAAGAGATGGGCAGTCAAGAACATAATCAAGGTGGAGAAGATGAACCAGTTCAAGGAGGAGGAAATAAGGGTGGCGATGATGAGGGTGAAAAAGATGAGGAAGATGGAGACAAGGATGCAGATAAGGATGATGATGGATCAGAGGAGGACTCGGATGAAGAGGAAGAAGAAGAGGAACAAGCATACATAGTGGTAAAGAGACCTAGAAAGACGCCTAAAAAGCCTTGTGCTAGATATTCATACATTCCTCATAAGAATTTGTGTTTGCCGCCAAAGAATCCAACATATGGTACTCCAAGAGAGTACTATGGAACGGGATACAACATGCGCACCAAAAATTTGGTGATGTCACTGTTACTGCATTTGCCGAGAGGGCTTATCCAGAAACATACCTTTCATCTACCTTTTCGTGAGATGGAAATAACTCCGGATGATTGTTTTAGAATCGCAGCCCTACCAATTACAGGAACAAGTGTTCGAGATGGCTACGATCCCTCGATGAGTTATGAAGTTCTTGAAAAACTAGTCGAAAGGTGTCTAGGATGGAGCGATTAAAAGGCACAATGTGAGTTTAGGAGAGCTAACAAAGAGCCTAAGGAAGGTGATGAGTATAGTGAGTTTGAGGAGACCGCACGTACAATAAGAAGTTGAAAAAGATCAAGCTCAAAACCTTGTTTGATGATTTTTCAGGGACGAAAGATTTGGTTGCTCAAGGAAAGTTGGTGATGACAGAGGAGAAGACTAAGCACCATGTGACTGCTTATTTGTTATATCAACTTGGAACTATCTTCTTCCCTGACACTTCAGGCCACGTGGTAAATGCTCATTACCTCCAGCTATTGGACCCCTTGTATGAGGTGAACAACTACTTTTGGGGCATTGCGGTTCTTTCATTCGTTCAAGCGGAACTCAGAAAAGCTTCGAGGCTTAGGAGTCTATATTTTGGAGGCTTATACACCCTTGTTCAGGTATCCCGTTAAATTATCGTTTGTGTGTTTGAATGTATAAGTGAATGAATGTGTATTGTTACTAATCATATTGCGAATATATTATTTTTTGCCTCTTATCATAGGTTTGGGTGTACGACCACTTCCCTAAACTGTAATTGTCTCATGCTCGCACTTCTTGGCCTTATGGGAAGCCTACAGTTGGTAAATATGAATTTTTGAACTCACAGGAAAAGAATAAGAAAAAAAAGGTGTTGGAGTTGAGGGAGACATTGGATAAGTTAATAGTGGAAGATGTGGTTTTCCATCCTTACAACATTGCATCAGATGAAGACGAGGAGGATGTTGATGTTATTAATTTCTCACCTGTTGCGGGTTATAATGGACCGTTGTTTCATCTTGGGGGTTGTACAATGTATAATCCTCGAAGAGTACTTAGACAACTTTCTTGTGTCCATAGTGTCCCACAAGTGGAAAACTTCAACTTCAAGGTAAAGAAGGTCGGAACTAAGAACAACGAGAAGAATTTCATCCCCAAATACGATCCTGCTCCATCAGTGGACCACTGGAAGAACTTTGGGGATTATCTTGTTCCAGTCGAAGAGTTACAAGATTCGTTTGATGAGCCAAATGCCGCTGACGATGGATATATGGAATGGTATGAATATTTTTCTCATCCTCATGTAATAAACAGTTTCCAACAAGCCCGTGCTGATAAAAAAAAGCGACGGTACTGGAGAAAGAGGCTAAGAAGATTATGAAGCATACCACTATGTGTGGTGATGAGGCCTTCATCTTGCGGAATTCGGTGGTAAGATATTTACTCTTATTTTTTTTTTCAAAATGTTATAAAGTATTGATAAATGATAGTTACTTATGTTTTTGATGAGAAAAGGTGAAGGAAAGTGCTAAATTGTTGAAGAAAATGATGGCAAAAATCCGGAGTGGAGAGTCGATGGACACTCGAGAACAAATAGACCTCTACAACCAAATAACTAATGTTTTTAATCCCAACCTTGTCGATACAAGCCAGGTTGATCCAAGCTAGACCATGTCGTAGAAGATGAGTCGCCGAGAAGGGGAAGGTTCAAGTCGGATAGTTCAACAACAAAGCAGTGGAGATGACACTCCTAGTGACGAAGGATGACCTAAAGCTCCCAAACGCAAGAATAGAAAAGTTTCTCGTAGTGGTCGTGGTAAATGAGTGATTGCAACAATTAGTACTTTGTTTTCTTATGTTTGGAAGACTTTTTTATTGCGGATTTGGTAGTTTGTTTCCTTATGTTTGGAAGACTTTTGTTTTGCGGATTTGGTAGTTTGTTTTCTTATGTTTGCTTCCAACATTTAGTTATGTGGATTACTAAATGAATTTCATAATTTTGTTTTTAATTTGTGTTTTAAGGGATTAGTTTGGATATTTGACTCATATGTGTTTCGTTAAATTCAAATTTTTGGTTATTTGACTCATATGTGTTCCATTAAACTCTAATTTTTAAAGAAATTATTAAGAAGTTCGGTTAGTTGATTAAATTTGGTAAACCACCGAACTTGATAAACAACAAGTTCGGTTGTTTCGCAGATTTAATCAACTAACCGAACTCATTAACAACAAAATTTCAAAATTTACAGTGTAATGTTCGGTTACCTGCGAAATAATACCAGGTAACCGAACTATGGAGCTCAAAAATCAGTGAAAATTTTTCTAAGTTCGGTTACCTGCAAAATAATACCAGGTAACTGAACATTACACTGTAACTTTTGAAATATTGTTGTTGCTTAGTTCGGTTAGTTGACCAAATCTGCGAAACAACCGAACTTTTAGTTCGGTTTTGTCCATGAATTTCCTATGTAACCGAACTCTGTATTTTGAAATTTGAATGGCACAAATTTCAAGTAACAACTATTTTTCTTGCCGTTATACACCTCTTTGGTTATAAATATGTGTCTCATAGTTAACATTTTGTCTCAAAATCTTCTAAAAATGGCAGCTAATAGTGCTAAATTTACTCTAGATGAAGATCTCTCTCTTTGCAGAAACTACAAACTATACTATCCAAAGAGGGGTGAATAACGAAGAATGAATGGTATTATGAGTCAAAGTTATTGGGGAAAAATTCATGAGCAATTTTGCTCCGACACAGGAAATCCTCATAACCGTGATCATATAGCTTTGTTACTTCGATTTGATAAGATTAAAGAGAGAGTTGTGGAATTTATAACTTTTTTTCGGATTGTAAGGCGGTATCGACTTAGGGGTGAAACAGGTGAGGAAATTCTTTTAACAACAAAAAATGAATGGCGAAGATGAAAGACAAAGAATTTCAAATATGAAGATCATATCCGCATCCTTGTGCACTTTTTCGTAACGCGTTTCGGATATTAAATGTTATGTAATTTTAGCTTTAGTATCACCCACAACTTTTGTTTATTATTTTGGTGTTGTATTTTAATTAATTATTGAACTTTTAAGTACCTGAATTAGTGAAAATGCTATGTCCATAAGAATTTCGGTTTGTTCGTTATTCTGCGGGATCAACCGACCTGCTAAATCGGTAGTATCTCAAATATATGTATGCCACCGAACTATCTGTTCGGTTACCACCATAAATTTGATAGGTAACCAAACCTATCACTGTAAACCAAGAGTGACTTTTTGTATAAAAGGAAATTATGCAAACACATTATAATACACCCAAATTCCAAAAAGCACAATCTTTAATTCTTATGATGATGTTCAAAGCATACATATTCTATCTAAGGGTACATTTAATCATCCCCAAGGGAAATTGAACCTTCGTGTATAATTTTGTCCGATTCCTCCAAATCTTTCCACATCTCCATGTTATGTTCATACATAATGCACCAACCCAACATTGTGTCGGGGTTAAATCCATTCCAATAAGAGAATCCGCATATCAGAGGCAATGAACAATTGTCTTCTAACTGAAGGCCTATAAAATGGTTGTGGTTAACGAGCGCGATCACCACTCTCATACGTCTAAGTTTCTCGACACATATGGTTGTTTTGGGAGTGTATGTGAAACTAGCACCTTTTGAGAAATAGTGAACCACGCAATTCAATGCGTCGGCGATTAAGTGTCACTAGTGGAAAATGGATTTTTAACCACTTTCCCGGTTTTACGAAAACCACTGTTGTATGGCTGACGTAACTACAGAAGCTGTGAGCCGTAGTAGTTTTTTTGGGAAAAAAAATGGAAAAGGAAAACTTGTCTCAAAAATAGTAGTTCTTTTTGGGGGTATTTCTGTAAATATACTGATTTTGAAGAACTACTGTGGGAAAAATGGTTTCACAGCTTTAGATTTATCCTAAAACCTTATCTCTCTCACACTCTTTTCAATCCATCCTAGATGCGCTTTCTCTTTCATCTTCTTCGTTTTTTCCACTAAAACCCTAACCCTGAATCCGCCGTTTCACTGTAATTCGTTCTACCATAAAACCCTAGGTTGTCCCACAAGCTGAATTGATTATCCCAGAACTATGCTTCGATCTCTAGCTTTGCATCTATTTCTTCAATTTATTCGATCTATTCAAATCAACCATTCTATTTAGTTTTATAACCAAAGAAGAAATCAAACCTCCTTTTATTTCATCATCAGTAGTATATTGAAGAAGAATACAAAAGAAATCAGTGATGAAGATATTTTGGTTTAAAGCAGTTCTTTCACTGGGAATTATCCGCGGATTTCTTTGTATTGGGTAATTCTCAGTGTCACAATAAAAACCCCTAATTTTTTAGATTTTGTAATATGAGCAGGACTAGGTCATACTTTGTTTTTTTTTACTTAATACCTGATTCATCGATAGTATTTGCAAAATTTGATTGATTTTATGATTTTGTGGTAGGCATATTCACTGTTTTTTTTTCTTCCTGAAATTCCCTCGTGTTCTCATGTAATCCCTGTATTATTCTAAGTGTGTTATTATTTAGATGCTACTATTATTCTTACTTCAGGATTTGATGGTCTCAGCCTTCTAAGAATTACGTTTTCTTGATAATTTTTTACCAGGGGATGGAAATACGCAAAATTCTTCTATGGTAGCAAATCAATGTGACAATCCCTGTACAATCTCATACACCCGATTTTGCATGATGTCCTGTACCAGTTATATATGAATAGCTGTTGTGACTAGAAATGTAGTCCTAAAAATTCTACTGCAAGTGCACAGTGTCGGCAAGCAACACAGGGCAAGCACAGGTCAGTTCCACAGGGACAAGGGGGAGCAAGTGTTATCTTTCTTATTGTGACCAAATTCTTGCTGATTACACTAGCCAAGGCAGGTTACTAACAGTTAACAGTACTAATCATTAACATTCAACAGAACTAATCATTAGCAGTTATTAACTTCCCAATCATTACACAGAATTAGCATTTACTTTCCACTAACAACCATTAACAGAACAAGCATTAAATTCACAACCATTAACAATTATTAACTGAGCTAGCATTAACTTCTCAATCATAAACAGAACTAGCATTTATTGGACAGAACTAACATTAATTTTCCACTAACATTAAACACTCAATGCATTGACTTCAGGTTAGCATCAAAATCAACACAATCTTTATTCCTGAAGCATTAATCACTAACTACTAATCATTTACATTAACTAAACATTAACATTAATCATTAACCATTGACTAAACATTAACACTAGCATTTATTTCTGGAGCACTAATCATTGATCATTGATACCAATCATTCACATTAACTGAATAGCAGACTTGGAGGCAGGACATTACACTAATTCAATCATTGAGATTGAAGCAAGGTTACACAGAGAACTGAAGTGAACAAGCAAATGATGAGGAGAAAATTTCTGAACAGGTAGTAAAGATATGGTGAATCAGATGAATGGAAACTAGGGTTGAGAATTCACCTCTCAGCCCATACCAGCATATTAGCTATTGCACTACTCAGCTTCTTTAAATGGATAAACTACCTCCAATCACTCAATCAAGGCAAGCATTAGTTGTCTGTTTAAAGCACAACTAATCAAAACACAGCATCAAGCAATTTAGAGTAAGTGAACATACATAGGGGAATTCTAACTACCTAGGATGCTTGACATTCTAGGTGAAAGCAACATGTTGTTCATCAACAAAAATTCATCCTACACAGTTATCTTAGCATAAACAGCAGCAATCAACACAGATCCTAGCATTAAGGCTAAGGGTTTCATCTTAACCCTAGTTAAGATGCTTAGTTCATGAGTGGAGAGCCTAACATGATACTAAGAGAGTTGGTATACATGGAGAAAATGCAACAGAGACAAGACACAGAACAAATCCAATTGATAGAGAAATTTTCACTGAAATTAAACTTGGGTCTCCTCTCTCCCCCTTACAATGTTACACAGTGCCCCTTTTATATCAGAACACTCAACCTAATGGTAAATCCCAAAAAACAGAAAATTAGGTTTTCTTAAAATACAAAAAATTGGACTTACAAACTCCCAAAATCTGCTCGACCCATGCTGTCTTCTGCTATTTGCTGTGAATCACCCATTCTTTCTTCTGCTATGAACTCAGTTACCATCACCCTACTTCTCTCATGTCAGAACCCTAACAGTGGGTAGAGTTAATGAAATGGGTGAAATAGGGGGATGGGCTTTGTTGTCTGTTGATGGAGATGGTGGTGTTGTCGGGTGTTTGTGGTGGTGGTGGAGCTCGAGGTCTGGTAGTGGCAGGGAGTTGCAGGCGATGGTGGTTCTGGAAGTGGTCGGGTGGAGGAAGATGAGATCGAGTTTTGGGAAGAAGGGGGTGTTTGGGTGGTAGTATAGGCTTCGGTGCTAGGGTGTGAAGCGGGATTATCTGATTCGATGTTTGGCGAGCTGATCCGTAGGATGTGACGATGGTAGGTGGATCCAACGATGAGATGGGAGGCTGTGGGTAGCGACCGTCGGATGGAGGAATGCAACGAAAAGGACGGCCCAAGATGGAGATCGGCCTTGCGATGTAAAGCGGGAGCTTCGGAGTTTGATGTGCGATGATGGAGCGACCGTAGGATGCTGAGATGCTTCAATCTGACGGCTGAAATCCGATACGGGCTTGGGTAGTGGAAATGGGTTTGAGAAAGGGTTTTGGGCTTTGGGTATGCCAGGCCCATAACTTCTTTGAGAACAATTCTTCCTTCTTGAGCCCATTTCTACCCTCTTGGTCTTGTGCACAACATTCTTCGCGGCTTCCTCGCGTAATTCCTCCCGGCTTTTTACTACTTTTCTGCTCTATTCCGCTCCGCAATTCATCCAGACTTTATTTATTACCTAAAAATATAAAATTAAGTAAGAAAAATATTTATTCTTGAAAACACTGAAAATACAGAATATGGGATAAAATGTAGAATTAATGCGCAAAAGATGAGTTAAAATGCCAACAAAAAGGGATAAATATATACAATATTTGGCACTCATCAATAGCATGTTAGAATTTTCCATTTGGTAGTGGTGTAAAGATGAAATTTTCCATTGTTAATGAATTATCATATCTCTGCCAGGTTGAGGGGAAGTACAAAAATTATATTTTTCCGCTTGCAGTATCGATTGTTTTATCTGGGAAGTATGAAGATAATCTGGATAACATAGATGTTGTATTTTATATTGGTCAAGGTGGCAATGATGTTAAAGGTATATGTCGACAAACCAATGACCAAGTGCATGATGCCGCGTGGGAACTTGGCGCTAAAGGTGCATAACTTAAATAATCTTGAAATTTTTTTTGTAAATTTTTAATCTTTTCCTTCTAGTTTTTCACATTGATCGTCTTCCCATATGCAGAACAACTATAACCAAGATGTCTTTGCGAGACTCATGCGTGGGCATATATCAGAAGATGGGAAACCTGGAAGATTTTACACCTTCGACGGGTTGTACAAGGTTGGTATATTTAGAAGTCGATCACTCACTATAAAGCAACTTAGTAATTCTTTATTTGTGTATCATTTTGATTTTACTTGATTTGCTGGTGATTAAGTATTGGGCAGAGAAATGCGCTACCAAATTTATTGTTTTTAAGATTCACCTTAAATGACTCTAAGGCCAGCCTCCATTGACAACTAAACAGGTATGGTGTTTGATTATCGTATAAAACGTTCGTTGAGCTTTGTTTGGATTCATTTTTCTGATTCAATTGTTTAAATTTTACTTTAATAGGTCAAGTATTGTAAAGGGCATGTTCCTAATAGGATCGCAGAATTACACACGTAAGCAGTCGGTGGGCCAAGTTCTTTTTCCATTTTCAAAAGCATTTATATGACCTACGCATCTAATTGTTGTAGGTTTGTGTGCCAAGTGGAGGACAAGAAGAATAGAACTTCGATAGGCGAGAGGTGTAAGCATCGTGAGGTGTTCTTGGACCTGATGCCCCTGACCTACCGGATAGCCATTCTCATTCCGGCCACCAATTTAATTGATCCTCCTCTTGCAACCAAGGCAAGTTCAAAAAATTTCCACCGTATTTAATTGATCTTCATCATATACATTTTTAGATAAACTTCTCTTTTTGTATAAAAAGATAATCAAAGTTTAGACGTAGTCGATGAGTTGTTGGAAATGCATAAATGATTCAAATACTAATGTGAAGCACCCTGTGATGCGAAGGGACTTGCACTAATCCAAGAATTTGTGGTTGTGCAAAATTAAATGGATTTGATTTTCCATATGTTAGCAGAGACGGGGGAAGGTATGCACCGTATGTGATTTGTTGATTGAATGTGCCATATGAACCATCATCATATCATATGCATTTTTTTGTGGTGCTGCTTAGTTTCATCTTATGTTTATTTATTCCCTAAAAGAGTCTTACCTTCAATTTTGCAGATTTGTTGTACCCAAGTCAATTGTATATGAATGTGGTCTGCTATGTGGTTGCGGTGATGGTTGTGCAAACAAATCATCAGAGCGTGGGATAAAGTACCGATTAGAGGTTGCATATCTGTTTATTTTGCTGATAAAATTTGTATCAATAAGAACCCATATGTAATGTATGGCTTTATATCTATCTTGATAGATTTTCCATACGGCAAGTAAAGGATGGGGAGTAAGAACTTGGGACTTTATTCCCTCTGGTGCTCTTGTATGTGAATGAATACACGCGTGTTTACAAAATGTAATCAGCTTTGCTGATTCGTAACAAGACAGTGCTTATATTGTAGGTAGGGATAAATTGATAATACATTAGTCTTTACCCATATTGCTCAAATCACTTAATTTGAATCCTTTGGCTTTTCATAAGATTCTATGGACCTGCTTATTTACAATAAACAAAGTTTAGGCGCAAATGAACTTGTACTGATAACCTTCCTAATAATTTCAGGTGGTAGAAATTCTAAGAGGGGGCAAAGTGAAACATGAACATGACAAAAGAACTGGACTCATCAAGGTAAATCAACGCACTTTTGTTTTGAGTGAACTCATCTACTTGAGTTTTTCATTACATAAGAATCATTTGGAAGATTGAAATTGTTTGTGCAGGTTGATAGTAATCTCTACTCCTAGGAGGATGATGATCATATGGACGTACTTATAACGTGCAGGTATGGTGTATGATTCACATCTTGTCACCACCTTTCCTGTTTGCATGACCAAAAAATTTGAATTTCGCTGTTAATCAGCAAACGAAGACGCAAATGATGAAGTGGTGCAAGTAAAAGTTTACTAAATTGTATGGGGGTGTTTTTAAGTTTTTCTAGTTAAGTAGGTGAAAGAAATTGAAGTTGAGTACTGTTAATGTTGAATTTTCAGATTTGAAATAGGGGTGATTTCAGTTGTAATAAAGATTACAAAACGATGGGAAAAAATTCATATCATCATAATTTTGATCTCATTTATAATTATGAATTTATATACTGTGTTGTTGGTTGTAGCTTTAGATTCTGCAGAATCAACTTTAGATTTAGCTGAATCAAATCTATTTTTTTTATAAATAAAATAGATATAAACAAACGTGTCTATCAGTGTTGTTGATATTACTGTTTAAACTAGTGGGTTTTTGAAAAAATTAACTTATGTGAGACATAGTCGTTTTGGAAAAAACCACTTCTAAATTAGAGCTGAGGAACACAGTTGTTTTTTACGAAATAACCTCATGTTCTGACAGTGGTTTAACTTCCATTTTCCATTAGTGTGCCCGCATATCGGCATGGCCATCCAATGATCACTTGTGATTGGATGGGCCCCGTGGAGACGCATTTGAAACCTAACAAATTGAATATTGAGACTAGCATCACCATCGGACAACATTGTCTTGTGAGCATTAGAACTCGCAAGCGTTTAGACTAGCTTGGCACCTTGAGTGATTTGATCAAATTTTAGACTAAATGACATTTGAAACCTAAAATTTTAGACTAGTTCTAAGCGAGTTCACCATTTTAGACTAGTTCTAAATTTTAGACTAGCTTGATCAAATCACTAGTTCTGGTGGGCTACCCCAGAATTTTAGACTAGTTCTAAGCGAGTTCACCATTTCTAAACGCTTGCGAGTTCTAATGGTGAGCATTGTCAAATTTAGTTGTCAAAACTATATATCTTGATTTCTTGTCTACTTATAGCTAAAGTCTCGGAATAGGATAGTTAAGTGTAGTTGAGCTCCAGACTCCACCGCGATCATCATATGAAGACGAAGAACTACTCAAGGAACCAATGGAACTTCATCGATACTCGTGACGAAAGTCATGTTGACATTTCAATATCTTGAAAATCGCTTTGATGAAAAATAGTTTGTGAGTAACAACTACATAACATCCTCTAAGAATGTTTCAATAATTGAAGTGTAGAGTTGATATTATGTAACCATCTTTGGATATAAGCATATATAATGTGTTCGTACATTAGTGTATAAATCCATGAACCGGGAACCAAGTGTATGCATATGTGTGTGTATGAAATTGGTGAAGGAGACAGGTTAAGTATGCGCACCCGTACGCATACTGGCGGAAGTTCACGTCCGTGAATATCCGCCGAGTTTGTGAATTAACAAGCTCTTAACTAGTCACCTTAAGTATGCGTACCCGTACAATACTGGCGGAAGTTTTCTACCCGAAAATTTCTGCTGAGTTTAGAAACTAAAACCAACTCAAATCTGGTTGTTTCAATTGTGTCTTTCAAAATATCTAAGCAATTGAACAACTCTTTAACTAGTTCTTTTGAAGTCATTAGAACTAATTGTGGTGAAGATGAATATGGTTGATATGAAAGTGCTCATATGGCTAACCATTTGGTTAACTGTTGTGAACCAACTAAGTGTACACGTGTGACAAGCTAAGATTCGATCTAACGGTTGAAATATATTAGCTTGAATCTAATCAGATTTTCATCTAACGGTGGATATTGAATTCTTTGTTACTAAGCTAACATTGAATGGGAAACCTAATCCCCACACCTCCTGTGTGATACTAGTTGTGTTAGCGAGAGTCGCTTTTCCTTTAACATTAGGTTTCTTCTCGAGACCCTGTAGGTTAACGACTCGAAGACTTCATTGGGATTGTGAAGCCAGACCGGACTACTTTTCTTGTAGTTGTGTGATCTGATCTTGTTGTATCTATCGTACGAGTACAATCGTAAGATTGACTTGAGATTGATATCCGATAGGCAAGATAGAAAAGAAGTCACAAACATCTTCGTCTCATCGTTTGTGATTCTGCAATATTTTGTTTCGCTAGTCGATTAATATTATTGTGAGGTCATCGATAATTCTAGGTTGTTCTTCGGGAATATGAGTCCGTCTTATCGATTGGTTCATGTTCACCTTGATTTATCAAAAACCTAAACAAAACTCGTAGGTATTTTCTGTGGGAGACAGATTTATCTATTACCGTAGACTTTTCTGTGTGATATAGATTTGTTTATTAAAGTCTTCGACTTTGGGTCATAGCAGCTCTTAGTTGTGGGTGAGATCAGCTAAGAGAATCAAGTGTGTAGTATCCTGCTGGGATCAGAGACGTAAGGAGCGCAACTGTACCTTGGATCAGTGTGAGATTGATTGGGGTTCAACTACAGTCCAGACCGAAGTTAGTTTATAGTAGGATAGTGTCTGTAGCGGCTTAATACAGTGTGTGTTCAATCTGGACTAGGTCCCAGGTTTTTTCTGCATTTGCGGTTTCCTCGTTAACAAAACTTCTGGTGTCTGTGTTATTTCTTTTCCGCATTATATTTTGTTATATAATAGAAATATCACAGGTTGTGCGTTGAATCGATCAATTGGTAAATCCAACCTTTGGTTGTTGATTGAAATTGATTGATCCTTGGATATTTGTCTTTGGTACCATCCAAGTTATTTCTCTTGTATTCAATTAGACTCACAAATTTCCGTTTTCTTGAGTAAGGATTGAATCGAGAAATTGAGATATTAACTCTTTGATATATCTTTCTTAAGATTGAGTCCAACTGTCTAGTTGATTCTATTGAAAGTATATTGGAGTTAGTCCATACAGATTGCTAATCGAAATATTGGGTGAGGTTGTTAGACCCCCGCATTTTCAGTATAATTGAACGTAAGAACAGAACCATTAAGGAGATGATATATGCCATGTTGATTAAAAGATAACCTCCAACTTGTGGGGAGAGGTCGTCTTCTAATTTTGTCATACCATGAATAGATTAACCTTTAAAGGATCAGATAAAACTGCATATGATTATGGAAAGATAGACAACCTTCTTATGCATATGTAAAAGTGTCGGGTGTTTAGATAAGGTATACTGAGTACCCTGTTTCATATAGTTTTCGGTTGTGAGTTCTGCTTTTTATGACATCGGTGTGAATAATATTATGGAGTCTAGGGATGTTGAGTTCTTTGAACATGTTTATCTTGAAACTTGTCTCTCCTTAGGGAGGTATTATTAATCCCCTAGATGTCTTTTCAACTAGTCAGAATTTACCAAGATTTATCTGTGTTTTTCATGTTTTATTGAGGTTTTCATTCATGTGGGGGATTGTTGGAAAACAATTAATAAAAAATTGATTTTTAAAGTTTTTAAGAAAAATAATAACTTATTGTTTTCTTTTGTGAATGAAACTTCTTAGTCCCATATCGGGGAGTTATTCTTCTTAAGTTGTATTATTCCATTATATAAACATATTTCTCTATTTTTGTAAAATCTATGGGAAATGAGTTTCTCTATATTTTAGAGAGAACTGTTTGTACCCAGAAATATTTCCAGGCATTAAACACGATGATTTTGGTAATGATGATAAGAACTAGGTTTAAACACAAATCAAGCTTAAAAATGTTAGACAAGAATTTAACTTGGTTCAGCATGGTTTTCCTACATCCACGGACGAATCCCCGTAAGGAGAGATATTTTATTGATACATTGGTTACCATCCTTTATGATCCCCTTTTGGGTTCTCTTATATGTTTCCCCCCTCCTTTATTGGATTACAATTTCCGTTATTTATACAATTTTAAATTAGGGTCTTACCCTCACTGCGAGGTAAATATAAAATATAAATTGCATTAACTTTTCCCTGCATGCTTGTTGTCCATGCCCTGCATGCCTCCTGGCCATAAACTTCCCTGCATTAATTCTGCATGAAACTGCATGAAACTTCCCTCTTGTATTAAGTCTGCATGAAACTGCCCTGCATGCCTATTGACTTTCCCTGCATGTCTTCTGACATTAATCTGCCCTGCATGCCTCCTTGTATTGATTTGCCCTGTTGGCAGACTTGCTTGACTGGCATAGCGGGCTGGCAGTACAGATGGATGTTGGATGGCAGCATAGCTGACAGCATGGGTAGAGACTGGCTGGCAGTGCGGCATAGTTCTTAACTGGAAACTGATTAGAAGCGCGACTGGCAATTTGGCTGGATGCTAGTTGGCAGCACCGCTGACAACTTGGCTGGAAACTGGTTGGCAGCACCGCTGGCAACATGGGCGGAAACTGCATGGTAGCACCATCGGCAACATGAATAGAAACTGTATGGCAGCATAATCGGCAACATGGCCTCGATATTTGATTGATGGTTGACTTTGACCCTTGACCGGTAGTCAATTTTTACCATCGACTTTGACCGTCGTTAACTTTAGACATTGATCGGTCATTGACTTTGATCATTGACCGACCGTTAACTTTGACCATTGACCGGTCATTGTATTTATGTAATACTGGGCAGGCTGGTGGGCTGTGTTGGTTGACTGGTTAGGAGGCTTAGATGACATCTGAACAATGGCCCAGGTAATATTCTGGCCCAATATGTGGCAATTTTACTCATGGTACAAACATCGCCCCCTCTTAACCTCCAACTTGTTGCGGGGTTAATAAGTTAGTTTTCCATTTTTTATTGACAGACAATGATAAATTTCTCCTTCAAGTGTGGATTATTGTTGTTTCAAATAAATGGAAACCTGGTGCAGTCGTTTTTGCAGAAATCAAGATGCCCCCAAGAGTAAATCATTGTTATTGAAGCAAGTTGCCCTCGTTGATTGTGGAAATCATAACCAAGTCGCCCCCAAGTGAGTCTATTATAACTGGAAGATTGGTGGGAAACAGTTGAGTATGAACCATCGTTGTATGCAAAAACTGGACAGAAGGTTGAACTAGTCTGTAACGGAAGCGTGATACTGGAGCGAAGTAGTGTTGAAAGTGAGTTGTATCTGTTGATGTGAAATTGTACTGAGGCAGCTGCGTAGAAATATACTGGTAACAATTGTTGGAAAAGATGAGCTATATTTGAAGTCACTCAGCTGGAACTCAGCTGGAATCTGTGCCGTCTATTGTTGTAAGCGAAACTTGAGTTTGCAGACTGTCAGTAATTTTCGACCGAACTGGGTAGTTGTAGATGTTTGTACTAAACCGCTGTCAACTACAGGCTGAGATGCAGTAATTATGAACGAAAAGGAGACATCCATTGGCGAGACCGTTCAATCATTGGGATGGTAAAACACTTTTGGTGTCGTTGGAGACCCAACAGTCTGGGTATGCTACCTGATCTGACATCGATCTTTATGTGTCCTCAGGATAACAACAATGACTACAATCACAGCGGGACTGGAACACAATGAACGCAGTAAATGGACTGCGACAATCATATAAAATTGTGCTGCAGTAGTAATGAGAAAAACTGAATTGCGACAGCTTCAGTCAAAGTTGGACTGCAGCGGCGACGAGAAAAGATGCACTACAGCAGCTGTGATCAGCTGGATTGCAGGAGCCACGTGCAGAGATGCACTGTAGCAAATGCGATCAACTGGACTGCAGGAGCGACGAGAAAAGTTGCACTGCAGTAGTCGTGATCAGCTGGACTGTAAGCGCTACGGACAAAGATGGACTGGAGAAGTTGCGATCAGCTGGACTGCAGGCGCTACAGACAGTGATGGACTGCAGCAACATCGACCAGCTGGACCGCAACAGCGGCGAGTAGAGTTGCTCTGCAGTAGCTACGATCAGCCGGAATGCAGGGGCTGCGAACAGAGCTGGACCGCAGTAGCTTCGATCAGCTGAACTGCAGCAGCGGCGAGCAGAGTTGCATTATAGCAGCGGCGAGCAGCTGGACTGCAGGAGAGACGAGCAAAGATGCACTGTAGTAGCTGCGATCAGCTAGACAGCAGGCGCTACGGACAGAGATGGACTTCAACAGCTTCGATCAGCTGGACTGCAACAGTTGCTGAGGAACTGGATTAAATGCAGTTCGATAAACCTGAGTGTAACAGTTACAAATAAAACTAGACTGCATCAGTTGCTTCCAACTGAGTACAGAATTGATGAGCAAAACTGGACTGCATCAGTTGCTTCCAAGTGAATGCCGCAGTTGCTTAGGAACTGGATTACAACAGTTCGATCAACTTCACTGTAGCTGTGTTAATGTTACTGATTGCAATAATTGCGTCGAAATATTAGGGTGTATACTCAATTGCGTCGAAATATTAGTGTTTATACTCGCCCCCTCTTAATCCTGTAACTCGCTGTAGGATTAAGAAGTTCAAGTTTCCCTTCGTTCCGATTTTCAGCAGCTGAATTTTGCATCGCATTTAGGTGCTATGTAACTCTCACCCAAGCGTGTGGAGTGTTACACAGCTCGCCTCAGAAGAGTTACTTTAAACCATGTGGTGTTACATATCTCGCCCCCAAGTGATGGCCAGTCATGTTAAAGTGATATGCAGCTCGCCCCTAGAAGATAATGATTATCATGCTGCTCAATGCTCGCACAAGGGTGTACTGCCATGCTGCATCTTGCTCGCGCATGAAATTTTGAAGCGGTCTGCTATCTGAAATTCGCGCGGGGGGATAAACCCTCTATTCCAGACGCTCACATAATTAAAATGTGTGCATCTCCTTGTGAGAAAATGCTCGCCACATTGTAGGTGTCCCATTGAATAAAAGTATGAATGATTATATGAAAAGATGTGAAAATATGTAAATTGTATACATACCATATTAAAAGAGTTATTGCGACTTCGTTTATGAGGTGATTTGGATGTCCAGTCGCTATGTTGATGTTTTCCAGCGGCGATGACTAGTGTAGTTTCCTTAGTGTCTCGGCTTGACTCAGCAACTAGATTTGTCTGCGGGACTGGAGTGCACCAGTTGAATCAAAACTGGATTGAAGACAGTTGCCATGGAACTGTATTTCAGCAGTTGCGATCAGCTGAACTGTAACAGTTATAAGTAAAACTGGACTGAAGCAGTTGTGAGGAAAACTGTACTGAAACAGTTTTGAGGAAAACCGAACTACATCAGTTCGATAGTAATTATACGAAAAAGGACTGCGGCAGTTCGATTAACTGGACTGCAGTATCTGCTGCGGAACTGGACTACAACAGTTCGATCAACTGGACTGTAGCAGTTATGTGGAAAAGGAATGCAGCAGTTCGATCAACTGGACTGCAGTTGTTGTTGAGGAGTCGACATATCATTTTCTTGAAAATAGATATAAAAGCTTTAATGAACATTGATATTGAACGCAACCGGTTTAACGAATACGAAGCTTGTCGATGTTGCTGCTCCAAATTCAAAAATAAAATATCTCCAAATGTCGAAATTCTTCCTCAATGATGCTGGAAATTGACATAAGATCGTAATCAGCCGAAATTACTCGATTCATACGCACTACGAAGAAGTTATCGAACAAATAAAATTGCATATGAAGTGAGTCTGGTTGGATGGATTGCTGACGGGGCTTGCGGTTGATGTGGTGCAACTTCTACTGATATGGTGGGAAGCTTCTAATGTAACAACTGATATGGCAAGATGCTAGCTGACTTGGCTCCCGGTTGATGATGCAGCACTAATATGTTGATGACGTGATCCATTTTTAAATGGATTCACTCAGTGAGGGAACACAACCATTTTTGACATTATTGCTTCAAAAATATTACTGCAACGCATAATTTTTAAAAACATTGAACCCGAGCATGTTTGAGATAGAAAATCGACGCAATAGCGTTTGCGACATTGAACATGATATATAGTTTTCGCTTGATAGTGGTCGATGTGCCGCTTGGAACCTCAAAAATATAAACTTTCAAAATCATGATATTTCACCACTACGTTGTAGGGAATTGAAAGATGATTCAAACGACCCAAAAATCAATCAATTCGGACTTAAAACGAAGAAGTTATTGACGAAACAAGATTTTCTCTAAGCGCGCGTGATGTAGCTGACGTGGCAGAGCTGACTGTACCAAATTGCTGATGTGGCAACCACCGAGTGGGCAAACTGATGACGTGGCAACCTTTGCTGACATGTCGTGCTGACAAGACAGTATTTTGCTGCCGTGGAGAGTAACGTGTCATGCAGACCGGACAACTATGATGACATGTCGTCATGTGACTAGGAAAAATGCTTACGTGGCGGATGATGTAGCAGCTGACATGGGTCCGAATGATGACGTGGAAGGCTGACGCAGCCATGTAAAGTGGGTGAACAAGACTGACATGGATGTAGTAAACATGACGTAGGTAAACAAGACCTTTGTCGTGGGTGATGAGAAACTTGAAGTGGGTGAAAAGACCATCCGATGTGGGTGAACAAGCATGTAACGTGGTTGAGCAAAATGTGAAGGGGTGAAATAAGCTTCTAACGTGGGTGATGGGTCCGTCTGCTCGAACCGCCGGCCCCCTCTACTAGCCCCGTCCTGCCTCGTGTTTTTTTTTTTTTTGTTTAAAATTTTTACCACGGTTTTAGGAACTATGGTCTTTCCTTTCATATCTTTTGTAACAGATTTCCTGAACTGTTATCTTTCCCTTAAAACTATCTTGCAACGGTTTTTAGCAACATTTTTCTGTAGACTGTTACTGTTTTTCACAAAACTTTCTTTGCAACGGTTTCATGTTTTCTTATTTTTCCTTGGACTTTTAGCAACGGTTCTGGGTACTGTTGCTGTCTCTCATCGACTTTTCACCATCGTTTTGCTACACTTTTATTGCCTTTTCTGGATCTTTTTGAGATGTTTTTCTGGAGGTCTTCTCTAGGGTTTTCAAGCGCCTAGAGATGTAGGAAACTTGACAACCTTGCGATCATGACAGTAGTGAATTTGACGTACCACAAACTCGAACATGTAGACACTACGTTATTTGGGAAGCAAATTTTTCGAACTTTGGATTTGAACATGCTGCGAACCGAACATCCATCCAACAATTTTGACGATCTTTCTGGTGGTCCAACTCTGGTGGCTTATGAAGGTGATAGTTTCAGCAAATCTCAAACTGCGATGTTGGACTGCAGCAGTTGTGATCAACTGTACAGCAGTAATTGCGATCAAAACTGGACTGCAGTAACTGCGATTATCTGGTCTGCAGCAGCTGCGATCAACTGGACTGCAGTAGCTGTGATAAAACCGGACTGCAGCAGTTTCGATCTACTGGACTGCAGTAGTGGTTCTTGACGGCGTTCAAACTGCTTTCTCACGAACACGATCTTGAAGCTTTCTGTACTACTTTTCTCAACGGGAAAACACGATTCTTTTTCTCGTAGTCCCCTTAGTCGGCGCTAATGTTTGTACCCAGAAATATTTCCAGACACTAAACACGATGATTTTGGTAATGATGATCAGAACTAGGTTTAAACACAAATCAAGCTTAAAAATGTTAGACACGAATTTAACGTGGTTCAGCATGGTTTGCCTACATCCACGGACGAATCCCCGTAGGGAGAAATATTTTATTGATACATTGGTTACCATCCTTTCTGATCCCCTTTTGGGTTTTCTCTTATATATTTTCCCCTCCTTTACTGGATTACAATTTCTGATATTTATACAATTTCGAATTAAGGTCTTAACCTCGTTACGAGGTAAACATAAATTGCATTAACTTTTCTCTGCATGCTTGCTGGCCATGTCCTGCATGCCTCCTGGCCATAAAACTGCCCTGCATGAAACTGCATGAAACTGCCCTCCTGTATTAAGTCTGCATGAAACTTCCCTGTATGCCTATTGACTTGCCCTACATGCCTCATGACATTAATCTGCCCTGTATGCCTCCTTGTATTGATTTGCCCTGTTGGCATACTTGCTTGAATGACATAGCGGGCTGGCAGTACGGATGGATGCTGGCTGGCAGCACAGCTGACATCATGGGTAGAGACTGGCTGGTAGTGCGGCATAGTACTTAATTGGAAACTGATTAGAAGCGCGACTGGCAATTTGGCTGGATGCTAGTTGGAAGCACCGCTGGCAACTTGGCTGGAAACTGGTTGGCAGCACCGCTGACAACATGGATGGAAACTGCATGGCAGCACCATCAGCAACATGGATGGGAACTGCATGGCAGCATAATCGGAAACATGGCCTCGACCTTTGACTGATGGTTGACTTTGATCCTTGACCGATAGTCGACTTTTACCATTGATTTTGATCGTCGTTAACTTTAGACATTGATCGTTCATTGACTTTAACCATTGACCAACCGTTGACTTTGACCATTGACTGGTCATTGTATTTATGTAATACTGGGCAGGCTGGTGGGCTGCGTCGGTTGACTGGTTATGAGGCTTAGATGACATCTGAACAGTGGCCTATGTAACATTCTGGCCCAATATGTGCAATTTTACTCATGGTACAAACAAGAACCAAAAGGGAAAATATTTCTACAATATTTTTTTAAGCGTTCGCGATTTTTCTTAAGGGTTTTTCGGAGTTGCCAAACTCAGGTTGAGCATCTACTACATATGCTAGTAGTAGGTATAGTAGGGTGTTTTATCCTGGAGATATCCGTCCTGTGAGGGCTATAACATCACTCTTGAGTGTAGCATGGCGCTAATGTCTTAAGGACAGCGTGTTAAACACGTGTCTCACTCTATTTTCAAAGTTTTGCTTTGTTGTTATTGCAGAGATTTGGGGAGCTCGTCTGATTCGTCAAATCGATCACTTCCATTGTAAAGGACCTAAGAATCAATAACTTTTGCTTATTTAATTTTTTTTCTTTGTTTTTAATTGGTGCACCCAACAATGCTCACTTGCCACAAGTATCTCTACCTCTATTTCTCTCAGCTTGTCCATGCCAATTAACAAAATTAATCCGTCTTTTTAGTTTTTTTTTCTTTTTCATGTTCACCTCTTGGTGACCGGTTCACACAGCACCATATGAAACTATTTACTTCTTCATAGATATATTCACATAGGAGTTGAGTCTAGTACTTTAGGTCATATGTAAGGTCAGTAGATCGATAAATATTGTAACAGAGACAATAGTCTTAAAAGGTTAATTTCATTGGAAGGAAATTATATAAAGAGATAATTAGAATTTGGTACTCAGGTTTAGACCAGCACTAGGCTTTGGTTTAACATTTGTCCAGCGCTAGGCTTTGGTACCTGGACTGGACAAATTAACCCTTACAACTCAACACAGTTTATTGATGAACTTTTCTTGATTTAACAAGAAAATCAACATAGAATAATTAAAGAAGAAAACATGACTAAGTAGGCAAGCAATGCTTATGACAACCACACATATATCCTACCTTATATTTTTACAACAACAACATAAAGATATAGCCTTGACTGGGGTTTCGTCGAGCTAACACTGGTAAATATGGGATTTCCGACAATATTCAAAAACTACATCATGAATTGTATCACCTCGGTTTCTTAATTTATAAACCTTAATGGCTCATCTCAAGGGTTCATCAAACCAACAAGAGAATTGCGTCAAGGAGACCCGCTCTCCCCATATATCTTCATCTTAATTGTGTACTAAGGTGGTTTCAACAAATTTGGGAATTCTGGAGCAACAAGGAGAGCTGAGAGGGCTAAAAATTGAAAAAAGGATACCAACCATCTTGCATCTATTGTATGCAGACGACTAGTTATTCACTTTCATAGCTGATCTGAAATCTTGTACAACGCTACAAAATGTTTTGCACAGATACTCAGATATCAGATGTCCAAACTATCAACAGAGACAAGTCATTACTTGTTCACTATCCAAAACTCGATTCGGGGATAGCTCAACAACTTAAGACGGTTTTCAACATCAGCACAACTTCGTATCCACCTACCTATCTAGGTATTCAATTCAGAAATGGGAGGAACTCATCTCACTTGTTTGTTGAATTACTAAAAAGAATTGAAAGAAAGGCAAAAGGATGGATTGTTAAATGCGTGAACCAAGCTGGGAGGCTAGTTTTGATCAAACTGGCTCTCACCCCCACATCGAACCATGTCATGCAAGCGCAAGAGTTTCCATCTGAAGTGCACAACCAAATTGATAGAATTACAAGGAATTCTTTTGGGGGGCATGACAGCCAATCCAGAAAATTACACCCTATTGGCTGCTGGGAATGCATCATGAAATCAATATCAAATGGTGGACTCGAAATTCAAAAAGACTAAGGAACATAACCATGCACTTCTGCTCAAACGTGTTTGGCATCTACAACAATAAACAAACTCTGACTGGACTTCGATATGCACAACCAAATATTATGAAACAAACACAAGCTCAATATTGATCTTAAAGCCTCAATCATCAGCCAGTCATTTATGGAAATGTTTAGCTAACATATCTACTGTTTTGCAGGGTTTAATGTTCTCACAAATTGTAGATGGACAAAACACGGTAATCATCCAAAATTGGATTCCTCATACAACACCAAACCACCAACCAACCATGAACCAAAACCTACCACCAGACACCAAAGTGTCCCACCTCATCGACCAACCATCAAATTCATGGAATCAAAATCTCATTTTCATCCACCTATCCAACCAACATAGCTCAACACATCATAAGCATCCACCTACCGAGAGATCCCATTACTGATAAAACCATCTGGACATTCTCTAAAACAGGAAATTACTTAGAAAAATACGGCTACATCCAACTCACGTCATCAACAACCACCACCACCCAAAAAAACCAAATCTCTATCCCGTGGAATTCGGAGCAATATGGAAACTACAATGTCCACCAAAAATCAGACTCTTCTTGTGGAAAGTCGCCAATAACGGTCTACCAACCTTCCAAAGGCTACACCGGCTACAAATCACCACATCAAGTAATTCTCCAAAATGCAACATGCACGCGGAATCGGAGAATCACTTAACTTTTCATTGCAGCAACTCAAGAGAAATCTGTCATCTTATACGTACTCACACACCTTGCAAGAAGTCCGAACAACAATCAAAGAAATCAGCCAAGAGGAAACCAGGGACAACAACGACAACAACATCAGCATCAGCACCAACAAACACAAAGCCAACAAACATGCCCCATCAACATTAAAAACATCTTCGACAACACACTCTCAGAAGAATCTAAAGTGTTAATAAATTTCACGGCATGGCACATATGGGTACCAAGAAATGCAACAGTTTAAAAAAGGAAACAACAATCGCCAATGCAAACCTACCAGATCATAATGGTATTATTTGAAGAGTATCAATGGGCACAAAAACACACAAGCACCTATCATGGCAAACGGCTCATTGATAACCAGGCAACAACATCAATGGACTACAACTTCAACTATCTTCGTGGGATGGACTACACCAGCAACCAACTGGATAAAAATAAACACGAATAGAGCTTCAAAAGGCAACCCAGGACCGATAGGAGAAGGAATCATATGTAGAGACAGGGAAGGAAATGTACTACAAACAACTGCAGCACCATTAGGGATAACCACATCAATTCTAGCTGAAACATGGGGATTACTAATATAAACAAGAATATCTATCAAACACAAATTGACTAGATTTCGGTTCGAAGTCAACTCTTAGGCACTAGTGACTCTAGTGCAATCACAAGAACAAAAACCTTGGTACCTATCGAATATGCTAAAAGAATTCAGAACACTCATGTAGGAAATTCCAAGCTACAAACTCACACACACTCTGAGAGAGGTGAATCAGACGCCAAACGAACTGGAAAATAAAGCAGTCACAGATCAATTACAAAACAATACACCGGCTACAACAACCAGTTGGGAATTCACTAGTCCAATCTTTCTACATCAGATTGTATTCAACGACAGGATTGGAACCACTTTTCCTAGAATTGCTACTTGATAAATAAAAGTTACCCCTTAAAGAAAACAGAGGGATAACATGGGGTTTAGCCCATGTATCTCTCTGGCCCTTATGTGTTAAATTATTATTATTTTCATGACCACAACCCACTTAGTTCTCTCATTCTGCTCGTGGTGTTCCTTACTCGCGGAGCGTCATACCGAGAAAGTAAATTCTCTCACCTCCATTTTTCTTTAATGCAAGGCTTCTTAGAACATCTCTCATGTCTTATAAGTGACTTGTGAATGAATGGCCGTGAATCAGACACGTATATATATCCTTTCTTTATCCATTTTTTATGTGACCCACCGTGACCGATTTTTTTTTTTTTGCTTGATCCTACCCTTAGCCCGGAAAAATAGGACGCCATTAATAGAAAATCTATTACTCACCAGCATCCGTCAACCAGCAGGAACGCCAAAATCAGGTAAGCAATGTGGAAGGTGATGTGAAGTCTCCTAAACTTGGCCACACAAGCAACATATTTCAATTGCTTTTGGTGTTGGCACATGCATAACATAATATAACATAAAAGTTGTGGTGGAACTGTGGCAGGGGTAGAGGGTGCCAAATCATGCCTCCCACCTTCTCAGAAGTTTAGTAGTCATTTCGTTCTTGCCTTCTTTCTGTGGTGAACGGCCTGAATGAGCAAGGGCCCCGCCTATCAATCTATCTATTATCTTTAAATTGGTAGAACTAAAGGCTTTGTCATTTCGTGTCATGTGCCATGAGACTTTAAAAACGAACACAACTTCTTTCTTTAATGAGTCTAAAATCTCAATCACAACGAAAAGTTGCTTCTTTTTTCCACGAAGATTCTTCTCCATTATGAAGTATTATTTTTCAATTAATCATTCAAACAAACCCTTATCCAAATTTAGCTAGATACGACGCGTTAGATCTGTTTGTTAGTTTTGAATACCTATATATTTGAATTTCATTTCATTTTTATGGAACTGTGATTCAAACCGTAGATGAGATATGCATTGTGGAGTGCGCAAAATTGTAGGTGCAATGGTGCATAATTCACAATAAAAGACTATTAGATCTGCTCCTTGCCTCCTTTCTGAGAACCACAACATGCATTGCCCACTGTACCCGGCATTCATAAGCTGGTAAATTGTGAGTGCATCACCGATAATGTACAATGGAGCACCACCAATAATGCATTACAAGTGAATAATGACTACATGCATCACAAGTGAATAGAGACTACCAATAAATCCCCGCATTTCACTGTAGTATGTATTGTTTTTTTCCAAAAAACTGCATATTTTGATGTACGAATTACCTATAGATCCTATTATAGTGGTATTAGTTAGTGGCAGGTCTACACATTAAAGCCCAATAACCAGAGGTCCATAATTAAAAGAAAAATGAAAATTGTACCCAATTTTTTAAGTCCAGGTTCTGTACACGTGCGGGATCAGGTGCGTGAAATTTAAAAATACCACAAATAACCTTTCCTATTTAACAGGTCTATAAACACGAGAAGAACATTGACATTTCATATTCGTTTTCTTCTTCTCTTTCTTCTCACTGCTGCTGCGAATGGATTCTGAACAAATCCAAATTTTATTCTTCAATCTTTCTCGTTTTTATCAAATCATATGGAGATTTTTCTCTTACAATGTTTATTTTAGTGTTTCACGATCTAATCCTTGTTGTGTTTGATTACGCTTTTTTACATCCATGTTTGATTTGTTGATTATTTACTAGATCTAGACGAATAATCATATTTTTTGTTCATTTCGTTATTAGATTTACTTATACCACTTCTATTTTGTTGGCTTTAGATGTGTTTCAGTTTTGTTTTGCATATGAAGCAGCAGTACGTATATCCTGTACTGACAGAAACCTAGAAGAAGAAGAAGAAGAAGAAGAAGATGCATCGTTATGATTTACGACGAGAAGATTTGTTTGTGTTTCCAGGTATGTTTTCTAATCATCTTCTTTGATTATTTTGTTCGTTTTTCTTCTTTTGATTTATTTTTCGATTGTATTATGAAGATCAAATTGATTTTCATGACGTTTTTAGGTTCGTTACAGTTTGCTACTGTGTACGAACCGACAATACGTACACGACGTACCGATATAAAATACTTCTGATTTTCTTTTATTCAAAATTTTGCCACTTTTTTTGGGTTGATCCATTAGTACGTATGTGTAGTACTGAAATATGTGCTTTGATTCGACTATATTCATGGATTCATCACTTTTTCTTTACATGCAGTTGATTTTTTAGTTCATGAATACGCAATACGTATATGGCGTACTGATAGAAACTTCTTTTGATTTTGTTTTATTCAAAGTTTTGCCACTGTTTTTGGGTTCGATCAATGAGTATGTATGTGTAATACTGAAACATGTTCTTTGATTCGGTTATATTCATGGATTCATCACTTCTTCTTTACATGTGGTTGATTTTCTAGTTTATGAATACGCAGTACGTATATGGTGTACTGATAGGAACCTCTTATGATTTTGTTTTATTTATACTTTTGCCATTGTCTTTGGTTATATTCATCAATTCATCAATTCTTCTTTACATGAAGTTGATTTTTAGTTCATGAATACGCAGTATGTATATGGTGTACTTATAAAAACTTCTTATGATTCTGTTGTATTCAGAGTTTTGCCACATTTTTATTTCTTTGATCCATGAGTACGTGCGTGAAATACTGAAATATGTGCTAATTTTGTATAGTTTTTTCAGTGTTTACGGTGCATATAAAGGTTTTCCTTTATTTTTCCTATGATTTAATATTGTATTAAAGAAATGTTAGAGATTAATTGGTATGATCCTACAATATATGTGATGTAAAACATTTTCTAATACATTTATCATTGATTCTAACAAACATGTACTTTTCCTGTAAGCAGTGCAGCAAATACATACTCGAATTCGTAAGCAGCAGATATATACTCGAATTTGTAAGCAGTATAGCGGATACGTGTTCTATTTGTAAGCAGCGCGACAGATATTTACTCAGATTTGTAAGTAGTGTAGCAGATATGTACTCGAATTTATAAGCAGTGCAGCAGATATGTACTCAAATTTATAATCAGTGTAACAAATATGTACTCGATATAATGGACGTGTAAATACACAGTAACAGTGGGCATTAAAGTCATTTCCATATTTTAATTAATTTTGGACCTCTAAATAAAATAAAAAATCCGATTGGACTCTATTATTACTAATTTTGTGGGCTTAGGACCAAACAACAAAGTTTCCTATTATGATCAATTATTTCAAGTATACGTTGTTTTCAAGCGCCATGTACTGACCCTATATTATGTTTTCAATATTTTGTTTCCATGATCCATTTTGAAGTGTTGTTGTCTCTTTACTAGTGGTGGTGGCCCCTTAACGTCTTCTATCCATTCTTTTGGGGCCGGGACACACATGTGTAGGACCTCAGATTTAGCTCATTTATATGATAAACAATTTTGGTCTCTTTTTTTTTTTTTGGTCTCGTACTCTCTTTTAAAATCCGTCAATTCAATGTCTCCTTTAAGAAGTATCTTCTGTCACATCTTGGCTTTTGTTTGCCTACGCAATTCTCCTCTGAGTTCTGTTCACTTGCCACAACTTGGTCTACCTCTATCTCTCTCAGTTTTTCCATGCCAATTACCCGTCCCTTAAGTTCTTTTTTTTTCTGTTCATGTTCACCTCTTGGTGACCGGTTCATACAAAGCAGCATATGAAGCTATTTACGTACTGGTCCATAGATGATAGATATATACACACACAGAGGAGTTGAGTCTAGTACTTTAGGTCATATTTAAGGCCAGTAGATCGGTAAGTGTTGTAACAGAGACAGTAGTCTAAAAAGGTTAATTTCATTGGAAGAGAATTATATAAGGAGTCCTGCTCTATCACTGACCACATGAACAAATTAACCCTTACAAGTCAACACAGTTTACTGATTAACTTTTCATGATTTAACAAGAAAATCAACATAAATTAAGAAGAAAACACATGACTAAGTAGGTATGTAATGGTTATGACAACCACATATATCCTACTTTTTATTTTTACAACAACAATAACAACAACATAAAGATAGAGATAAAGATCAACACATCGATCAGTAAACTCCTTCCACCACTAGTTAATTAAGTTTAACAAAGTAGAAACATGGAGACTGACTGAGTTTTACTAGCATTTGCAGTCAGAACCACATTTGCAGTCTGAGCCGCATTTGCAGCTACCTGAACCGCAACCACCTCCTTCAGCTCCCATCTCTGAACCAGCAGAAAATCTACACCACAATTATTGCAGTAAATAAAACATTAAGAGAACAACCCATCTATGTATAAAGAAACAAAGTAACGCTCGAACACAGAGAGAGAGAAGGCTTACGATGGCTGTGGTGCAACGCCAAAGACGAGGCTTCCAGTGCTAGAGGTCTCAAGATCTGGGTACATGCCGCACCTATAATACAACAACAACCGAAGTGTTTAGAATCCAAGACATTTCAAAAAAATCTCGGTTTTGAAAAAAGGAAAATTAACAATTTAAGTGATAAAAACAGACCAAGTGCACAAGCAGCAGTAGAGAATTTGATAATAACAAAAAAAAATTACCCGTTGCAGCTGCTACCGCAGCCGCAGTTAGGTCCACACCCGCACTTTCCTCCGCAACAAGACATGATTAGTAAAAAAAGATAAGAAGTAGCTTGACGAATTTGCAAAGAAAACAGAAGTTTGTTTTGATGGAATTGAGTGAGTTTCACAGGCAGATAGTAAGGTCTATTTATAGTGAAGTTGAACAAGGGGAGTGATGACCATCACCGTACACGTGTTCTCTGCTATTACGCATGTGCACCTGTTTTCTTCTGTGCCTCTCATTTTTGAGAGCACCGGACTAATAACTTTATTATGTTGGGTTGGGGGCAATAGCATAGGCCGTGTTCCAAAATATCAAAAGGTCTACTCTTGTGGCGGAACTTTCCGGGGAAACGTTAGGGGTACCTACTGCATGTCTTCCATCCCTCACGGTAGTCATTCAGTCACATTCATATCTATCTGTCTTTCACTCTTTCTTCATTTCGTGAATGAATGGCCTGAATGCTAATGGATGGACCAGACCCTATGCTATAATCTTAAATACTAAATTGATAGAAATGAAGATCGGTTCATCACTTTAATGTGCATCGAGAAATTGAACATTTTTTTCTTTCTTTTAAGAAGTGTCTCAATCCCAACGGAATGCGTCCTCTTCTTCATTCATCACGCTCTTATCCAAAGTAGTATAGCTTAACTAATACTGTATATATATACTACGTTAATACGGTTTGGTCAATACATGTTTCTCCATTTATTGGACGTTGGTCCTGTATGGTTACTCGATTACTTTTGCCTCTTTTGGTGTTGGTACATGCATAACATAAAAATTGCGGTGGAACTGTGGGAGGGGGCGCCCAAATCATGCCCCCCTCCCACCTCCTCAGAAGTTTAGTAGTCATTTTGTTGGGTGCAATAATCAAAAACAAAGAAAAATCAAATAAGCAAAAGTTATTGATACTTAGCTCCTTTATAATGGAAGTGATTGCTTTGACGAAACGAACAAGCTCCCCGTATCTCCGCAACAGCAACAAGGCAAAATTTTGGAAAATAGAGTGAGTCACGTGTTCAACACGCTGTCCTTAAGACATTAGCGCCCGGCTACACTCAAGAGTGATGCCATAGCCCTCACAGGACGGATATCTCCAGGATAAAACACCCTAATACACCTACTACTAGCATATGTAGTAGATGCTCAACTTGAGCTTGGCAACTCCGAAAAAAACCGTTAAGGAAAATCGCGAATGCTTAAAAACCGCTATAAAATATTTTCCCTTAGGGGTCCCTCTAAAATATAGAGCAACCCCTTTTCCCATAGATTTTACAAAAGTAGTGAATTTCTTTATATAATTGACAAATACAACTTAAGAAGAAAAACTCCCCGATGTGGGACTAAAAGCTTTATATAGTTTCTTAAAACTACTAAAAATTGGAAACTCCACGATGTGGGACTAAAAAGTTTCATTCACAAAATAAAACAATAAATTATAATTTTTTATTAAAACTTTAAAAAATTATTTTTTTATTAATCGTTTTCCAACAATCCCCCACATGAATGAAAACTCAATAAAACATGAAAACACAGATAGGTCTTGGTAAATAAACATCCCAACCTCACGATCCAAACAGACTGATCGTGCAAGTGTTGAAATCATACTAGTCATTTCTACGTCCTCTCCCTCACACAATAGTGTGTTGACCCCAAGGTCATACTATGGATTGCATAAATCATAATAGTATTGAGAGCTTTCATATTTAATTCTCACATGGTGAGACTATAGGTATCTTTCACCAAAGTGAAAAAGCATGAACTAGTGAACCCTTAGTGACCTTTAGGTCCTAAGTTCCAGTAATACCAAAACCATCAAAATGAAAATCACATAAAAAACGCAGGAAATACCATTTTAGGCAGAGGTGTCCATGAGGTCTTGAACCTTTGCTTAGTGAGATATTAACAGAATTACTTGCTAGAGACAGTGAACTATGTCTTGAACTGCTAGCATTTAATGTAATTCGTGATAACAACCACGGGTGATATCTCCAAGATTGCTGCCAAGCTCGTGCCGTTTTGTCCGTTTTGGCCCTGGACGTATCCTGTTTCTCAGAATGCTCTAGAGAATCAGCTCATATTCTCACAGGAAGCGACCCACTTCCTCATTCAGATAGGTGAGTTTCCATAAAGAGTGTTACTGCTACACCCCACTTCAATCTTAAATTGAAACTATAGAACTCATTAAGACTTATTAAAAAGTCATCCTCCACATGCAGTCACACTATCACGTCTACACCATAGGGAAGGGACAGAGAATGAAAATCTCTGATAGTGTTTACCTTTACCCACCACAAATTAGTTGTCTCATTCGAAACCTTGATCATGGGATCTCCAGTCAGCA
Source organism: Papaver somniferum (assembly GCF_003573695.1). Taxonomy (NCBI): domain Eukaryota; kingdom Viridiplantae; phylum Streptophyta; class Magnoliopsida; order Ranunculales; family Papaveraceae; genus Papaver; species Papaver somniferum. The sequence goes on along the minus strand of NC_039366.1, from coordinate 1,737,886 downwards.
AGGTTGAGTATCCTTCATGGCAAGTTTAATATATGAGCTTAAGCCCCAACCCCCTCGATGCATTTTTAACTATCTCTTTGTACAAACCTTTCGTCAAAGATTGCGCGATATTCTCCTTGGACTTTATCCAATCAATGGAAATAACGCCGATTGAGATTAGTTATTTCTTAGCTTTAACTATTATAGCTTGGCTAACACAATGTATAGATATAGCTGGCACAGGCCTATGCCAAAGAGGAATGTCTTCTAAAAATCATCTTAGGCACCCGGCCCCCTCTCATGCTTTATCTAACGCAATACTCTCAGATTCCATAATCAATTGAGCGATATGTTTGTTTGGAAATCTTCCAACAACAAACCCACATGTTAGAGTGAAACCATATCTACTCGTAGACTTAGACTCCTCTGAGTCAACTATCCAGTTTGCATCATAAAGTCCCAAGGACAACAAGATACCTTTCATAAATCAAAAGAGTATTTTAGGTACCATAATACTCTACTCAGTGCATCTGAATTCTCTTGCTCTGGACTACAATTATATCCACTTAACTTACTCACAATATAGGCAATGTCTGGACTCTTACAGTTCATTAAATTCATCAGACATCCTATAACTTTTGAGTATTCAAGTTAAGATACTCCACTACCCTTATTTTTCTTGAGACTACAAGAATAATCGTACGAAGTACAAGCAGGTTTACAATCAGACTGATTGTATCTCTTAAGCACAACTCAACATAATGAGAACGACTAAGACTTATAAATGTTTGATTATCTTCTAATCCTCATCCCTAATATTACATCAAAAGGGCCCAAGTCTTTCAAGTCAATGTTCTCATTCAGTGCATGTTTTTAGTGGAATTGATCACATCTATGTTTGTATCAAGCATATCATCAACATACAAGCATACAATTACACAGACATCCTTAACAAGTTACTTGTAGACATACTTGTCAGATTCATTAATTTAAATCCACTATCCATTATCACATGATTAAATTTTCCATGTCACTGTTTACGTGCTTATTTGAAAACCATACAAAGATTTTTCAAATTACAAACTTTGTATTCACAACCTTTCACTACAAAGTCTTCAGGTTGATCTATGTAAATTTCTTTACCTAATTCACGGTTTTAGAAAAAGCTGTCTTAACATCCATCTGATGTATCTCTACGTTCTTTATGGCAGCAATAACAATTAGTATCTCAACGGAAGTAATTTCCGTCACAATTGAATTAGAATCAAGGAAATCTACACCTTCTTTTAGTTTATAGCCTTTAGCTACCAACTTAGCTTAATATTTTTCCACAGTTTCATCTACCTATCGTTTCCTCTTAAAGACTCATTTACATCCCATGGTCTTACAACCTGGAGGTAAACTAGAAAGCTCCCAAGTCTGGTTCCAACGGACTGAGTCCATTTCACTAAATGAAGCTTCTTACCAGAATGGGGTTTCAGTAGATATTAAGGCTTCTTTACAAGTCTGTGGCTCAGACTAAGCTAGGCATGTTATGAAGTCGGTTTCATAAGAAGTCTCAAGTCTAATTATTTTACTTCTCTTAGGCTCAACATCAACTTCATCTTCCTTTAAAATAAGTTCTGACTATTTGAAGATAAATCTAGGGGATCAACAACACATCTCTAATGAGGTACAGGTTTAGAATAAAACATGTTCAAAGAACTCAGCATCCCTAGATTCCGTAATAATATTCACACCAATGTCAGAAAAAATCAGAACACACAACCAAAAATCTATTTGTAGAAGTATACTCAATATACCCTATACGAAAACACAATCAACATTTTTGGTTTCAATCTAGTTCTTTTAGGAAGAGGAATTACAATCTTAGTCAAACGCCCCCACACTTTGACACATTCATAAGAAGGTCATCTACCGTTCCATAAACCATATGGAGTTTCATCTGATTCTTAAAAGGGTACTTTATTCAGGATATACTAGTTAAGAGGACTGCCTCCCCACAAGGCCGCAGGTAATCCTGAACTAATCAACATGGAAATTATCATCTCCTTAAGGATACGGTTGTTATGTTCAAGGCTTCTAATTGGTTTCCAACTTCAAGTTTATACATCTTAAGGCTTCTAAGGCGTCATCCTTATCCTAAGCAAGTATACAAGATAGTACCTCGTACAATCATCTACGGAAGTTATAACCATCTTTTACCACAGTGGTTTTGGGTTGAACTCATGTCAACTAGGCCTAACTGAATTAATTCTAAAGGCTTAGAATTACTCTGAACATTTGTGCTAAAAGATTTTATAGCATATTTTGATTCTTCACAGATTTCACTTTTGTGTTCAAAATCCAAACTAAATTTGGGTACGAAGCCTATGCTAGCCAGTTAAGCATTGACTTATAAGTTTACGGTTCCAAGTCTACCACGTAAAACAATCAATCACACAAAGATATCACAAGAATCAACTACGTTCACATCATCAGTTTTTCCGTTAAGCTTATATAGACCCAAAGTCCTATAACTCTTGCTTAAAAAATCACTGCCTAGTTACAACAAGTTTTCCAGATTCAATTAAGATCTTAAATATTTTTCCATCTACAACAGAACAAGATACAAGATTTTCGCATATGCTCGGAACATGAAAACTTCATTCAATGTGAGAATATTACAGATATGAGCTTCTGCTCGACCTTTTCCTTTTATGCAACCTCTATTGCATATGAGTTACTCAATAAGAGTTTCTCGACATCCCCTATCCTATGATAGGAGGTGAATAGGTCTCTGTTTCAACAAACATTCTTGGTGGCTCCAGAGTCCACCTACTGGTCTCTCACATTGGTTATTAAAATAACTTCCGACATCATGCCACCAAACTCGTTCTAGTTTGTTTCAACTAAATTAGCATTAACTTTCTACTTATTAAGGTTTTTATGTTGTCTACAATTTACTGCCGCGTGGCCAGAAATTTTACAAACATAACACTCACCCTTAACTAAAGTAATTCCGGATTCAGGTTTATGAAATATACCTTTATCATGAAGACCATGCTTAGAGTTGCGTTCGATGTTCTCACCTTTGCCATCTTTGGAAGATTTGTTTCCAACCACATGCGGCTATTAGCCATGTCCCTCGGAGATGACACCTTATTCACAAATCACAATTCCAAATCAGAAAGTAAAATATGAGTTTTGAAGATAACATCTATATATACAAACTTCGTTTGAATCAGCGTTTCAAAAAAACTCATGGTTACCCCACAAAAATTAATTTAGTTAACAACAATTTTCTGCTCGTCAGAATTTTTCAGAAACGTTTTTCTGTTTTGTAAAATATCAAAAAAATACTTTTACAACTCGAAAAATTCTGAAATTTTATGCGGGTAACTATAAGGATGTCTACTACGTTGTGTCAAAAGGGTTAATCGAAATTCCTTCTAGATTAAAAGATAAAATTGAAACTCTACAGCTGACCAGAAATTCGTTTTTGTTTTTTCACTCCACAATTAACATCCATGATTCACAAACCAATCAATCGTTTTCGATTATTACAAATGTTAATGTCTTAAGATTGTTGGGTGCAATAATAAAAAACAAAGAAAAATCAAATAAGCAAAAGTTATTGATACTTAGCTCCTTTATAATGGAAGTGATTGCTTTGACGAAACGAACAAGCTCCCCGTATCTCCGCAACAGCAACAAGGCAAAACTTTGGAAAATAGAGTGAGTCACGTGTTCAACACGCTGTCCTTAAGACATTAGCGCCCGGCTACACTCAAGAGTGATGTTATAGCCCTCACAGGACGGATATCTCCAGGATAAAACACCCTAATACACCTACTACTAGCATATGTAGTAGATGCTCAACTTGAGCTTGGCAACTCCGAAAAAAACCGTTAAGGAAAATCGCGAATGCTTAAAAACCGCTATAAAATATTTTCCCTTAGGGGTCCCTCTAAAATATAGAGCAACCCCTTTTCCCATAGATTTTACAAAAGTAGTGAATTTCTTTATATAATTGACAAATACAACTTAAGAAGAAAAACTCCCCGATGTGGGACTAAAAGCTTTATATAGTTTCTTAAAACTACTAAAAATTGGAAACTCCACGATGTGGGACTAAAAAGTTTCATTCACAAAATAAAACAATAAATTATAATTTTTTATTAAAACTTTAAAAAATTATTTTTTTATTAATCGTTTTCCAACACATTTCATTCTTGCTTTCTTTCGGTGGTGAATGGCCTGAATGAGAAAGGGCACTCACCTATCAAACTATCTACAATCTTTAAATTGGTAGGACACCAGCACCGAAGGTGGTTTGTCACTTCATGTGATGTGTGCATTGAGACGTTAAAAAACACATCATCTTTCTTTAATGGGTCTCAATTCTCAATCCCAAGAAAAGTTCCTTCTTTTTTTTTTTTTTTTCATTCCAAAGATTCTTCTCCATTATTTCGATTAATTATCCAACAAGCTCTTATCCAAATTTGGCTGAGAAGACGCCTTACAACTGTTCGCCAGAACTTTTTTTTTTTTTTTTCTTTACGAGAGAACACTGGGTGGTAACCGGAGAAACAAGGAAGAGGAAAGGGTCTTAAGCAAAGCTACAACAAGAAAACACTAAACTGTGGAAAGACTGATCAGTCTTTCCACAGTCTAAAAAGAGGACAGAGTGTCGGAAAGAAAAACAAAGACATAAGCAAAACAAGTTCCCTAATAAGAACATATTTTCACTTCATTTCATTTGATGAAGATGAAATTCAAACCCGTTGATGATTTACATTATGGAATGCGCCAAATTGTAGTTGTAATATAATGGACAATAAAAGACCAGCCGATCTGCTCCTTTCTTTTTGAGAAACTAAAACATGCATTGTCCAAATACGCGATATTCATTACAAAAAGCGTCAGCAGATCAAGAAAAAAAATACACAAAAAAAAAACCGCCCCTCACAAACAGGGACGGAGGCAGTAAGAGTCAAATGGGGTCCGTCAACCCCACTGATTTTTGAAATTTGGTTAGATTAGGCTTGGTTTGTTCGTAAATATTGCATCCTGGGGGTAAATATGATTGAAAAATTTAGATTATATGGCTAACGGGGTCAAACAATCTTTTCTTGCTAATGGGGTCAAAGGATCAAACTAACTAACTGATATAAAATGATATATTCTGTAGTTGAGATTAGAAAAACTTTCTTTAGTTGATCTTAAACTTTCTGTTGCTAATTGTGATTATAAAAACTGTGACAATTTAAAAGATAACAAGCAAATTATCGTTCTTTTGTCTGTAGTTGATTCAAAAATGCGATACTCCATGAGGCCAGAGTAAGAGCATCGGAACTCATCCATCTCAACAACTGTGTTTTCTATTCGAATTTACAATATGTATAATCCATAAATACTTATCCAATCCACTTCTCTTACGATGTTTTCGAGCATCCGAGCTAGCTGAATTTACTTCTGAATTAAGACATTATGGAATCTAAAAACATACTCTCATAAAAGACGATGAGATGGATTCCGATGTATTAATGGAGTTAATAAAACTCCGGGAGCACTTGCACTAAAAGTGAAATGCGACTAAAAAAAAGAAATTTGCTGCTATCAAAAAAAAAAAAAAAAATTGACCCAGAGTCGAAATGTCTTGGCTCCGTCACTGCTGACAAACCACTCATGTAGGTCTCCTGGGGGGCGGGGTCCATTGGGACCCACAAATAGGAAAAAAAAGAAAAAATAAGAATAAACTGTGAGAGGTAGTTTTTACCTAGTTTGTTTTCTCGGTCCGTAGAGAAGCTTTGTATTCATAAAGAGGTAAATTGTTAATGCATCATCGATAAGGTCCAACGGAGGATGTACCAATAATGCATCATCACGCATCTGTGAACAGTGAATACCTATGAAATAAAGGATAACGACAAAAACGATCACATTTCACTGTACTACAATGCAAAATTGCATATTTTTCATCAATTATTTCATACTTTTACTGAAAAGCCAAAAATTTGCAGGTGACGAACGCACAAAAACTTGCAGAGATCATGAGCAATATCATTAGCTCATCACCAGACAAATGAGAATAAAGATCGAGTAAACTCCCCACCAACAGTTTTGATATCCTGGGTTATCATAGACTTAATCTGATTATTGTTTTCAAGAGCGATGTATTATTAACCCTACAACTTTGATGTTGATTTTTAACTTCTTCTATCTAGGATCCATTTTCAAGTAGCTTTTTGTGTTAGTGATGGTGGCCCCTTAACTTCTTCTATCCATTTTTTTGTGGCCGGGATACTAATTTGTGATGCAGGGCATACTACAATTCCAGAAGATTCTGCTTAGAGATTTGGTTTCCATGGTTTCCGAGTTTCAGTCTTTCTTATTTTTAGGATTCTTTTAGATTTCCTTTTAGTTTTCTGTTTCCTAGTTTAGTTATTCTTCAAGCCTATATAAAGGCTAGATTAAGTCTTGTAAGATCTATCTATTACTCAATCAAATTATTAAACACAAAACTTATCTTTCTCTTCTTGCTTGAATTCTCTTCTCTTCTTGCTTATAGCAATCTAGCATTGCTTTCTTTTACCTTGTTCCACATTAGTTGGTATCAACCGCTTAGTTTTAGGTTTTCATCCTATACTTGATCCTTTACATCGCTTCCGCAACACCTTTCAGTCCTTTTTTAGTTCCTTTTCGTATACAAAAAAAAAAAAAAAAATGACTGCTCAACCAGTTACTCTAGCAGCAATCGAAGCTCTCATCAAATCTCATACCGAGATTTTGGCAAAAAACATTACTGAAGCTCTTGAGAAGTCCATGGAGGACAAATTAGGGTTAAGAGATACCAAGCTTGAAACCATGCAGAATCAACTTTTGAAGGTTGCAAAACATATAAATCTAGATTTGGATATGCCTGAGCTTGTAGACTTAGAAGGAAAAACTAAAGAAGATATACTTCAGTTTTTACAGAATGATGAAGTACCTGAAGATGTATTGCGTACTTTAAACATTAAGAAACCGTATGAAGGTTCATAGGTCATTCAAAGAAGAATAGTTTCTCCTGCACTTGACAGTGATGATGAAGATGAACGTGAGAACGATCTAGAGAAGAATTGGATTGAAGAACGACGTTTAAAAACTGGTCACAACCCTTACAGTTCTTTACCAGAATATAAACTAAAAGCTGATATTCCCAACTTCTCTGGAAATTTTCGTATTGAAGAACTAACTGATTGGTTCTTTGAGGTAGAAGCTTTTTTCGAATTCATGGAAGTCCCTGAAGATTCTAAGGTTAAACTTGTGACATACAAACTCAAAGGAGGAGCTGCAGCTTGGTGGGATAAGATCTGTGATGATCGTAGAAACGCTAACAAACCGAAAATACGTACTTGGAAACGTATGAAAACTTTGATCAGGGATAAGTTCTTACCTAGAGACTTTATGCAGCAACTTTTCATCAAATTACAAAACATTCAGCAGGGGGCACGAACTGTTGAAGAATATGTGTCATATTTTTATAATTTGGTCGCACGAAATCAACTCAAAGAATCTGAAGAACAGTTAGTTGCAAGATTCATTGAGGGACTGAATAGATTAATACAAAATGGTATGACTCATTCAGTTTTTACTATGGTCGAAGCTGTGCAGCAAGCTATTAAGATAGAAAATCGTCTTATTCGTTCTTCTAGGATTTATCCATCCAGACAAGGGCGTTATCAAAATACTTACAGGGGTACCAATTCAACTCAAAACCTTTCTCCAGATACTGTTTTGAATATTACCAGGCCTCCTTATGATGATGTTAGCCATTCACATCGACAACCTAGCCATATTGTGCCCTATACTCCACCTCTGGCTACACCTATCTTAGTCAATCCAGTTGATCTTCAGCCGGGTTAACAGTCTCAGTCTATGCAACCAACTCCTTCTACTACAGGGAATCGGTTTCATAACAGGCAACAACAATTTCCACCGCAACAGCGAGCTAATAATGCTTATACAAAATTTCGTGGAGATAAGTGCAATAAATGTCAGCAATCGGGGCACACTTCTAGTGATTGTCGGAAATTCAATGCTTTGATTGGTGAACCTCAGTTCATTAATGAAGTCACTGGTGCGCTTAATGAGTTCGAAGATGAAGACTCACCTGGTGATGACGACGAGTTTGTTGGGATGATTCGTCCAATATTTCTTACTCAACAATGCAAGTCTCAGAGACATAGTATTTTTAAATCAAGATGTTATATTGGGGGTAAAATCTGCAAGATGATAATTGATAGTGGCAGTGTGGATAATTATATTGCTGATCACGTAGTTAAGAAGCTTGAACTACCAGTAACTTATCATCCAGAACCTTACACCGTAGGATGGGTTAATGCCTCTAGCACACAGAAGATTACTCTGCAGTGTTATGTGTCATACTCTTTTGAGGGTTACGAAGACACAGTTCTATGTGATGTCATTAATATGACGGAAACCCATCTTCTTCTTGGCAGACCTTGGCAATACGATCTTCACGCGGTTCACAATGGATTCCAGAATACTTACACTTTTGTTCATAATGGGAAAACAAAGGTTCTTAGTCCATCCAATTCCACTTCAAACTCTTGTGCGCAGATTGATGCTGTCGTAGCCACTGTTATTCGTTCTTTGCACCCACAACATTCTTTACATTCCCGTGAAGATTCTAAGCCTATGATTGAGTTGCCTGCAAAGGTGGAGCCCTTATTATTTCAATATAATGTTTTATTTCCAGATGAACTACCAACTGCATTACCTCCTTTACGGAATACTCAACACTGCATCGATTTTATTCCTGGAGCCTCTTTACCACACTATCGCTTGAGTCCTGCTGAGCATGAGATATTACAGGGACAGGTAAATGATTTTCTTACAAAGGGTTTAATACGACATAGCAACAGTCCTTGTGCCAGTCCTGCCTTCTTGGATAGTAAAAAAGACAATGGATGGAGGATGTGTATCGATTGCAGAGCATTAAATCGCATCACCATTCCTTATAGATTTCCGATCCCGCGTATTGATGATATGATTGATTTACTGTCGGGCTCTATTATTTTCACTAAGTTGGATTTACGCAGTGGTTACCACCAAAAACGCATTCGAGGTGGAGATGAGTGGAAAACAGCATTCAAGACACGTGAAGGTTTATATGAATGGCTGGTCATTCCATTTGGGTTATCTAATGCACCTAGTACTTTTATGCGACTTATGAATCAGGTTCCCCTACCCTTTCTCAGTAAGTTTGTTATTGTGTATTTTGATGACATACTAATTTTTAGTCGCAGTGAGCCAGAACACCTACAACATCTTTCACAAGTGTTTCAAGTTCTTGCTGACAACTCTTTATATGTTAATTTGAAGAAGTGTACCTTCATGGCTTCTTCAGTAACATTTTTGGGATATGTGATTTCTACTGATGGTATTCATGTCGATCCTTCTAAAGTTCAAGCAATTGAAGATTGGCCAGTTCCTACTTCTATTCGTGATGTTCGTAGTTTTCATGGTTTGGCTTCTTTCTATCGAAGATTTGTGAAGAACTTTAGCTCTATTTCTGCACCTTTGACTGACTGTCTCAAGAAGGAGAAGTTTGAGTGGACGGAAGCAATGGATAAAAGCTTTATTCTTCTTAAAGAAAAGCTTTGTACGGCACCAATTCTTGCACTTCCAAATTTCAACAAGCCTTTTGAAATAGATTGTGATGCATATGTTGTTGGTATTGGTGCAGTATTATCACAGGAGGGTCATCCAATTGCATATTAAAGTGAGAAGAATTCAGATGCACAAAAGAAATGGTCTACATATGAATTAGAGTTATTGGCTCTTGTTCAATCTCTTAAGCAGTGGCATACTTATCTTATACATAGGGAATTTGTTGTCAACACTGACAACCATGCTTTGAAGTTTTTGAATACTTCTGCTAAAGTTAACAGAATGTATGATCGATGGCTTTCCACACTCAACAAATACACTTTCTCCGTGAGACATAAAAGTGGAAAATTGAATCAAGTTGCTGATGCCTTAAGTAGAAGCAGTCATCTATTAACTACAATTCGTAATGAGAGTTATGCATTTGACTATATCAAAGACATTTATCCAGAAGATGAATATTTTGGCAAACTATGAGATCAATGCAGTTCTCAAACTCATGGGGTTGATGATTTTCTTATACAAGAAGGTTTTCTTTTTAAAGGGAATCGATTATGTATTCCTCAAGGGTCTTTACGTTTACAGCTTATGCGAGAATTACATGGCAGTGGTCTTGGTGGTCATTTTCGGAGAGATAAAACCATTGCCCTGATTGAAGAAAGATATTTCTGGCCATCTTTGAAACGTGATGTACAAAAGTTCGTACAAAAATGCATGGTCTGTCAGAGAGCAAAGGGTACAATTCAAAATACCGGGTTGTAAACTCCTTTACCAGTTCCTGATGCACCTTGGGTTGATATAAGTATGGATTTTATACTTGGTTTACCTCGTACTGCTAGAGGTAATGATTCTGTTATGGTCGTAGTTGATCGTTACTCTACAATGGCTCACTTCGTGGCTTGTAAGAAATCAACTGACGCTTCTAATGTTGCTTCTTTGTTCTTTAAAGAAGTAGTAAGATTGCATGGGGTTCCAAAGTCTATCACTTCTGACAGAGATACCAAATTTTTGAGTTATTTCTGGAAAAGTTTATGGATGCGCTTAGGCACAGTTCTACAATTCAGCACAACTTCACATCCGCAAACTGATGGACAGACTGAGGTTGTTAATAGATCACTTGGGAATTTGATTAGAGCTATATGCCTGGATAATAGTAAGAAGTGGGATGTGTTATTTCCACATATGGAATTCGCTTTCAACACTTCTGTGAATCGTTCTACTGGGAAAACTCCATTTGAGATTGTGTACTCTAAAGTACCTAATCATACTCTTGATTTGGTAGCCTTACCCACCACACAGAGTACAAACACTGCAGCCGACTTTTTTGTAGACAAAGAAACTGAATTACATAATAAAGTAAAATCTAAACTGGAGAAGTCCAATTCTAAATATAAAGAGGATGCTGATAAACACGAGAGGTTTAAAACCTTCAAGGAAGGGGAGCTCGTGATGATACATCTAAGAAAAGAGAGATTTCCATTGGGTACTTATAACAAAATCAAGATGGAGAATATGGTCCTTTCAAGGTTTTAAAGAAGATCAATGATAATGCTTATGTTATTGATCTACCAAATGATTGGAATATCTCCAACACATTTAATGTTCAAGAGATTTTTACGTTTCATGGTGACAATGAACTTCTGGTTTGTTTGGACAACTCGAGGACGAGCTTTACTCTAGAAGGGGGGACTGATGCAGGGCATACTACAATTCCAGAAGATTCCGCTTAGAGGTTTGGCTTCCATGATTTCCTAGTTTCAGTCTTTCTTATTTTTAGGATTCTTTTAGATTTCCTTTTAGTTTTCTGTTTCCTAGTTTAGTTATTCTTCAAGCCTATATAAAGGCTAGATTAAGTCTTGTAAGATCTATCTATTACTCAATCAAATTATTAAACACAAAACTTATCTTTCTCTTCTTGCTTGAATTCTCTTCTCTTCTTGCTTATAGCAATCTAGTATTGCTTTCTTTTACCTTGTTCCACATTAATTTGTCATGTACTTTCTGTGTAGGACCTGTTCAGCTGTTTTGTTACCTATACCACTCGCGTCTGGTTAGCTATGAACGAAGAAGCATCGACAGTTACTACTCTTTTTCATTTGGTATTTGATAAACAATTTTGATCTCTTAATTAATCTTTTTCAAAATCCATCAACTTAATGTCTCTTTTGTTATCTTCGGTCGGGAACCGATAACCCTTTCACTAAGTGTCATGTTCATTTTTCTAAGATTATAGAGTACAGACCCGAGTCTCTGACCGGTAAGAGTCAGGCTCCTGATCAATTGAGCAAGCCACAGTTGGTTATCTCTCGCAGTTTGTCTATGGAGATTAACCATTTCATTTTGTTGTTCATGTTCACCTCTTGGTGACTGACTAGTCCGTACAAAGCACTACCGGCCCATATACATAATCGTAGAGAGTCCACGATCCCTCAAAAAACTAAAATGATTACTGAGTCTCGTACTTAAGATCATATTTAAGGTCTGTAGATTGAGAAATGTTGTAATAGAGGCAGTCCTGAAAAGGTTATTTAATTTCATTGGAAGGGAATTATATATAAGGAGTCCTCCTCTATCACTAACATTAATAAATCAACCCTTAACAACTCAACACAGTTTGCTGAAATAATTTTCTTGATTTAACAAAAAAATCAACATAGATTAAGAAGAAAACACATGACTAAGTAGGCATGTAATGGTTATGACAACCACACACATATCCTACCTTTTATTTTTACAATAACAACATAAAGATAGAGATCATCACATTGATGATTAACACAGTAGAAACATGGAGACTGACTGACTTTAACTAGCATTTGCAGTCAGAACCACATTTGCAGTCGGAACCGCACTTGCAGCTACCAGAACCGCAACCACCTCCTTCAGCTCCCATCTCTGAACCAGCAGAGAATCTACACCACAATTATTGCAGTAAATAAAACATTAAGAGAACAACCCATCCATGTATAAAGAAACAGGATAAGTCGAATTGATTGGATATAAAGAGAGAGAGAGAAGACATACGATTGTTGAGGAGCAACTCCAAAGATGAGGCTCTGGGTGTTGGAGGTCTCAATATCTGGGTACATGCCGCACCTATAATTAAAACAACCCATGTTTTAGAATTCTAAAACTTTTCAAGGAAAATAAGGGAATTAACAAAGTTTTAGTGATCAAACAGATGACATAAACCAGAATTAGAGGAAATTTGATGAAAGCAATTACCCGTTACAGCTGCTACCGCAGCCGCAGCTTGGTCCACACCCGCACTTTCCTCCGCAGCAAGACATGATTAGTAAAAGAAGATGAAAGGATGAAAAACTAGCTTGAAGAGTTTGCAAAGAGAACAGAGGATTGTTTTGATGGAATTGAGTGAGTTTCATATGTTGGTAGTAAGGTCTATTTATAGTGAAGGTGAACAAAGGGAGTGATAACCATCACCGTACACGTGTCCACTACTATTAGGATGTTGGACATGTTTTCTTCTCTACCTCTCATTTTTGAGAGCACCGGACTAATAACTTTATTATGTTCCAAAATATCTACATTACTGCTACGTGAGAAGGTGGGTTATGCATAGAACTCTTGTGGTGGAACTGATCTGGGAAAGGTTAGGGGATACCTACCGCATGTCTCCGATCCACGGTAGTGATTCAGTCACGACGGGACCCTATGCTATAATCTTAAGTACAAAATTGGTAATAATGAAGATGGATCGGTTCATCACTTTAATGTGCATCGAGACTTTAAAACATCTTTTTTTTCCTTTCTTTAAGAAGAGTCTCGATCCCCAAAGGAATTAATGTGTCATCTTCTTCATTGATCGCGCTCTTATCCAAAATAGCCTAGGTTAATTAATACTGTAACCTACATTAATACGGTTTGGTCCAATACGGTCCTTTATGGATAACGTAACCTAGATGTATCCATGCATGATTCCTTCCTGTCCTCCATACCCAAGCTTAATGATTCTATGCCTACCGAGATAAGTTTGGACAATTGGACTGCAAAATCATTCGGGGGACATGGTGTTAAATTAGTTGTGATGTCCAGTGGAGCTGGTTAGATGAATTCCCTGCAAACTTCTCAAGGTGAAGTAATCTTTTTTATTATCTCAACTTTTGATTCTATGACAAATTTTCTGACCTTTTAAGTAGTACATTTTTTTGTTGAAGCAGTACATGTAGTACACTACTTGCTGATGCATCATCCATAAGGTTAAACGAAGCACTAATAATGCATCAGTGAATAATAATAATTCACCCCGGTAGCGATGATTTCAGTACCCATATACATTGACACATTGTTGTTTTCGAAGAGTTGACGTTATTATTTTTTGTACATTAGTTGTTTGATTCCAGAGCAGGGAATCTGATTAAGTAGTTGAATCATGAGATAAGATTAATACTAATTATACTGATTTGTTTATTAATTCCACCATTATTTGAGTTTTTTTGTAGTATAATTTTAAATTAACACATGAATTCTTCGCAATCGGTACATCACATCCACCCGCATAAGGTTTGCTAATCCGATGACTTCTAAAGGTGACTTGGTATTTTAGAAATTCGGTTTTGCACGTAAATACTAAGCCTTTCCCCAAAGGCCATTTTATATCATTCATGTCCCTTAATAATGGTATAAAAGAGTACAACATGGCTATGATTTTTAAGACCCTACAGCTTTTGATTATAGCTTTTTTTGTTAGTGGTGGCCCCTTAACGTCTCCCATCCATTCTTTGTAGGACTCGCGGTTTCTTAGAAGATGAACACTTTTTATCATGATTTTTGATTCTGAATGTCTCCACTTCCACATCAGACTTGCCAGACTTGGGCTTCATAATTGTCCCGAGGATAGAACTTGTTTGGAGTTCACTAATTCAGTTTATGAATTGTCACTTGAAAGTTGAAACATAACTTCAAGAGTCTTCAATTTCGAGTTCTACTTGTTTGATATCTTAAAAATGTAACTACGTACTCGGCAAATATCACATAAATACGTTATAACTCAAAATCTGGCACTGTAATCCAAAATCAATCCACGAGATTGTACTCATGATAGAATACCTTCCCAAGACTGCCAAGTCCCTCATTGGAGGGAGGGGGTTTCAATCCACCTTGACATTTGGAATCGTTCTTTTAGAACGATTTTTGTTGGGACCATGGTTTTTCTGGGGGACCATGATCCTATTAGGCCACCTACCCTACAATGTTAAGGGATGTCCTAAAATCAGATGAGATTACTAATTTGGTCCTTACTCTAATTAAATTAACTCTAACCTAATAACTACATCTAACTTAATCTAATACAAAAACTTAAACATAATCCTAATCTAACCTAGCCACACACACAAAAAAAAAATAGTTTTGAGGAACTGTTCTCCTCTTCTTCTTTCATCTTCCCCCATTTCAACATCATCTTCATCGACTAATCGTTGATTCATAAAATTTTCATCGTCGATTAATCAATCGACTATAAGAATGGTTCTTCGAAAGAAAACCAATAGACTCCCAGGAACAGGTCCCCCATTAGGACATCTAGCAAATCAGCCAAGTGATTTTGAGATTCGTAAAGAAGTGGAAGAGCCAAGTGAATCCATAATCCAGTATAATAGACGCAGTAAGAAGCCTGATTCTGCCATGGGACCGATTCGCAGGTATTTTCCAACAAACCCATACTTTTAATTTGATTTTGATTCGTTTAATTGAATAGAAATCATCAAAATAGGGTTTGAATGGAAGTTACAGTGCGTTGTTCGGTTAGGACGAATTTCTCAAAAACCCTAGTTTGTTAACCGAACTTCCTGAAAGGAAGAACACGAAGAACAGTTCGGTTTTATATGATTCAAAACAGGGTCACCGAACTGCCAGTTCGGTTAGTTTGCAAAAAAGCCTAAAACTTTTTTCTAATCGAACTTCACCAGTTTTGCAACAATTTGTTTTTCCACTTGTAACCGAACAGTGCAATTTTGCCCGCTATTTTGAGTTTTTGTGTAACCGAACTGAGCTATCTTGTTCGGTTGGTTCGCATAATATTCTAAAACTATTTAGTAACCGAACTTTACCAAAAAAAAAACAAAACCGAACTATGCTATTTTGCCCTATATATTGAGTTTCAATTTAACCGAACTTGTCCAACTATGTTGTGTTGCATACATGTGGAGTTCGGTTTATTCGCAAAAAACCTTGACAAACCGAACTCTTCAGTATTTGCACACATGTGGAGTTCGGTTTGATCGCAAAAAACATTGACAAACCGAACTCTTTACTATTAGTGACCAATGTTGAGTTCGGTTTATTCGCAAAAAACCTTGAAAAACCGAACTCTTCAGTATTTGCACACATATGGAGTTCGGTGTGTTCGCAAAAAACCTATTCAAACCGAACCTTACGCTGAGAACCCTTATGTTGCATCTGCTTTAGTCAATCATTTATCGGTTAAGCTAATATATTTTGTTTTCTTGATTAGAGGAAAACAACCTTTACTGGAAGATCTGAGAACTCCCACGCCTCGAGGCAAAGTACATTGTGGTGCCGATAAGCGTGGAACCAAAAATGCTAAGTATGGAGGTGGGTCATTACTGGGTGTTGTCATCCAAGATGGTGTCAATAGAGATAATGTTGACAACGTAAGCCAACAAGTTAATGAACATATTGTGGAAGAGATGGGAAGTCAAGAATATAATCAAGGTGGAGAAGATGAACCAGTTCAAGGGGGGGGGGGGAGTGAGGGTGGCGATGATGAGGGTGAAAAAGATGAGGAAGATGGACACAATGATGGAGATAAGGATGAAGATGGATCAGAGGAGGACTCGGATGAAGAGGAACAAGCAGACGTAGTGGTAAAGAGACCTTGAAAGACGCCCTTGTGCTAGATATTCATAAATTCCTCATAAGGATTTGTGTTTCCCGCCAAAGAATCCAACATATGGTACTCCAAGAGATGGCGGGGAGGTATTGATGGCCTACAAAAACTCATGGGCTGCCAAGATCTTTGCGACAAAGGTATGGTTCAATCTTAACCATCAAGATTTAGATTCCTCAGTCGTTTTATTATATTTTGACATATATTGTTCTTTTCTATATATATTAGTATATAAGATATGATGTTGTTTTTTTAGGATCATAAAAATGTTTTTCGTGTTTTGAAACGTCAAAAGAACAAGGTATGGAATATAGAAAATGAGTGTGATGAGGTCCGCTTGGCGGTATTGGATTGTGTACTATGGAACGGGATACAACATGCGCACCAAAAATTTGATGCTGTCACTGTTACTGCATTTGCTGAGAGGGCTTATCCAGAAACGGATACCTTTCATCTACCTTTTGGTGAGATGGCAATAACTCCGGATGATTGTTTTAGAATCACGGCCCTACCAATTACAGGAACAAGTGTTCGAGATGGATAGGATCCCTCGATGAGTTATGAAGTTCTTGAAAAACTAGTCGAAAGGTGTTAAGGATGGAGCGATAAAAAGGCACAATGTGAGTTTAGGCGAGCTAACAAAGAGCCTATGGAATGACACAAATTTTAAGTAACGGCTATTTTTCTTGCCGTTATACACCTCTTTGGTTATAAATATGTGTCTCATAGTTAACATTTTGTCTCAAAATCTTCTAAAAATGGCAGCTCACAGTGCTAAATTTACTCTAGATGGAGATTTCTCTCTTTGCAGAAACTACAAACTATATTATCCAAAGAGAGGTGAAGAACGAAGAATGAATGGTATTATGATTCAAAGTTATTGGGGAAAAATTCATGAGCAATTTTGCTCCGACACAGGAAAACCTCATAACCGTGATCATATAGCTTTGTTACTTCGATTTGATAAGATTAAAGAGAGAATTGTGGAATTTATGGCTTTGTTTCGGATTGTAAGACGGTATCAACTTAGGGGTGAAACAGGCGAGGAAATTCTTTTAACAACAGAAAATGAATGGCGAAGATGGAAGACAAAGAATTTCAAATATGAAGACCATTTCCGCATCCTTGTGCACTTTTTTGTAACGCGTTTTGGATATTAAATGTTATGCAATTTTAGCTTTAGTATCACCCACAACTTTTGTTTGTTATTTTGGTGTTGTATTTTAATTAATTATTGAACTTTTAAGTACCCGAATTAGTGAAAATGCTCTGTCCATAAGAAGTTCGGTTTGTTCGTTATTCTGCGGGATCAACCGACCTGCTAGTTCGGTAATATCTCAAATATATGTATGCCACCGAACTATCTGTTCGGTTAGCACCATAAATTTGATAGGTAACCGAACCTATCACTATAAACCAAGAGTGACTTTTTGTATAAAAGAAAATTATGCAAACACACTATAATACACCCAAATTCCAAAAAACACAATCTTTAATTCTTATGATGATGTTCAAAGCAAACATATTCTAGCTAAGGGTACATTTAATCATCCCCAAGGGAAATTGAACCTTCGTGTATAATTTTGTCTGATTCCTCCAAAGCTTTCCACATCTCCATGTTATGTTCATACATAATGCACCAACCCAACATTGTGTCGGGGTTAAATCCATTACAATAAGAGAATCTTCATATCGGAGGAAATGGACAATTGTCTTCTAACCGAAGGCCTATAAAATGGTTGTGGTTAACGAGCGCAATCACCACTCTCCTACGTCTAAGTTTCTCGACACATATGGTTGTTTTGGGAGTGTATGTGAAACTAGCACCTTTTGAGAAATAGTGAACCACGCAATTGAATGCGTCAGCGATTAAGTGCCCGCATATCGGCATGACCATCCAATGATCCCTTGTGATTGTATGGGCCCCATGGAGACACATTTGAAACCTAACAAATTGAATATTTAGACTAGCATCACCATCGGACAACATTGTCTTGTAAAATTCTGGTTTCTCCTTTAGCTTCATCAACAACCTTTGACGGACATAAGTGATTTGATTATCATCATATAGCTTGGCACCTTGAGTGAAAGGCCCTATTTTTTGTACGACTACATGGAAACCGCAATTACCATCCGGAGGGACGTCATGGGTGGATATGACGTAATCTCTAATGTAAGGAGGTAGCTCTTCCAAGTACCTTTTATCATCAAGAGGTGGTGTATCAATTGGATCCTTTAGATTCACGTCTCGTTGACTTGGTTGGCTCGGTTCCGACGGAGTAGGTTGGGAGTGTAACTTCGGTCCTTTTTTCTTCATATCCCGTTCACTTGACTCGCCTTTTTCAATAATTTTCCTTCCTCTTTTCTTAGAATCTTCTTGGTACTTCGCCGCGGTATAATCATGCTCTGAAGGATCTCTAGTAAAAGGAGTAATTTCAATTTTCCTTTTATCCAACACCTTTGCATATTCTCTAACTTGTTTTTTTGTTTCTTTGGTTTTTGGCCTACCTTTGCCCTTGCCTTTATCCGGTTCTTGCACATTCTCCGAAGTATGCGTAAAAACGATTGGCCACATGTCATCCAAAAAATATTTGCCTTTCGAGTTTGTTCATGTTCCGGTACATTTCGATAACCATTCTTCCCATTTCATTGTCACCAAGCTCTTCTCCGACATCGCCCTTTCGAGGAGGGACAAAACTTAATTGTTGCCAATATGGATCAATGTCGCTTAAAGGGATTATGCCATGTTCATACTTAGCTATCATGTGGCGACAAGGGAGTCCCACAGACTTCCTCATGTTGCAAACACACACCTCATCCGGCTTGGTTCCCCATATGTCGATCAAATTCACCTCAACCATTAACCTCTTAATGCAAGCATGTGAAACATTATAGTGAAGTCCCTTGAACAACCGAAGTTCCGCCATTTTCTTGATGTTACCACCTTAGTCTACAATCTTTTTGTACTTCATGATGCGACTTTTTTGGAACTTCTCTTTAATTCTCTCAATATCGTGTTTGAAGTAACTCTCCATTGCGTTAAACACAACCACAAAATTATCGACACATCCAAAGATATTTTTCTTCAACCGGTGGTGAGCCGATTCTACCAAACTTGTCGCTTGATTCCCAAAGTGTTTATAGTTGTTGGTAAAGGCATAAACGAAGCGCTCTTTGTGTGGTTCCAACCATTGCTCCACCACATACGTTATTATATCCTCCGGATATTCGGGACTAGACCAATGTTCTCTAAATTCGGTAAGATTTAGATAATACTCTTCTTCGGTGAGAGACCAAGTCAATGCCCCTCATTCCCCGGAGAAGGCAACCCATTTAGCGTGATTTATGGTGTATTGTTTATCGAATTCCTCTTTTGCATCCGCTTGTTCATCTTCCGGTAGCTTACTAATCTCTTCCAATCCTTTCCTATTAGGTGGACAAAGTTGAGGCTTGCACCTATTCATCACATTGCACCATATATGAAATGTACAAAGCACATTATGTGCCAATGGGAAGACTTTCTCTATTGCGTTCATCAATGCTACTTCATTGTCCGTCACGATAACCCCGGGGATATCATCATCTCGGTAGATCGCCTTCACTTGTTGTAGCGCCCAAGTGTAACTTGGTTCTTGCTCGTCCTTTAGAAAACAAAAATAAATGGTAAACGGTTACTTCATCGACATACGACCAACAATGTTCAACAATGGCATCTCGTATTTGTTTGTCTTGTAAGTGCAATCCATTATGAGAACTTCATGGAATGATTGAGCCAATTGAAGACTCTTCGGATAAGCAATGAAGAAATGAGTAATTTCTTCTTCCCGACCTACCTTCTTTTGAACCGCGTAGCCTTTCTCTTGACGAGTGAGCCTTGCGGCCATTGAATGTCCTTAAAGATCTTCTGGGCGAGGGTGGTTATGACAACCTACCACATTATCCATAGCTAGAAACCATTTACTCGTTAATTTGCTCTTGTTAAATACTAACTTGAACGGGGATTTAATTTTCTTTGAGCATGTTGTGTTCTTCCTCGTCGTCTTTCCTTTATACACATAACCCTTCCTCTTGTGACTAACATCGGGATCTCCACTTCTCTCACAAACCATTTCAAAACGAGTTTGGCTTTCTTTTCCATTCAAAACTAAGACACACTTGACTCTCTTAGCATGTTCTCTAGCCCAATTCTTCGCATCAATAGGCAAGTCAAATACCAACTCATTAGTATAGTGATGAGATGTATCTTCGTACAACATACCAACCGGAGAAGGTTGATCATGCATTGGTATAAGTTGGCATTCCATCTGCAAGAAATATAACAACATCAATTAGAATTACATTAGAGTTCGGTTACATAAAAATTTTATCGCAAAAACTGAACTCTAAGTTCGGTTCATAAGAAAAAGTTGAAATGTAACCGAACTAAACACTGTAACTTTTGATTTTTTTTTCTGAGTTCGGTTGTTTACGCTTTTGTTTCAAGTTTGCGAAACAACCGAACTTAACACATTTAGTATACTCTTATATTATGTCAAGTTCGGTTAGCTAGTTCGTAAACATGCAGTTTGCGAAACAACCGAACTTTGTACACTAATTTAACTCTTATTTGTACGTAAGTTCGGTTAGTTATGGTTAATTGGTTGCGAACCAACCGAACTTTGTACACTAAGTTAGATCTAATTTTTACGTAGAGTTCGGTTTGTTAATTTGTTACGAACTAACCGAACATAACGCTGGTAATCCTGGAAACTTCCATTAACGGTGAGTTCAGTAACCTGCGTGTTTGGACCAAGTAACCGAACTGCACTTTCAGCCGAGTTCGGTTGCTTGCTCATCATGCGATGGAACCGAACTACACATTCAGGAGAGTTCGGTTACATCTTCTTCACAGAAGGTAACCGAACCGTCCCAAATCCAGTTGAAAATTTTAGATTTTTAGGAAAGTTTTGACCAATTCAACATACATTATCCAAGTTTGGAGCATACCTAGGGCTGCACATACTCCGGTACGGTCCGGTTCTCTTATGGAACCGGTCCCTGTACTTGGTGTTGACCGGTACCTCATTTTGAGGACCGGTACCTGTACTTGTACCTGGAGTTGTACCGGTCCTCCGGTACCGGTCCGGTACAAGACCGGTACCGGGTTTTTTACCTGAAAAATATTACAAAATATAATACAACATTTCCATAAGTTCAATGTTCAACAATCCAAAATAAGTTCAGGTTGCATACATATTTAAGTTCAACATTTTGCATAACTTCAAAACAACAATCCAAAATAAGTTCATAAGTTCAGTTTGCCAAAAAGTAAAAACAACATTTCCACTACCATATAAGTCTGTCTACGACAAGTCGACAAGAAATAATGGATGGCTGCACAGCCTGCACTTGCAAGTTGCAATCCTAGGCCACAAATCTGCACTTTCCCCTCCAATAAGGCCATTGATTGGATAGGACAACCTCAACCTGTGTGTATTACAAGTTTACAACCAGTTCAAAACAAATAGCAAGCAAATACATAAGAAGTTCATAACTACAGTTGAATTTGTGCAGATTGAATATTTTCAGTCCATTCATTTCCATACATTACATATTCTCATACACACCCCAATACTTATTGTACTTGGAAAACATACAGTATACATACTCAATATTATCAACAAATCCAAGTTAGGAAATACCTCCAGTGAGACATACACATAGTGATACTGTCATACATACTCATACAAGAAAGATACAACTAATTGCAAAACCATTCATAGAATCACAGTTAATTAGTTATCACTTATCACACAGTAGTACAGAGTACAATCAATCTATGTATTCATTATAACATATTAACATGTATTGCTCAATCAATATGAATTCTCAAACCCTAAATTGATCTCAAACTCTCAATCAATGTCAAACCCTAAATCATTTACATCAACAAGGTTAATCTCATAAGATAGATTGCTCAATTAGAAGAACAAGAATAAGTAAAGACTGTAAAGTACCTTGGAAACAAAAAGGTTTAGATTGAATCTGATAGACGAAGAAAAAATTGGTATCCTTGGCAGTCACCACTTAACCTGCGTGAGTATAAACACTAGGGTTAGTTGATTAGTCAAGCGATAGCTACTTAAAATCGTTTACAATTCCTAGGGTTTCCTTTTGTTGAAACAGAAAGGAAATCGAAAAGATTACCTGATTGATTGATAGCTACTAACTAGTAAGACTTGAATCACTTGATGATGATCGTGAATTGGTGATTTCCTGATTGATTGGTGAGGGTAGTCGTAGTTACTCAGAGATGAAGAGGCTGCTCTTCATAGCTTCACTGCTTCAGAGAGAAAAAAAACGAAGAAGAAAGAAAACTGAGAGTGAGAGAGTTACCAGAGTTAGCGATTAGTATTAGGGTTATCTATATTGGACGGATAGGATTAAAACTAGTTAGGATCTTAACGGCTGAAATTAAACGGTACATATGGGCCGGTTCCTACCGGTACTCCCCCTAGAACCGGTGTCTGTACCGGTCTAGACCGGTTCTCAACTTCCAGTACCGGTGTATGTACCGGCTAGACCGGTTCCGGTCCGGTACCGGTTCGGTATTTCCGGTTCCACTCCGGTCCAGGTCCTCCCAACCGGTTCTTGTGCAGCCCTAAGCATACCTGGACACCCAAATACTCTCCTACGATTGTGGTTGATAAAATCCATCATATTCATCTTGAGATTGAGTTTGGGGATTAATAGAATCACCACCTAAGAATAACTCATATCCGGATGATTGTGAAGATTAACCAATATTCTAGGAGAGGATGGAGATGAAGAATCAGATGAGTCTTCATCACTTGAATACCCAAAGTTAGTGAATTGGAAAAAAAATTTTATTTTCCATGTTTTTCTCCTTCATCTTCTCTAACTTTACTCTCTCAATAGTTCTACTCATCTAATAAAAAACCCATCTTTTAATTTAATCTCACTAATTAATTTTAACTAAATCATGACCTAAAATTAATTATGAGGGTAATTTAGGTATTAATATAAATATCTAGATATGGGGTGACCTAGGTTTACTTCTAATGTCTTTACCCAAAATAAAACCATGGTCCCCCAAAGAAACCATGGTGCCCAAAAAATCGTTCTTCATTTATTTAACTGCACCTTGGTCTATGTAGCTGCAGGAGTGAAGCCCAACTTGTAATGGGCCACAACGCCAATAATAGTTCAACTTGGGCTTCCAATAGGTCCCCTTTCACCGAGTCATTGGACCCGGAGCCAGACCCGATTATAAAAGATGGCTTCGGTTCCTAACGGTTCTGGATCTAGTTCCTAAATTAAAGGATTCCAAACAAGGCCCAATTAAGAATATTTAAATTTTTTTTTGGCTTGAATCCAAATAATTTACCAAATTAGGGTACCCGTTTCGTTGGATATTAAGAAAACTTTAAATTTTCCATAAAAACTTAACATATACTTCTTTTTGTTTTTGCTTGAATTCAAATTAATTTTATAGAAGTTATTTATTGTTTCTTTATAAAACTACTAAATAAAGATTAAATGTAAGAAAAAACTGGAAATGAGAAAAAAATAAAGTTAAAACTATACAATTATTTTGAATTTAAAATAAAATAATTGAGTAATTAACCGAGTCTCACGAGTATATCGGATAAGATATCCTATTTATTCAGGAGTACCTAGATTCCTAAATTGTTAACAGGTCCAATCTTAGTATTCAACACCGAACCCATTCCGGTCGGTTCCAGGTAATTGGGTACCTGTTATCATCAACAAGTATATAAGTAGGTAGTATCGCAGACAGGCGCCATATTGCTGACGTAGAAACCAAACGGTAGCTCTTGGCGGGGTAAGAGCGGCTGACGTGGAACATGACGTGATATCATATTGCTGATGTGGCAACTAGTAGGGCAGAAACTAAGGCTAGAAACTATCATATAGTCATAGAGAAAAAAAAATATTGAGTTAGTTTAATCATGTTGACCTAGTCAACTGTATGTATGGTTCTTTTCTTAAATATATATTACTGTTTGGTCCTACATATTACTGTTTAGTTCTAGGGTGCACAATACCCACACAGGATGACGTCATCAATGATGTCATAATCTTTTAATAGTGGCAGAAATATCATTTTTTTGCTATTTTGTCTCTCTATTAATAAAAATAAATGAATAAAAACTTAAAACCAGTATCTCATTTATCTCCATTACAAAAATAAAATTTTATTTTAATAATTAAGAGTCTCTAACAAGAAATTGATGGGTAATCTAGCAACAAGCTGGACACCAACACCTTTTTGGATAACTACACCTATTCTATGGGAAAGAAAAATACCTGGAAAATATTTTGATCTCACGCCGCGGGATCAAAAATGAATTCGTGGATTTACTACCGTTAGATACGAGAGATGTCACATCACCTTAACCACGGTTATTTGGCCGAATATTTAGTAAACCGCCGTATTTTTGTTTGGTTTACTTTTTCCGACTACCTCGTTTATCCTCGTTTGGTTTACTATTACTTCTCAAATCAATAAGAACTTGAAACTATAAAGACGGAATAATTTGAAATCACAAAAACGTAGTTTCTTAAAGACTAAGTACTATAGGTAATTCTCTCCTCGATTAGTACTCTAAGCTAATTAATGATGTTCATGGTTCGTAATATGAATACATAATGTTGCATCTAATCTAATCACTGATATATACTGCAACTAATTCTCTGTTATTGTCAAGATTAACTTTGTGAAGACAATTAAAACAAAGAACATTTGGAAATGACAAATAAGAATCCATGTATTAACCCCTATCATGATCTGATTCAGAACTTATTTTATTTGACATACACAAAGAAATAGCCAGGTTCAGTTTCACTATATAAACTTAATTCTTGATTGCTCATAATGTTGTGATTTTAACTGGTTTTGGATTTAGAAAATTTGTACATCAACTTTTGGTGATAGATAATATTTAGTACTTGGTATACCTTACGGAACGTTCAGAATTTTTCATCTTTTTGAAATATTGAATGATTGTCAATCCATCTTCTATTAGCATCATCTTCTATTCAGATAAAGCTTTTTTTTCCCCCGGAAGCAGGGAGTTAATCTCCATGTTTGAAACTCTTGTCTTGTGATTCACTTGCAGGTCTTCCCACTAAAAAAAAAGGTTTTTGTTCGCCAGAAATCCATCAACTGCAAGTGAAACACCAAGTTCATATGATGGTTTAATAAAACTTAACGCATGGGTTTCCTGTTTGTAGTAATGGTAATTATCAAAAGGAGAGGACGATTCTGCGGTTGGGAAAAACAAATGAAGATTAGGTACGGCATTTTACCTGGGTATGTAACCGTGGTTAAGTATAGAGTTAATGATGTCACATCTCTGGTATCTAACGGTAATAAAGCCGCGAATTCATTTTTGATCCCGCACCGTGAGATCAAAATATTTTCCGAAGTACCTACACTCGTATTAGCATCATGACTAGCGAGACAATTTTTCAGTCTCTTCAAAAAAACTATCGAGTCATCCCCAAGTTCGCCAAGGGCAGTGAAGGAGAAAATACTAAAACCATAATCATGAGCAGTGCACTTGTCAAGATACTTTTTGCGTTTCCGTTGTGTGGCATTAGAAATAGCGCATCCGGGCATAAAAGTAGTGTTACACGTGAAAGGCGAAACTCCGGTGATATCAAAACATATGCCTAAAACTGAAATATCTTTTGAACCGTATGTCCAAAAATGATAATTTTATATCATCGGAAAGCCCACATGAAAGCTTTCCAACAAGTACCGTTGTTGTTATATTTCGGTTCTTTCAACTTTTTCCTTATCCTCTAGCTAAAAATTAACTATAAAATGAACTATTATACGAGTTCATCCTACAAAATGAAGTACTTCAATGATCTACCATACTAGCTAGATCATTCTAAAAAGTGAACTGTTTGAATAATATATCATGTGAGTTCATTCTGTAACATACGAGTTCATTTTACAAAATGAACTGGTATAATGAACTACTATTATGAGTTCATTATAACATATGAAATACCATTAGGAGTTCATTCTAAAATATGATCACACCTATCACGGGTTCATTCTACAATATGGACTACCATTTACGAGTTCATTTTATAATATGAACTACCATAATGAACACCTACTATGAGTTCATTATACAATATATATGAACTATCATGCTTAGTTATCATTACGAGTTCATTTTACAACATTAATTATCAATCCTACAATATAAACAACCATTATGAGTGCATTTGAGAATAAGAACATCTATCACGAATTCATTTTACAATATGAACTATAATAATGAACTACTATTGCGAGTCATTCTTCAAAATGAACTACTATTATGAGTTTTGTT
This sequence comes from Papaver somniferum, assembly GCF_003573695.1. Classification (NCBI taxonomy): domain Eukaryota; kingdom Viridiplantae; phylum Streptophyta; class Magnoliopsida; order Ranunculales; family Papaveraceae; genus Papaver; species Papaver somniferum. The sequence continues at coordinate 1,711,009 of NC_039366.1, read as the reverse complement.
AGAGCATTGCTCAGTTGAACCCACCAAGCGTTGGTATGTCAAGTTTGGTTGTCATATTTTAGTGAATCAAAACTCGTGTTAAGAGTCGCTTGATTATGTACTAGATTCAACTTCGTATATGTTAGCTTGAAAGAATTAGGATATGAGACATTACAAGTATTGCGATGTCTTGAAGATGTGAAGAAGCAAGGAGCTACAACGACAAAAATCATCCTTCCACTTGAGGTTAGTGATATTTGAATTGAACTGCTTCATTCCCTAACGTATCTTTCAAGTCGTGCATATTGAAAACAAAATTGCGAAGCATATTTGAACTCTAGATAGACATAGTATAAAGGAATACAATACGAGGTTTATTGCTTAACCATTAAACTTTGTAGATAAGACATCGCCATAATCATTTTAATGTTATTGTGATTATGCATGGGTATGAGGTGAGGATTTCATCCTAGGCAACAATGTTTTACATGTGTTCTAAGGAAGTAAGTTCATAAACTTGTTTGTGAACCGAAAAGGGAATTGCCAGGTGTTATTGTTTTTGTTATTCATTGCATATCTTATGAACAACCAATATATGTGATTGAGTATAATCGTTCATGAATTGTTGTATTCTTGGTAGAACTATTCACAAAGGCCTGACTTATGTATTGGTATGACTTTTATTAGTGAAACTGATCTTAAGTAATCACCTGAGATGGTATGATCGGGTTTTTGATTTTATGTCCGACCAAATATGGGAGAGGGGAACCAATCCTAGTAAGAAGTGCAGTACATCACAATGGGGAACCGATCCTTGTATGAGGTGCGGCAAGGTTTATAGCAGAAAGGGGAACCGATTCTATGAGCATGTGCAACAAGTTTTTAGGAAAAGGGGAACCGATCCTATGGACATGTGAAACACATATAAGTTAGATACCATATATATGTGGGGAACCGATCCTAGTACCTAGTCAACCGAATTTTGGAAAGCTAGTGTGACTATGCACAGTACTCACATGGAAGGTAGAACTGAAACTTGTTTTGGTAGAACCGATAAACCCATGATTGTGATTGAATGTTATTTGATCAATCGCATAGTTCTTGAAAGTCAGATGAACCAATTCTAAACTTGTAACTTACAAAGTAAGGATGTCGACATACTTTGAACACGTGCTATGAATGTTATTTAATTGTTCAAAGTTATTCCTTAATAGCTAAGGGAAGAGAATCCCAAGATCGAAACATAAATAAGTTAAGAATATTTTAATTAAGGTATTTAACTTCATTTTGTAGGGAAATAAGAATTAGTAATGTGCATTAACTAATCAGAGATTTTTCGAGAGATTTCAATCATTATTTTTGGACAGAGCATTTCCAGGAATTGTGAAAACCGAATTTGTGCTTTAATGAATATCTTGAGAATATTTTCGGTTTTGGAAATTCCTTGGTGTCCAAACTTCCTTTTCTATAAATACTTGAAGTTTTCCTTTCTAGCAAACTAATCCTTCGTAACAACAAGCTTCCTCTTTGTTGTGTTGTTACTGGTGTAACCGCCTATTCGGAGAGGAGAGTAACCTAATTAGGTGAAATATATTACGTCCGCTCAGTTTAAAGTCTTCTTTGGGATTGAGAAGCTCTAGCGTGTACCGTTGGTGGGAAACTAGGTAATTGCAGTTTATCTTTTGTTTTCATTGATTTGATTGACTAACTGTGGTTGAACTTTGATTGCACCTAGTTTGTTTATGCTTGAGAATCTTCTCTTCTGATATAAGATTCACTCAAACTAGTTCAGAGTTTCAACAGGGATCTTTAGACTGTTGTTAGTTCTAAAAACGATCTTGTGATAATCCGTTGTTAACAGACTCCGTTCTGTGCGTGATTGATCACTAGAGATTCAAGTGATTGTGTGCAGGTTATTATTAAAGATCTAAGAAGATTTGAAGACGAATAAGATATTGAAGATTTCTGATTTGTGGGTTCATAATCTTTGGAGTGCACAATACTTGTTTCGGTAAAAGAGGATCCCATTAATAATCGGTTTATCCTTGTGATAGAATGGATTGATTAATTGAGTAGATTGGCATCAACACAATTCTGTGGATTAATAGTGTTGTTGGCTTAATATTAAACGATTACTTCGGTAATTGAATATAATATATATCTAAGAACCTGACGAAGGAGTTTATGTTAAGATAAACAGAAGAGCCTTTGTCCGACTCATATCACTTGGTTGAATAGAGTTGATACCAAACAGATTTGTTGTTCCTTTACTGTTTGGAATACTAACCAAAGGAATTGTTCCAAGTACGTGACTATGGTCGGAGGCGTGGGAATACAGACGGAACTAGGTGAACTATAGGTTTAGTTGCTTGGTCTCAACTATATGAAGTTAGGTGTAATTTTGTGTAGCGGCTTAATCCTGAGAGTATTCAATTCTGGACAAAGTCCCGGGGTTTTTCTGCATTTGCGGTTTCCTCGTTAACAAAATATTGTTGTGTCATTTACTTTATATTTTCGCATTATAATTGTTTTATTATAATTAAAGTAAATTACACAAACATTAATTCCTATTTACTTGATAAGTAAATCCTATTGTGTTTGGTTAAGTCTGAACCTTTATATCAAGTAACATACTTCGTTGTTGTATTGTCTCGATCTCGTATCCATAGACGATCACACGAAGTGTGAACCGATTAGTTGTATTGTCTCGACTCAGTCCATAGACAATCACTTTCGGAGAAAGGACTTATAGGTAGGAAAAGTTTTAGCTTGAGGTATATTTGGGTACCCTCGCCTTTTCAAGTTTATTATACAAAATAAATTGCTAGCATATACGAGTTCATTCTATGAAATGAACTGTTAGAACTGGAATGAACTACCATGTTCTAAAATAGTAGTTCATATCCGAACTGCTACAACTAGAATGGACTACCATGTTTTAAAATATTGTTCATTCTCGGATATGAACTACTATTGTACCGAAAAAAATTAAAATTCTAAAACATAGTATTATGGGTACTCCTTGTGTGCATCTCATCGAGAGCTTTCCGAATATATAAAGTTTATTTATTTTCGACTTATATTTTAAGAGATATTTAATTTTTAACTTTTTTAATCTATTAACGTAAAGAAGATAGGAAAATTAGTAGAGAGAAAATAAAGAAGAGTAAAAGTAAAAAAAAAAAACTATCATTATGTATCACGTGAGGAAAAGAGAAAATAAGATAGAGAAAGAGTACTTTAGATATTTTAATATTTTTGAATAAATAAGGACCAAACAGAACTCCCCTTTTGTTGGTGGACCAAACTAACTTGGGACCACCTAAAATAGGACCAAACTATAATTTCCCCAAACTGATGGTGATTGTTGGATGACGTGATACCATATTACTGACGAAAAGAAAACGAAGCAGCGATGCTTGCATGCCGCTCCGCTTATCCCTTGTTGGCTCTTATGTCAGCGCAATCTCGACAAATCACTAATATCTGCAGATGACTGGACTAAGTTATTGAGGTGGAGGTTGATTGGTCGCCGACAAAGTACTGGATAGACCAGTTCGGTTCAGCTGGCTCGGTTGGGGTGGAAATATCCGTAGGCGTCGGAATTTAGGCGGAAATATCCCTGTGGTTCGTGGCTCTGATGGCTTAGCGGCTCGGTTTCGTGTTACGGCTTGGCTCAACAACGACGACTCGGCTTAGATGAACGTCTTGGCTTGGGTGCAACCAGACGTAGGCATGACGAGTTGGGTGGAAAAATCCGTCATCTTGGCTTGTGGCTCGGCTTCGGAAGACGGCTCGTGGCTCCATGCAGGTAGGTTGGCGGCTTGGTTGTCGGCATGGAAATCGGCTTCTCCTGCAAAAAAAACAAAATTCCTGTTTGAAAACTTTTCGCAGCGATTTCTCGAACTGTTGTCTTTCTTTACGAACTTGTCGCAACAGTTTCCTGAACTGTTGTCTGTTCTTTGAATATTTTGCAACAGTTTTGAACTTTCACCGAAATTTTCAAGTGGACTATTGTCGTTTCTCAAGAACCTTCCTGCGACTTTTCTGCTACACTTTTGTTACTCTTTAGGGAACTTTTTTCGACGCTTTTCCGGGGATTTTTCCTAGGGTTTTCCATTACCATCAATATCGTACCGGCAGGTGATGCATGCGGCTGATGAAACCGGTTAAAAATGCAGGCAGACAGACGACCCTAACGAACTTTTCAGTAGCAATCTCGACGAACTTTAAACTCAGACTTGTTACCGTCGAGATTTTCAAGCATTATTTTCAACGATCATTGCAGTGGTACAGTTTCAACGAAGTTCGAACTGTGAAGCTGGACTGCAGTAGTTGTGATCAGCTGGACTGCAGTAACTGCGATTAACTGGACTGCAGCAGCTGTGATCAGCTGAACTACAACAATTGGGATCAAAACTGGACTGCAACAATTACGATCAACTGGACTGCAGTAGTTATTGTTGACGGCGTCCAATCTGCTTTCTCATGAACATGATTTTGAAGTTGTATGTACTACTTTTCTCACTGGGAAAACACGATTTGTTTCTCGTAGTCCTCTTAGTCGGTGCCAGTGTTTGTACAGAACACATTTGATTCGATGATGATGATGTAAACTAGGGTTAATAACATGAAACAAACCAAAATAACAGAGACACAAATTAAACGTAGTTTGGCAAGTTTTGCTTATACCCGCGGAAAAATCCCCGCATGAAGAGATATTTTATTGATCTATCGATTACAAATGATTTCTAATCCCTAATAGGGTTTTCTGGTGTATTTTCGTGTATCCGGACCTTCCCTTTTAGGGTTGAGATCCCTCTATATTTATACAGTTTAATATATGAGTTAAACCCTAAGTTCGAGATAAACTTCATATGCAAGTAACTTAGACAACAAGACATGATGAATGTTCCAGAACTTTCTCCGCAGCGATATGGTCAACAAGTATTCCGGAAACTTCTAAAACCTTCCTGGAGAATTATTGCACTAGATCGGTAGAAGCGGTCCAAACTGACATAGACCAGCATATTGACCGGTGAGCCTTGACTTTGACCGACGGGTTGATTTTTCGATGTTGGGTGAATGTTGACTACGACTGTCGAGTTCTGATTGGCAGGACTTGATGGCAGACTGGTTGACAACATTGTTGGAAGACTGAATTATTAACTGGCTGGCAGCACGACTGGCGACATGGCTGACAACATGTTTAGCAAACTGGATAATTGTCTCACCCATGGATGGAATATTGTCTTTGAGCATGCACGGATGGATCCGGGTGAATCGAGTCTACGAACCGAGTTAGGTGAGTCGGATCAGACGAAATGGACTGGTGAAGTAGGACAGACAAAATTGACCGGTGGACCAAGTCGGGAGAGCTGGATCTTGACCATTTGATGTTGACTTTTGATTGTTGACCAATGGTTGACTTTGACCATTTACCATTAATTGACTTTGACCATCGACCGACAGTTGACCTCATGGAACACTAGGCTGGATGGTGAGCTCCGTCGGTTGGCTGAATGACATGATGGATGACAGCTGAATGGTGACTCCGATTATATTCTAGCCTGATATGTGGCAATTTTATCATGGTAAAAACAACTCACACTTAACCATGAGAATCCAAATACTCAAACACATTGGGTTTTGTTGTTCAAGTCAGACTGTAATAAACGAATCCTTGTGACTCGCCAAGACACTGATAGTTGATATCCTCTTCGTCTATGAGTTCAAGCAACTCAATCGAATGTGGATGACTATTAATATATTAGTCTTTGCCAGAGCGGATCCTGAAGCTGAAAGGGCCTTATGCGAACTTGATTACATGGCCTTTATAAGTTCAACTGTCCAAATATTTTTTTTCTCAAAAACTTCGTAACAACCATAAATAAAAACAAGAGATTTTTTGTTTCCATCTTACTACATCAAGAAAATAATATGCTAAGCAAAACTTAAAACAAGTTACCATTTCCACTGACATCACATAAACATACTACTTCAGTCAGTAAGCGTAGTCTTGGGATTGACAGGTGTCTAACACATATAAGTCCGAGTCGTCTTAGCCGAGTCTCTTGTCTTGGCATTGGCAAAAGTGTAAAAACGAAAGACAAATGTGTTTTTGGGCTGGGCTTTGCTATTTGTAATTGAACGATTTTTAAGGGACCATGGTTTTTTGGGGACCATGGTCTTATTAGGCCAACCTCCCTATACTTATAAGGGGTGTTCCAAAGTTAGGTAAATACCCATTTATCCTTTACTTTAATTTAAATTAAAGCTAACTTAATAATTATATAAATCTAATCATATATATCTAATCTAAATGAATTTATTAACCAAAATCAAAATCAAAATCAAATCAAAATCAAAAGAACAATCGAAAATTTTTAGTTTTGAAAAAAAGTTTATTCTCTTCTTCTTCTCTCTTTCCTTGATGTTTCTCGTTCGATTGAAAAACCCATCAATCTTTTTAATTCGTTTTTGGATAGGAAAATTGAGTAGCAATCATCAAAATATGGTTTAAATGGATGTTAAAGTGGCATGTTCGGTTAGGAATAATTTAAAAAAAAACAAGTTTTGTAACCGAACATTCTGAAACCAAGAACACGAAGAACACTTCGGTTATCACAAATTTAATTTTTCATAACCGAACTCCGAGTTCGGTTGGTTCGCAAAAAATTCTAAAACTAGTTAGTAACCGAACTCTACCCATAATACAAAAAAAAAATGTAAACTGTGTTATTTTTCCTACTATGTTGAGTTATGATATAACCGAACTTTACCTACCTTGTTCGGTTGGTTCGCAAAAATTTCTAAAACTATCTAGTAACCGAACTCTACTTATATTCCAAAAACAATTTTGTTTTTCCAATGTAACCGAACTGTGTTATTTTTCCTACTATGTTGAGTTTCAATTTAACCGAACTTGTTCCACTATGTTCGGTTTGTTCGCAAAAAATCTTGACAAACCGAACTCTTCGTTAATTGCATACATGTGGAGTTCGGTTAGATATGTTGTTGGGTTAAAGTTTGCGAACCAACCGAACATTACTCTGTAAGTCCTATAAACAAAGTTCGGTAACCTGCGTGTATGGAAAAGGTAACCGAACAACTAAAAATCTCCATTAAAGAACGAGTTCGGTAACCTGCGTATATGGAAAAGGTAACCGAACTACACTTTCAGATGAGTTCGGTAACCTGTTCTTCACATAAGGTAACCGAACAAGCCCAAATCTACCCTAAAAATTTACAGTTTTTTGAAAATTTGGAGCAATTCAACCAACATTATCTAAGTTTGAAACATACCTGGGTACCCAAATACTCTTCCTTCGGTTGTGGTTGGTAAAATCCTTTGTTTTTCATGTTTTCCTTCTTCATCTTCTCCAACTTTACTCTCTCAATAATTCTGCTTCTTTTAAAAAAAAAAGACATCTGATTTTTTAATCTCATTAATTATCTTTAACTTAATCATTTTACTAATCACTATGCTAACTATTATTAACATTAACTAACACTAACTAATCATTACCAAAAATTAATCAAGAGGATAATTAAGGTATTAATATAAATATCTAGATAAGGAGTGACCTAGATTTACTTCTAATGTCTTTACCTAAAATAAGACCATGATCCCCCAAAATAACCATGGTCCCCAAAAATAACCATGGTCCCCAAAAAACCGTTCTTGTAATTGGGGCGATGCCTTGGCATGAAAAGGCCCTAGGCAGGGTTGACCCATGTGCGGTCGCATACCCTGCACTGCCTCAGGACCGGCTGGTGTGTCTCTTTGCTGTGGTTAAGATCGTACGCAATGATTTTTTCATGAAAATGTCCTTCGAACCAAGAGAAAACATCGTCCAGGTAGTTACTACATCGCTGATACTTGTCTTTTGGATGCCATAGTACACCAACGCTTGGAGACACGCATAAATTTGAATACGGATTCATAGGGAGCACGACGAAAAATATCAAACCACAGCACTTCTGGTAAATATAGGTTCCCTTTGGCACCAATTACACCACCACCGACATCTTCACTAAGTTTTCTATAGCTGATAATTTTTTGTACTTCAACCACATCAAGTTATGGTGGGTTTGTTTGTCGAATTTACGGTTCCCGGGAATTTATAATTTCATGGGATTATAAATTCTGGGATTCATGTAAATTTCTTGTGTGTTTGATAACTTAATTAAAATTTCTAGGATTTATAGAGTTTTTTTGTATTAAAGTCTTTGTACCGTTTGGCATTACCCTCAAATCTTAAAGGGATAGGATCCGTTGATATGGTTATATTGACATAATCCGACATGGTTATACTTTTTTTACTGAACCCAAAAGGCAAGGAATTTGCTAATTTTTTGGTGACATATTCTTCTTATAAGTCTCTACATTCCAACCAAAAATGAGAACATTCCGAAATGTATAAAAACGCCAACTACGATTTTGAATATTAACCGTTGAGGATTAACGGTTGAAATTAAAATTTGTGGATGATGAACTTTCGTATTTCGGAATACTCTCATTTTTGGTAGGAATGTAGAGTTTTATATGAGGAACATGTCACCAAAAAATTAACTTCAAATTCATTTCCGGTTGGGTCAGTCGAAAAATAGCGCTAAAATGTGAAGATTATGTCAATATAACCATGTCAACGGATCCCACCCCAATCTTAAAATTGCCTATATATGGGATTTAGAGTTAAAAAAAAAGTGGGTCCATAAATCCCTTGATAAGTTTCCCAGCAAATCTTAGGGGGGAGGGGTCGGACTCCATATAGAGGATTTGCTGGAAAACTGAATCCCGTAGGAAACGTGATTCCAAGGATTCGGACAACCAAACATACAGAGGGAAACGTAATTCTACCAAATCCCCTGAACCATAAATTCCTCCCTTAAAATTCTACGACCAAACCCACCATAAGTTTATTCTAAAATTAGTGCTTTTCTAATCTAAACAAGATTCTTCAAGATCAGTTTCCTAACCAAATAGTATACTGACTGTGGTGAGCTTAACCAAAACTGAAGCCCAAGTTGTAATGGGTCGTAACGCCAAAACAGCTGTTGCCCATCTTGATCGGGTATTATTAGAAGTAGGAATTACCTGTAGGGACTATTATAGTGTTCTTAGTTAGCGGCAGGTCCACCCACTAAAGCCCAATAACGATACGTCCATAATTAAAAGAAAAGAGAAAAATGGAGCTAATTTTTTAAGGCCAGGTCCTGCACACGTGTGTAAATATTACGTGCATTTTTAGAATTCCCAAAATAGCCTTTACTATATATAACAGAAACATAAGCCAGTTTCTCTCCATATTCCTTTTCTTCTCAGATTCAGTTTCTCTCTCTCCCCCCCCCCCCCTCTCCCTCTCCTTTTCTCTACTGATGCGGGATTTAATGAAATCAATTCATTTTCTTCATTCTTTAATTTCTAGTTTTTTGTATTAGGATAAAGCTTGGAAACGAAGATTTTTAGAACATCTTGATCGATTCAAGAACCCAAATCGATTCTAGCCTTTGGTAAGTTGATTTTCCTTATTAATCTTCTTCTCGTAATGTTTATTCGAAGGTTTCAAGATCTAATCATTAATTAATTGATGTTTGATTATGTTTTCCAATTTGCACGCATGATTAATCAAGTGTTCCTTCATTTTCATTAATATAAACCAGATCTAGATGAATAGTTACGTTTTTTATTCATTTCGTTACTAGATCTGATTATACTAGTTTTCTTTTGTTGGGTTTAGGTTTTTTCAGTTGTTTTCGTGTGTGAACTATCAGTACGTATATGATGTACTGACAAAAAACCTAGTTAATTGTTTAGTTTTTGTTTAAATAATTTTTGTTGTTGTTGTTTGATCCAGCAGTAATATATGCATACTGAATAATTACGTTTTTTTATTCATTTTGTTACTAGATATGATTATAATAGTTTTATTTTGCTGGTTTTAAGTTTTTTTTTGGTTGTTTGTGTATGAACCATCAGTACATATATGCTATACTGACAAAAAACCTAGTTAATTGTTTATTTTTTGTTTAAATAATGATTTTTGTTGTTTGATCCAACAGTACATATATCGCATACTGGAAATAAGATGCTTTGATTTTATTTTTTTTATTCATAGACTTATCACTTCTTTTGATTTTGTTATATTCATAGATTCATTACTTATCTGTTGATTTTTAGGTTACTATGAATCAATAGTACATATATTGAACACTGAAAAAACTGCTTTGATTATGTTTTATTCGTAAATTTTATTCACTTAATTCATATGATCTGTCACGGCGTACTGATAGAAACTTCTCATTCTGTTTTATTCAGAGTTTTGTCACTTTTTTTTGTTTGATTCATGAGTACTTATGCTCAATACTGAAATATGTGCTAGTTTTGTATAAAATTTTCCGTGTTTACTGTGGATTTGTAGGTTTTCCTTTTTTTCCCTATGATTTAATACTGTACCTGAAGAAATATTATAGATTAATTTGTATGATCCTACAATATATGTGATGTAATACGTTTTCTAATTTATTTATCATTGATTCTTACAGATTTGTACTCTACCTGGAAGCAGTGCAGCAAATATGTACTCGAATTTGTAAGCATTCAGATATATAATCGGATTTGTAAGCAGTACGACAGATATGTACTCAGATTTCTAAGCAGTGCGACAGATATGTACTCAAATTTGTAAGCAGTGTAGCAAATATGTACTCGAATTTTTAAGCAGTGTACCAGATATGTACTCAAATTTGTAAGCAGTGTAGATACACACGTTTGGTAGTAATGGGTATTATGGACATTTCTATCTTTTAATTAATTTTGAACCTCCAGATAAAAAAAAAGATCCGGTTGGACCCTACTATAAATAACTATATGGGCCCAGGACCAAACAAGAAATTTTCCTTATTAGAATGATTTTTTAGGGACCATGATTTTTTTGAGGGACCATGATTTTATTAGGCCACCTTCCCTATAGTGATAAGGGGTGTCCTAAAACGTTGAAATGACTAATCTACCCTTAACCTAATTTAATTTAAAACCAACCTAATAACCACCTATATACAACCATCACCTCCTCCCACCACCACCGCCGATTACCACCACCACCACCTCCGATTACCACCACCACCAACCACCGATTACCACCACCACCGCTGCCGATTACCACCACCACCACCTCCAATTATCACCACCACCAACCACCGATTACCATCAAGACCTCCTCCCACCGTCACCGCCACCACCTATTTAAAAAATGTAACAACATCAATACAATCACAATTAAGTTAGGGGAAGTTCTTCTGATCTGTGTAAATCCAACCATAAACTAAGTTATAGATGAGTTTCTTCAATTCGATCTTATGGCGTGCGTAATTCTACACAAACAACCACTTTCCAAAAGAGAGACATTTGTATAAACAAGTCGCTTTGTTAAATGATCAAGTCACTTTGATATTTCAATATTGTTGAATACTTGAATGTTCCGTCTAATATTTCACTTGAATAACATGCATTTGACAAGTACCCATGAAATTCTAGCCCATTTCAAACCCTTAAGCCTACGATTCTACTATCATGCATAAATCACTGTCTCCAAAAATCAACATTTTGAATATATTCCACCAGCCATGGTCAACTTTCCTAGCATATCCAAAATGTCATCAACATCAAAGAAAATGGACTCATATCATGATTGGATATGATTAAACAAATAATATATGAGTATGCCAATAAGAATTTTGCTTCAAAGATAGAGGAAGCTTAAGAGATTGCCAAGAGATCAACATTGTCTTCCTTCAAAGATACGGAAAAGACTAATATAACTAAAACCATTGACATTATACCCGAAGTTGGGCTGTCCTTTGAACTTAAACAAAATCTAAAAAGAAGTTTCTTGATGATGATAATCAATCATGATAACGTGTGTATATATAGTGAGTCAATGCACTAACACTAGACATATGTTATGATGATTATGATCCACAGTTCCACACAACTTATTGCAAATAATCCCACCATGATCTCATCCGTGATAATTAAGGATATGGACTATTACAAATTTATAATAGTAAACTAATGAAAATTGTCCAAAATGCAATTAAGACTTGACCCCTAAGCTCATAAGGGGAACCCTACAATGGAGTTGAAAAATTGGTACACTTAATCAATTATAGTGTCTTAAAGATAGAACCAACAGCTGTTTAAAAATTAAGACCTAAAACCAAAACCGTTGACAAACATTTTAGTGGGCATAACATATATAATTGTATTGGTTGGTTTTATCTAACGATATATGCCTCAATGCCCCATGTTGGGGATTGAGGATGTATAAAGCTAAGTTTTTAGTGGGTCAATTCCTCCCAACATTATTCTACCCACAAGGAATAGAAATATTGACAAATAAAGTTAAGGGGATATGAAGCAATTTGATTGTGGGGAAAGTGGGTTTGGAAAGAAAGAAGGGATTCTTCTAAAGTTTGGTCAATGGGAGCCAAGGTTTATGGATGGGTTTGTTTATTTTTTTCCACTTGTTGTTGTGGTTGCATAAAATGATGATGGAAGGTTTGAAGTGTATGTCATTAAGATTTGTTTAGTTGGTCTATAATGCAAATAATCTTACTTTAATTACATTGTTTTTTATTGTGGTTTCCGAAATCGACCAACATGCATCTTAACGCCTTCAGATCTGTTATTACAGAAATGTATACAATCGGATGTGAAATCTGACGTCTTATAGGTGCAAGTTGATTGTGTTGTTTATACACTCGTGCCCACAATAGCAAGACTCTTTCGTTCCAAGATTAAAGTAGGAGAAGAAAAGAAGTTCTTTACACTAATACAATGTTCTCCCCCATAATTCATGTCTGTTACTTTGTTTAAGGTGAAGAATAATTAACTTGGTTCAACAAGTGTTTGATTAAGTTATGCAGATTAGCATAAGGGTGTATATTAAATTACTATTATGGTGGACCTTTCATAATCATAATAGTTCATTTTCAAAGTGTACATCAGTACATCTTTGGAAATATTATTCTGATGTATTTTCTCCATCTACTTTACGGTTTTTTAATGTGTATATCTGTACGTCAACTAATCCACAGCATGTGTCTAATCCATGTAAAACAAATGCTAATTTGCCCATACAAAAGACGACCTAACACTAATTAGTGATGAGAACCTTTTGTTTAATAACGATTTAGAAAATGTATTATGGAAATACAGAATTTCAGGTTTGACAATTACAACTTTTTTGACTAAGACCCATAGTGCATTTTCATCGTCTTATTATACGTTGATGCATGAACGCGTTGTAGAGTTAACATTGCTGAGGTCTCTTTAGCAAATAGTGATGGACCTAACAAGTGTTTGAAGAGTCCAATTTTGTGCACAAAATAATTAAATAATATATCTTTATTCTGCATAAATATTGCTATATTAATTTGTGGGAGACAACTCCCAAAAAAAATCCCACAAATTCGTTTTTTTTGGAAGTATAAATCTCACATCGAACTTATGGAGTTGTAGATCTCAAACTTATCTGTCAAAACTCCAAGAGCCACCGCCGTAAATCATTTTTAGGCAAGTGTATAAATCTCAAACGAAAATTACGGGATTATAGATCCAACATATCCCGGTGAATATCACAACAAACATCTTGTAAAAATAAATTTGGCAAGTGACGTAAATCTCACATGAAAACTGTACGATTGTGGATCTTACACTTACCGTTGAAAACCCTAAAAGCTTCATGTAAATCATTTTCTGCCAAGTGGCATAAATTTCACATATGTGGGATTGTAATCTCACACTTATCGATGAAAATCCTAACATCACGTCACGTAAATCATTTCCAAATAAGCGATATAAATCTCACATGTAAATTGTGGGATTTTGAATCCCATATTTTAAATTTTGGATTTGCCTACATGATTTTCACCACGAGAATTTATAATATGGTTTCCAAAAATATATCTCCATCAGCAGATAGTTTTTTTTCTTCGAGCATTTACATTTTTTTTTGGTGAGTGTCCATGAGACTAGAGTTAAAATTCGCAGATGTTGAATCCGTTATTAGCGTTAGAAACTTGTTCCTTTTATATTTATTTTCTATTTTTAAATAAAGTCGTTAATTTTTCGAACGTGAACTTTCACACCAACATGATTTGAATTCAAATTTTGTCGATATTCAGATCTTTTCTGACTTATACAAAATAAAAAAGAAGAACAGAAAAAAGAATCTCACACTGACTTAGGACATCTGGTAAATAATTTTCGGGCAAGTGGCATAAATATCATGCGAAAAACCGTGGGATTATGGATCTCACACTGACTGACGACATTCCCAAGAAACATCGTGTAAATCATTAATTTTCAGAAACTGACATAACTCTCACACGCTGACTGTGGGATTGTGGATACCCCACTTACTGGCGGAAACCTCAAGAGACGTCGTGTTAAAAAAATTCGGGCAAATGGCATAAATCTCACATAAAAGGCTATAGAGTTGCGGATCTCACATTTATGACGGAAATCTTAGAAACATCGCTAAATTATTTTCTGACAAGCGGTATAAATCTCACATGTAAACTGTGGGTTTTTAGATCACAGTTTTTGAATTTCGGATTTACCTATAAGATTTCAACCACGAGAATCTGTAATATTGATTCCAAAAATAAAACTTCATATCCGACAAAGACCCATAGTGCATTTTCATCGTCTTATTGTACGTTGATGCATGAACGCGTAGTAGAGTTAACATTGCTGAGGTCTCTTTAGCAAATAGTGATGGACCTAACAAGTGTTTGAAGAGTCCAATTTTGTGCACAAAATGATTAAATAATATATCTTTATTCTGCACCAATATTGGTATATTAATTTATGGGCGACAACTCTCAAAAACCACAAATTCGTTTTATTTGGCAAGTGGTATAAATCTCGCATCGAACTTATGGAATTGTAGATCTCAAGTTTATCGGTTAAAACTCCAAGAGCCACCGCCGTAAATCATTTTTAGGAAAGTGTATAAATCTCAGACGAAAATTATGGGATTACAAATCCAACATATACCAGTGAATATCACAACAAACACCTTGTAAAAATAAATTTGGCAAGTGACATAAATCTCACATGAAAACTGCGCGATTGTGGATCTTACACTTACCGTTGAAAGCCTAAAAGCTTCACGTAAATCATTTTCTGCCAAGTGGCATAAATTTCACATATGTGGGAGTGTGATCACACACTTATCGAAGAAAACCCTAACATCACGTCACGTAAATCATTTCCAAATAAGCGATATAAATCTCACATGAAAATTGTGGGATTTTGGATCCCATATTTTAAATTTTGGATTTTCCTACATGATTTTCACCACGAGAATAATATTGTTTCCAAAAATATATCTCAATCAATAGATAAGAAAATTTCTTCGGGAATTTACATTTCTTTTTGGAGAGTGTCCATGAGACTACAGTTAAAATTCGCAGGTGTTGAATCCATTACTAGCGTTAGAAACTTGTTCCTTTTATATTTGTTTTCTCTTTTATATTCTGACTTAGGACATCTGGTAAATAATTTCCGGGAAAGTGGCATAAATGTCATGCGAAAAACCGTGGGATTATGGATCTCACACTGACTGACGACATTCCCAAGAAATATCGTGTAAATCATTAATTTTCAGACACTGACATAAGTCTCACACGCTATCTATGGGATTGTGGATATCCCAATTACTGGCGGAAACTTCAAGGGATGTCGTGTTAAAAAAATTTGGGCAAGTAGCATAAATCTCACATTAATAGCCGTGGAATTGCGGATCTCACATTTACGACAGAAATCTTTAAAAACATCGCTAAATCATTTTCTGACAAGCGGTATGAATCTCACATGTAAACTGTGGTTGTTAGATCACAGTTTTTAAATTTCGGATTCACCTATAAGATTTCAACCACGAGAATCTATAATATTGATTTCAGAAATAAAACTTCACATCCGATATCTACATTTTCTTTTTTGTAATGTGTCCATTAAACTACAATCAAAATTCACAGATGTCGAACTTATTACCCGCGTTAAAAATTTGTTTGCTTTTTATTTTTGAATAAAGTGGTAAATTTCGGTAAATTTTGAGACAGTGAACTTTCACATTGACATGATCTGGAATCGAACTTCGTCTGTATTCTGATTTTTCCAGAACTATTAAAAAAAAAAAAAAGGAATCGAAAGGAGAGATCTAATTAATGTTTCCAAATTTCCAAGTTTCCAACTACTCCATCACACCAATATTGAATTTTCACCCATTTAAAATCAATGAAACAAAATTTAATAAACCATGACCGACTGCATAAAGGAAAAAAACCAAAAATCTAAACAAAAATAGAAGGAAAACTTTAAAATAAAGTCAGCCTAACCCCTAAATAAAGAAATGGTTTAGTTTAAATACCCCATCAGTTTCTCAGTCAGCAGTATAGTCAGTCAGTCAGAGTCATCAAGGTTAGCATAACCTCCACGGCTCTACAATTCATCGCCATCTCTTTGTTTTCTTCCTTCAACTTTCTATCAATCTTTCAAGTCTCACCTATTTTTAAAGTGGGTGAAAATAGTCACCAGATATCTAATTTGTTGGGTGCGGCTGCCTCTGGCTCAAGTGACAGAAATCTTATGCCCGTCACCGCCGACGTGCTCGATTAGGACATGCAACTTTGCATAGGCAAATATATTTCGAATAAGAAAGAAAAAGAACTTCATTTTGAAGATAACCAATTATTAAGCTGGTTTCTTTCTGAACACACATTTCACATTTTTGAAAAAACATCTAATTATATTTTTTTATATTAAATCCCAAAATTAGAAACCCGACCAACCTACAACACTCTTACTTTTACAGAAATAACGAAGAATCTAGAAACACTGACCTTAGATATGAAAATCGAATTACAACAACATAACGTCAAGGTAGGTGTTATCCTCACCCACGTTACATTTGCATCAAACAAAACTTTTCTCCATGATCCATCATCATCATCATCATCTCAATTTTCTGGCACACTTTTCCAAACAGTTAGATTTCATTGGACTTTTATTTCTCTAGATAGAAACCATTCATTTCCATGATTGATCTCACTCACCACACACACCTTAACCCAAACTTAAGGTTAACTTTAACTTAACCCCTTTAACCCTAGTCAACGCTTCCTTCCACCTCCCCAACCAATTAAAAAGTAAATTCAAAAACCCCACACCCACCACCCCCCTATCTTACAAAGTCAACTCTCTCTCTTTCTCACACCCTCCTCATCTCACTTTCTCTATCCTTTCTCTGTTCTTTCCTCCACCTCCTCCTCTGTTTTTTTTTTCACTCTGTTTCTTCAATTTCCTCATTAAAATTCTCTTAATTGAGCAATGAATTTTTGAAACAAATTCACTATTAACAATCAATTATCAATTTAAATCAATGGGGAATGGATTAAATAAGCTAACGATATGTATATCAGGAGATATTCATCACCATCACCATCATCATCAGAGAAGGAATAAAGATTTGTACTTATCGACTGAAGAACCGTTAGATGAAGGACTGGGTCATTCATTTTGTTATGTAAGACCAGAACAACCATGTAGAATTTCATCAACAGCAACAGCAACAACAAAGATACATTCAGAAACAGAATCGACAACAACAATGTTTAGATCAATATCAGGTGCATCAGTGAGTGCAAATACATCAACACCATTAACAACAGCTTTTGATCTTTATAATTCTTCGTATACTAGTATTGATAGAGCTTCAGCTTTTGAAAGTTCCACTTGTTTTGCATCTTTTCCATTACAACCAGTTGAAAGAGGTTCTTTCATGTCTGGTCCATTAGACAGAGCAGGTGGGTTCATGTCCGGTCCAATTGAAAGAGGGTTCATGTCTGGTCCTCTTGATCGTAATCTAATGTTTTCAGGCCCTTTAATTGATGATAATAATCATAAACCTGATTTCAAGAGAAGTTTTTCTCATGGTTTCTTAAAAAAGCCAAGATTTAAGAAAGATTCTTTGGTTAAATTTCTTAAAAGAGCGATGTCAAGAACCCGTAATAAATCGATTGTGACACCGGTTAAAGGCAAGACGGAATCAGATTGGGGTGGTTTTGCCGGATTAGACAAGAGTCATACTGATCCTAATCTTACAATAAGCAGTAGTGTTAATTTGAGTAGTGAAATGAGTCTTGGTGGTGATGCAGATGATGATTCTTCAGGTTGCAGTCAGAATCTTCAATGGGCACAAGGAAAAGCCGGTGAAGATCGTGTTCATGTAGTTATTTCTGAAGAACATGGTTGGGTGTTTGTTGGAATTTATGATGGGTTTAATGGACCAGACGCGCCGGATTATTTGTTAACGCATTTGTATGCGAATGTTCATAAGGAATTGAAAGGATTGCTGTGGGATGATGCTGATAAATTCGAATCGTCTTCCAGTCATGGTGATCAAACAGCTATCCCAATTGAGTCTATTAGTTCGTCCGACAAGGAAATTCCGGTGGATACCGGTGTGTCTAGTAGTAATTGTGTGCAGAGTGTTGAGGAGCCGGAGTGTTATCCATTGGAGAGCAGTGATGATTGTCATTCAAAATCGAATTCGAAGAGGAGACGGGGGAGTAAGAATTTGAAGAGCCGGTTTAAAGGTGCAGCAAAGAAATGGGAAGAGAATCAAAGAAGGTGGAAAGGTGAATGGGATAGGGAAAGACTAGAACTTGATCAGAAATTGAAAGAACGGAGGAATTCGGGTACGTCAAGCGTCAATCAATCTGATGTGTTGAAGGCATTGGGTGAAGCATTGAGGAAAACAGAAGAATCTTACTTGGAAATTGCAGATAAGATGGTAATGGAGAACCCTGAGTTGGCTTTAATGGGTTCTTGTGTTTTGGTTATGTTAATGAAAGGGGAAGATGTTTATGTTATGAATGTGGGTGATAGTCGGGCCGTTTTAGCTCAGAAAGCTGAACCTGATCTCTGGCTTGGTAAAGCTCATGAAGATTTGGAGAGGATTAAAGAGGAGACTTCATTTGATCTTGAGAGATTCAATGGGGATCGATCCGAACGTTTACCGGATTTAAATGCACTTCAGCTTACACTGGATCATAGTACTAGCATAGATGAGGTATATTTTTGCTGTCATAAGTAGAAAAAAATTACATATTCTTGGTTTAAATTAGATTCATTTTTACTTAAAATTGTGATGTTGCATTACAGGAAGTCCGTAGAATCAAGAGCGAACATCCAGACGATGCGTTGGCTGTGTCAAATGATCGAGTTAAGGGTTCATTGAAGGTCACTCGAGCATTTGGTGCTGGATTTCTCAAACAGGTACTATCCCCTGTCAGTTCTATGCACACAGTCTAGCACTTGTGGTCATTTACTGAGTTCTTGTTTTGAGTCTGAAAACCGTCTAATTGTTGACTGAATCATGGATTGCAGCCAAAATGGAACAATGCACTACTAGAGATGTTTAGAATTGACTACGTTGGAACGTCGCCGTATATCACATGTTTCCCGTTTCTACACCACCATAGATTAGGACCCAAAGACAGATTTTTAATATTGTCATCGGATGGACTTTACCAATACTTTACAAACGAAGAAGCAGTCTCTGAAGTTGAAGTTTTCATAGCTACCTCACCTGAAGGAGACCCTGCACAACATCTTATCGAAGAAGTCCTTTTTCGTGCAGCCAAAAAAGCAGGTAAAAATTCGCTCAAATTACCTTAAAACATCAAAAAGCAAGTACTAGAATTTACTTTGTTTTTCATTTCAGGGTTGGATTTTCATGAATTGCTTGAAATACCACAAGGAGATAGAAGACGTTATCACGACGACGTTTCAATCATCGTTATCTCGTTAGAAGGGCGGATATGGAGATCATGTATGTAGATATAGAAATAGAACAGAAGAAGATTCTCAGGCATATTTTGGTTTACAAATCATCACTTTTGTAATATACAAGTTTCAAGAAGCAAATGGAGATAATGGGGGTTTAGATATTAAAACACATAATGAGAGTGAATGAAATGAGAGGTATTGGGGTAGTAATCTTGGATCATGGCAAGGTTCCTGTTGATATCAAAATCAAAATTTGTAATTTTCACAATAAATGGTGGCAAATCTTCATTAAGGTTCAAAGTCAATCAACTAGCAAGAAAAAATGAATGAGACCCGTTTTTGGTCCAATTTTTGCAACATCAATTCTTTTTTCATTTTTGGACCAGGATATATCAAATTCTGCAAGCTAAAAATAGATTAATGGATGGAGAAAGCTCTCCTAATGGTTTGAAAAAAAAAACATCCCTTGTGAAGAAGACAAGGAGATAAAGTCAATACATCACTTGTTACAACAATGACATAGGCTTTTTTATTCTACCATGGATGCTTCTATGCTTTGATTCAGAGACACGTACGTCTGTCTGTCTCGCCGTATGGCACTGATTTCTGTTCATGTCTTCTTCCAATTTATGAGGATGCCCTTGCACTTCTTACATTTGAATTTTTCTTAGAGAAAGACAAAGAAAACCTAGCTGCTAAGTTTATTATTAGAGTAAATGCAGTATGGTTGGGAAGGTAAAGACAGTTCTTTGGTTTTTAACTCCACAAAAATCAGTCAATTCAGAGACTCAAACCAACAACAATTTTCATTTATCATGTTTGACATAAAAAACAGATGGATGAAGGAAAGCAACTGTAGACTTTGATTGGATCATCATCATCATTATGGGTCCATTGTGGTGTTCTCTGCTTACACCACCCACAACCATTAATATAGAGTTTGAATTTCCTTCCCAACTGCTTCTTAAAACAGATAAATTGGGTTTTGTGGGTGTTCTTGAAAGTTGAGAAAATGAATTGAATTTTGTGTGATGATGATGCATTAAATCTTTGAATGGAGTTGGTAGTTGATAGAAAACTTGGGTCCCAATTCTATGTCACACATTGAATGATCATCTTGTGACCTTATTTACACGATTTTAACAAATACTTTGTGTTATGTCTACATCATTTAGTGTTGTTACTGTAATGTGGTTGTTATACTAAAGTTTTTGGTTTGGTTTGGTTATATTTATGGGCACATATGGGGGACCAAAAATGAACAACTATAGTGATGAAAGAATGTTTGTGGAAATCAGTCCTTGAATCATATCGACCGGTACGTAGTCGAAGGTGTAAGCGAAAGCGTATGTATATGATCACGACACTGAGTGAGTGTGCTCTGGAAAATGGATTTCACTGACAACAGTGTATATTACAGGTTTCATTATCAAAGCTAAGATTGAATGAATGATTGACAGAAAAACGGCACACAAAAATTGGAGAATTCGGGATTTTCGTTGACGTATAGGTTCAAATTTGGTACACCAGTTATGACCAAGGAAACAATAACTGGCCTACGGAAATTCAAAAAAATATAGAATGACCTGAAAATTGTAGCTCCCTTACGCGTTCATTTCAAATTTGAAAGCACTGCATAGTGTTTCTGACTGTAAGTTTTTGCTGAGCAGCAGATTTTACCTGGTAATTTGATTTAACCTCGTATTGCTTCATGAAAAGAAGCCTGAATGGTGACAAGTAGGATTGCTTGGGTCTATAATCTAGACTTCTTTCTTTTTTGGTTGCTGAATACACAAAGTTCAGTCTAGCGAGAAGAGGGAAAATCAGTATCCGATGTTGGGGGCTGCTTTCAGGCCTGTACCAAGTCTTTGCTCAAATCGTCATGGACAGACAGTCTCCTCAGTGCTCTCTGTCGAAATACCAATCCCCAACTGCTTCTGCAGTTGTCCGTCAAAAAGAGCGAGAGAGAAGGTTTAAAAACATACCACGAGCATTGGAAGTTAATTTCAACAAGAAAAAAAAAATCCGAAAACAGGCATTAACAGCAGTCGGTCATCTGAAATTCAGGGAATACTTGTCTAGCATTAGCCAATCCCAGTGTAAGGACTTGCTCCATATCTTCTTCCCAGATGAACAGACTTCTAAATTGCCTTTCTGTTGAAATACCAACGCTCAACAGCTTCTGCAATGGTCTGTACAAAATAGTGAAAGAGAAGGTTTAAAAACATAGGTACATTTTCAATAAGAAAGCTCCGAATACAGGCATTGACCGAGGTTAATCATTATCTGAAAATCAGGGACCTACCTATCTTGCATTAGCCTGACCTAGTGTAACTAAGGAGTTCATTACTTCTTTCCAGATGAGGTCCGACTTCTAAAATACTGATCCGTTATATTCTGACATTGCAAATTCAATCAGCTTTACAGTATTGAAATTCAGTCCCTGAGTCATTTCAACGGGTACATAGATAGGTGAAGGTGCAAGCGAAGATTTGGATTTTCATTACAAGTACTGGTTCTAGTTGGACAGCATATAAGAAATATAAGGAACCATTTAATACACTCATGACCAAGAAAACAACTGTTATCTTGCGTGCATTTTTATCTCAGCAGACAGAAGTTTAAATCCATATAAAATGATCTGAATTTGTAGTTCATTTCCAATTTGAAGGCACTACATAGTTTTCCTGACGGCAAAATTTTGCTGACCTCTGGATTTTTTTAATTGTACTCTAATCTAACCTGGTATAGCTATTATGAGAAAAAGTCTGAAATGTATTAGACAGACACTAGTTTAACTACAAAAATCAGTGAAGAAGTAATATACCTGAATGTGAGGAATCCAACTCTCAGAACCAGCAAACCTCTCTTTCAAATGATGCCCCTGAATTTCCCTAAAAAAAAAAAAAGAAAAAGCAAAAACATGTCCGGCCCAAGCATTCATGATGCCCAAGAAACTCCAAATTCCAGCTGCGTAAATACAAACATGTATATGCACATACAAAAATTGCAAAATTTCAATGCTACCTCCACTCAAACTTACGAAGAAACATAACCCATGTATGTACATACAGACAGCAAAGTCATCTTGTAGTCCGGAAAAGATCTTATCAATGTTTATCTGAAAAAAAAAGTACCATAGTTGAAGATGGCATTATATCAAGAAGGAATAATTAGGGATCTGACACCAAAGTATATGTCGTCTGAAACACATAATATAATATATTTATAGCAAGTATGCATCTCAAATTCAACGATATAGGATATAGACTAATTAAAAAGAAGAAACCAATACTAGTTCAGAGAGGATTACTGTTAAGCCAGACGAGCTCTTGAGATGTGGACCGTGACCAATTAGGTTCAATCCAAGTACAGTTTGTCCAACTCTTCGTATCAAAATAATCCTTGGCACAATGCGTACTTCCAACTGAATGATAACTACCTGTCTCAAGCGAGTAGTACAAAATCCGTTCGTCATGCAATCTCGGGAAATAGACTTTGTTCTCCATGCAACTTTTCGGGGCAATAGCTGCGAGACATGATGTAAAACTGATAAACAACATATGCTTCCCCAAACTTTCAACTTTCTGCCAGACCATCTCTAAGCTATCTAACTTAAGTATTGCCACGGAAAATCCAAGAATTCGCACCAATAAAACCTCGTTTTCACATTCCACCAAGAAGCTGACATATGCAGCATTAGAGTATCCATGAGGCCTTTTGAGGACTTCCCAACTGTCCTCATTAAAAACTCCCAACGTTCCATTAGAATCTACGCAATAAAAAGATCCCTTGTGAAAAACTGGTTCGTTATAAGTCGGCATGAACTTCTCCAAATCACTATTTTCAAAGAAATCAAATTCCCAACGATCAGCTCCCCTTTTAATTATGCAAATGGAAATTTCTTCTTCATTTTGTTGCGTAATGCCAAAAACTAAACAGTCTGAGCAAGTTGGTAAAGAGGAGAATGTAATACCAGCACAGCAATAACCACTTTGCAACTCTGGAAGTTGAATGGTCTCTTTTGTCAAGGGATTGTAAAAGAAAAAAGTAAACCTACCTTTCAACATCAATAGCCAACCACCTCTTTGACAACGAACAATAGCACCTGCTAGCAATTCAGGGAGGTTCATGAGGTACTTCTCGTTATTATGCATTGGATCTACAAAATTGTAGCGAGAAGCATTTTCTGTTGAAAACAACAGCCATGGAGTTAAATACGTGCTTCTCATAGCCCCAGAAATCTGCTTTACTATTGGAAGCTTATTTGCTTTACAGACTGCACGGAAATGTAAGAAATCCACCGGATGTAAATGGCTTGCAATCGAGTCCACAATGTCCTCATTAATGACCATCCAAGGTCTTGGTTCATCTGGATTTTCCTTCTTCTGTTTTTTCCTCAGATTCTCATTGTCATCTTGGCTTATTATTTCTTTGATTTCCTCCGCTCTTATTGTGTAATCCTCTTGTCTAACTTTTCTTGACAAATCTTCCATAATTCTTCCATCAACAGAGACACTGCACATTCAAATAGATTTGTCAGTTATTCTTAAAATAGACTATTCCATTCGTAATCCAGTGGTTTGCATAATAAAGGAAGAGGAAATCAACAAGTACCGCAAAGGATACTACCTGACAGTTGGTTGAGGCATCATTATCCACTGAGAGGAAAACCATGAAGTTGGCAACTTGGAACAAGGCAAAATAGTCATAGTACATTTGTCCTCTATATCAAACATGTACAAACTTTGATCTTTGTGCAATGTGTAATACAGATAACCCTTGCTAAGACCCAACTCAGCCGCCGAGCAGAAAGCATTAGTATCTTCACCAAGAAATAGCACTGTATCACCTAAAGTATTCACTTCCTTCCAAGACATACTAGAGAAATCCAACCTCGACACATTTATTGAGACGACCAGATAATTAAGGTGTCTGCTTTTATCCAAGCACACCATTTCAATCATGTATATTTCCTCATCCGACTCCAGAAAGTATGTTTTACCTACACACGAGTATCCTCCTCTATATGGAAACACAAAACTGTCAGTACTGACCTCAAACCGTCTAATTCCAAGGCTAATACAATCGCAATTACAACAGCGTAGTGGTAGCCTTTCAACCACAAGCTGAAAATGATCATTACAACACATCACATATAACTTGCCTTTAAAGTAAATGAGTGAAGCCATATCTTTGCCAGCTACAATTCCTTTAGGAATCTCTAATGTTGTCCATTTTGTATCCCCAATTCGACAATACATAATTAAATTAACACGTCCCAAAACAAGGAAATAAACCATTGATTCATTATCATTCACAAGATTAGTACCACTAATTTTCAGCGGCAACTAAACAAGGAAATACACCATCCTGAATACTAAATTCATCATCATCGTATATAGGGTGAAGTAAATCTTTCAAATTAGGTAACTGAATAGTCTCTAATGATAAAGGATTTCATAAAAAACAGACCCCAGGATTCAATTTTTCATCTTCATCATCACGGCGAATAACTAACCATCCTTGATGAGATGGTTTCTGATAAAATGTGTTACTACCATTCAATTCAGGTATAGATTTTCTAATTGTTTTGTTGTTTGGTTCACAGATATTATAGAAACCTTGGGTCTGATTATTACCTTCTTCAAATGGTATTACTAGCCATGGTGCTGCTGAATTTGGTAATGGTGGTGGGTTTCTCCTCCTTTCACTTCTTTCATCCACTGCTACTGTTGCTGATTTTTCCTCCATGATTAAGAAGTACAATCAATAATCTAATACTAAGAATTTGGCGTTTCTTCAGTTACGGGTTTAGCTTGATTTTTCCAGAAGAAGTGGAACCCTAAAACTGAGAATTTGGAGATTTCTCTGTCCTGCTTAAAGTAGTCTTCACTCTGAATAAATAAATGCGACTAATAAAAACCTTTATTCAGTACCGAGACTCGATCGTGTGACCAGTTGCGAAGGATATGTATCTGCCATCTTGTAGGCCTATCTAGGGCCTATCTTACTCTCAAAGCATCTCCAATAGATTGTGGTGTGTATCCTACGTGGTTGGTATAGATAGACATCCCTTTTAAATGTAAACTCAAAAATTCCCTGCAGTGTAGGACTTTAGGAAAAGTTATCTAAGAGCAGTACAAAGAAGTTGTGTTGGCTATGGTTGTGGTTGTACCACACAGCCTGCCAACTTTGTTCTTACATAAGAGAGCTAATTTAAAAGTCTTCATATTTTGACTACGATTGACAATACTAAGATTTAGTAAAACAAAAGATATGGGATTGATGTCCATATTTCTACCAATGTCTTCTTGACTGTTTCTTCTTTCATAGTAATTTAGGTGAAATCTTCCTTGAGAAGCTTTATTGTAGAGGTATTTGAAACGATCTAGAATGTCCATTGATTCAGCAGATATTGCAATGTTTGTGTGCTGCATCTCTTTGGCCCACTGGAATGCTAGGTATGCTCCGCTTGTGATTCCCCCTTCTCCATAGTGTCATGTATGTCCTCTGGAGTCAATGGTGTTTCCTGCAAAATCTGTCATAGTTAGAGCACTGTGATATGCAGAGTTCTCAGAATCTTGTAGTGTGCAGATACTGATATGTTTTCCAAATCCTGCTTCTGCATTCCAAGTGTAATTGGTATTAACTTGTTGCAGAGCAGTGTAAGCTTCCTATGGTAATAGAGAGAAGTTGTTCATGATATTATCTGGCATTGCATGTATTCTATTGTGAGTGCACAAATGCTACTTAATTCTGAGAGTAATAACTCCCACATTAGGATGAATTTGTTTGAATATAAAATCACATCTGGCTTTCCAGATATACCAACATGTGGTGGCATAAATGTTGCAGTCAGTGTTTCCAAGTTGAAACTAGGAGTTCAGCCAGTCAATGAATATGGTATTGTTATTAAAGAGAGTATGTGAGTTGCCAAAAAAATTCTGCCACACTAGACCAGCAGCAGTGCAATTCAGAAACATGTAAGACATGGATTCTTCTTCCCCACTATTGCAAACAGTGCATAAAGGGTTTATGTAATGAAGTATGCTAGATGTTTATGCATTTGTGGTAAGAATTCCATGTGCACATTTCCAGATAAAATTTTTGATGAATGGAGCCACATCCATGTTCCAAATAGCTTCCTAGTTACCAGCTGTAGAATCATTTCTGTAGAGATGATCAGTTTTTTCCTTGTATATCTCTTTGACAGAGAAGATTCCTGTATCATTGAGATTCCAGAATATTCTGTCCTCTTCATTTGGGTGGGTCTTCAGAGTAACAAGCACAACAGCTTCCTCCATGCTAAATAGGGTAGAGACTTGAATTTCATCCCAGTTTCCATCTGGAAGAAGCAAGGATTCTATCTTATCAATGTAATGAGGGCAGTGTTATGGTTTTTGAAGTCTTATGTTGGTGTTTCGGATCCATAAGTCTACCCAAATGTGGATCCTTCTTCCATTACCAATTCTCCAGGAGCAATGTTGTTGTATGTTGCTTATTCCTTCTAGGATTCCTTTCCATATCCAAGAGTCCCCATCCTTTGATTTTGTATCCATGCTGAGGACATTTCTGCTAGGAGATATCTGGCATCCATAAGTTTGTACCATAGAGAATCCTTATCCTTCTCAAGTCTCCAACCAATTTTTGTTATCATAAAACTATTGAATAGTTCCATGTTCATGAATCCTAGGCCTCCCAATTCTTTGGCTTACAAACTGCTGTCCAAGCCTTGGGATAATATCTAGATTTTCTATATTATTTCCCCAGAAGAAGTCTCTTTGGAGATTGTTGATGTCTTTGCAAGTTTTCTTAGGTACCTTAAAGCAATTCATTTGGTATATACAAGATGATGAAGTTACAGACTTGATAATTACCTCTCTGCCAGCAGGATTAAGTGGAGTATGTTTCCATCCAGTGAGTCTTAGCTTCAATTTTTCAACTCCAAGCTTGAAAGAATTGATTTTGCTTCTATGTGTAAAAAGTGGTGATCCTAAATATTTATCATCATGCTGAAGGACTTGAACTCCCATAGAATTTCTAATTTGAGGGATGAGATCTGGATTTGTGTTTTTGCTGAAGAAGACTCCAGATTTATGAAAGTTGATTAGTTAGAAGCACTGCCAAAAGTCTGTAGAAGCTGCATGATATTTTGAGCTTCAATAGTGTTTGCTTTGCAGAAGATCATGCAGTCATCAGCAAATAGGAGGTGATTGATAGGAGGAGATGCTTTGCAGATCTTTATTCCTTTGATAATTCCCATCTCCTCAGCATGCAAAAGAGTCCTTGAAAGAGATTTCATGCAAAATAAGAACAGGTATGGTGACAGGGGTCACCTTTCCTTAGTCCTCTGGAGGTTTTGAAGAATTTATCAGGAGAGCCATTGATGAGAACAACTGACGTGGAGGTTGAAATGAATTGATATATCTTGTTGCACCATTGATCATCAAAACTAATTTTCTTCATAATTGTCATTAGAAAGCTCCAGTCCATGTCAAAAGCCTTTGCCATATCAATTTTTATTCTCATAGCACCAGAATTGCCTTTTTTCCTCTTTTAGACCTCATGGTGTGAATGATTTCATGAGCAATAGCTATATTATCAGAGATTTGCCTTTCAGGAATGAAAGCAGATTGGTAAGGAGATATGATTTTGTTTAGTAAGGGTTTCATTCTTTGAGCTAGGAGCTTAGAAATGATTTTGTAGGTGGTGTTGCAGAGACTAATAGGTCTGAAGTGACTAGGGGAAGTAGGGTTATCTACCTTGCGGATGAGAGCTATGAAGGTGGCATTCATCTCCTTTAGCAGATGACCAGAGAGAAAGAAGTGTTGAACCATTGAGACTATATCATTACCAATAATATCTCAGTTGAGTTTAAATAAATTTGGTGGGAATCCATCTGGCCCTGGAGATTTTTCATTTGCCATACTAAATAAGATAACTTTAATTTCTGCAGGGTCAGGTTTTCTATTGAGATTGGAGTTGTCTTCATCAGTAATGGATGGGGGAATAAGGTTGATGATTTCAGGAGAGGGGTGGGTTATTTCAGCAATTGCCATATGGGAGAAATGATTGGTGAAACAGTATTTTACCTCTTGATGCTCAGTAATCCAGCTACCTTCTTCAGTTTGAATATAATCTATTTTATTCCTTCTTGCTCTACTTTTTGTGGCTCTGTGGAAGTAACTTGTGCTTTTGTCTTCCAACTTGATGAGTTGATCCTTGCTTTTTGTTTTCCATAATTTCTCTTCTATGTCATGCCAATTTTTGAGCTGCTTTCTAGCAGCTGCTAGGGCCTGTCTTCTGTCAATTTTGAAATAGTGAGTATGTAACCAAGTTAAGTGTTGCTTGCATTCTTCAATGTTGGTTTTTATGTTTCCATACACTTCCTTGTTCCAGACTCTGATTTGAAGTTTGATGTCTTTAAGTTTTCTGGAAATTGAGAAAGCACTTGAACCTGTGGTGACCTTTTTCCAGCATTCAACTATTATTTTCCTGCAACCTGCATGATCTAACCATGGACCAAAGAATTTGAATAGGATCTTACCATTCGTACAGTGAGGGTTATAATTTAATAAAATGGGATGATGGTCAGAGCCAATGGCTAGCATATTGGTGATAGTGGTGTTTGGATAAATATCCATATAACTATCATTTGCTAGATCTCTATCCAGTCTTTACTCAGTAAGGGCATGACCTTTTCTCTTGTTAGACCAAGTGAAAGGGCAACCAGAGAAACCAAGGTCAATGAGATCCAGATTTTGTATCTTTTCATTGAAAATTGAGGCTTCATTAGTATCAATGGGTGTGTACTGAAATTTTCTGTATCATGAAGAATGAAGTTAAAATCTCTAATGACCAGCCAAGGTAATTTATAAAAGATAGCAGTTTGATCAAGAATTTTCCAAGAATTTAACTTGGATTGAATGTCATAAGGATTACCATAGTAGCCTGTAAAAAGCCAAGGGGGGCTGTTGGTAGTTCTGATGGCAGCATTAATATGGTTTATAAAAGGATCTAATACTTCCAAGTTTAGTTTGCTTTTCCATAGTAAATATAATCCACCAATAGTGCCACTAACCCCTCCTGGATTAACATACCAGAAATTGTTGACTCCTAATTCATGAAAGATTTTCTTGATTTTATCATGTTTTTGTCTAGTTTCAGACAAGAATATGATGTCAGGATTTAGTTTATTGAGCATGTCATTGAGGTATCTTTTAGCATCCCTAGTGCCCAATCCTTGCCAATTCCAAGCTAAGGAAGTGAAGAATTGCCAAAAATATGACACTGCTGGATACTTAGAGGTAAGACTTCTAGTAATACTATCATAATGCTTATGAGGCAGAAAATGCACAGGGGAATTAAGAAAAGGATTTAAGCAATAGCAGCAAACGACTAGGTTGAGATTGTATACCCTTGTTACAGCAGCAGAGCAATCCAAAAAGCCATTAGCCAAGGGGTTGAGGTGGTTGGCCATCTGCTTATGAGAAGAGCCAGTCTGATCCTTATATCTTTTTGCATTTGTCATATCCATGCTATTTAGAGTAGCATTTTCATCATTGGGGATATCTTTCTTTCTCTTAGTATCATTGAAAGAGGTATAGGAGGAGCTGAGAGAAATGTCATTAAGGTTCTTAAAGATATGATCCTTTTTCTTAGCCTTCCAAGCAAATTTTTTCTTCTTAGATGCTTCTGCTTCCATATTAGCCTTGATATGAGCTAGGGTAGGGAGAGAGTGAGTGGGGAAGAATTTCGGGGTATTTATGACTGGGAAGAATTTTTCAGCAGTAGCTAGGTCAGCAGCAGCTGTATCCACATCATTCTTACTCAAGGTGTTGTTGTTGGAAGTAGTTCTGGCAGCTGCTTTCCACTTTGGTAGTTTTTTCTTGTAAAAGCCAGCTATCTTTTTTTCCAGATCTAATCTTTTGTGTCTAATTTGGCAAGCTAAGACATCTGGGTGAGGAGAATCCTGAGCTTCAGACTTAATGGGTTGTTCTGCAGCAGTATGATAATGAGCTCCAAAGATGATGTTACTGTTAGATGTAGATGCAATGTTTTCTATTGACTTTTCAAGGTACAACCTTTTAGCAATTTTCATTTTTGCTTCAAACACAGCAGCTGCATAAGCATCAGAGTAGTGCATGTGGATGATATCCTTTCCAGCTTGGACCTGTTTTTGTCTAGGAGTTATAGGTGTAGGTGCTGGCTCGGGGGTTGGTAAGTGATGGTAATCAGGGTTGTTTTGATTTGGAGGTGCACGACAAGGGGGGCTTGGGTGATCAAGAATTCTACAAACTTTGCAGAATTTGATGCCATTAAGAGCATAAGCACACTCCAACCAGTGAGAGAGGGTAGGTGTTTCATAAACTTTTATTCCAAACTTGAGAGATCTTGTTACGTTGATATTAACCTTGACTTCCACATTCTTCTCAAATTTGTCCCTTCCATAAGGTTTTTTTGAGCCTTAAAAGACACTAATTGGTTGAATGATGTTGGGGATGTATGGTATTATGTGAGTAGGTATTCTCTTGATTAGAAGCCAGATCATAACCTTAGAGAACATTTCTTCATCAATAAGTTCAGGACCCTTAGCTGGAACTTCTACTAGAACCATTAGTTTATCAAATTCCCCTTTAGTGCCTCCATTTCTCAATGTAGAGTAGTCTTCTTCATTATTGGTTCTAAGAATATTCTGCCAATCATCTCCCAGTGAGCATTGATGAAATTGCTAATATGGATGTTTGGAAGAAGATATTACTACAAAGTTTTCCAATGAAACATCCTTTCCAATCATGGACTTGTTTGGTTCTGTTATTTTCAGTGTTGATGAAGACTTTGGGGAATAAATCCTCAGGGATGGTTAAAGTTGTATTTATTTTCTTGACCAGGTTCTCAATGGAGGGCGGGTTAGAATTGGAGGAGGAGGCCATTGAGTAACGGTTATGAGACCAGAGGAGGAAATAGGTGAGAGGGTTATGTTTACTTTGTTTAGGGGAGAAATAAAGTAAGGCAATGAAGATGATAGTGATGTGACTAACTTTAATTTGAAAAAATTTCACGGGATAATTTTGCGCCTTGTCGTAACTGAAACAGATAACAATTGCAGTTGAGATGCTTATGTAATTGTACTTGTGCTTGGAACAGACATCTAAGAGCTTGTTGACTTGGTCTACTATGGCTTATGGCACTTTGGATTGCGACCTGTCAAAAATAATAATACTAGACTCTAAAGCGTTAGTGACAGCTGAATTCAAATACGGGTGAATTGTTTTTACCTTTTTACCACACTGCACATTTACCTTGTTATTGATTTTGACTGGTGAGAAAATATGTGGTGGCCACCAGACCATTTTAGTCCATTTAGAGAATGCCTCATCTTGTATCTGAGAAGATAAGTGGTGAGTAAGCCACTTAGTCAGATAAGCATCTAAGACTCTCCCAGTCTGAGGATGTGCTTCAGGCGGATCAAGTTTCATGGGTACGAACCATTTATTTTTATCCAGAATCCGACCTGCAGATATGATCAATTTGTAAGTGCCAAGTGTTTGTTGCCGCTTTGCATGATCCAATGAGAGGTAGTTACTTTTTCTAGGCCAACTTAAGTAGCCTGTTGATAATCAAGATGAACCAAAGAGACCCAGATTGAGTCAGCCCCCACATCAAGTAGGTAATTCTGGAATTCGATAGAATTTTGATCGTTATTTTTGTTCTAAGAATTGGGTTGATATTGACTAAAACGATTGTTTTGGTGAAAAAATTTATTAGGATGATGCAACAAGAGTGCGCAAATTTTCTGCAGGTAAAGGTAAGAGCCAGATGCATGGCATTTCTAGTGTAAAGAATGTAAGAGCGGAATCTGGAGATGGGGGTGATATGCATGCAGTATCTGGGGATGGCAATCAGCATCAACATAGAGAGCGGGGTCGCTTAGAGAATGGACGGCTTGTGGGTTTTAAGGATGGATGGGTATTGTATGTACTTCATCCCGATCGAGGCAGATTTGTGATCGATGAGGGAGTCTTTCTTGTGGGAGATGAAAGGATTTTTTGTGGGGGGTGCTTGTCAGGGATTTTTCGCAGCCCCAATTTTTAAAGAAGTCAGAGCTCATATTCATATGAATGATTCCCTTCCTCTCCCTGTTGACAAGGTAATCTTCCCTAACATGTTCATGCTTGCACCAGAAATCCGACAAATGGCTGCAGATGTTGTGGGATAGCCAGTGCAGGTCATAGAGAGATAACTCATCCTCATGAAGTACCAGCAGATGAGCCATTCCCAGAAGGATTTAGTGCTAGATTCTTTTGCCCGAGTGCAAAAAGCTGTTGTACCCAAACTTGCAGAGAAAGCTGCAAATGCATCTGGAGATGCAGGGAATGTCTAGCCAGGTAGGCTCCAAAACAATGCTCAGAGAGAAGTGAGAGTTATAAGGCAAGCAAGAAACTTTAATTATAGAACAATATATGTTAATCTGGGTATGTAAAGAAACCAAGTTGATTGACAGAATTGTTGTGTTTGTATTTAAAGTTGGTTTTCTGGATATTTTCTTAAGAAACTTGGGCATGCTGTCAGAATAGGTTCTTGATGAAATTGTGCAATGTTTTCCAAAGAAGAATAGTTTAGAATTGTGGTAAGTCCATAAGGCATATATATTTAAGTTAGCATAATTGAGATAATTGAGATAGTGATTCATATTATAGTAGCATCTCTTGGAATTTTTTTTACTAGAGTTAGAACTAGCATTAATACTAGAGTTAGTACCAGGGTCTAGAATTTGAACTAGATAGTGAAATTAATATTTCAAACTAGTACTAGAATTAATAAGGAACAACAACTTTCCCTCAGCGGGCTGAGCCAAATTTATAGAAAGATACATACCAGAGGTTAGAGTAGCAGTTTCCAAACAGATGACCCAATTAAGTTGGTGGTCGAAATGTCTAAGAAGGAGTGAAAGAAATTGATGTAGATAACAATCAAAGTCATCCTCATGTCCATGTTTAGAGCATAGATCGATAAGAGTGTTGAACCAGTTGTAGCAGCTACTAAGAGTTATCTTTAGATATTTATAGATGGTGCAAAGTTTTTATCGAGAGATTGTAGGATAGTATTTTCACTCTGAACTAAACCAGGTAGCCTTGAAGCTAAAACACTGCAGTTGTGGAAAAGATTCTTAGAATGGGGTTTGATTTGAAGGGTATTGAATTGCAAGTGGAGTGAATTCTTTGGCTCCTTGAAATTGAAATATTTTCTGAAACTATTTTTAATTGAGGCAACATCTGTGATTTGATCCTTGGTAATGAACTGGTGTTGCGAATTTTCCTTGGAAGGGGAAAGACCAGCTTCAGGTTAGCGTAACTAGTGATTTTGGTGTAATTTGTGAGATTTGTACTGGATGTGATGCTTGTGATGCTTGTGACAATCTTCATCTCTTCTGTTTCTGTGATTTAGGTCTAAATGTGATTGGAGAGCTTAATGAAATTGCAGTTGACTGATTCGAGTGATTTAAGGTAGCCATATAACTTAAATGAGGATAAAAATTAAGACTTGGTTGGGGAAATCAGCATCAGAGCAAAGGAGCAGAAGAAGAATCGAGAGATTTTTGAATTTCCGGTAAGAGTTCCGGTAGGAATCGACCGTTAGAACTAGCCGTTGGAGGAAAACGACACTGGGAAACGACTAGAAGAGTTGACGGAAGAGAGAGATGTGGGGGGGGGGAGAGACAGGATAGAGGGGAGAGCTCATTTTTCATCCAAGATCATGAGCATATTGTAAAAAATGGAAAAGTTATCTCCAATAGTAAATGTTTTGTAATCCATGAAGATTTATTTAATTGGTATAAATATAATTTTTGTTTTTATTTTTTATCTTCTGTTGATTTAATTTTATTTTGATTGATTAAAACATATCACTAGGATTTATCACATCATATAGAAGAAGAACCTCTGAAATCAGAGGACCGATTAGAGGATGTCTTAATCACTAACCCACCACGTCATCCTCACACTTTGTTTCACATCTCCGTTGGAGAAGAATTTTCCACTTTTTAGATTTTTCATTAAAAGTGTAAAAATCCTAGATGGCCTAGAATTCAGGAATTTGTGGAGCTTACGTTGGAGATGCTCTCATGGAAGTTAAGGAGTGAAGTTCGGCCGATAACAGGTTTGGCGGTTACAGACCAAAATTTGGCTGGTAACTTGTTAGTTGAACCTCAATATTCTCAAAAAAAAAATAGGTTCGACTTAAAAGCTATCAGCCAAACTTCTCAATATTCTATAAAGAATACCTCGAGATTTGACTGATAAATTGTATTAATCAGCCGAATCTAGTGTGTTATATAAAGAAATTAAATTACAAAAAAAAATTAATACAACAAAAATTTAAAAATTGGTGTGAAAATTAGTAAAAAATAAATAAGGGAAGTTTTATCATTAATAAAATATATGGATAAGGGATTTTTAAGATTACTACCTAGTGACCATATTTTGTCCATATTTGATATGTCCCAAAAAATTTCAGTATGCCTCAAAATTGATTTCTATCAGTAGACGAAGTCAAGGGTTCGAACCCTTATAATTATAAGGTAAAAATTGGTATCACCATGTAAAACTTCATCCCTAGGAAATATTTAGGCATTTTCTTACTTATTTGATATTTACAGGAAAACTTTAATACTAATCACACCGGTCGATTATTAATATTTATTTAAGCCATTTTATAAGATTTATGCAAGTTGATTTTACAATCCATGCTCATAATGTGTGGTCAAAATAGCTCTCCAAGGCCGAGTAATCTCTATAGGCTATATGACCAAGGCGATTTTCGATTCAAACCCATTTAAAAATTTAGTGATTATGGCGGATGATTTTGTCGATTTGGACCAATTATTAAGCAAAACGAGTTAACGATTTTTCAGAGTTGGCTTTGCATGCACTAAATCAGATAAGAAAAATTTCTTGACCCCTCAGATGGGAGTTATCAAATAGAAAACCCTCTAAATACATGATAAATATGCACTTAATATCATGATTTTGTTAAAATTTTAATTTTATTTAGGTACAAATCATGACTTATGAGCAACAATATATAAGTTTATAATAAATAAATTCTGTGTATTATACCGAATTTTTGCGATTTCCAAGTCTGAACTTATTGCTCATCGCTCATCGCTCCCCAACCAAGTTGGACCGAGTAACGACTTCGACTACTTTGGGCCTCATATCATTAATTTTCTTAAAATTTTAGAGGGATAAATCTGTAAAACACCTAAAAAAAGGCTAAAATTGTAATTTGGGGATGCAAGGGAAGAACGTGACTTCGTCACTGGTTCAGGCTTCACCGATTTATTTAGGGCTAGTTACAAACTTAGTTCCCTCCTAGCTAAAAGTGGGTTATAGGTAACTTACGAGATATTCCAAGTCTCTCGTTAATAGATTGGAAAATTTTGTAAATCTTCGAGAGTTTCTGTTATTGGATAGTGACAAGTCTTTAAAATTCTCTATTAGTGGAGTTGGATTTTCAAATCAATGATTTAAGGTTGTCAGAGATTTGTAGAGACTTTTATATGAAAGTATACCACAAAAAACTTAACAAACAAGGAGTTTGTCAATTGGGATTTCTAGAGATATCGAGAGAACTTTTTCCTAACAGATTTAGGGAGACTCTTTATAAATTTATTAGTTATATATACGAGACCCTCTGAGTGATTTTTAAGAAATCTCAGTGAGTTTTTGAGATAATAAATATATAGCAATTTTACCTCACATAAATAAGAAGAAAAGAGTTCAAACATTATTTTATAAAATTAATACTACCTCCGTCCCTAATTAGATGACCTAATTAAAATTTACTAGTAAATTTAGAAATGATTTATCTCTCAAACTATACAACGGATTTTCGTAAACTTTGTATCATCGGAAAGTATTTTAAAACACCTATCTAATCAATATAAATATGGCTATCAAATTTTACATATTTCTTATAATAATACTAATCTATCACTCCACTTATTTATGGTATAGGTCATCTAATTAGGGACGGAGGGAGTATATAGTAAAAAGTTCAGTGATTTAATACAAAAAAAAATAAGAAAGAAAATCAATGAAAAATTACAAGTTTATATATGCCTAATAGAAATTGTAGCTATTTTTTCAACCGAAAAATTAAACCAGATTGAACACGAACATGATGCATGGGTCGAAATCTCGTACAATGTGGATTTTTTGGAAGATAACATCAATTTTTATGTTTGCATGGATTTTTTTTATAGTTTACTTGATTTATTATTATTTATTTACTTTTTCTTTTTGAAATAACCAAAAGTCTCTCAAAATATCACCTATTTTTATGGGCACTCGATCACGAGGGTCAATTGTGGCCAATTATTTCAAATTTTTACGAAAAACCTAGCCGTTGGGGGTCTTTTTCTCTCTATATAAAGAGACCTAACTCCCAGAACCAATGTGCCTCAAACTTGCATATTCAATTTACTACTACTACATCCACTACTCAAACAAAACATGTACTTTCATATACATACGAGCACTCATTTCATAACTCTACAAGCATGACATCATTTGGCCATAATGAAAACATGGTGCGCCAAATTTGAGTTATATATGTTTCTCTCATAAGGTAGATCCTGAAACCTTTTGAGAGAAGATATATATGTGAGAGATTATGGGAATACAAAGAGGAACTCTTCAATAAATTAATTCATGATAGGTACCAAGGTATTCAAAATGTGATAGTTTCTTTTATATTGCTACCCAACATGGATCTTCAACCGTAACCCTTTAAGTTTGTCGCTGCAACACTTTATAACTATTTTTGGAGTTTATTTTGCATAATCTAAGTTGTTTGATCATCTAATTAAACAACAATAACAAAGTAAGTTTATGTAGGATATCGTAAAAGCGCACTATTTGGAGATAAATGGAGAAGCATTCACATTTGATGAAAACAATCATTTCATAATAACCAAAATTCCGGAGTATACCCCGCATTTTATGGCGGGTTTTGTTGAAGTGGACGAAGAATATTCCTCCAATGAAGATTGATAGTTTTAAAAGTTTTTGTATAAATTTTGCGCGTAGATCTCTATATAAACCCTCATAAGACTAAGTATAACTCGCCATTGGGATCGCCTAGGGATTCAAAGTCCTGTTGCACATTCTAAGTACATCCGTGATGCCTATGAATTGATTTGAAACTAATGAATATGTTCTAAACGTATGAATGAATTTTTCTTCTTATGAAAATTCATCAATCAATTTATACTAGGCAAATAATTAAACAACTGACCGCACCCTTTATGTATACATGCATCAACCGATTTTATGTGTCTTTCACGAATGAATAACATCAACCCAGAATTTTCCAAGAGTGCATTAACATCCACCGATTATCGGTTGGTGTTTCTTTATAAAAAAATAAACAAAAATTTTCAGTTTGATTCTTTGTAGTTCGAATTAACATTAGTTGAATTAACATGTAACAATAGTTGATTTAAGGCGGTTAATTAACGCCTTAAATGATTGATTAAATAAATTAATTAGGGTAAACTAGTCATTTTGCAATATATATATATATATATATATATTGAAACAGTTTAGAAGAGTGGTCTTGAGCTACGTCCTTAACAAATTATAAGGAGTTATTTCTGGCAAATACGGGGTTCGAACCCCTACCTCCGTCGTAGGAGGAAGCATACCAACCATCGAACCACTTAATAGTTGGAATTTTTTGCAAAATAATTGGCCAAGAAGTTTTTGAGATTACTTCATAATGATCCCTTTTGTATTCTAGTGGCCAACCTACACATGTATGGAAGCTGGAAATTCCCCCTCCATGAATCACCGTCAACACCAAACTTCAATCACAGTGGATGCAAACTTAGAAGATGGAACTCCCCATGGCACAAAATCTTATAATCACCAGGAGCTCAAGGATTTACTCTTATTTCATTCCAAACCCCTCCCCTTTAATGGCTGCAAAAATTATTATGTCTCAAATTCAAATCCTAATCTATCTGTACCTAAGCCAGTTCAGTCTAAAGATTACACTCAAAATTTACAGTCCCAATCTCACACCTTTTGGAAGGAAACCCAAATCAGAAGCATTTACAATTGTTTCAATTTCTACTATACCTTGGCCTCAGTCTAACTACAATCTTCCTCTGTTGCTCTATCTACAATTTCTGTTAAGGAATACTATTATCAGGTTTGAATGGAGTACTAGACTAGCAATTACTATCAGTGTTTGTTTGAAGGTAAAAATCAACAAAGCTCAGATCAGAAATGCTGTCCATAACCAAAATTTCAAAAACAACAATTAACCATTCCAACAATCTCATAAAAACATACAAAAACCAAATACTCACAACATTACCAGTTACCATAAAACCAAAAGAATCCATAAAACAAAAGTATCCAAAACATGTTCCAACCAAACCCAAATGGTAAATCTCAGTTCTCCTCTCAGACTGACAACCAAAAACCCCTTAATCAACTTCAAAATATACCCTTCCAGAAATTCAATTACAGAACACAAGAAAACCAAAGTGCTCACCTTCTAACCCTTTCGCTGAGTCTGACTCCGAGTTCCTTGACTCACTCTGCGGTTCTGATTTCGAGTCACTCTCCGGGTTGGCCTTGGAATATGAAATATGGACGAAGTTCCTCCATGCTCCTCATGGTCACCATCAGAATCAGATTGGTCAGTCTATGCATTGATTAAATTCACCGGAGGAACCGAATCGACAACTAGATCGGAGGATGGAGCAGTCGCGGGTTGACTAGTTCCGGAAAAGATAGCTCGGACAATCTTTCCTATAGCAGGGCAGAGGGCATCCAAAACTGGAAAATGCATGGGCTCTTCTTCTCTCCAAGGCTACGCCGCCAATTTCCAAACCATAAATTGTGCATCAGTATGCAGAGTGATATATTGAAACCCTTTTCTACTCAAACCAGAGATGAGAAATCGATCATCCACAACTGCAACTCCCTCACGCACCTCAAAAGGGTCAAATTTAGGATGATAAGCGTACAAGATCCAATCATCATCATTAGAACCTTGTCGCGTTGCTTTTTTCACTTGTTCAGGTTTCTCTTCAGGAACACTTCTCTCACTATGATGGGTAGCACCAGGAATTCTACGTCCTCCCTCCTCAACACTCAAATCTGGTCTAATAAAAGGGTTCCTTGTATCTTGATTCACGGGAGACGGCTTGGGCTGATTGAAGAATTGAATCAATCTTTCGACTGGAGAATCGAGCAACAACTCATGCACATCCCTGGTGGTGTTAGATCATTGCTCGGTCAACCTCCCATGCGTTGCTATCTCAAGCATGTTTGTCAATGTTAGTGATCAAAACTATGAGTCTTGATTTCTAGCCTACATAGCTAAGTCTCGGACTAGGATAGAAAAGTGTAGTTGAGCTCAAGGACTTCATGGAAATTCATCATACAACGACGAAGATCTATACAAGGAACCATGGAACTTCATCAACAAAAAGGTATGTGGAGACTTGAACTTATCTATCACTCAAAAGTCTATCTATTTTATCTCCTACTTCTTATGAGACAAAGGTCGTATGCTATATAGACTAGATCATACACACTTGACATTTCGAGCTGAGCATTCATTGCTTATCTTTTATCTCGAAATCGTGTATTGGTAAAGCGTTTCGCTTTGATCAAGTTTATCTTCACCTAGTGACGAAAGTCATGAAAAGTTTCAATCACTTTGATAATTGCTCTGATGTGAATCGGTCTGTGAATAACGGCTACATAGCGTCCTCTGAGAATGTCTCAATAATTGAAATGAGAGTTTAGATTAAATAACCATGTATTCCTTGAACCGAAGTTTCCGAACTTTGTTGATCAAGAGAAATTGGAAGGACTGTGGAATTGGCTTGCCAAGTCCGCGAACTGTCGGAAGTTCTCGACCGAGAATTTTTGATGGATTTTCCAAAACTCATTTGTGTGCTAAGTTCGAGAACTCAGTCCGCGAACCCATTCCGCGAACTGGCGGAAGTTCTCTTTCCGAGAATTTCTGCTTAGTTTGGAAAACTCAACCGATTAACTTAAGTCCGCGAACTTGTTTGTGAAATTAAGAGGTTATGATCTAAAGATGTGCTCTGAACATGAAACATTAAATTACTAAGGAATGCTTTATGCAAACCGTGGCTATAATGTTCATGAGCCGATTCAATCGAATCGAATCATCTTTGTTTCAATTGTGTCTTGTGTAGTAACATAAGATCTCATAGCAATTGAATAACTATCTAACTAGTTCATTTGAGTCAATTGAACTAGTTATAGTTAAGAAGAACAAAGTTAATATAAAATGCTCATATGGTTAACCTTTTGGGTTACTATGTTGAACCAACATACACGTACACGTTTGGGCATGGTTTTCACGAACCCAATAAACGTATACCCTGATTTGAAGGCTATATAAAGGAGACATCTAGCATTGATTTGAAGGCTATATAAGTGTGTGTGACAAGCTAAGTTTTCGATCTAACGATTGAAAAATATTAGCTTGAATCTAAATCAGGTTTTCATCTAACGGTGAATAAGGATTGCTTTGTAACTAAGGCAAAACCCTGATTTGAAGGCTATATAAAGGAGACATCTAGCATTGAGCAAAACTAATCCCCACACGTCTGTGTGATACTAGTGCGCTCTCTAGAGTCGATTATCCTTTAACTTCGGTTTTCTTCTCTAATACCAGGTTAACGACTTAAAGACTTCATTGGGATTGTGAAGCCATACCGAAGCTACTTTTATCGTAGTTGTGTGATCTGATCTTGCATCTTATATCGTACGAGTACAATCTATTGATTGGCTTGAGATCGTGAGAGTTCTCCGATAGGCAAGATAAAGAAGTCACAAACATCTTCGTATCATTGTTTGTGATTCCTCGACAAACCGCCTGTATAGTCAGGAAGGATTGTAGACAGGTGATTGATTAATCTAGGCTGTTCTACGGGAATATAAGACCGGATTATCAATTAGTTCTTGTTCACCTTGATTTTATATCTTAAGACGGAACAAAATCTAGGGTTTATCTGTGCGAGACAGATTTATCCTTTGATAGACTTTTCTGTGCGAGACAGATCTGTTTATTATCAAGTCTGTGATTTTGGGTTACAACAACTCTTGGTTGTAGGTGAGATTAGCTAAGGGAATCAAGTGTGTAGTATCCTGCTGGGATCAGAGGCGTAGGAGTACAAATGTACCTTGGATCGGTGGGAGACTGATTGGGGTTCAACTATAGTCCAGTCCGAAGTTAGCTTGGAGTAGGCTAGTGTCTGTAGCGGCTTAATACATTGTGTATTCAATCTGGACTAGGTCTCGGAGTTTTTTTGCATTTGCGGTTTCCTCGTTAACAAAATTTCTGGTGTCTGTGTTATTTCTTTTCCTCATTATATTTTATATAATTGAAATAATACAGGTTGCGCGTTCGTGATCACCAATTGGAAATCCAACCTTTGGTTGTTGATTGATATTGATTGATCCTTGGACATTGGTCTTTGGTACCATCCAAGTATTCCTTATATTTGATAAAGACTTGCTATTTTTTTTAGCTTGAGTAAAAATCAAATCAAGAGAGAGATATTAACTCCTTGAGATACTTTTATCTAGATTGAGTCTGACTGTCTAGTTGATTCTCTACTAAAGTATTTCGGAGTTAGTCCATACATACTGTTAAGAGAAATATTGGATGGTGTTGTTAGAACCCCGCTTTTTCAATTGGTATCAGAGCAGGAAAACACGTTAAAGACCTTATAAGTCTGTGTTTGTAGCGATATTATTATGGACGAGTCTATCTCTAATAACGCACTTGTACAAAAATTTCCAGATGATTCTGAAATCTCGAATTCACCTGAGAAAAATGTCACATCTAAATCAATATCTAAACATTCTCTGGATGTAAAAACTGTTGATTGGGAAACACTCCTAGAAGAACAGTTGGATGAACTTTCTGAGGAAGGTGATTCATATATTGATAGAGATGTTGATGAGGAAGTCTTAGGGTATGTTAAGTTTTTGGATTCGTAGAAAACGATGAAGATTACAACTTCTCATGCCATACCTCTTCTGACTCCTGTATGTCGAGAAAACAAGAAATTGAAAAGGATTTACGAAGGTCTTTATAGTCGGAATCACTCTTGTGAATCGATCCTCAAAGATACCGAGGAAAACCTGAGTAGAAAATCACTTGAATGTGATCGTGTTTATCAAAAATACTTCTTGTTAGAAGAGAAACTTGCAGAATTGATAATAGGATTAACTCCCAGCAAACAAGTTTTGATGACAGAGAAAGCGCTTATCTCGCTCGAGAAAAACGCCTTGAGGCTGATTAAGCTGCCGCTCTTGATAAAATCAAGATGTTGGAAGATGACTTGAAAAAGTTCAATACTAGTTCAAGCAAATTAACCACTATGCTAGGAGCAAGTAAAAATCATCGTGATACACGAGGATTGGGCTATAAGGGAATAGATGCTCCAAGTACTAGCAAAGAGGTAAAATTTGTCAAGGCTAGTGATTCTTCTCAACAAAAGGTTTCCACTGATGGCAAAAGTGAAATACCTTCACCGGCAGTTAAGGTTCAAAAGAGAAAAGTTTATCAACCTCCAAAGTTAGCACGCACGGATCGAGGTAAGAAAATTCCTTATATTTGCTTCTATTGCGGAAATAAAGGTCACCTGGAAAGGAGATGTCGTTTTCCTATAAGGAATGAGAAACTTCATGGTGTTCTTGTTTGGGAATCACAAGAAGTTGTGAAACCAAGATCATACGTTAAGACTGATCCTCTTAACGTTGCAGGTTGTAATTGTCCAACCTTTAGGCAAAGGAATCAGTGCTATGATAGACCTAGATTTTCCTATAAACGTCGTACGAATCCTTTTCACAATCTTAATGGTTATCAAAAGGATAACTTCGTAAAGACGAAGACAAGATCCGATGCTCCCAATTGGAGAAAGACTAACTTGCAAAAGAATAGTCAATCCAATTATCTTCCGGGAATTCTAGAAGAGAGTGATGGGAAGAAGGTTCCGACTGTTCCTAAACGCACTCAGAAGTGGATACCGAAGAAAGACAATGATGTTTTGAGTGTGAAAAGGAATGATCTTCCAGAAAACTCCATGACTATGGAAAAGGCAGTATCCATGATGTTGGAACTTAACAAGTTTTTTGTAAAAATGGAATTGGATGTGAAAGGTTCTAAAAGTGATCTCTTTCATGATAATACAAAGGTCACTTGTGGTGAGCAAGACTTTGTTCACCCCAACGCAACTTGATTGTGTTGAAAGTGCATTCTCACCAAGGTATGTCTATAAACTTGCTTTGTATACGGTGAGGGAAGCACAAGAATTAGGGCACACAGATTATGTTCGTTAAGGCGGTAGAATTCAATTGGATTCATCTAAAAAGGTATGTCTATAAACTTGAGCAAGATTTGAACTTTTATTTGCTTAGAGAACTTATAGTGATTCACGTACCTTTCTTATCGTTCTTTTCTACCTAACTTGATTTGTGTAAGGTTCTTAAATGTTTAGGTTTGAAAATAATAATTCGGGATGTTTGGACTGCATGGTACACATACCAGGTATGCATAACATGATTTAAAATCAAAATTCAGGGTTTAAGTTCGCGGACTTGAAAAATTCGTTTGCAAATCCGTATGCATATTTTCCTGTAGACGTCGATACTCGGTCAACTTGTTCTGGCCGTAACTTCTTTGTCCGAACTCGGAATGAACTTATTCTTTTTGAATTCTATTCCTCTTTGAATTCTATTCAAAATGGAGATGATAAACTATGAATTTGGATGAATTAAAATTGGTATTTGTCCTGTATCTTGTTTTTGAGTGTTTTGCTTCGTTTTGTTGCACTTGTTCCACTTCTCTTGGACTTGGGCACTTGGATTCATGGAGTAGTACTCTTCTAATCTCAGTTGTAGCTTTAACAAGAATGTTTTTGT
Source organism: Papaver somniferum (assembly GCF_003573695.1). Lineage (NCBI taxonomy): Eukaryota > Viridiplantae > Streptophyta > Magnoliopsida > Ranunculales > Papaveraceae > Papaver > Papaver somniferum. Next base: position 1,666,171 of record NC_039366.1, on the reverse strand, counting down.
TAAATCACAAAGAAGGAAGTTCAAGAATGGGCAGTAATACGCATTACTATGGGATTCCTGAATGTTCACAATCATGGTGCATGGTCGTTAATGACTTTGTATGTTCTTCTTTGAAAATATTTTTATACGCCTTTGGTAGCTATTCTTGGTGTAAATCCGGGAGAAAAAGATTGATTCTACCCTGTAAGGACAAATCATCTTATATGTGCATTACAATCGATTTGTTATATTGCAATTGATTATGGGATATTGCTGTTTACGTCCGTGAACTTGTGTTGCCCCATATGTTGTCAAAAGTAAAGTCGTTCATAAATTGGTATTTGTATTGATGAAAGGACGAATAGAATTTTAACAAATACAAAAGTTATACCTATGCAGTCATGTATTTGACGGAAAATAGGGTAAAATCTTTTGTGTGACAAAGGATAAAGTCTATTATGTCGTTATGATGGAAAATAGAATAGATCCTTGTATGTTATCCACGGTATTGATCTTCATTGATCTATCTTGCTATGTTTTACCGTGAAGGCTCCATTGTGTGTCTTATGTTGAGCACCTTACAACATAGTCGATTTACCTTGGCTTTGTAGGTTGTTTTGTAAGATACTACATGATGAGCATTAGGAACTAGCTTAATCAACCAGTTTGGTTATTTAGTTTGTACTCCATAAGTTTTCTTTCTTATGTCGAGCACATGTACGGTTAAGGTTGTCATATTCTATGATGAACTTAGTCGGGGTTCCATAAGTTCTATTATGTTGAGCCCAAAATAATTAAATTGATTACTTCGGTGATTTGTTTGATTGTTTGTATTCCAATTAGATTAATTATAGGTTCTCTTGTAATTAATCTAGTTGAGTTTTCATATATTCCACAAATTCTTGTGTTGAGTATATGAAAGGCTACACTATCATGTTCTATTGGTTAATGTAGTCGTATATTCCGTAAGGCTTTCCTTATGTTGAGTATGTGAATGATTAAGTTAGTCATCTCCGTATATTCCGTAAGGCTTTCCTTATGTTTAGTCGTAACTCCGTAAGTTTATTTATGTTGAACACTTTCAATTAAATTGATCACTTTTGTGGTTTGATTTAGTTGCGTATCCCAATTGAATTAATCATGGGTTTACTGTGATTAATTTGGTTGAGATTTGGATATAGAAAATCATTCCTATGGTTTTTAGTGTCCAATTAAAAAATCCTTATTTATTTCGAAATTAAGGTCGCTCTTGTTGTTCTTTCGGGAACAACATCAAATGGGGGAGAGTTCTTTTGAACTTGTGCTTAATGGTAATATCTTGCGGGGTGTGCGGCTGTGGAATTTTATAGGGGTTATCTTGTATCTTAAAACTCCTTGATGAATGCATTTAGCTTCGGATTTATAATTGCACCTAAATTAAGTTGGTATGTATTTTTATTTTAGTCTATGAAATGTCTCTTGTGGAAATTACATTATGATCCCGTTCTTGTACCTTTGCCAATTTTATTGACAAAAAGGGAGAGAAATATTGTAGTTCACACTACAAATACATATGGTTTTCAGATCATTGTGTAAGGGGGAGTGGTTTCCATTATCGAGATGGAGTATTGACTAAGGGGGAGTGATACATATCACCGTAGTATTATTGTTAAAGTCGTGATACAATTGGACTTTGATGTTACATAATAATACTATGACACTGTATAATAATGATCGAGAATCTCGATTTCTCTCATTGTTATAGCTACGGATCTTCAACAACGGTGGTGCTAAACTTACAACCTTTGGGATCATTGGAGTACTTGGAAGGACGAAGATTTCAGGGAACGTTGAAGATTAGACTATGGAATAGGAGCCACTAAAGTTTATCTTTTTTGTATTCCATATGTATTAATAGTTTTGTCACTAAAATTGACAAAGGGGGAACCTCGCATGCGTTTCTATCTCAAGCATGTTTGTCAATGTTATTGATCAAAACTATGAGTCTTGATTTCTAGCCTACATAGCTAAGTCTCGGAGTAGGATAGAAAAGCGTAGTTGAGCTCAAGGACTTCATGGAAATTCATCATACAACGAAGAAGATCTATACAAGGACCCGTGGAACTTCATCAACAAAAAGGTATGTGGAGACTTGAACTTATCTATCACTCAAAAGTCTATCTATTCTATCTCCTACTTCTTATGAGACAGAAGTCGTATGCTATATAAACTAGATCATACACATTTGACATTTCGAGCTGAGCATTCATTGCTTATCTTTTATCTCGAAATCGTGTGTTGGTAAAGCGTTTCGCTTTGATCAAGTTTATCTTCACCTAGTCATGAAGAGTTTCAATCACTTTGAGAATTGCTCTGACGTGAATCAGTCTGTGAATAACGGCTACATAGCGTCCTCTGAGAATGTCTCAATGATTGAAATGAGAGTTTAGATTACATAACCATGTATTACTTGAACCGAAGTTTTCGAACTTTATTGATCAAGATAAATCGGAAGGATTGTGGAATTGGCTTGCCAAGTCCGCGAACTGTCGGAAGTTCTCGATCGTGAATTTCTGATGGATTTTCTAAAACTCGTTTGTGTGTTAATTCCGCGAACTCAGTCCGCGAACCCAGTCCATGAACTGGCGGAAGTTCTCTTTCCGAGAATTTCTGCTGAGTTTGGAAAACTCAACCGATTAACATAAGTCCGCGAACTTGTTTGTGAACTTGAGGTTATGATATAATGATGTGCTCTGAACATGAAACATTAAATTACTAAGGAATGCTTTACGCAAACAATGGCTATAATGTTCATGAGACGATACTACTTTGAATCGGCTATAATGTTCATGAGCCGATTCAATCGAATCGAATCATCTTTGTTTCAATTGTGTCTTGTGTAGTTACATAAGATCTCATATCAATTGAACAACTCTCTAACTAGTTTATTTGAGTCAATTGAACTAGTTATGGTGAAGAAAAACAAGGTTAATATAAAATGCTCATATAGTTAACCTTTTAGGTTACTATGTTGAACCAACATACACATACACGTTTGGGCATGGTTTTCACGAACCTAGTAAACGTATACCCAAGTGTGTGCGACAAGCCAAGTTTTCGATCTAACGGTTAAGAAATATTAACTTGAATCTAAATCATGTTTTCATCTAACGGTGAATAAGGATTACTTTGTAACTAAGGAAAAACCCTGATTTGAAGGCTATATAAAGGAGACATCTAGCATTGAGAAAAACTAATCCCCACACGTCTGTTTGATACTAGTGCGCTCGCTAGAGTCGATTCTCCTTTAACTTTTGTTTTCTTCTCTAAAACCAGGTTAACGACTTAAAGACTTCATTGGGATTGTGAAGCCAGACCGATACTACTTTTATCGTAGTTGTGTGATTTGATCTTGCATCTTCTATCGTACGAGTACAATCGATTGATTGGCTTGAGATCGTGAGAGTTCTCCGATAGGAAAGATAAAGAAGTCACAAACATCTTCATCTCACTGTTTATGATTCCTCGACAAACCACCTGTGTAGTCAGGAAGGATTGTAGAGAGGTGATTGATTAATCTAGGCTTTTCTTCGGGAATATAAGACCGGATTATCAATTGGTTCATTTTCACCTTGATTTTATATCTTAAGACGAAACAAAACCTAGGGTTTATCCGTGGGAGACAGATTTATCCTTCGATAGAATTTTCTGTGTGAGACAGATCTGTGTTTTATCAAGTCTGTGATTTTGGGTTACAACAACTCTTGGTTGTGGGTGAGATCGTCTAAGGAATCAAGTGCGTAGTATCCTGCTGGGATCAGAAGCGTAGGAGTATAACTGTACCTTGGATCGGTGGGAGACTGATTGGGTTCAACTATAGTCCAGTCTGAAGTTAGCTTGGAGTAGGCTAGTGTCTGTAGCGGCTTAATACAGTGTGTATTCAATCTGGGCAAGGTTTTAGGGTTTTTCTGCATTTGTGGTTTCCTCGTTAACAAAATTTCTGGTGTCTGTGTTTTTTCTTTTCCGCATTATATTTTATATAATTGAAATAATACAGGTTGTGCGTTCGTGATCATCAATTGGAAATCCAACCTTTGGTTGTTGATTGATATTGATTGATCCTTGGACATTGGTCTTTGGTACCATCCAAGTATTCATTGTATTTGATAAAGACTCGCTATTTTTTTTAGCTTGAGTAAAAATAAAATCAAGAGAGAGATATTAACTCCTTGAGATACTTTTATCTAGATCGAGTCTGACTGTCTAGTTGATTCTCTAGCAAAGTATTTCGGAGTTAGTCCATACAGATTGCTAAGCGAAATATTTGGTGGTGGTGTTAGACCCTCACCTTTTCAGGTGGACCTTCGTGCAACATTCTATCTTCCTCAATCTTCACCTCAATGTTATGCTGCATATCCTTCAAATACCAGTTAAAACTTTCTGTAAAGTTGGGAGGTTCACAACCTTGTGGGAAAGCTATTACATAAGAAATGTTTGAACCAAATTCTCATAAGGGTACCAGTGGATTCGAGGATCGACATCAACTTCATCCATCTTGCGCTTGCCTTTACGATCGCTTGGTCCTGGTTCTCCAACAATGATGAATTCCTTAGGATGTTTTTGAAAGGAAAATGTGCAGAGAATAAAAAATCGTTTTCTCTCCCAGCAAGAGAACTACCTCTTATAAAGAGTCTCAACCTAGAAGCCTCGACCATTTCGCCAATAAATTGCGATGATTCCCAATATCATCACTTGCGCACTAAACAATTATACAATCTCTGTCGTTTCAATTCCCCTGCAACTAGGCTATAATAGCCTATGTTGCAGGAACTTGTTATTCACACGCATAACCCTTATAATTGTCTTGTTGGTGGACTTGACAGGTGGAAACGGTTCGATGGTAAACAAAATTCTAGCGTTCACCAGATGGTTGACATGCAAAGAATGAATATCTCCCACACTAACCACCCACACAGTTATAACTCAGATGCTTACTCACCATACTCGTTCTCAGACGCAAGCTGACTCGAAATTTCTTTGGGCTGAAACTCATCCCATTATAGTTGTCAATCCCATTACTATCACACCAGTTCTAGACACAATTTATAATCCAATTATCGGGGTAAGTATGCACTCATCCCTCCTTTCTTTAATCTCTTATAACTTTATAGTACACAGTGGAGTCATTGACAACAGGTCTCACTCCAAACTGCCATTAGCCAGAGAAAACCATTGCCACAACATTATTGAAAACTTCAGCAGATACAAGTACAAATCAAACAATATCAATTTAGAAGTTGTTATCTACTTCACACACGACAAATCTCAAAGTATACCCGTGAACATAGTTCAAATTAAAGTTAGCCATATCAACATCACTCTCTCTATACTATGTCTTACCTTCTTTGCTCCTAGTGAACATAACCCTCATCCTTACTTCCTTCTCTGGTACTAAAGTTTCAGCTTCATGGCCTCCTTTTCAAACTCAAACCCACAATCCATCGACAATCTGGTGAAACAAATGAACTCAGCTCTAACCATCCCTGAGGATTTGTTTCCAAAAGTTTTTATCAATCCTGAAAACATAAAAACTAAACAGACCCAAGATTGGAAAGGATGTTTCATTGGCAAACTCTGTAGCGATATATGTTTCCAAACTTCCAGAGTCAGTAACTTTATCAATGGAAACTGGGAAATGCTTAGCAGAATGGAGGTCGAAATTTGGAATAGAAGAAGAAATTTGTACATCCACAAAACCACACATGAAGAAGATTACACAACCTTGAGGAATGGAGGCACCATAGGGGTATTTGACAAACTGATGGTCCTAGTTGGAGTTCCTGCTAATGGTCCTGAGCTCATTGATGAAGAACTATTCTCAAAAGTTATGACCTGGATTCTAGTAAATAGAATCCCAACCCGTATAATACCAGACATACCAAACATTATTCAACCCATTGGAGTCTACCAAGGATCCAAAAAACCCTATGGGAGAGACCAGTTTTCAGAGAAGGCAAACCCGTTTAAGACCTTACAAGTCTGTGTTTGAAGCGATCTGACTCTATGGACGGAAGTGATATCTCAGTTAACGTACCACCAGTCTTAGATGACTCAAACTACTCAGGATGGAAAGTTTCTATGTGTGCTTATCTTCAAGCGTGTGATTTTCAAACCTGGGTACGTATTGTTAAAGGCTATGATCCTCCGGTTAATACAAAAGGCGATGTATCTATACCTAAGGATGTTGGTAGTTATAGTCCTGAAGAATCTCTTGCTGCAATGCAAAACTCTAACAGATTAAATGCTATCATACAGGCCGTTACCCCAGACCTTCAACACTATGTGTCTACTTGCACTAAGTCTAAAGATGCCTGGGATATCTTAGAAACTGTATTTGAAGACAAGAGATACGTTTCTAAGAAACATGCCATCATTGAGGGAAATAACCGGATACTCTTTCCAAAGCTTCTCTAATTGTAAAGTTAAGAATTCTTGACCAAGAAACAGGAAGAGCGTTTGCACTTAACGCTGTGAACGAAACTTTGATGTCTTCTTCTCACATGTCTTGGGTTGATGAATGTGATCTTTCACTAATGGTCAAAGAAGTCAAGAGTTTAATGAAGAAGAGAAAAATGTTTGCAGGTTCTTCATCTACTCTATATGCTGAGGATATCTCAACAAAAGACAACAACCCTCCGAATAGCTCAGATGAGTCTAGTCTGTGTAATGGATTTACTGCACCTACTGTAGATTCGCTTTCAACTTCGAATTGTGATTCTGAACTTGAAATTGACTCTGAGGTCATTAATCTCCTTAATAAAGAGATTCTTCGTGAGAACCTTAGTCTTAAAGCCTCATTGAGTAATGTTGAATCTTCTCTCTAGACGAAGAATATTGAGATTGAGCAACTTAATATTAAATTCATTAAAACTTTGTCTCTAAAGGAAAATGAGATTAACTATCTCAGAGATGATCCGCAAAGATTTTCTGGAAGTTCTGACAAAATTGCAGCAATGTTGTTTGGTCAGAGATCCTTTGGAAACAATCAAGGTTTAGGATTCAACAGCAAATCAGTTATAGTGATGGTGTCTACAAATCAGGAAACAATGGTTGGTTGCAGTGTCAAACATGAAAAATTTCTTGGTAACATGAAATCCACAATAATCTGCTCCTTCTGTGGACACTCAAACCATGATAAAGATACTTGTTGGAGATTCAAGAGGAACATCAAAAGGATCACCAAACTTCAAAAGAACATGCAACTAGTAAGTTTGGATAAACATATGCCAAGGAAGAATTCCAGAAGAGGTAAGAATTCTGTTAGCACAACCTACGGTGACAAGCCAGAGAAAAACAAAAGACGTGAGCATTTGTCCCGTCCAAACACCAACTAAAGTGGTGATGTTTGCCTTCTCATATCTAACTTGGGAAATATGAGAAGTGTTCCGAAAGTGGCTCAAGTCAATGTATATTTCTTTGTATGTTTGATAGGAAAATATTTTTCTCAAAACTTTTCTAAGGTTTGTTTCTTATAAATCTCTAGTTTTTGGTTGTTTTATTCTTCTTTCATTTTGTTCTAATGGATTCTGTAACTAGAAGTGTTACCAGAAAAGATGTAATGGAAGCTGTCAATGTACTTTTGTACAAAGAACTTCCTCAAAGGACAATGAAGAAGAAGTCAACAATCTTTGGAAAAGGTTCTTCCTCTAACAATCTTTGGATTCTTCAATAATGAAAAAGAGTACTCATTTGAATGTCTGAGGAAAATATATGATACCTAGTAAGTCTTATTTTTGGTTTAGTTGGAAGAATAACTAGTGCTTTGAATAGCGATGATTGTGACTACACATAGCTATTTTTGTTTTCATCTTCTTGTGTTATTTTTTATGTTTTTTGGTATTAAATTCTAAAAATATTTGGAGGATGATATTATTGCAGTATTAATCTTTATGATTTTGTGATATTGCAATTGTTTATGGGATATGTATTGATTGAGTCCGTGAACTTGAAGGTCCCATATTTTGTCAAAAATAAAGTCGTTCGTAAATTGATATTCGTATTGATGAAAGGAAGAACGGACTTTTGACAATTAAAAAAGTTATGCCTATGCAATCATTTATTTGATGCAAAATAGGATAAAATCTTTTGTGTGACAAGGATAAAGACTATTGTATCGTTCTGCAAATAGTGATGGAAAGATAGAATAGATCCTTGTATGAATTCCACGGTATTGATCTTCATTGATCCATTCTTTTGTATTACCGTGAGGCTCCTTAATGTGTCTTATGTCGATCACGATACAACTAAGTTGATTATTTTGTGAATAACTTTGTTGGTTGTTCCGTAAGGTACTTTATGTCGAGCATCTTTGAACTAAATTAATCATCTTGGTTGGTTATTTAGTTATTTTCTCCGAAAGTCTTCTTTTGTTGAGAAAAACTTTTAACAATTAAATTGATTACTTCTGTGATTAGTTTGGTTGTGTTTTCCAATTATATTAATTATAGGTTCTCTTGTAATTAGTCTAGTTGAGTTTTCATATATTCCACAAGCTCTTGTGTTGAGTATATGAACGACTATACTAATCATGTTCTAGTTCGAGCGTTGCTATCTCAAGCATGTTTGTCAATGTTAGTGATCAAAACTATGAGTCTTGATTTCTAGCCTACATAGCTAAGTCTCGGACTAGGATAGAAAAGTGTGGTTGAGCTCAAGGACTTCATGGCGATTCATCATACAACGACGAAGATCTACTCAAGGAACCGTGGAACTTCATCAAAAAAAAGGTATGTGGAGACTTGAACTTATATATCACTCAAAGTCTATCTCTTCTATCTCCTACTTCTTATGAGACAAAAGTCGTATGCTATATAGACTAGATCATACACATTTGACATTTCGATCTGAGCATTCATTTGCTTATCTTTTTCTCGAAATCGTGTGTTGGTAAAACGTTTCGCTTTGATCAAGTTTATCTTCACCAAGTGACGAAAGTCATGAAAAGTTTCAATCACTTTGAGAATTGCTCTGACGTGAATCGGTCTGTGAATAACAGCTACATAGCGTCCTCTGAGAATGTCCCAATGATTGAAATGAGAGTTTAGATTACATAACCATGTATTCCTTGAACCGAATTTTTCGAACTTTGTTGATCAAGAGAAATTAGGAGGATTGTGGAATTGGCTTGCCAAGTCCTCGAACCCAGTCCGCAGACTCAGTCCGCGAACTGTTGGAAGTTCTCGACCGAGAATTTCTGCTGGATTTTCCAAAACTCGTTTGTGTGCTTAGTCCGCGAACTGGCGAAAGTTCTTTTTCCGAGAATTTCTGCTGAGTTTGGAAAACTCAACCGATTAACTTAAGTACGCGAACTTGTTTGTGAACTTCAGAGGTTATGATCTAAAGATGTGCTCTGAACATGAAATATTAAATTACTAAGGAATGCTTTATGCAAACCGTGGCTATAATTTTCATGAGTCGAGTCAATCGAATCGAATCATCTTTGTTTCAATTTTGTCTTGTGTAGTTACATAAGATCTCATAACAATTGAACAACTCTTTAACTAGTTCATTTGAGTCAATTGAACTAGTTTTGGTGAAGAAGAACAAGGTTAATTTGAAATTCTCATATGGTTAACCTTTTGGGTTACTATGTTGAACCAACATACACGTACACGTTTGGGCATGGTTTTCACGAACCCAGTAAACGTATGCCTAAGTGTGTGAGACAAGCTAAGTTTTTGATCTAACGGTTGAGAAATATTAGCTTGAATCAAAATCAGGTTTTCATCTAACGGTGAATATGGATTGCTTTGTAAGTAAGGAAAAACCCTGATTTGAAGGCTATATAACGGAGACATCTAGCATTGGGAAAACCTAATCCCCACACGTCTGTGTGATACTAGTGTGCTCGCTAGAGTCGATTATCCTTTAACCTTTGGTTTTCTTCTCTAAAACCAGGTTAACGACTTAAAGACTTCATTGGTATTGTGAAGCCAGACCGATACTACTTTTATCGTAATTGTGTGATCTGATCTTGCATCTTCTATCGTATGAGTACAATCGATTGATTGGCTTGATATCGTGAGAGTTCTCTGATAGGCAAGATAAAGAAGTCACAAACATCTCCATCTCACTGTTTGTGATTCCTCGACGTCTTCTTATTTATACAAGTAAGATTGTTGTGAGGTGATTGATTAATCTAGGCTGTTCTTCGGGAATATAAGACCGGATTATCAATTGGTTCCTGTTAACCTTGATTTCATATCATAAGACGGAACAAAAACCTAGGGTTCTTCTGTGGGAGACATATTTATCCTTTGGTAGACTTTTCTGTGTGAGACAGATTTGTTTATTATCAAGTCTGCGATTTTGGGTTGCAGCAACTCTTGGTTGTGGGTGAGATAAGCTAAGGGAATCAAGTGCGCAGTGTCCTGCTGGGTCAGAGGCGTAAGAGTACAACTGTACCTTGAATTAGTGGGAGACTGATTGGGGTTCAACTATAATCCAGTCCGAAGTTAGCTTGGAGTAGGCTAGTTTCCGTAGCGTCTTAATACAGTGTGTATTCAATCTGGACTAGGTCCCGGGGTTTTTCTGCATTTGCGGTTTCCTCGTTAATAAAATTTCTGGTGTCTGTGTTATTTCTTTTCCATATTATATTTTATATAATTGAAATAATACAGGTTGTGCGTTCGTGATCATCAATGGGAAATCCAACCTTTGGTTGTTGATTGATATTGATTGATCCTTGGACATTGGTCTTTGGTACCGTCCAAGTATTCCTTCTGTTTTGATTAGGACTCGCTAATTTCTATTAGCTTGAGTAATATCAAAAACAAGAGAGAGATATTAACTCCTTGAGATACTTTTATATAGATTGAGTCTGACTGTCTAGTTGATTCTCTAGCAAAGTATTTCGGAGTTAGTCCATACAGATTGCTAAGCGAAATATTGGGTGGTGTTGTTAGACCCCCTCTTTTTCACTATTGGTTAATGTAGTCGTATATTCCGTAAGGTTTTCCTTATGTTGAGTATGTGAACGATTAAGTTAGTCATCTCCGTATGATTACCTTAGTCGTAGCTCCGTAAGTTTACTTATGTTGAGAACAATCAATTAAATTGATTACATTTGTGGTTTGATTTAGTTCCGTATTCCAATTAAATTAATCATGGGTTTACTTGTGATTAATTTGATTGAGTTTTGCATATAGAAAGTCATTCCTATGGTTTTTGGTGTCCAATTAAAAATCCTTATTTTCTTTCGAGATTAAGGTCGCTCTTGTTGTTCTTTCGAGAATTACATCAAATGGGGGAGAGTTCTTTTGAATTTGTGCTTAATGGTAATATCTTGCGGGGTGTGCGGATGTGGAATTTTATAGGGGTTATCTTGTATCTTAAAACTCCTTGATGAATTCATTTAGCTCCGTCTTTATGATTGCATCTAAATTAAGTTGGTATGTATTTTTTCTTTTAGTCTATGAAACGTCTCTTCTTGGAAATTTCATTAGGAACCTGTTCTTGTACCTTTGCCAATTTTATTGACAAAAAGGGGGAGAATTAATGTGTAGTTCTACTCATATACATATGGTTTTCAGATCATTGTGTAAGGGGGAGTGGTTTCCATGTGATATGGAGTATTGACTAAGGGGGAGTGATACATATCACCGTAGTATTATTGTTAAAGTCGTGATGCAATTGGACTTTGATGTTATATAATAATACTATGTCACTGTATAAGGATGATCGAGAATCTCGATTTCTCTCATTGTTATTGCTAAGGATGTCATTCACAGAACCTACTCAGATGCAGATGCTTCTGCTGTGTTTGAAGCAAAAATGAAAATTACTAAAAGGTTGGAGCTTGAAAAGTCCATAGATAACATTGCCTCTACCTCTAACACCCCTATCATCTTTGGAGCTCAACCCCTGCAGTCTGACTCAACACCCTCCCCACACTCTGATGTTCTATCCTGTCAAATTAGAAACAAAAGAGTGGAGTTAGCAAAAAAAGATAGCTAGCTCTTACAAGAAAAAACTTCCAAAGTGGAAAACTGCTAGAACAAATCCCAACAACTTCAATGAGGAAACTGCTGCTGCTGACCTAGATGCTGCTGAACAAATCTTCCTAGCCACTAATATTCCAAAACACTTTACTCTCAATACCCTTCTGTTAGATCATAGCTCGGTCGACCTCGCATGCGCTGCTATCTCAAGCATGTTTGTCAATGTTAGTGATCAAAAGTATGAGGCTTGATTTCTAGTTTACATAACTAAGTCTCGGACTAGGATAGAAAAGTGTAGTTGATCTCAAGGACTTCATGGCGATTCTTCATACAACGACGAAGATCTACTCAAGGAACCGTGGAACTTCATCAACAAAAAGGTATGTTGAGACTTGAACTTATCTATCACTCAAAAGTCTATCTCTTCTATCTCCTACTTCTTATGAGACAAAAGTCGTATGCTATATAGACTGGATCATACACATTTGATATTTCGAGCCGAGTATATCTCGCCTATATATATATCTCGAAATCATGTGTTGGTAAAGCGTTTCGCTTTGATCGGGTTTATCTTCACCTAATGACGAAAGTCATATTGTTTCAATCACTTTGAGAATTGCTTTGACGAGAAATAGTGTAACAACTATATAACGTTCTCTAAAAATATTTCAATTGTTGGAATGAGAGTTTAGGTAAATATAACCAATGATGGACATATGCATTGTGTGGTAAAACATATGTGCATAAGTCATATTCCTTAATCCGAAGTTTGCGAACTTTGTTGATTGAGAGAAACCGGAGGAATTGGCTTTTCCAAGTCCGCGAACACAGTTTGCGAACTCAGTCCGCGAACTGACGGAAGTTCTCTTACCGAGAATTTCTGCTGGTATTTTCCAAAAACTCGTTTGCATGTTTAGTCCGCGAACTGGCGGAAGTCTCTTTGCCGAGATTTTCTGTTGAGTTTGGAAAACTCTGCCAGTTGCCTTAAGTCCGCGAACTTGTTTGCGTACTTGAGTGGGTTATGATCTAAAGATGTTCTCTGAACATGGAACTTAAATTACTAAGGAATTCAGTATGCAAACCGTGGATATAAAGTTCATGAGCCGATTCAAATCAAATCAAATCATCTTTGTTTTAATTGTGTCTTGTGTAGTTACATAAGATCTCATAGCAATTGAAAAACTCTCTAACTAGTTCATTTGAGTCAATTGAAATAGTTATGGTGAAGAATAAAATGGTTAATATGAAATGCTCATATGGTTAACCTTTTGGGTTACTATGCTGAACCAACATACACGTACACGTTTGGGCAGGGTTTTCACAAACCCAGTAAACGTATATTTCAAGTGTGTGTGACAAGCTAAGTTTTCAATCTAAAGATTGAGAGATATTATCTTGAATCTAAATCAGGTTTTCATCTAACGGTGAATATTGATTTCTTTGTACCTAAGGCAAAACCTTGCTTTGAAGACTATATAAAAGAGACATCTAGCATTGGGAAAAACTAATCCCCGCACGTCTGTGTGATACTAGTGCGCTCGCTAGAGTCGATTTCTCCTATAACCTTTGGTTTTCTCTTCTAAAACCAGGTTAACGACTTAAAGATTTCATTGGGATTGTGAAGCCAGACCGATACTACTTTTATCGTAGTTGTTTGATCTGTTATTGCATCTTCTATCGTACGAGTACAATCTATTGATTGGCTTAAAATCGTGAGAGTTCTCTGATAGGCAAGATAAAGAAGTCACAAACATCTTCGTCTCACTATTTGTGATTCCTCGACGTACTTTTTTTTTATACAAGTAAGACTGTTGTGAGGTGATTGATTAATCTAGGATGTTCTTCGGGAATATAAGATTGGATTATCAATTGGTTCATGTTCACCTTGATTTCATATCATAATACGGAACAAAAACCTAGGGTTTTCTGTAGGAGACAAATTTATCCTTTGATAGACTTTTCTGTGTGAGACAGATTTGTTTATTATCAAGTCTGCGATATTGGGTTGTAGCAACTCTTGGTTGTGGGTGAGATCAGCTAAGGGAATCAAGTGCGCAATATCCTACTGGGATCAGAGGTGTAGCATTATAACTGTACCTTGAATTAGTGGGAGACTGATTGGGGTTCAACTATAGTCCTGTCTGAAGTTAGCTTGGAGTAGGCTAGTGTCTGTAGCGCTTAATACAATATGTATTCAATCTGGACTAGGTCCCGGGGTTTTTCTGCATTTGCGGTTTCCTCGTTAACAAAACTTCTAGTGTCTGTGGTATTTCTTTTCCGCATTATATATGTTATATAATTGAAATAATACAGGTTGTGCGTTAAAGATCATCAATTGGAAATCTAACCTTTGGTTGTTGATTGATGTTGATTGATCCTTGGACATTGGTATTTCGTACCGTCCAAGTATTCCTTGTGTTTGATTAGGACTCGCTGATTTCTATTAGCTTGAGTAATATCAAAAACAAGAGAGAGATATTAAATCCTTGAGATACTTTTATCTAGATTGAGTCTGACTGTCTAGTAGATTCTATATCAAAGTATTTTGGAGTTAGTCCATACAGATTGCTAAGGAAATATTGGGTGGTGTTGTTAGACCCCCGCTTTTTCACCTTCCATCTTTGGCCCAAATCATAACTAACATGGAAGCTGAAGCAAATAAGAAGAAAAAAGCTGCTTGGAAAGTAAAGAAAAAGGATCATATCTTTGAGAACCCAGATGATATCTCAATTAACACCTCATCCATACCTACCTTAGAATCTGCTACCTTCAACATTATGGAAATGACAAGTGGAAAAAGATTCAAGGACCAGAATCTTACCCCTCAGGAGCAATTGGACAACACTCCTCATCTTATGGCTGATGGCACTTTGGGGCTCTCCACTACCGGAACAATGGTACTTGCTCCTAACAATCTTCATTATCTTTCTAGAACTAATATTATATTCTGCCTGCACTGTCTGGTTTATGAGTACTATGCCAATCTTTCTAGAAGACTTATCTCAAAGTATCCAGCTGTGTCCTATTTTTGGCAACTCTTTACCTCATTAGCATGGAATTGCCAAGGACTGGGCACCAGAGATGCTAAGAGATACCTCAATGATATGCTCAACAAATTAAATCCTGACATTATCTTTCTCTATGAAATTAAACAAAAGCATGATAATCTTAGGAAAACTATGCATGATTTAGGGGTCAACAACTACTGGTCTGTTAAACAAAGTGGGGCAAGTGGCACCGTTGGAGGCTTAACATTGATATGGAAAAACAATATATCCATAGAAATATTGGATTATTATATAAACCATATCAATGCAATAATCAAAACTTCCAATAGTCTCCTTGGTTATTTACAGGCTACTACGGAAATCCCTATGACACTCCATCCAAGCTAAACTCTTGGAAAAAGCTTGAACAATCTGCAGTTTCCAATAATTTGCCTTGGTTGGTCATTGGGGATTTTAACTTTATTCTCCATGATACTGAAAAATTTAGCACACATTCCATTGATGCTAATGAAGCTTCCATTTTCAATGAAAAGATCCTAAATTTGTACCTCATTGATCTGGGTTTTATTGGTTGCCCTTTTACTGGGTCAAACAAAAGAAAAGGTCATGCCCTTACTGAACAAAGATTGGATATAGGTCTAGCTAATGATGATTGGCTTTCCATATACCCAAACACCACTATCACTAATATGCTAGATATTGGGTCTGATCATCACCCCATATTACTTAATTCAAACCCTCACTGGAAGAATGGTAAAATTCCATTTAAATTCGGTGGTCCCTGGTTAGACCATGCTGAATGCAGGAAGATTATTGATGACTGTTGGAAAAAGATTACTCCTGGTTCAAGTGCCTTCTCCATAGCCAGAAATCTCAAAGACATAAAGCTTCAAATCATAGTTTGGATCAAGGAAGTTTATGGCAACATCAAAACCAACATTGATGAATGCAAACAACATTTAAATTGGGTTCATATCCACTACTTCAGAGAAGATAGAGGGAAAGCTCTAGCTGATGAAAGAAAACATCTCAAAAATTGGCAAGACATAGAAGAAAAATAATGGAAAACTAAGAGCAGGGATCAACTTATCAAGCTGGGAGATAAGATTACAAGCCATTTCCACAGATCTACTAAAAGTAGAACAAGAAGGAACAAAATAGAGTCTATTCAAAATGAGGAAGGCAACTGGATTACTGATTACCTAGAAGTCAAGAACTGCTTCACCAGTCATTTCTCTCAAATGGCAACTGCTGAAATTACAAGCCCTTCTTCTGAAATCATCAACCTTATACCCCTAGTGTTAACCCCTGAGGACAATTCAGCTCTCAACAGGAAACCTAAACCAGAAGAAATCAAAGTTATCCTTTTTAGTATGGCAAATGATAAAGCTCCAGGACCAGATGGGTTCCCTCCAAACTTTTTCAAACTCAACTGGGAAATCATTGGAAAAGATATTGTCACAATGGTCCAACATTTCTTCCTCTCTGGTCATCTTCTTAAGGAGATGAATGCCACCTTTATATCCGTCATCCCAAAAATTGACACCCTAATATCTCCAAGTCATTTCAGGCCAATCAGTCTCTACAACACCACTTACAAAATCATATCCAAATTACTTGCTCAGAGAATGAAGCCCCTCCTAAACAAAATCATATCCCCTTACCAGTCTACTTTCAATATTCCTGGAAGACAAATCTCAGACAACATAGCTATTGCCCATGAAATTATTCATACCATGAGATCTAATAAATGGAAAAGAGGAAATTCTGGAACAATGGGAATAAATATAGATATGGAAAAAGATTTTGACAGAGTTGACTGGTCTTACTTAATAACCATTATGAAGATAATTGGGTTTGATGATCAATGATGCAACAAAATCTTCCAATGTATCTGAACCACTACTTCAACTGTACTCATAAATGGTTCCCCTGATAAATTCTTCAAACCCACTAGAGGGCTAAGACAAGGTGACCCTCTATCCCCTTACTTGTTTATATTTTGCATGAAATCTCTTTCAAGGACTCTCCTTCATGCTGAGGAGATGGGAATAATTAATGGCATCAATATTTTCAAAGCTGCACCAGCTATCAGCCACCTCCTCTTTGTTGATGACTGCATGATATTTTGCAAAGCAAATATGACTGAATCTCAAAATATAATGCAACTTCTCCAAAGATTTGGCAGCACCTCTCGGCAACTAATCAATTTTCACAAATCTGGAGTTTTCTTCAGCAAAAATACCAATCCAGATCTCATACCTCAAATCAGCAATTCTATGGGAGTTCAAGTGCTTCAGTGGGATGATAAATACCTGGGATCTCCCCTCTTCACTCATAGAAGAAAAATAAATCCTTTAAGCCTGGAGTGGAAAAAGTGAAACTAAGACTTACTGGCTGGAACAACACCCCTTTAAATCCTGCTGGAAGAGAAGTAATCATCAAATCTGTAACATCTTCAGCTTGTATCTACCAAATGAACTGCTTCAAGGTGCCCAAGAAAACTTGCAAAGACATCAACAATCTTCAAAGAGATTTTTCTGGGGAAAAAATATAGAAAATCCATCTGGTTACTATCCTAAAGCCTGGACTGCAGTGTGCAAACCAAAAGAACTGGGGGCCTAGGATTCATGAATATAGAACTATTCAACAACTCAATGATAACAAAGATTGGTTGGAGACTTGAGAAGGATAAGGATTCTATATGGTACAAGCTCATGGATGCCAAATACCTATCGGGCAGAAATGTTCTCACCATGGATAAGGTTGGGGATTCATGGATATGGAAAGGAATTCTAGAAGGTACAAGCAACATCCAACAACACTGCTCCTCGAGGTTTGGCAATGGCAGAAAGATAAAACTGTGGGAATACATTTGGATCCCAAACACCGCTTCAGCTCAGCTAAAACCCCAGAACTTCCCTCAGCACATTGAAAATCTAGAGTCCCTTCTACTTCTAGATGGAACTTGGGATGAAACTCAAGTTCATACCTACTTTAGCAATGATAAGGCTGCAACAATCATAACACTGCAAACACACCCAAATGAGGAAGACAACATAATATGGGACCTCAATGACACAGGAACTTTTTCTGTCAAGGAGTTGTATAAGACAAAAATTAGTCATCTTTACAGAAATGATGATATTACATGGAATTGGGAAGTCATCTAGAACATGGATGTAGCCCCAGTCATCAGAATCTTTATTTGGAAATGTGCTCATGGAATTCTTGCCACTAATGCCAAAATAGCTAGCATACTCCATTACATAAACTCTATATGAACTGTTTGCAATAGTGGGGAAGAAGAAACCATGTCTTACATGTTCCTAAACTGTCCTGCTGCTACTCTGGTTTGGAAGGAAATCCTTGGTCCTTCACATTATCAATTTAACAACAATACATCGTTCATTGAATGGCTGAATTCCTGGTTCCACCCTGGAAACACTAGCGCTGACTGCAACATTTATGCCACTACTTGTTGGTATATCTAGAAAGCTAGCTGTGACTTTATCTTCAAACAATTACAGCCTAATATGGTAGTTACTACTCTCCGTATTAAACAACATTTATGCAATCATTATAGAATACACTCTATGCAATATCATATCTTGTATAGTTTCCCACTCTTACCTGAGGAAACTGATACTTCATTACAACATACTCTACGCCTTATACTCTGAATGTAGAAGCAGAGTTTGGGAACAATATCAACATATGCACCTTACAAGACCCTGAGACCTCTTTATACTATACTGCTCTAACTATGGCAGACTTTGCAGGAAACATCATTGGAACCAGAGGACATCCAGGATACAATGGAGAAGGGGGAGCAACAGGAGGGGAAGACCTAGATTTCCAATGGGCCAAAGAACTGCAACACACAAACATTGTCATGTCTGCTGAATCAATGGATATCCTGGTCCGCTTTAAGATGCTCTACCATGAAGCCGTTAGAGGAAGATTTCACCTTAGTTATTATGAAAGCATAAACTATCAAGAAGAGAGTAGTAGCAATATTGACATAAAACCAATATCTTTTATTTTAGTGAACCTTAGTATCATCCAGCGTAGTCAAAATATGGATGCTTTTAATTTAGCACTTCTTTGTAAGAACAATGATGGCAGGTGTAGTTGCAGGAAATCCTACAATACACCCCGCATATGATTTCATTGTTGATCAGCTCATTTTTAGGTTTACACTCTTAATTTTATTGATTAATTTCTGAATGTTCTTACAAGGAAAATAAAGAAATCAAGAATGATCTCTACTCCGAACTTTCTCTCTCCTATTTACTTGTTTCTTACTCAAAATATATCTTTCTCTCTCCTTTACTTGTAAGGAAATACATAGTGGATGACAGCTAATTTGTCCTTTATTTTCGGATATGGTTTGCGACATTTTCGCAACCTTACAAATGTTAATTTCGCAAGCTCTCTAATTTTCGCAGACTATCACATCTTTCTCATGATTTGCTGACGTCTTCTATCGTTTCTGAAATTGTTCTGCGACGCTATTGTGCTGTACCATTGATAATTTCGCTGAGACATAATTGTTGCGAGATTCTGATCCTACATCTTGCCTCTTCTCATATCTTCTCTGCAAAGTAGAGAATGATGTGAGAAATGCCGCAACTGCTTATCTTTTCATATTCTGCATTTATCACACGTATTCTTTCTTCCATTTATTTCTCGACACGTCTTTTGTAACCGTTACTTTTTAACCGCTTATCTTTCCGTATTAACCGTGTTTATTTTCTCGAGGAAAAATTCCCTCTATATATATTCTTTTCATCTCTTCTTCTTTCTTTTATTCTCTCTGCAACTTCATCGTTCTTCTGCAAATTCCATTATTGCAACTTTTCTTCTTTCTCTTCAATCTTTTAAGTTCTTCTTCATCTTCAAACTAGATCTTCATAGTTCGTGATCTTCTTCGAGACAATCTCCCTGCTATCATTTTTCATGGATTCATCAAGGTTAGTCTTCTCTTTTCTTCCTTTGATTTTGCTGAAATTGATATATTTGAAATTAATCTTGTTTATTGCCTTATTGATGTTGTTTATGTGATTCCCATACTCTTGTTATTTCAGCAAAAGCGGCTCCAACACTAAATTTACAGTTCAGAACCCTAACAATCCCAAATCACAGCATAAGTTGTCGCACATAAAAGAAAGTCTGCGAATGAGAAGGTAGTAAGAAACACTATCTTTTTCTAATAACAATATTGTTGCCTCTGTTTCTTATCTAGATTGTAATTCGCAGGGTGATAAAGATCTTCATAAACCTCACAAGAAATCTCGCCACCTCAAACTGTTCCAACTTCTGTTCCCTTCCACCTACTCATTTCTTCCAAATCTCCTGCGACATCTTCGCAAGATAAACCTTTATCTCCAATTCGTGAAGATGCTGCTCTGATTTCATTTCTTCCAAATCTCCTGCGACATCTTCGCAAGATAAACCTTTATCTCCAACTCGCGAAAATGCTGCCTCTGATTTCATTTCTCAGTTGATCTTTATATGATTGAAATTCCCCCTGTGGATCCTTCTGCGAATGAATGAAACCTCTTCTCTCCCCATTGAGAATGTTTCTCAACCTTCTGTCTCTACCAGTTCTCTACCCAAGTCTCTCCCTCTGTGAAAAAAATGTGGAAGGGATAGATATTGCTTTCAAAGTTTTATCTGAGATTCTGGATGATGGCAAGAAGTTTCTACCAAGTCCAATGTTTGCGAAATTCTGAGCAAGCATTTGGGTTCTGGCAGAGCTGCTTCGCAGACAGCTTTAAAAAGAATATAATGCTTTCGTCTTGAAAATCAGAAGCTTCAAAATGTTTTGCTGGATCGTGACAATCTTCGCAAGAAGAATGATGAATTAAGAGGTATGATTCCATCTATGTCTTTAATTTGCCTTTTCGATGGTTTTATCCTTCCCATGTTTAATTATCCTTTAAATCCCTCTTTCGCATGTTAAGCATTAAATCAGAAACGAATAATGGAGAGATATCAATTTGAATCTGCTGTTGAAGAAGCCCGTGTTGATAAAGAATCTTGATGGATCAATATAACCAATTAGATAACCTCTATTCATATTCTCTTGATCAGATAAATAATCTTACCAATGAAAATACCCAATTAGTTCAAAGACAAGATCTATTAAGTAATGAAGTATCTCGTCTTTCTTATTCTTTAACTAAAGCTAATTTAGGGATGGAAACTTTATCAGATGAGAATAAAACCTTATCTCAAGAGAAGCGAACTTATTTAAACAAGATGGCGATATCTTCGCAACAACTTAGTATTCTCCAAAAAGTATGTGCTGACCAAGAGCAATCTCTTCGCTCTTTGAGAAATGAACTTAAAGAAGTAACAAATCATCTATCGCTGAAAGAGATACACTCATTCAAGGTAGAATAGCTTTAAGTGTGAAGGCAAATCAGCTTAAAGAACAATATTCCAAATTAGAAGAATCTTATTCTTCTCTTGCGAAGAAAAATGCCTTTCTTATTTCTAAAGAGAAAAATCTTCAGTCTCGACTTAAAGGTTTAGTTGGAGATAAATTTGATGACGCAATGGACCATTGGGAGAATAGTTTCTATCCTTGATTCAACACCTTATTTCGCAAAAGGAAGGTAGTCATAATAGTTT
Organism: Papaver somniferum; assembly: GCF_003573695.1. Taxonomy (NCBI): domain Eukaryota; kingdom Viridiplantae; phylum Streptophyta; class Magnoliopsida; order Ranunculales; family Papaveraceae; genus Papaver; species Papaver somniferum. The sequence goes on along the minus strand of NC_039366.1, from coordinate 1,644,564 downwards.
GACTGCCTTAATTATTTCTTTGTCATATCTCTCTGAATTCCTTATCTTAATAAAATTTTGTATTCTATTTTTCGCAGAGTCTGAGAAGAATCTTCATTCTTCTATTTCTGATCTGGAGGCTAAATATGCTAAAATTCGCAAAGAGAATGCATTGCTCGTCTCTACCCTTACTGGTTCTCGCGACCGAGCAGAAAGAAGACTTGATTATCTTGCTTATTTTAAGGATATTCAAGATAGGAATCATCAAAGAGCACTTCTTCGCCAAGTTCATCTCCGGGCTGAAGTCCTTGTAAATGACATTTTATTGTCCAACTCTCTTCCTCCTACATCAATTGATCCTTTAGAAGTAGATGATGATGAAGTTCCTCGTCCTGCTGATAGTGATTATGATTACGAAAGCGGTGCAGAGGATAATTTCCTGGAAGATGAAGAAGAGGTTCCTTCTAAAGAAGTATCTGCTGGTGTTAATCAGAATGAGAAAGAAATTTCTCCTGAAGAAGTAATTGCTGGCGATAATCAAGATGCTAGTCATGGCGAAGATCAAACCGAAATGAAGGAGAAGCTTGCGAGAATGTTGGCGAAGAATTTTGTATCTCCTGCTACTGAATTAATATTGAAGCTTGAGCTTCTTATCTAGCTTTGTTTTCTTGAACTGTCTTATTTTTATCACTTTTGAGAGTTACATTTTTCAATCAACTTTGGAGTCAACTTTTCCTTTTAATATTTTGTTGATAAGAAAGATAATGCTTCTTGTGTATCGATTCCCATACTTGCCTCTCATTATCTTTCTTGCAAAAAATAATCTGTTATGAATGCTTATAATTAATTTGTTTTATCATATGGTCTTATTTTCCTTCCTAATTAAAGGTCTTATTATGCCATCTCTTGTCATTGCGACAAAATCGCAGGACGTCCTTGCACTTTCATACAAAAACCCATTGATCTTGTCTTAACTTTTTCTTTTGTATTATGGCCTCTTCAGGAATGTTGCGACAATATGACAGGCCTAAATATTCTTGAAAATAAAGCCCCATGACACCGTCTTGCGACGAAATCGCAGGACGTCTTCGCACTTTCATGCGAAAACCCATTGATCTCGTCTTATCTTTTCTTTTGTATTATTGCCTCTTCAGGATTGTTGCACAAATATGACAAGCCTTAATATCCTTGCGAATAAAAAGCCTCATGACATTTGCGTCTTAAGACACTTATCAGCTCCCTAATGGAGGGTGCCGCCCTTATCTCCCCCTGGTTGCCCCTTCAAGGAGGCGTACTTCTACCATACAAGGTTAGCTCCTCCCATCCAGTCTTAACAACAACCAGTTGTTTTCGCAGCCTCTTATCCCTTTTACCTATAGGGCTTATGGTTACGAGACTGCACCCTAAGTGGGGTTTTCTTCAGGCCGAGTGCAGTATAAGCCAAGACTTGTCAAGAATGGCAAGGACGCTTCAAACGCCCCGCACTCTTGACTCAACCGTGTACCTCGGCGCCTTGATCAGATCTGCACTCCTTGGGAGAGTCCTTATTACCTTAGTCGCCCAACCAAGTCATATGCTTAAGTTGAGAATCCAAGGTGCCTCTCCCGGATGGGCTTTATTGACCCCAAATCTCCATGACTCAGGTTCCGGTGGCGGTGTAGCCTTTCCCTGAGCCATGTAACAGGTACCCCCTAATATGACGTACTTTAGGTCTTACATTTGCCTCTTGCGAAATTTTATTCGCGAACTAGGGTGTACGCCATAAAGGTTCGCCCCTTTCTTTTATTCATTGTATCTCTGCGAAATTTCGCACATCATGATCTTGTTTTGATATGATAATCTGCAATTATTCTTTCAGAATTCATAACTTCTCAAAGCTTCTTACGGATAATATCTTTTTAAGTACAACCTGTTCCATGGTCTGTCTAATCTATGACCAACATCTCTTCCTTCTGGATCCATTAATCTATAAGCTCCTGTTCCAACTATCTCCTTAATGATGTAAGGTCCATCCCATTTTTTCGCTAATTTTCCACCATTTTCTCGCTGATATATTGGTGTTTCTCGCAGAACTAAATCTCCTGGTTGAAATTCGCGTATTTTGACACGTTTATTATATTCTCGAGCTAATCTTCGCTGATAATTCTCCATATGTTGTAAAGCTTTTTCTCTTCTTTCTTCTAATTCATCAAGTTTTTAAAATTAACCCGCACTAAGATTTTTCTCCCAAGCTTCTCTTTTTGTTGTCGGAATAACAACTTCTGTTGGTAACGTACCGCTTCAACTCCGTATGTTAAACAAAAAGGTGACATTCCAGTAGCTTCTCTTCTAGTTGTATTATAAGCCCATACTGCATTATGTACTTGTTCGCACCATGCTCTGTGATGTCCTTCCAATTTCTTCTTTAATATATCTGCAATTGTTTTATTTGTTGCTTCTACTTGCCCATTAGCTTGTGGATACAAAGGAGTGACTTTCCACATTTTATCTTGAATGCATTAAGTAACATTTCTATATTCTGCCCCTCAAACTGTTTCCCATTATCAGATACCAACTGTGCAGGAATTCCAAATCTGCAAATGATATTTTCGAATATGAATGTAAAGATATCTTTGTCGCGAATATGTTGTACTGCCTTCACTTCTGTCCATTTTGTGAAATAATCTGTTGCGACTATTAAGTATCTTCTTTGTCCAGTTCCTGGTAAAAATGGCCCCACAATGTCTAAGCCCCATTTTCCAAAGGGCCACACACTGGTTGAAGATGACAATGGTGCTCCTGGTGCATGTATTTCTTTCCATGCCGCTGACAATCTTCGCAACGTCTTGATATTTGTTTTGCATCTTCATGCATGTATGGCCAGTAATAACCTTGCATTTTTGCTCTATGTGCCAAAGATCTTCCTCCACTATGATTGCCAGCATCTCCACTATGTAACATTTTCAGCACCTTTTCTCCTTCCTCTCGTGTCAAACATCTGAGTGATGGTCCACTAAAGGATTTTCGGTATAGCAACCCATCTCTTAATTCATAATTCGTTGCTCGGCTTTTTAACTTGTGTGTTTCCAATCTATTTCTTGGTGTTTCTCCTTTCGCCAAATATGCATGAAGTTCCATTCTCCAGTCTGCGACATTTTTATTTGTTCTTCTTTTTCATTATCTATATCATCACATCCACATCTTCCTCTTCTTTATTGATTGATGGTGACAGAAGTGTTTGTATTTTTATGCATCTCGCAGTTGGATCTGTCATCATGCTTGAGATGAAAGCAAAAGCGTCTGCGAGTCTATTATTTTCTTGAAATGTGCCTCCATTTTATTTTGGGATTTTCGCTGACAATTCTTCAACCAGCTTCTTGTATTTCTTCAAGGATGGTTCATTTGTAGTATACTCTCCTTTTATTTGGCGAATAACTAGCTGCGAATCACTAGTGATCCTGGCATTTTCTAGTTTCATTTCTATTGCGAATTTTAAGGCATGTATCACAGCTTCATATTCTGTTTCATTATTAGTGGATGCAAATTCCAATCTGAATGAAAAAGCCATCTTTATTCCTTCTGGCGAAATTAAAACAATTCCAACTCCATTTCCTTCTCCATTTGATGATCCATCTACCAATATTTCCCATCTATTTGGTTCTGTTAATAAATCTTTTGGATCTCCATGTTCTTCTTCTACATCCATCATTTCTTCTACTTTCATCTTCTTCTAAAGGAAATTCTGCCAAGAAATCAACAACTTGTGATTTTGGTGAAGACAAAATTTCATATTTAATATCAAAGTGGCCTACTTGTGCATTCCATCTCTCCACCCTTCCTGATCTTTTAGAATTCTTCATCACTGATTCAATTGGTACTTTTGTTAATACCTTTATCTTGTGTGCTTGAAAGTATATGCGGAGCTTAAATGATGCATAAACTAATGCTAAGATTAACTTTTCAATCTTTGAGTAATTCTTCTCTGCGGTATTAAAAGTTTTGCTAATGTAATAAATGGGTTTCTCCACTCCTGCGTCTACTCGCAATAACACAACACTTAATGCATGCGACGTTGTCGCAAGGTAAATCAATAATTCTTCTCCTGGTTCTGCCTTTTGTAAAATAGTTGTATTCATAAGATGTTCTTTGATTCCTTGAAAAGCCTTTTCACATTCATCACTCCATTTAAATTTTGCACCCTTCTTGAGTATATCGAAAAAATATTTGCATTTGTCTGATGATCGCGAAATGAATCTCCCCAGCGAAGCTAGAAGCCCATTCAACTTCTGTACATCTTTTATTGTTGCTGGTGTTGGCATGTCACGAACTGCTTGCACTTTTTCTGGATCAACCTGTATTCCTTCCTTTGATACAATGTAGCCTAAAATTTTCCCGATGCAACTCCAATAGTACACTTCTCAGGATTCAATTTAATGTTATACTGCCGCATTTGTTCAAAAATCTCCCTCAAGTCTTGTACATGGTCTTTAGCTTCTTTACTTTACTAACATGTCGTCCACGTATACTTCTAATGTTTTATGTATCCATTTTGCGAACACCTTCTCTACCATTCTTTGATATGTCGCTCCCGCGTTTCGCAAACCAAATGGCATTTTCGTGTAACAATATAAACCTCTAGGGGCAAAGAAAGCAGTATGTTCTTGATCTTCTTCAGCGAGAGGGATTTGGTTATACCCTTTGTACCCATCTAAAGATGATACCCTATCATTTCCCGCTGCGGATTCCACCATTTGAGGAATATCTGGTAACGGAAAACTATCTTTGGGGCAAGCTTTGTTTAAATCAGTGAAATCTATGCAAATCCTGATTCCTTTGTTTTTCTTTGGGACAATGACCATATTCGCTATCCATTCTGGGTATTTAGCTTCTCTTATAATTCCTGCCTCAAGCATTTTCTGTAATTCTTCTTCTATTTGGGAATGGTAAGTTGTTGCAATTTTTCTTATTCTCTGTTTAAATGGTCTCACATTTTTGTTAATCTCCAATTTGTGGCATGCAATTGATGGATCTATTCCTGGTATCTCATCCATGTTTCCTGCGAAAATATCTTTATATTCTCGCAACAAGTTAACAGTTTCTTCTTCTTCTATATCCATTTTGGTTCCAATTCTCAACATTAGAGGCTCCTCTATAGTCCCAACGTTTATTTCTTTTGTTGGTTCTGCGGCAGTGTAACTGGGTTTAGGTTCTCCCATTGGTGGGTTCTTTATTGCTTTTATGGGTCCTTCCCTTCTTCCGAAATTTCGCTGGGTATTCCTTTGCCTTCTTTTGCCCTTATCATATATACTCTAAATTCTTCCTTCTTTGCTTCCTTTGCCAATTTTCTGCGAAATTGTTTCTTTTTTGCTTGTCCTTCATAATGTCTTACTTCAATTTGATGACATAATTTCGCATTGTCAACATCTCCTTTGATTTCACCTATTCCACTTGGAGTGGGGAATTTAATACATTGATGCAACGTTGATACCACAACTTTTATCGCATGTATCCATGATCTTCCTAATAACATATTATATGGCGATTCCATATCCACCACGCATAATGTCACATGTGTTTCGATTTCTCCAAGTGGAATTCGTACCACTATTTCTATTTTAGGTTTTGTTGTGGATTTTCCAAAGCCGTGAACAAAATATGTTGAATTGGACATTTCTTCGTCTTTAAATCCCATTTCCCGGAATGCATGATAAAATATTATATCAACTGAACTTCATGTATCAATTAAAGTTCTGTTCAACATCCATTTTCCTGTGGATTTTATTGTTGTCTCCTTCTCTTTTCGTGTAATAGACACTGTGATGACCATCGGAGATGTATGGTTCAAATTTTCTTTTGGTATTTCTTCCGCCATGAACGCAATTCTTTGCTTTTCCCAATCTTTCAAGGGTGATGTTTTTTTCCACCGCCATAATTTTCTTTCCTTCAAAATTTCGTTTATGTATTCTTCCTTTGATGTTTTCATGGAATTCATTAATCAAGCTCTTTGTTATCATATTACACTCCAATTTTTTGCCATTTTTATTAATTCTATTCATCTTTCCTCTAACTGATTCACTGATTTGTTTAATCACTTTCTTGATTTGAATATTCTCAATCAACAATCTTCAACTTTCGATCTTCAATCTCCCTGTTTCTAGCGCCATTATGTAGTTGCAGGAATTCCTACAATACACCCCTCATATGATTTCATTGTTGATCAGCTCATTTTTAGGTTTACACTCTTAATTTTATTGATTAATTTCTGAATGTTCTTACAAGGAAAATAAAGAAATCAAGAATGATCTCTACTCTGAACTTTCTCTCTCCTATTTACTTGTTTCTTACTCGAAAAAGATCTCCCTCTCCTTTACAACTCGAATGACTATTTATAAGGAAATACATAGTGGATGACAGCTAATTTGTCCTTTATTTTCGGATATGGTTTGCGACATTTTCGCAACCTTACAAATGTTAATTTCGCAAGCTCTCTAATTTTCGCAAGACTGTCACATATTTCTCATGACTTTAGATGACGTCATTTATTCTATCATTTCTGAAACTGTTCTGCGACGCTACTGTGCTGTATCATTGATAATTTCGCTGAGACATGATTGTTGCGAGATTCTGATCCTACAGCAGGCTGAGTGGTTCTCTAAGATTTTTCTATAAAAAAAAGTATTCTAGTGATAGGCCTCAAATAATTCTTGGAGGCCCCAAACTAGCCAGGTTAATTTGTTGTAATTTTTCTGATAATGGGTACCTCATTATGGCACTATATGGTTGTAGCAGCTATAGTGGAAAAGGGAAGGCTTCAACTTGGACTAGAGTTTTAATTCCACAATATGTACCTTATCGGGTGTTGCTGCTGTATTCACGCCGCTGTAGGTTTACAAGAAATTTCCTATGATCAAGCTGCTAATGGGCCACGGAGTGTGCGGGTCTGTCCTTGCACTAAACCATGTTCGGCATAGAACATTTCCCAAGTGTCTTCCTTATATCAGTCATTCAGGAGGTAACTAGCTAGTGCAGGTGGTCAACATTGATGGATCGCAAACATGAATCAAACGCGTTTAGATTTCTTGTACTGGTTTCTAGCTGGACTTAAAATATATAATAGAGCTGGTTCCATTGTTATTTTCTCAAAATAATGCGTCTATAACCAAGGACCTCCTATTTCTTATGTTCTACACCCCCTGTAAATAGCAAAGGTTTGCCTGACTGAACAAGAGCAAGCCATTAATAATAAATGAGATGCCATATCTCAACCTGACTTCAAAGGAGTGTCGAAGTGGGCCTAAACCGCGTGGTTTAAAATCATTTTGAAACAAGGTTTTCACACCAGTGCTGAATGTGAGAATTGATTTTGATTCTTCATAGTCAAGAAAGTGGTTAGCTTGAAGACATACCGAAACTGGAATTACCGCGTCAGATCAACCCACATGCATGGTTTTTCACTGGTAAAATTAGAAAAAATGCAAAAAAATTCAACTCGAGTTTTTCTTTTTGTTTGGGGTAAGTGTGGAAAAAAAGGAACACCTGCACTTTTTAAGGGTTGACACTACTCACAATATATATATATATATATATATATATACTCTATACAGCAGGTGTACCACAACTTGCATTACATCTGCGATCTTGTTGTGAACTGCCTTTGGTTTTTGAGGCTGCGCGCTTTCTTTCCTTCCTGCTAGGGATCTCTCTTTCTCACTGACTGATCAAATTGTTGGCTAGCTCACATATATACTTTTGTCATAACTTGAGTTTTCTTGTTGATGTTTGCGTATTTATCTCAATTTTTTAGATATTGTGGAAGCTCCAGTAGTTTTGCTGCGGGTCATACTGCTGTCACTAAGTTTGAGTTTCAGGAACTTGCTGTCGCCACAAAGAATTTTGCACCAGAATCCCTTTTGGGTGAGGGAGAATACGGGAGTACATTCGAAGGTTGCTTAAAGAGCAGTGAACAGGTTAGCTAGTATATATGTGTCCAGTTAAGAACTTTGTGATAATTTGAAAAGCTATTTCAATTTTCATCACATCCGCTTTTATAGTCTCTGTATTGATTCATAATTTTTTCTTTCCTATTTTACTTCACAGGTAGTTGCAGTTAAACAAGTTAACAAGGAAATGATAATTGGCGTCTACCGGTCAACGTTTTTGAAAATTCATATACGTAGCCTCTTACACCATCCTAACATAGTGGATATGACCGGTTACTGCATTGACGGAAACCAGATGTATTTTGTTCACGACTTCATGCCATTGGGATCCTTAACGGGCTATTTGCATGGTAAGATGGCCTACTAAATCTCTTTCTTTCATTGACCTCACTCAGTTGGGACTAAAATGATCATGCATGTTTTTCTAGATAAGAAGCCTCTGGACTGGAATACGAGGATGAAAATTGCAGCTGGTGCAGCTAAAGGAATAAAATACTTGCATGATGAATCAGTAATTCATGGAAATATCAAACCCTCCAACATTCTCCTATGCGAAGGATATCACCCTAAACTGTCAGATATCCTCGGGTTCAAGGAACGGATACCAGAACCTGACGAGTGTAACCAAGCAAGGTGGCAACTCATGATCATCCGTCAGTCTTATCGCCATGCACCAGAATTTTATTTCAATTTGAAACTCACCCAATCATTCGACATCTACAGTTTTGGCTTAGTCTTGCTAGAACTGATTTCAGGGTGCATGGCAGATATTAAGCCTAGTCTCATCGAATGGGTAACTATTTAGTTGTTTATTTTACAAACACTTTTAAGAAAACAAGATAAAAACTCAACAGATGCATGCAGATTGAGAAAGTACCAGACGCTGATTGAATCTTGTTTGGTGAGTGCGCATGCAGGTAAAATGTAAACTGGTGGGCGGTGAGGAATTCACTGCGGTGGCTGATCCACTACTAAAAGGCCATTATCCAGAGCAAGGCCTGTACCAAACTCTTTCTCTTGCAGCCGAGTGTTTACAAATCAAAGATGTCACTCGGCCTCGTATAGGATCTGTTGTGAATGTTCTATCAAATTTAGCTTCTGAAATTTATGACCCAAATGCTATCCAAATTGATCGAGCAGGCACGTTAACAATCGGCAAGATTGAGAAAGAAAGACTAACTGAGCAGTGGCAGCATATCCGGTGTTTTAGTCATTAACTATTGCCATGACTTAAAGAATGAAAGCTCTATGTTCCTGTTAAACTGGAAGCTCATTTTACTGAACTCTAGAAATGTTTTACGGTATAGCAAGCTGTATTTTCTTTTTTACATCTAGCTTTCATAATCTCCCAAGTAAATTCCGTACTTTAAAATCCTATACACCCTATTTGGGAGCCAAATTATCTCTTGGACTGATTGTCGATCCTATGGCTGTTGAAAATTGTTAAATAGTACTCCCCAGTGGACTCCGTACTTTAAAATCCTATACACTCTATTTGGGAGCCATATTATCTCTTGGACTGATTGATGATTCAAAAGCAACAGTTCCTATGGCTGTTGAAAATTGTTAGAACATGGGCATCAACTGGTAATGAGTGGAGAGGCCCTAAGGATTAGAATATGGGACTAATAATGACCCAGAATAAAGGTGCGGTCAAATCAAATGACTCAAAACCAATTAGCAATGGTCCTAAGGATTATAAACCACAGAAATAAGATGAAAGAACTTGTAGTTATAAGATTTCTTATAACTACACCCCACTCAATTTGGTTATATCTCTACGTGATCATCATGGACAATTACTTTATTGATTGAAGATTAAGATTGCATACAAAATATATTCAAGAACTACAACTACTCTTCTTGAAACCTAAATTCACTTTCTCTCTCTTACAAGACTTGTCCTAGAATCCTCACAGAAACAATGACTCTCTCCTTTATATAGGATTTTACATAGTGGATGACAGCTAAGAATCCCTTTATTTTCGGGATCACTGTGCGACATATTCGCTCATATACAATCGCTCATCTTCGCATAACTTACTTCTTCGCATAATTCTTCACACTTTACCTGTGACTTTGCTGACATCATCTGATGTGTCATCTCAATTTGTTGTGTGCGATGCTCCTCGCGTATGTTGTATTCTTCACTTCGCGTAGTTATTAATGTGTGAGATATTTAACTCCTACATTTGCCTCTTCTCGCTTATTCTTCAAAGTGAGCGATATGAGAAATTCTTCTTTTTAAAATCGCACACGCCTATCTTTTTCCATTTTACTTTGCCTACAGTTATCCGAGTTTCAAGTTCTTCTTGTGTAGCGTGTCCTTTTAACCACTCATTTTTTGACATGTCTTTTTTAACAGCAAGTTTTTATCCGTTCATTTCTTCGCATTGATGAGGGTAAATCTTGAAAACGGGTCTCTCTTTCCTATATATTCTCTTCTATCTTACTTCTTTTATCTTCTTTATTCTTTTTCACCTTCTCTGCAAATTCATATTCTTCATTCCCATTATTTAATGGCTCCTGCTGGTAAAAAGATGGAGATCGAATTTAACAGAATGAAAACCGACTTCAATCAGAGGGGTTATGAACTCTCCTTTCCTCCTTCATGTAATTTCACATCCAAACTTAATCTTGATCTAATCATATCCGAGCAGTGGAGTAACCGAAAAATCATCGTTTCGTTAGGTCAACTTCAATCTCTGCCAATTCCTTTATATAACCCTAATATTCCTCTTTTCTATAGAATTCTTGCTGATGAAAGTTTCGCACGAGGAATATTTCAGTTAAGTGGTGATGCTATTAGGATACCTTAGAGTATGCTCGTCGCGCAGCTGGTCTTGGAAATTCTTATCCCGATGAAGTGCGAAAAGAAGGTCATCGTGACAAAGTCATAGATCATGCTGAGTATATTCTTGATAATTTCTTTAAGAATTATTATATCGTTATTATGAAAAGTAACGTGACTAAGTGGGTTGTTTGCGTAAGGAGAGCAAATGGTATCGCTGAAGATGATAAAATTATGCGATATGCGGATTGGAATTCAAACTCTAATCGTGCTTCTCGCAGATCTAATGATTCCAGTTGGCTTAATTATCCTGTCATCTTGGAAGGGCCCTTTGTATCTGGTAGAGCTGCAGATGGTTCTGACAACCCTCTCCCCGAAGATTTCCCTCTCTATCAACCTTGGGAATTCAAAGTACTCGAAAATGAGGAAAACAAAGTAATGGTATGTGATCCTCTTAATCCAATTGGTAAATTTTTGTAACTGTCTTATATTTTATTTCTTCTCTTTCGCAGGATGCCCAAAAGGTCAGTACTTCGCTCAAGGTATTAACTTCGCAGAATAAAGGAGTAAGAAACACACTTCCTATTTTAACAATATTGTTGCCTCTGTTTCTTATCTTGATTATTCGCGCAGGTGAATCCTATGAACAACAAAACGTTAGGCAAAAGCAAGAGAATCCCTAAGAAACCCGCGTCGAAAACTTTACCCAAGAAAACCTCATCGGAAGAGGATGTCTCTAGGAAGCATGCGAGATATGATTCCTCTTCAAGCTCTGAATCTTCAGATGGAAATACTTTAGCTTCTGAAGAAGAAGTTTCGATTGATTCGTATCGTAAGAAGCTGTCTGATATTTTTTCTAGAGATGCTCTTGCTACCCTTGATGATGATGAAACGTAACGTGCCTTCCAGATGGTATCAAAGATCTGTACTGTACCTAATTTGGGGGATCGATCTCTTCGCAGAGCTGCCTCTGCGATAAATCCATATTTTCGATTTGTAATGAATGGCTTGGTAATATTCTACAACATTTGTTTTTGATATTTTCCTTAGTTGAAACATTTGCTTATGATATTTTTATCTTTGCAGAGTGCCCGCATATCTTATGCAATTTCTTTAGACAATGATAGAAAACTTCACAAGTTGCTAGATGAGAATACCAGGCTGAAACATGAGAAGTCTAATCTTTCAGATGCGAACGTGAACCTTACGAGTGAGAATACAAAACTTAGAAATGAGAATTTAACTAATTCTCAATTGTTCTCCAAACTCGAGAAAGAAACAAGGAACTCATTGGTATGTAGCTCAGATTTTCTCACTTTTTTCCTTTTATGCGATCATTCACACTTCTTACTTGATTGTCTTCGCAGACCTGTATAACCTTTCAGATGAAGCGGCCAATCTTCCCGATGCTGAAACTCTTTTAGAACACCTCAATTCCTCTTTAAGTAACTACCCCACTCGAGGATTTGAAAACCTTAACTTGGAGGAATTAAGATTAAAATATACTACCTTAGAGAACGCCATAAAAATGCATTATCCGCTGCGAGTAATTTTAAACGACGTTTTTATGAGGAGAAAGAGGCAGTTCATATATTGGAGGCGAAGAAGAACGATCTTATTACTGAAAAAGTTGAAATTTCCCTTAGGGGTGCGAAAGCATTAGAACAATTTCAAGAATCCCTTATTGAGATTATGATAGAACGTGATTCAGCTTGTCGTGAGAGAGACACTCTTATTGAGGAAAGAAATTTAATTCGATCTCAACTCCTTATATAAAGTGAAGCTGAGTTCAATTGGGCTGCTAGAGTTCTGAACGATGCTAGAGATAATCTAGGTGTAAATTTTAGTCTTCATACTGAGCATTCTTCATTGGTCGCAGACATTATTTCCAATTATGAAGGTCATCTGTTGTTTTTTGATCTTCATTTATATATATTATTATTTTTTTAAGAAATAATGTCTGTTATCTTAACTCTTTTGTTAATGCTTCACAGAGAAAGAGAAGGAACAACAAAAGAGAATTTCAGAACTAGAAACTCGCTGGGCTACTAAAGAAGAAGAATCGTCTTCTCGTAATTCAAAGTATCAGCAACTGAAGCAAAATTGGTTTAACTTAGTCCAGAACAACAGTAACGATGCTAATCGTTCTCGTGAGGCTGCTGTTAAGAGAGTTTGTGTAGAGAACGACATTCCTTTGTCGAAGTACAACTTTCCAGTGATCCTTGAAAATGTTCCTATTCTTGATATCTAAATTACTGATGGAGAAGAAGATTCTGAAGAGGAAGTTAACGATTCTGAGTCTGAGGGAAATGAGGAAGATGAAAATTGATTGCTTCTTCTTGTTGTAATATACTTGTCAATTCTTGTAAATTCAACTTTCATCTTTTTAATATGATTCGTCTTTTCTTCGCTTCATATTTATGACTTCTTCATATGCAAGTAAGACTATCAAAAAGTGGCAAATAACACTTCCTTCGCATTCCTATTCTTTCCTCTTGTTATTTGTCGTATCTGTGATATACCAAATATATAATTGCTATCTTTTATCCAAAGTTTCTCTTGGTGCGAACATATGGGGAACTTTTAGGATTAAATTTGTGTATTATTCATGAGGTCTTAATTGTTCCTTCCTATGTAAAGGTCTTATGTTGCCTCTTTTATGTGCGATGAAATTGCAGGCAGTCGTTACACCATAGTGTATTGACCCATTGATCTCATCTTACCATTTTCTCTTTGTATTATTTTTTCTTCAGGTTAATTCACATAAATATCACAAGTATTAATACTCATATGAGTTATAAGTCTTTTGACATTTACTTTTGACACAATTAAGCTCCCTAATGGAGGGTGTCGTCCTTATCTTCCCCCAGGCTTCCCCTTCAAAGAAGCTTACCTCTATCTGGTTAAGATTATGGCTCTTCCCATCCGTCTTTTCAACAACCAGTTTATTTCGCAATCTCGCATACACTACCTATAGGGTTTATGGCAGCAAGATCACACCCTAAGTGGGGTATCTTTGGACCGAGTGCATCATAGTCAGGACTTGTCAAGAGTGGCAAGGTATGCTCCAGACGTCCCGGGCACTCTTGACTCAACCGTGTACCTCGACGCCCTGATCGAGTTTCTGCACTCCTTAGGAGAGCCTTTATCACCTTAGGCTCTCAATCTAAGATTAATATCTTAGACTGAGAATTTAAGGTATCTCTCTCGGATGGGCATTATCGTTTAATTCTCACCCCAAATATCCATAACTCAAGTTCCGGGGTCGGTGTAGCCTTCCCTTGAGTCATGCCTTCTAGGTCTTTCCAATTATGACATGCGCTAGGTCTTACTATTTTTCCTCTTGCATATGATCGAACTAGGGTGCACGCCATATTTGGATTCCTAGCCAATCTGATAATAAATATCATTTTCTATAGCCTTTTATAAAGGTCTTATTATAAAGATTTCTCTTTGTATTTTCTTATTATGGATTTACCATATGGAGTTAAAGTTTTTCATTTCAATCAACTCTAGTACATAAATGTTGTTATTGAATCGTCTTGCTCAAAGAAAATCATACACATTCATTCTACGCATTTGATTCTTCCGAAATTCGCTTATGTTTATAATCATTCGACTGGCATTGTGCGAACATCCTTGTGCCTTCCACCTTATTATGTTTTGTCTCCACTTATTTTGTTGCTCTTTGTATTTTATTATCCATTTTTGCTGCTTCCGTTACTGATTTCTTCTAATAATTTTCTTCCACCATGAACTTTCTATCCAATTTTGTTTCCTTTCCTCCTGTTGATTGTTGATGTTAAACATTACCATCTAATATACTTCAACACCTCACATACTTGTTAGTCAACTTTGTATACTTCCTCAGACATCAACCATTAATCTTTATGCTCTTCTACTATCTGCTGCATTCTTTTGCCAATTTCTTCGCTTGGATTCCCTTGCTTCGCATCTATCAATATAAATTTCTTGACAACTTTTACTTTCAACTGTGTCCCCTCTTATAATTCCAACACCCTGTGGTAGAGGAAACTTGATGCACTGATGAAATGTTGATGCAACAACTAGTATACCATGCAACCATGGTCTTCCAATTAGAGCATTATATGGTGATTCAACATCCACTACACATAATGTGATGTCTGTTGGTAAGCTTTGTAGAAGAATTCTCATAGTCACCTCCCCTTTTGGTTTGTTCGTAGAGCCATTAAAACCATAGATTTTGTATGTTGAGGGGATCAATTGATCATCTCTTCCACCAATTGTTTTGTATGTGGGATAAAATAGAATATCCACAGAACTTCCAGTGTCTATAAGAATTCTATTTATCGCCCAGGTGTTTTTCTCATTTTGTTCTTCATCTTCTTCTAAATATTTTGGGTTAATTCCCAATCTTACCACCAACGAGCACTCATGTGACGCTTTTCCTTCTGGTACTTCATCTGCGCTGAACGAGATTTTCCGCTTTTGCCAGTCCTTCAAAGATGGTATTTTTGCCAGGTTGAAAATTTCCCTTCCTTCATCATCTCTTGCATTTACTCGACTTAAGACATTATCATGAAAATCTTCTATGTTTTTGAATGAATGTATGATCGAGTTACATAATAGATTCTCTACCTTCGCTCCCACCTCAATAACAAATGTGTTCCTATCCATTTCCTTTCCATATTTATTTCCTTGAGATGATGGTGGTGGTAACTTTCCTTGTTGATTTAGTAGGAAGTGGTCGAACTTCCCCTGCTCGATCATTCGCAATATAATCTTCTTCACATTTCTGCAGTTGCTTGTTGTGTGACCATGAAATCTATGATAGACACAAAATTCTTTACTCCTCCTCCCTGGTGGTGGCTCTTTGCCTGCATTATGCGGTTCTGTAATATCATCCATTAGGAGAGAAGCTTCCCATACTTTATCCACTGTAGTGTTCAATTTTGGCAGATTTACTTGTTCCCACACTATTCTTCCAGCTTTCTTGTTATAAGTTGTTTGCTGTCCTGCAGAGCTACCTGGCTGAATTGTAGCATTACTTCCATATTTTTGAAGTTGTTTGTCTCTGTACTCTTTACCAAACTTTTGTTCCATTTCCGCATTACCCCTTCCTTGATTTCTCTGCGATGTACTCGCAACAGCATTTGTGAGTCTCGGAAGCAAGCTTGTGTTTTCACCTTTCGGATCAGATATTGCAACTGGGTAAGATTCCATGTCTCTTTACTTTTCCTCTAGGGTTATATATTCTTCTTGAAATTCGCGTAGTTCCGACATTGTAATTGTATCCTTTAATCTGAAAATTTGGGTATATAATAGGTCTGTTGCAAAGAGAGCATTAATGAATGCAAGAATAAGATGTCTCTCGTACACCCGTATTTCCATTTCACTACACATTGTTCTCCAGCGAGTCGTTAGATGAAGCAAACTTTCAGTTGTTCTTCTGCGAAGTCCAAATGCGGTCTCAATCCCCTGTCTTGATAGATTATTACTTATGTATTGCCCCAAAAAGATGTTTTGTAAATGATGAAACGAACCAATGGATTCTACAGGTAGTCCTTCAAACCACTTCAAAGCTTCACCTGCTAAACTTGCAGCAAAATACTTGCACATTACTGCATCATAATTTTCCCACTGCAATAAACATCTAGAATAAGCTTTCACATGTTGGATCGCACATGCACTACCATCAAATATACTTGTAAATGCTGGTAAACTGCACTTAGATGGTATCGGTGCCCTTTGAATTTCTTTTTTAAATGGAGTTTTTCCAGCTTCCTCCACTGCTTCCTCTAGTTGTCTTCTCCCGTCATTTCTTTTTGCAGTCATCATTTCTCTTAATTCTGCCATCTTCCTGAGAATTTCTTTGCTGAATGATTGATCCAAATCTTCTTGCATGGGTCTTTTTATCCTTGCTTGTCTCAATCTATTCTCATGATTGTTTGCTTCGATTTGTGCTCTATCATGTCTTTCTTCAGTATCTTTGCGATCATATCGATTCTTTGATATTTCTCTTTCTTGTGGTGTCATTCGACCTTGATCCGTATCTTCTATGCGATGACGTTCACGTCCTCTTACTCTATTATCAATGTGACGCAATCCACTTTGTAATTTTCTTTCTTCTAATTCTTCCCTTCTTCTCTGTCTATCTTTCGCACGTGCAACTTGTCATTCGCGCTCATATTCATCTCTCAACACTTCCCTACCATGTAATATCATTTGTCCTTGCCCTGGATGTTCTTCTTCCCTTTCAGAATTAGTATTTGCTCGGCGAAGAAGTTCGCGCGGATGTTCATATCGATTAGTTGCTTAGTCAATTATACGTCTTCTTTCCCTGTGACCTTCCAAGTTTTCATCTTCTTGCGAGTTTTCTTCAATGACTTCCATATGTTGCCTTCGCCTATCATTTCTCCGATTAGATTGGCTCTGTCGGGAAGAATTCCTACTGGATCTTGATCTTGAGCGTGTAACACTCCTTGACCTTTGTTCTTGTAATATAAGATTCTCTTCTCGTAAATCATCATTTTGACGGATCAAATTCGCACGTTCCTCTTCTTCTCTCTTTCTTTCAATTATTAATTTTTGCCTAAGCCCTGCAATCGTCATATTTCCTTCACTCGCTGTAATTTGTTCTTCGTTCCCAATTCTCTGTTCTTCTTCTGTAGAATTCGACATCGCAGTATGGACACTCACTCTATCATAATCTATATCATTATTATGTCCTTGTCCTCGCTGAAACCTAATTGGATTTTCTACTCTTTGATTTTCGTCCATTCTTTCTTCTTCTTGCTCAAGATTTGTAATTCTTCTTCGTTCAGCGAGTCTGTTACTCCTTCTAGTCGCCATTCCTTGTTCCACAATAGATTCAATCCTTACCATTTGCTAAATGTTTTGATCTCACTATTTTCTGTACAATCTATGATATACTATCAGGATTTATCATCCAAAGCTGTTTCTAGCGCCAAAAATATAGTTGTAAGATTTCTTACAACTACACCCCACTCAATCTGGTTATATCTCTATGTGATCATCATGGACAATTACTTTATTGATTGGAGATTAAGATTGCTTACAAAATATATTCAAGTACTATAACTACTCTTCTTGAAACCTAAACTCACTTTCTCTCTCTTACAAGACTTGTCTTAGAATCCTCACAGAAACAATGACTCTCTCATTTATATAGGATTTTATATAGTGGATGACAGCTAAGAATCCCTTTATTTTCGGGATCACTGTGCGACATATTCGCTCATCTTCGCATAACTTACTTCTTCGCATAATTCTTCACACTTTACCCGTGACTTTGCTGACATCATCTGATGTGTCATCTCAATTTGTTGTGTGCGATGCTCCTCGAGTATGTTGTATTCTTCACTTCGCGTAGTTATTAATGTGTGCGATATTTAACTCCTACGGAACTAAACGAGGAGGAGATAAACAAGTAAACTACAAAACCGCGTAGAAGTAAGATGAAAGATTTTTACAACACGTCGTGGGAGAAAACTGCCCTCTGCTAAGGGTGGGGTCTCCGGTTTTTTTTCATCCGTTTTTTCTGATGTCCGTTACAAATTGTTGTTTTTGAGAACGTTTCTAGTTGTGCACCTCTTTGCTGATTCTTAGGGTCCAGTGTAACCATCAACTTTGGCATATTTCCCGATAGACCATGTTTATGCATACTTTACAGATGTTTATCATGTGCCAGAAACAACTGCAACTAATAAACTCATTTGTTTACAAAAAAGGCTACTACTTACTTAGGGAATGGATAAAAAGAATGAAAACAGGAAATTAATAATTCAACTCTTAACAACTTGCTCCATCTTCCCTTGCCTGCAATGGAAGATAGTGATGATTTACAAATGGAAGAAGATATATTGTTTCTACATTTACATCATGGAATAATCCTCGCTACTATAGTTTCGCTAAGAATTAAAACAAGACAATTATGACAATATCCTGTCAATTAATTACATCAAGTACTCCAATCACGAAAATTCTCTTGAATGGTAATTTTTTGTTTCCTTCCATAGGTGCATAAATTCTCTTGAATGATGATTATATGTTGACAGCTAGTGTATGGATAAAAAGAATTAAAACAGAATATCACACTCTTAACAACATACTTGTATAAATAAGGAACCTTATCAACAGATACATTCACTTTCAGAAAACTTCAAGGATTTTGATGGAGTTATCTTACTTCTCCTCCATGTCCATTCTTTCTTTTCTCTGTTTAACCCTACTGTTGGGAGGAAAAGCTGGCGCTTCTATTGCACCAGCTTTATACCTTTTTGGTGGCTCATCTTTAGACAGTGGAAACAATAATTTCCTACAGACTAAAGCTAAAGCAAATTACCCTCCATATGGAGTTGATTTTCTAGGCGGAGCAACTGGAAGATATACAAATGGTCCAACCACCGGAGATTTCATAGGTATGAATAACACAAATTCATAGAAATGCTAATTAATACTGTTTTATTAGGTAGTATGGATTTCTACTAATACTCACGAATATTTAACCTTTTTTTTTTCTGTCATGCAGCAACGCAACTCGGATTACCTTATCCGCCAGCATACTTGAGTCTATCAGAGATTCAGAGACGAAACATCATTACTGGCATGAACTATGCGTCAGGTTCTTCTGGAATTCTCCCCGAAACAGGAACGGCACTGGTAATATACAACAAACCATCAATTCTTGGATGCAAGAAGTAACAACCACTATTCCAACTAGGGCTTCACTAATTAATTAACTGACTCTTCTGTTTTCTTGTTTGATTCTACATATAGGGAGACAATTTATCTCTAGATGAGCAGATCAGTTTCTTCCAAAGGACAGTGAAAAATGATTTGCCGCATATTTTCAGAACCCCAGAAGTTCTTTCGCTTTACTTGTCTAAGTCTATCTTTATTATTACAAGTGGTCCTAATGACTATCTCAACAACTATCTGCAACCGCAGTTCTACAACACAAGCAAAACTAATCCTCCTCAACAATTTGCTAACCTCTTATTAGACACTCTTGGACGACAATTGACAGTATGCACCTCCATCAATTCCTTTGCTTGTCAAGTTAATTAAGAGTTTGATTACTGGTGAATTTCTGTGGGGATCGATCATCTCCTTTGTTTATGTTTTTTGATGATTTAATTTGCAGACGATATTCAATAATGGAGGAAGAAAATTTGTAGTTTATGGTATTGGTGCTTTGGGATGCTTACCGGTTGTACTAGCCAACGTTAATCCGAAGCCAACAACTCCTTGTGCAGAAAATGTGAATAATTTGGTTAAGATTTTCAACAATGGACTTGCAGCCAAGCTACAACAGCTTACTTCTAGCTTAGAAGGCTCCACATTCGTCCTCGCTGATACTTACACAGACACCTATGCTCAGTTCCAAGATCCTGTTAAATATGGTAAAGACAACTGTAGTTGATATCAATTTAATACTATTGATCAATTTCACTAGCATATATGTGCATAAGATATTCTTTTTGATCGGAAAGATGACCACACAACATGTCAGATCATATAGGCAACCCCGAAATTCTTTGAAACCCATATATAAATATTTTCTATTCTTTCTTCATGTAGGATTTTCCGAGGGAAGAACACCGTGCTGTGCAGTAGGAGACTTAGGAATATGCCTTCCTGGACAACAACCGTGCACTGACAGAAATGATCATCTATACTATGACGGGATTCATCCAGTTCAACGAGTAAATTACCAATTTGCAAGAAATTGCTTCAGTGGCTCAACTGTGTGCACCCCGATTAATATTCGACAGTTAGCATTTAAGCTATGATAACAATGCACTCAGATACTTTACCTAATAGTTTCTGTCTTACTGCTTCCATGGAAATTATAATGTAATACTATGTTTTCTTTGAGACAATTGTTTCACCTCTATAAAACCACAGTTGTGTATGATAAGTAATTCGTCGTTGTAGTTTGATAGCATACAAGAAAATGAGAACCATTTACTACAATTGTGACCAAGTCAACAACTGGTGCGCCTTGGGATATCCTATGGAAATAAACCATTGAATCATTATCATTTAGCAGTTAGAATTTGGGATTTCTTCAATCACTGAACTTCACCCATTTTCCGAGAAGAAATGGAATCCAGCTGAAACTGATAATTTAGGAAATTCTCTGTTTTGTATAATCGGCCGACCAAAGGGAGGCCTTCTATAGGATGACAAATAAGCATCCTGTCCGTCACAATGTTTGTACAGAGAATATAAAATCAGACTTTTCATTTTCAAAATCTCATTAAATTGAGATCCAATTTTACATAATCTTAAAAATTGAGTATAAATTTCCTTCCAACATAATCAAAGAAACAAATTATCTGGTCAAACTTCTTGAAACTACTCATTAAATTAATCAGAATCAGTCGATTTCAGTTCATTTTTGTCAAAAAAAAAACAGAAAAAACCAACTTCCAAATTTTAACAAATCTACCTATAAGACTGCATAACAGCAAAATCGTTTTCAAAATTTCATTCAAAAAAAGCAAAACGATTCTCTATTTCAATAATTTAGTATTTTTTCTGAGACAATTTCGATAAAACTGGGCAGATGAAACTGAAATTGTTTGCCTACAAAAACAGAGCAATGATACAGTGGGATTCGATCATTTCGCGGTTATGAAGATGATGGGTATGGGTATGGGTCTGGTTATCCGACCGTCTGTCACCCATTGTTCTCAAATCTCTTTTTCTTCTTCATTTTTAATCCATCAAATCTTCTTCTCTCATTCTTCATCAACCCGAGAATCAAAATCACAAACCCGTATCTTCAAATCAAAATAAAAGCTTGATTAACAAACACTCCGAACTTCCTCCCTTTTTATCAAAAAAGACTTCCTCCCTTTAATCACCACCAACCAAGGAGACAAGAACAACAAATTAAGCTTTAAATTTACGGATTAAATAAAAAGAAGAAGTAGCAAGAGTACTTCAATTTTATGACATTTCAGATAAAAACAGGAAAACCAGAGAAGTTGAAGAATGAGTTGGTCTTTTACTCGTTAAACAATAAACAAGGCGAGAAAAGCTAGGCTTAGTCATTAATTAGCCTTGTGATGTGAGCTATTTAAATGAAAATGACCAAATACCCATATACCTTCCGAAATTCCAAACACCTCTTCTTATGCATGCGGCTTTCAACATGGCCACATGGAGTGATAGTTTTGACTGCACATGTGTTAACCTAGTGTCCACCCCCACCCAAACGTTTTACGCAACAGGGATTTTATTTGTGTTTTTTCGGAACTGAATAGGCAATGATAATCTTTTTATTTTTATCCTTTATCAAGTGGATTATGAGTATTTTTTTTAGATTGAAAGATTATAATATATAAAAGCAAATTTAGTACAAGAGGTTTACAAATTGGCAGTGTTATTCGGCTCCATATTCTCCACCTCCTTATTTTTCTCTCTACAATCTAAATTTTATATTAGAGGAATGGTGAATCCCACTTGAATCTAAATACAAATCTCGATACAGATGTGAGATTCAGATTGTAGGGAGATAAATAGGAAGCTGAATATACAAATATATTACGAGTATGAATAAAATGTTTCGGTTCGGATAATTTGGAAAAAATTTCAAATTGTGTAAGCAATGATTTGTCGTTGTTATCCGCCTCACACAGTCACTTTCTATACGATCGATTTTTTGTATTTTGTTGGACACAATATTTGTGCCTTAATGATTTAATGGCTTCCGTTAAGTTTAGTTATTGTAGTGTACACTGTCGGCCCCCACTGCTGCAACAGTCGTCTAGTTAGAATCAAACAATGTTAACCTGTAATTAATCAAATAAAATTCATTTTTCTGCACTTATAAAAGTGTGATCTTTAGAAGAAATATAAACTGGTTGAATTACAATTATTTATTTTGGATACATCTTATTATTACAACAACAAAATAATCAATAAATTTCCAATATAGAAACCACATTTTATCCCTTTTTATCAGCATCACAAGGAATGGACCCCAGAATCCAACTACAAACCCCAAAAAAACAATACTGTAGAATATCAACTTCTCACTTGCATCTTCTTGATCATCGTTTTGATCGTCTTCTTCAACTTCACAAACTTTCTTTGTAGGTTCTCCACACAACAATGCATTCCCAACGAAAGCCCAACCATCAACACCCAACGTGTCAAAGTGAGTCCCTCTTGGAATTTTGCCACTCAACTCATTGTAAGATAGGTTTAGAAACCCAAGAGAGTCGAGCGATGTTAAAGAATGTGGGATTTGCCCAGAGAGTGTATTGAAACTTAAGTCCAAAGAAACCAAATTAGACATATCTGCAATACTCACAGGTAAATTACCCGAAAGATGATTGTGAGACAAATTCAGCCTTCGAAGTCCTTTTGACCGGCCAATCTCTGTTGGGATGTTACCCTCGAACATGTTGCAAGATAGATCCAATACCGAGTCATAAGGGTATACTTTTTGAAATTGTACCATGATCCCGTTGATCACCATCTGCAATTGAATATCATTATCATTCCGTTGATCCGTTAGCTGCACTGAAGAATAACTTGGTAAATTCATCCAGTACCTTCCTAACTTTGTAGGAATATGGCCCGAGAGTTGGTTATGCGATAAGTCCAAAATTAGAAGGTGACTCAAGCTAATTTCATTAGGGAGTGACCCATTCAACTTGTTTGACCTTAAAGAAATGATTCTTACGTAAGGATGCTGTGGACCAAATAATGCTCTGGGTATATTGCCTTGGAAGTGGTTATTTGCTAAATTAAGAACATCTAGATCCGGAAATTTACTGATGAAGGTGATAGTACCTTCCAGATAGTTGTCTTGCAGTTGAAGATAATTCAAAAAATGTAATTGTCCAATCTCATTCGGAACATTTCCCTTGAGACTGTTGTTCCCAAGGTTTAGTGATTCAAGATTCCTACAATTCCCTATGGTATTAGGTATAACCCCTGAGAATTTGTTGTTTGAGAGGTCAATAGTTGAAGATGAATAAATTGGTATGTTTGAACATATAGAAGAGGGAATTGAACCTGAAAATTCATTACCAGCTAGATTGAGGACTTCTAAATCAGAAAGTGTGACTCCGATTTCTGCTGAGATTTCACCACAGAGTTTATTATTTGATACATCAAATGATGAATCGAGGTTTTGTAGTTTGGAGATACAAGAAGGAATAACTCCTGTCAGGTTGTTATGAGACATGTCCAAAGACCGGAGATTAGTCAATTTACAGATGAAAGGAGGGAATAATCCTGTTAGATTGCATGATGGCAAAACCAAAGACTCTAGTTGGAATTTAGAGTACAAACTGATATTTCGATCTATAACTACGGTCAGCCTGTTTGAGCTCAGATCGATGGTAGTTAGTTTCTGATATGGTAAGTTTTTGAAGCTTAGGCCATTGATGTTGAAACATCCTAGTTAGATCAGGGTTAAGATCAGGATTATCACTAACATCAAGCTCTTTCAGTTGAGGAAGATAAGGTACAGAACCTTGTAATCCACAATTAGACAAGTAGAGAGCAGAAAGTGAAGTTAAATTCCCAAGCTGTTCTGGGATTTTGGAACGGAGTTCATTATAATTCATATTAAGAGAAGATAGAAAAGAAAGATTGTGAAAACTGGGAAAAGTTGTGCTAGATATTCTGCAACCTGAAAGATCAAGATATCTAAGATTGGAAAGATGCAATATATGTTCGGCGAAGTTCTCTTCCGAGGGTGTGGCCTGATTAATTAGATCAGTAACACTCAAATTTAAGACTTGTAAATTGAGTAACCCTCCCAACCATTTTAGAGATGATGATTCTAAGTCATGATTCTCAGATAAATCAAGGTAATGTAGAGATGAAAGATTGTCGAATTGTGTTGAAATCGATGAACCAATGTTGGAGTGGGAGAGATCAAGATGAGAAAGTTTTGTCAGATTAGAAAGCTCAAGTGGAATTGGTGTTTCCTGGAAATCGTTCCAGGCTAGATCAATATACTCCAGATGACTAATGTTGAAAAGGGAAGGAGACAAGTTACCTGTTAGCGAAGTGTTTGGTGAATCATCAGCGGCTGTGTTTCGAAGGCTGATGGAGATGACCCGAAAAGAGTCATATGAACATCCAACTCCTTGCCAATTACAACAATTTTGATTTTGGTAGCTATCGTTCCATGATGCCAAACGATTTGCAGGGTCACTCAAAGAGGATTTGAAATCAAGTAGGGCTCTTCTATCCTGTTCATGACATCCATGACAGGTTAGTGGGAAATGAGCAATACTGATCAATAAACAGAACAGAAAATAAAGATTGATGAGAAGAAGACAAAATGATGCCATTTGATGGCTCTTAATATCGCGAATTTAAGGCTAATCAATATCAAGTAGTATTACTTAAATGAAGTATATCAATTAAAGGGATGAATGTGCAGAATTGGCATTGGCGTGGACTGATATTTATAGGTTTTATACGATTAGCAGTTCATTAACTTTATCAATTTTCTGAAATGAGTTTGAATTTTAATTCACGTCTTGACTTAAGCTTGACTTGGAGTGTCATGCATCAACTATTTTCTCAAAGACTTGCATTTGTTGTCAACGGAGTAAACATTTCCTTTAGCTGGTCAAAAAAATACACTATTAATTTTTTGATGGAAAGAGAAATGTATTTGAAAAGGAGGAATCTGAAGGTAAAGTCCCAGACATCCTTACTGTCATGATGTATAATCCCAACTAACCTTAATGAATTCAAAGTTTGTGGGCACAAATTCTTTACCGATCAGAGGGAAAAAAAAGAAAGTAAATGCCTAACTTTCACATATTCAAAGGGATTAGTAGTACTAATCTTAGGTATTGGTGGAGCATCTGTATCTAGTAACCATTCCAGAGGCCAAACTTTTGTAGATTAAGCATGTCCTAAGTGCCAACAGCTATTTCCTTAACTTGACTTGTCAACCGTGTGGATACTGGATACCAAGAAAAAGTGTTTTACGAAGAATGATTTTTTAGGGACCATGATTTTTCTGGGACCATGGTTTTATTGGGCTACCTTCCCTATAATTATAAGGGGTGTCCTAAAACATTGAAATGACTAACATACTCTTAACCTAATTTAATTTAAAACCAACACAATAACCACCTCTCTCTCTATATATATATATAACCACCACCTCCCACCACCGCCGATTACCACCACCACCACCAACCGCCGATTACCACCACCACCAACAACAACCACCGATTACCACCACCGCCGATTACCACCACCACCACCTCAAATTATCACCACCAACAACCACCGATTACCACCACCACCACTATATATATAGCTTAATTTAAAACATTAACAAAGATATTCTCACAAACCCATTACTTGTCATTCGTTTTTGGTTGAATAAATGAGAACTAATCATCAAAATGAGTTGAAAATGGAAGTTTCAGAGAGGTTTAATGGAGTTTTTTCGGTAAAAAGTTCGGTTATCACAAATTATTTTTTTCTTAACCGAACTCAAGCTTCGGTTGATTCGCAAAAAAATACTTTTAACCGAACTCCTTGTATTAGAAAAATACAAGTCCATAAGTTCGGTTCGTTCGCAAAATTATTGAGTTTTCTTTGTAACAGAACTCTACCTATAAGCCCAGTTCGGTTGATTCGCAAAATATGTTGAAGATTGCGAACCAACCGAACTTCTAACACTAGGTTACTTTTAACCTGATGTTCGGTTGGGAACTTGGTTGCGTTGAAGTTTGCGAACTAACCGAACACACAAGATGTACTCAAATAAATTGTCAAGTTCAAAGTTCGGTTACCTACCATTTTATCCTAGGTAACCGAACATTGCACTGTACGACCAAAACCTCCATTAACGAGCGAGTTCGGTAACCTGCGTGTTTGGAAAACGTAACCGAACTACACTCTCATGTGTGTTCGGTTACATGTTCTTGACATATGGTAACCGAACTACACTTTCAGATGTGTTCGGTTACATGTTGTTGACATATGGTTAACCGAACTGGCCCAAATTTACATAAAAAATTTCATTTTTTTTGAAAGTTTGGAGCAATTCAACCAACATTATCTAAGTTTGAAGCATACCTGGGTACCCAAATACCCTTCCTCCGGTTGTGGTTGGTAGAATTCATCGTTTTTCATGTTTTCCTTCTTCATCTTCTCTAACTTTACTCTCTCAATAATTCTACTTCTTTAAAAAAAAAAACTCATCTGATTTTTTAATCTCACTAATTATCTTTAACTTAATCATCTCACTGTATACTAACTATTATTAACACTAGCTAATCATCACCCAAAATTAATCAAGAGGGTAATTTAGGTATTAATATAAATATGTAGATAAGGGGTGATCTAGATTTACTTCTAATGTCTTTACTCAAAATAAAACCATGGTACCCCAAAAATAACCATGGTCCCCAAAAAATCGTTCTTTGCAAAGGGGTATCATAATTGACAGCCCAATTCGAGCCCACTAATGTAATCACGGAACTACAACAGTTTCCTTTCATATCATTTTGATCCATTTATGGCTTATGCCATTTGTAGGTTACCCTTATCTATAATGCTTCCGGTATTCCATGGAAGTTCGAGCCTTTAAAGCCCTGGAAACTTACATGACCCGAATGAAACTCTCAAATCCTGACACTTGAATTCCAAGTGCTGGAGTCTGCAGTTGTACCACAGCCTCTGAAGCCAAAACTTATCTCATAAATATTTCCCCACCAAATTCCTAGATGCATAACTAAGTATTCCTCTAACAAATACACCATACAATCAATGTCTATATAGGTGACAACCTTCCTCGGGTTTAACTGAATCCAGTGGTGTTAGATACCTATTTTGTTTTTCTTTTTTTGCAAAGAAAGAACTTAATTATTATTTAAAACAGAGTTTGACAACAAAGTTACATGTCCAAATTGGCTATAATCTTGAGGATTATACCTAGTGTTTACATTGTTGGTATCCATAGAATTCTTGTTACTCATTTCATTGCTCCCATTCCCTTTTCATAAACAGAATTCTTGAATTGTCCCATTTTCGCGCCATCCTTCGCAACACTTATGGTCGCGCTAACCTTCTTTTTACTCCATCCCTTAGATTATGTATGTTCACTCTGCTTCTACTAAAAGTGTTAGCATTGTCGTACAAACCATAATCATGTCCTCCTAAACTCCCCTTGCTGAAACCATTATCCCTATTTGTGTCATTTCTGTTGTAGTTATTAAGACTTCCGTCATCTACATGTGAGAAACATGATGTAGAACTTGTTCTATCTCTAGATAGATCCGTTCTATCTCTAGATTCAATCCAGTTCTTCATGTTTCTCTCCTCTTTATCCGACCACAACCAATCATTCTCAAAAAGAACTCTAAGTCTAAACATTCCCATCATAACAGCATTTACTTCAATAGTATTACTTATGTTTACTTCAAAAGATCTAAAGGTGTTAAAACTTCTAATGAAATTCTTATCTATCATATACTTAATAATATTGATTTTTCCTTCCAACTATGTAGAGTCACCAGAGGACTCCTTCATCTGCCATGACACTGCGACTTTTTTGCACTTAATCTCAGCTAACCACTACATCACAATCATCATGGACCTCTTCATATCTTTGCCATCTACATCTTTGGGTGCACTGATGCACCTTGCTCCTCTGAACTTGCCTGTATGATCTGTAGCAAGCATAATTATGTAATCATTAGTATCTTTTTCATTGTGAAACACAGAACAGTAATCCTGCCATTGTTTTCCTTCTTAAAAAACAGTCTTATTAGTAACCTTTACTTTCTTTGTTGTCAAAATATGTGTCATAATCTATAGAGCTGTGTACTTGGGATTTGGTTTACAAGCATTAAACACCGAATCACACCTAGTTTTCCAAACAAACCACATAGGAATAGCACAAATATTTTCCCAGCTAACATCATCATGAGGACCTTTTTTATGTTTTTGTTTAAACCATGTTCTAATCCAGTTATGAATAGTATTATTTTTCATTTTCCTACCATTAGTTTTATAAGGTAAGTGTTTCCTAACATTTTTAGCAAAATCACAATTCATGAAGAGGTGATCAACACTCTCAACATTCCCATTACACAGACTACATTTAGTATCAATATCAGGTAAAATTTTGGAAACTCTTTCTCCCACAGGAAGAATATCATGTAAACGCTTCCACAAAAACACTTTGATTCTCGGTATCACACCCATTTTCCACATTCTCTTCCAGGTGCTAGACTGAACATCAGAATTACTTGGTCTCTGGTCATAATCCACACTCAGTTGATTGTACAGGGACTTAACAGAAAATTCCTTATCATTAGTCAGACTCCACCTGAGGCTATCTTTTTTATTAGCATTAATCTTTATGTTTAATATTTTTTGTATCGTCTCAACCTCAAAACGCAGTTTCAGCTTATTAACATCCCAGTTAGAATAATCTTCATTAAAAAGATCACAGACTTTAACAAAACCATGAATTCCAAAAGAATCCAGAGTTTGGACAGTGTTGTCTTCATCTAGAATCCACTTATGGGTAAGGATATCAATATCCTTTCCATTATTAACTTCCCAAAAACTATACTTCCTAAGATTCTGAAAACTTTTGGCATTACCTTTCCACAACCAAGAGTCAGTCACTTTGGTTTTAAAGTTTTGTCAAGAATATCACCATTAGGAAAATATTTTAGTTTAAAAATGATTTCCCACATAGACTCAGGATAAGACACCAATCTCCAGCCAATTCTAGTTATCATAGCCTCATTCATAATCTCAATATTCCCGAAACCTAAACCCCCTTCAAGCTTGGTGTTACACACCGGACGCCAACCTTTCAGGTATAACCCTTTAGATTTGCCATCCTTTTCCCCCCCAGAAAAAATCCCTCTGAAGAGCAGAATTTTTTTTAAAGTGTATTTTGGAACTCTAAAACAGTTCATTTGGTAATTTGGGATCGTTTCAATCACAGGTTTAGCTAAACCACCCCTACCAGCAGCAGATAAATTTATGCATTTCCAACCTTTTAGTCTACTAGCTATTTTATCAACAATTGGATCAAAGCAAACAATTTTTGAAGTATTAGTAAACAACGGAGACCCCAAGTATTTATCATTCATTTTTATTTTCTGAACTTTAAGAATTTTAATCATAATCCTTTGAAACTTGTTGGGAACCTTACTACTAAAGAAAATCCCAGATTTTTGAAAATTTATTAGTTGCCCAGATCCTTGCAAAATTTAGTGAAGATGTTGAGAATATTTTTGCTCTCAGCTCAGTCAGCATTGCCAAAAATGAAACAGTCATATGCAAATAGCAGATGATTGATAGGAGTAGCTTTCTTGGTAATTTTAATACCATGAATAAGCCCCTTTTTTTGGGCAAGCATAAGATAGCGAGACAACGCTTCCATACACAAAATGAATAGGTACGGAGACAGAGGGTCTCCTTGCCTAATTCCTCAAGTAGGAAAGAAAATTTTACCTGGAGAGCCATTCAAAAGAACAGCAGAACTAGTTGTTTCAATACATTGTCTAATAAGATTGCACCATTCAGCCCCAAAACCCATTTTCTTTAACATCGCTAACAAAAAATTCCATTATACTCTATCAAATGCTTTAGACATTTCTATTTTTAAGCCCATAAAACCTTTTTTCCCTTTTTTATTTTTCATAATATGAATAATTTCATGAGCAACCACAATGTTGTCTGAAATTTGCCTATTTGCAACATAAGCAGACTGAAATGGCGAAATTAGTTTGTCTAATAAAGGTTTCATACGATTAGCAAGCACTTTTAAAATTATTTTATAAGTTGTATTACACAAACTAATCGGTCTGAAATGAGAAGCTTCATCCGGTATTTTGGTTTTAGGGATTAGAGAGATAAAACTATTGTTTAACTGTTTTAGCAAAAAACCGGACGTAAATTTTTTTTGAACTATATTGACAATGTTCATAGGCACAAGATCCCAATTATTTAGGAAAAAGATGGCTGGAAAAACATCAGGGCCAGGAGAAGAGTTAGGAGCCATATTAAACACAACATTTCTAGTTTCATCATGTCCCGGTATTTCCATGAGGATACTGTTTTCCTCATCAGATATCATACACGGAATATTGGAGGTTAACTCCTCATCCACCACAGGATTTGAGGTAGAAGCCATATTAGAGAAGTGCTTATACAACACTTCATTAGTTTTAGCCCTACCTTCCACCCACACGTTATTTTCATTTTTCAAAGCACAAATAGAATTCCTAAGAGTTCTGTTTCTTACAAGACCATGGAAGTATCCAGAATTCTTGTCACCTAAACTCAACATTTTGTCACCACTTTTAATTTTCAAAAATGACTCATTCAAATAATACAAATTTTCCACTTGAAGGCTTAAATTTTTCGAATTTTCAGATTTATTCAGTAAGCCATGATTATTACTAACACATTCTAGTTCATTTTTCGCTTGTTCAAGTCTTAACTGTATATTACCAAACTGAGGTTTATTCCATAAACTAATGTTTTTCTTAGCACTAGACAATTTTTTAACAACTTTAAAAGCAGGAGAACCAGCATGATGAGTTAGACAAGAATTATTTATAACATTAATACATGACTCATTTTCTAACCAAGTCCAAAACACTTAAATGGCTTAGCCCCGTCATTCATCACTTGCTTGCTACTCAGAATAATCGGACTATGGTTAGAAGCAATAACACTTAAATGAACTACTGAAGCATCTGGAAATAAATCTAGACAGTCTTTATTAGCCAAACATCTATCTAGTCTTTTCTCAATTAATTGCACTTAGATGAACAGTATCATTTCTGTGATTCGACCAGGTAAAAGGATAACCATTGAAACCCACATCTACTAATCTCGCCTGGTTAACTGTCTCAACTGATTTCTCTATTTCTAGTTTATTTGTTCTGCAAGCTCCTCTAGATTCCTCCTTGTGCAACGTTAAATTTAAGTCTCCAATAACCATCCAAGGGAGATTGGTTGCTAAAGACATCTGTGTTAAAAATTCTCAAGTTATCTTCTTGTTTTGTGGATGTCCATAAAGACAACTCAGTAGCCAATCTTTACTAGTTATCTGATCTGAAATGCGAACATTGATGTAGAAATGTGACACCTGATTTATGTCTATTTTAACAGTATCCAACCAAGCTAAGGCAACCCCTTCCGATTTACCAATAGGATCCATAACATGCATATTTTCGTATTTTACAGATCTGAACAAACTCTCAACTTTCAGTCTACATTGTTTAGTTTCACTGAGGAATATAATATCAGGCTGAACAGACTTAACTAAAGCTCTAAAGTGATCCCTAGTATAATTTTTTCCACACCCTTGACAATTCCATGACATCACTTTCAAACTTCCAAATTGTATGCATTCTTTATACCACACATGATTATGTAGATTCAACATTTGTATGATATGAGGGATATTGCACCATTTCGTTTTTTGGGTTTTCAACGCATGTTAACGTTGGGGACCATAATCCGTTGCTCATAATCTAGAATACGTTGCACCATATCCGGATATTCCAAAAAAAAAAGAAATAAAAAAATGGAAACAGGACACGCTTGCTTTTGTTAGAATTGTGGGGGGCTTAAATGTCTACTGAAAGTTATTATATCTAATTATTCTTATTTTTCTCCTATTTTCTCCATCACCCAAAACCAAAACTTATCTTGTTCTCCTCCTCTTTTTTATTTTCTTCCGAACAAAGATCTTGGAAATCAAAATCCTATGTCCCTCTCCCTCAGCCAAAACTTGTGAACCAATATTATCCTCAGCTAAACCTAGATCTGTTAAAATCAAAACTATCTTTTGTAGACATAAATCAAACTCAATTTGCTATAAATCAAAACCCATCAGAAACCAAACCCAATTTCACTTACCGAAATTTCGTTTTAAACAAACTCAATTTGCTATAAATCAAAACCCGGTAGAAATCAAACCTAATTTCACTTGCCCAGATTTCGCTTTAAACCCTAGATATGTGATTTTTGCTTAAATCAAATGCGTTTACCGGTGAAACCCTTATTTCATTGTAATTGATTTTGTGAGTCAAGTTTATTTAGCATAGTTGAATACCAACCTCAATGAAAATTCTCTGATCAGAAATTTATTTATGTGAATCTTATTTTACATCACCAAAAATATGAAGAAGGTAAGTCAAGAATTACTTTATCTTTTTATGTTAGAAATTAATTGGATTGTTCACGATGATGAATTGCTAATAAGTATGGGTATTAGGTGATATTCTTTAAAGGTTTTCTTTTAATTTAAGTTTTATGGTGATGGTGTTCTAAAGGTACAGTTTGTATGTGGTGTTCTGGTAGATGCGAGCTGAGAATAGAGAAAGAAGAGGGGGATCGAATTTGATTGGTGGTAGTTGCTTCAGATGGTGGAGTTCAGGAGTGATTGCAATGGTTTGCAGGTGAGGAATGGTAGAGATAATGCATAGAACTGCTGGTGTTTGGAGCAACAGAAAATGAAATGGGTTTTGCAGTTCTAGTCTGAAGTTGAAGTTGCAGGTTCAGGAGATGGATTTGGTTACTGCTAATGGATGGAGGAGATATGTACTGAAATGGCAGTTTCTGGTGGTTATGTTGGTGATTGTTTCTTGAGGAATCTGAGATGGAGATGGAACTGCTAGTGTTGATGAGATGGTTTGTTTTTGAGTCTGTATGTGGATAAAATGCAGAAAAACAGTGGGTTATATTTTTGCTGATGCATAGAACTTGTGCTGATGCAGTGGATGTATGAGATGGAGATGGTTGAGCAGCAGAGAGGCCTTGAAATGTGCTGTGCTTGAATCTTGTTGTTATCAACAGAATGGACTGTCTTGGTGATGTGTAAACAAGGAAGAAGAACAAATATGGTGTTGCAGTTGAATGAATGGGTTAAGTTGATGTTGAGGAATGAGCTGAATTGCAGATGGTTAATGTTTGGTATTGCAGGAATGGAGTTGTGTGGTTCAATGGCCTTGTACTTCGCAGAAGAAATTTCAGGAGCTGGATGCTAGGGTCAGGAAGCTACAGCAAGTGTAGATGATGTTGCAGAACAAGAAATTGTGATGGACTCCATAGCTAGTTCACAGATATTTACAATGTCTTTTGGTGAGAAAAAAAAACATTTCTGGTTGCAATCCTAATTATTTTTTTTGCTCTTTGAGATGATTTTAAAAATGTGATATCAAATTTTATGATTCAC
Organism: Papaver somniferum; assembly: GCF_003573695.1. Lineage (NCBI taxonomy): Eukaryota > Viridiplantae > Streptophyta > Magnoliopsida > Ranunculales > Papaveraceae > Papaver > Papaver somniferum. Next base: position 1,610,645 of record NC_039366.1, on the reverse strand, counting down.
TGGTTTTCTTAGTCTAGACCACTAAGTTCCTATGGAAGTTTTGTAGATGGAAACAGGTAGCTCTATGACATAGTGCTACATCATTGAGCATGCTTGATTATAAATGATAATCTGGTTTAACCCAGTATGACATATATGAAGCTTATGGGCTTAGCTGGAAGCATCCCCCTGCACGTGGATGGCAATGGACATTATATTCTCTGGTTTGTTTCATGAAACATCTTTTTTAGTTTTATTTTACCAAGTAGTAAATTTTTCTACACTTCCGTGATGCAGAACAACTTTATATGTTCATCCTCCCAACTTTGTTTGGCTGCAGACTAGATAAGTCGAGTATATGAGTACAGCAAATATGTTCTTAATCTAATTTATGTTAGTAACCATCTCAAGTTTCTCAAAGGTCATGTGATTCAGTTTCTCTAATATGATTTTTTTAGTGTATGCTCCTATTTATATTGCATATTCTTATTTTTAATAGACCTTACCTCTGTCTCTTTATGTGTGTACTAATGCTTCTCATCCTTCTCTCTTTTAGTGTTAGTTTTCTCCTTTATACAGTCTGCCTAGGCTGTGGATAGAGATTTTAGTCCATTTTAGTGCTTCTGAAGCTCCAGTAGCTTCCACTTGATCAGGTTGCTGATCCTTCTGCCTGAACAGATTTGCTCCCCAGAAGCAACCCAGAGAAGCTCTTAGTATTAAACCAAACTTGCCTCATTTGGTTGCTTACAGTATGACCCGTTATAGCTAATTTGTGAGATCCCATTGGTTGTTTTATCTAGCTTCTACGTCCTAGTTTTTTACTATTTGGTCCTATGGTTCGATTACGTCTGTGAAGAGACATATAATAAGTAGCCAAAAAGAGTCTGGAGCATCTAGCTTTATCAATTATAATAGCAGAACGAACATTCCAAGGTCCCAATAGGTCCTGGTGCAACTTGCTTTCCTAGATGGTATTCAGATGAAATTTTTGTTTTGTGCTGCTTTGGAACTCGTTTGATGCATAATGTAGATTGGGTTAGGGTGAAGGAATGACCTGAAAAATTCTGTCATTTTTTTTATAGGTGGAGAAGTTGAAGGATTTGTGCTTGAATCAAAGGGAAGAGATAAAAGCATTAAAAACTGCTATTTTGTTCCCTGATGTTGTGAATTCGCAACTTCAAGATATTTTAGACAAGCAAGGATCGGAGTTGAAACAGGCAAAACAAGTTATTCCCACTTTACAGCGACAGGTTACATCTCTTACAGGCCAATTGCAATATCTTGCAAATGGTCTGGCTGAGGTACATATCTTGAACTTCTATATCCTTCTGCAATTGGTGTTCCTTGATTACTGACATTCTGTGATTGATGTTGCTTGATTACTGGCATGAGAGCGGGTTTATCTATTAGATGAGAATACATAGTTTATACTGAAATTTCTTATTCAGTTATTTGAAAAACTGAGTACATTTCACTGCTTAAAGAATCTTCTAATAGATATAATCCTTATAACATAGATATGCACCTTCAATCTCTATTTTGTCACATCTGTAGAGAACCACCCTACGTAGTGACTGCTGATCAGTTATGTCGGAGAAACTCCTTTAGTGCCCAGTTTTCAAATGGCATACGGTATGTCATTTTAAATAGTCAAGCTAATTTAAGATAACCATGCGTTAACCAGTAAGAGGAGGTTCACAACAAAATATTTACAGACATGCATAGTTTAACTGTTACAGATTGCAAAAGTTTTAAGATCAGTTCATAGTTTGGATTACTCACGACTTCCTGAATTGCAGGTCAAGGTAGACAAATACTCTGTCAGGGGATGTTACGAAGGCAATCTAAGTTCTCCTAGAACACCAGCATTTGATCTAGACGCCACCAATTCTTTGGTAAGCAGATGCACATTTGATGAAACTTTAAGAGTAATAAAATCAGCAGCACATGGATTGTTTTCTTGTCAAATGACTTTTAAGCTCAAATGTGTATGTAATATGCTACACGTATGGTAATAATAGCCTAATAAGTAACTTGGAGGCAACACTAAATGATAGATATCGATGGCCAGTTGCTCAATCCCATTTGATGTGAGAACTCTAATGGTTCTTGCCACCCTATCAAGTGAATTGGTAAATTATAGGTAAGTCTTTGGCAACTCATGGATGGAGATTAGCCATTGGTTTCTCATGACCAAACCCATTGACAACTTATTCCTGAACCTGGTACCATGGTTCTTATTCAGATTCAAAATACTTGTGGTATCTTTTTGTGTGTTACTCATGGTACTTACAACCTTTTCTTTTTCTTTTTCTTTTTCTTTTTCAGTAGTGCCCTCCGCTGAAGATCAATCACTTGCTGACGAGTATTCCAGAAGTGCTCAATACCTTGCGTATTTTGGTGGAAAAGTTGGGTTACGGTATGATGAGAGTTATGCTCGTGGTGGGATCTGCTACTTAAACAGGTGATATTTTTTATGTTCTACTTGTGTTTATGTGATTTTTTGTTAGTTCAGTTCTGTTAAATCATTGTACTTGAACACTTATGGGTTTGTCAGTTCTGTTGAATCATGTTCCGGAATGGAATTTCATTGTATTTTTTTCAAACTTAGTTTATATTGTTGTAAGGATTAGTGATTATCTGACCAAATTGGGTCTTTTAGTTGATCTACAATGGTATATGAAGGTGCAGAAATCTGCCGGAATAATCGTCGGAATTTATTTATTTTTTATTTGGAATTATTATCGGATTTTATTTTTCTTTCACCTTTAAATGGGTGTGCAACGTATATAAGTGTTGCTCAAATTAGAGTAATACGTCGACTAAATTATTGTAACCGTTGCATAAATTAAAGAATCCGTTGCTCGTAAAGGTTGGTAAACTGTTGACCAACGTTGTTATACGTTGCACAATTAATTTTCCCAAAGTTGCAAACAAATTTGCTACGTCGTCTTTCCAATGGATATACGCGTGGTGAAATTCATTGCAACCCTTATGTCCGTCCCAAATCGGATGTTTTGGTATTGTGATAACATGACATGCTTCTCACTTAACATGTAAGGATTATATATATAGAGAGGGTATAACATATTGTGTACCTGGCTGTTGCTTGGAGCAGAATCCACCATCTCAGTTCTTAGATTGACAGGAACAGCTCGAGGAGTGCTTGCTGGGATGTCAATGATGTAATCGTTGAACATGTCAAAGGGGTCATCATAAGAAACAATAGAGTTTCTAATCATCTGAGGATTAGCAAGAATGATGTGATCCTCTCCATGAGAGTGCACAGAGGGACTGGGAATAGAGATTTAAGAAGATTAGAAGAAGATCTTTCTTCAGGCACCAAGACAGGAAAATAACTAAGGTTCGCGGACTCCATTAACATCTCACCATCTGTAGTTAAACCTCCATCTTGAAAAACTATTGCACCAGCACCTTCATACACTTTAGACTTTTTCACATTCTCTTCTACAGTAGTAAGGACTTTCCTCTTGTACTTCCTCTTCTTTCTTTCTGGTTCCTTCAGATCGATTGTGAATCCAAGAAGATTACTAGCCTTATTCTGATGTTCTGTTGCCTCATCCATTCTTCTAACTACTTCCTCAATATCCACCACCTGAATGTTATCTTTCCAAACCAATTGCCCACCAGAAGATATCCCCATTTGAGCAGCTTCCTCTCTTAACTTTACTTTATCTTTCGATTTTTCCAAAACAACTTTTGCCTTGCCTTTAATAAGATTTCGTGCCTCCACCATTCTCTTGTCCTCATTAGTTCTTTCAGCATCAGCCACTATTTGAGCAGCTACCAGATCTAACTCAGAATTATTCCTCCCCTCCAAACCTGATAGATTAGGATTACACTCCTTAGAGCATTCTCATGACCCTCTCTCCTTAGTAATACAAACAACAATGGAGTCACGAGCCATTTCTACTTCTGATGCATTGATTTGTGCTTTGGTGACACCATCCTTTCTCATATCAACATGACCACTGTGACCTGCAATAGGAGGTTCTTCTTCCACAGGATCATCATTCACTTCAACATTAGCTGAATCTTCAATTATCATCACATCTTCTCCTTCTACACAGGGTACCACACGATGATCCAAAACCCTACAAATCGCACATATCCTCCATGGCATGACATTATAGTTAACCGATATCCATGCTTCCTCATCTTGAGCTCTTACTAGCACCCTCCTTGGTAGAGCACCCGTTACATTGATTTTGATTAACATCTTAACAGTTTTATGATCTTGAGAGAGACCCATTGGTTCTGCAAACCCACACAATTCACCAATAGCAGTTGCCATGGCTCTGTATGCAGCAGGAGTAAGAAACTGATTTGGGATTCTACATAAAAACACTATGAATAACTCATAATCCATGTTTATAACAGCACCAAACACAAAGCCTTGATTTGGTATTTCAATAAGCACCACCAAGTATCCATCTAAAAACCATGGACCATCATCCTTAATCCTCATTATATCAATCTCCGAACCAAATCTGTATAAGTGAACATTTAGTCTTGCTCCAAATTTCTTGATTATGACTTCTTTAAACATCGGCCACATATCTCTAACTAGATTTCTGACTCTACTAGTTGATATTGTTACAGGACAACAAATCCTTCCCAGCATACATAAAGTAAAGTCTTCCTTTTCTTTCTCCAACACCATATGTTTGTCTAAATAAACAACAAGTTCTATTGCACTTTCAAGGTTAAGGTTGTTCTTCATGTTAGCAGCTAGGTTGTTTACAATATCAGTAGAGATTTCTATAGAATTGTTTAAAGATTTTGAGGGAGTATCCATAAGCAGAAGATTTCCCTTAGTGTCTTCCTTTTCTATGAATCTAAATTTATACCTAAAGAATTTTGTACTTCTGACGATTAGGTTACCCACTAATTTAAGAGATACCCATTGAGAGGTTATCAAGATCAAGTGAAGTATGGTCGAATATTTCAAATCTAAATAGGTAAGGGGAGGCATGGAGACGATCTAAACAAATCAAAGAAGGAAAACCAAAAACAGAGAGAAAGAGGAGGCAGAGAAGAAAGGAATCTAGTTTGAAAAGAACTAGGCAAAGAAAAGAAGAGAACACGGAAACCAGAAACCAAAGAAGAATGATCAACCAATAATTAGGAACAAACTAAAGAGAACCCCAACTGAAAATACAAAGAGGAATCACTGCAAACCTGTAGAACACCCAACCAACAACCCTAACAACCCAATAAGGTGATATAAAATTAGAAAACTCAAATTTTGGATCACTTACCTGCTCAAGATGATGAAATTTGCTCTTCAACAACCACAAAGGGAGAACACTCAATCCAATTAAACACACAAAAAACACTCAGATTGGAACTAGAACACCAAAAACCACTCTGAAAGCTGACCTATTCTGTTAGAGTGCTGAAAAATAAAACATAGAGAAAATCCGATACTTTTGTGCCTTTAATAATTTCTGGGTTGCCTATATTCTTTATTTTGTGCTAATTCTTTGGAGAGTTGTTATATATGAAACTAGAGAATCAACCATAACTTGTTTGTATATACATGAATAAATGGAATTGGTAGAGCTGCCATGGTTAGAGCTAGAGGGATCGGTAAGAATATAATAGAGATAATTAGATGCTGCCATGGTTTTGCGGGTGTTTTTAGACGCGTAGAACTTATTTTGTATTAGGCGCTAGGAAAGGCAAAGCGCCAAACCCTTCGCCTAGCCCTAGGCACCCTATTTTCTTTTAGAAAAAAAAAACATTTGCTCGCACTTTTGCTCTTTGGGCGTTTGATAGACTCGTACGCTTAGGGCGCCTTTCACAGCATTGTTAGGTTAGGATTTGAAACCAATAGGGACTTAGCATAATTATAAGAGTTTATTAGAGTCTGGTGTAGCCGTGTAGGTGATGTTTGAAAGAAATTTCGTATATAGGTTAGGGTAGGATTAATAATTAATATTTTGCCTTGAAATGAGAAATCTTTTTGGATTTGCAGTTATTTTCGGGAAACAAAATTAGGTGTTTTTATTCCATTATTACCCTATATTCCATTCTAAACTTTTCTCTCACATAAATTAAACGCGTATATGTGCAGCAAAAAGAGTAATGTTTTTCTCATAAACCATTTCTACTAGTGTGAGGTTTTAGTTTTAGGATTTGTTTTTTTGGATAAAGATAAAAATGATTATTATTTTTTTCTTATTGGTTTTGAAAGATTTATTTAAAAACAATAATTAAAGAGGAAATTTATGAGGAACCCATGTTTGGTTCCTTTCTCTTTTAGAAACCCATCATTAAAATTGTATATATCTATAACCAAAAAAGCTAGATGAACGGTTGAGATTATTAGTTTTGTATTGAATTTAGGTTTCCATATTTTACATGAGACTAAATTAACCTTTATAAACTAAATATTAGTAAAAAAATTATTAGTGCAACTAATATGTCGACATATCAGGTATGGACGTGGGCGGAAAAATTTGCATGAAAAATGGTCAATTACGGTTAATTATCCCATGTAAACTAGCATTTAAGAGCGACATTTTAGGGTTATAATTGAATACGCTAAAAAAGGGATATTCCGTATATTTGTCAACATGGATTATAATTGAATCCCTTAAAAACGGGACATTCCATATATATATGAACAGAATTTGCATGTAACTGATGAGGTTCATGAAATTATATGCTCCTCTTATCTTCTGCTTGGTGAAATTTCGATTTTTTATTTTCTAAAAGTGCACAGAGATTGCTACGAGAGATTGACTACAACAAGATATATAGAAGGTGTTTTACATGTGTGTTTGAAAGATGCGTACAAATATCAGATGTAGATTTTGCTTGACCTTAACAATGGCCACGTTCAGCCCGTGTTTGGCATCGTTCAGACACTTCTCCTGGATTCTTTTTTTTTGTTTTGTTTTCTTAAGTCGGTTGTCCTTGAATTTCTGTTACCATACTTTTTTTTTTGGTATAACACTCATAATTTTTTCGTCTTAAAAAATTGGATTTTCACCTGTGTTTGGTTGATATATCAACTTTTTTGTCTGAACTATCACTAAATGATAATGGAAACTTGAACCTTTCAATGACAATAAATCCTCACTAACACATACAAATGAAAATTGTGATTATCACTAAATCGTGAAAAATAGAATTTTCAATGGCAGGTGATAATTGCAATTTAGGCAAAACATAATTTTGTGAAAAATTGTAATTATCACTAAATAGTGAAAAATTGAATTTTCCAACATACCGACAGTAAATGCAGTTTTCACTAATTCAAACAAAAATGAAAATTGTGGTTTTCACTTGATTGTGAAAACTAAGATTTTCAATGACAGATGATAATTACATTTTCACAAAACTTAACTAATTCCAACACATAAAAATTGCAATTATCACCGAATTGTGAAAAGTGAAGTTTTCACTTATTAGTGATAATTGTGCATTTCACGAAACCCAACTAATTCTTACATCTTGCAATAATAAGCTAGTGGAATTAGAATTTTCGTATTTTCACAATAAATGAGTTTGAAGAAAAAAACGAGTAATTTCAGTGATTGGTCAAACAAATGTGTTAATTAAAGAAGGAGAAAAAAGAGTGATTTTAGGGATTATTAGTTACAGTATTTAAACAAGGGAAAATAAGAGTGATTATAGGAATTATTAATTATACATTTACTAACAGCCGTTATTAAAGAAAATAGATAAAGGGTTATTAAGGTAAATCAAAGTCATATTTAACTAATTATGGGTTACCAATATATATAATTAATAATGGTGGGTTTAGTATATAAAAAATAATCAAATTGGGCTACAAAAAAATTCCCCATTAAAAAAAATAGTCAAAAATATGATATGAAGGTCATTTTCAAGGTCTAAATAACACTTTCTTTAAAACTTTCATATTTATTTTAACACCCTTCTTACTTTAAAAATTACTATTGGAGATGGATTTAATCTAAATGAGGTCTAAAATCCTATGTGTCAAAAGAAAAATAAAACTCTCACCCTTTGGAGATGCTCTAAAGAGTTAATAAAGAACCGATAATAAATGAGATTTGTCCCGCTAAACAACTACTTAAGGTATATGTTTGACATCCCACCATTAGGAACATCATCTTTTTACCTCTGTAAATCATTCCCTTATTTTATTCCAGATCATCTAATCCTAGTGCTTCTTCTTTTTTCTCTTTCTCTTTTTTTTTTTTTTTTGATTAGGCTTTAAGAATTTTTTTCTTTCTGCCATTAATATAGATCTCATGAGATACCCAAAACCCATGAACGAAAATACATATCTTTTATTTCCTTTTCTTATTGTAGAATTTTCCAGATAAAACTGCTCCAACAATGGAAAATTCTCATCATGAAGGAAATATCACACCTTCAATAACTTGATGTTCAATGAAACACCCACTAAAAAACAACTCAAAAAATAATAAGAACTAGGAGAATCGGAAAGTTCATAGTTCTTGTTTTGGCTATTGTGAATTAGGTCCCCAGCAGTCGATTCCTGTAAGTCGGATTTGCTATTCGTCCCCATCCATCTGTTTCTCTAGTTTTGCTCGGGACAATTGATTATTTGATTGTTGTTGTTCTCACATACTAAACAGATATTATTTCATAGGTACTTTTAGATAAGTATCATGTTATCAACTACTGGTTGTTTGCGTTTTAATGGATTTCACTGTAAGGCTGTACCTCTTCCCGCTATATTCTGTATCTATGAATGAGAGGAAGAAGACGGATTAATTTAAAGAACGATAAAATTGTGACCGTAATCCGAGGCTATACCTATGCACCATGCAGGGTCCACGAAAAATAAGATTCCAAAACTCTAAGGGTATTTCTGGACATAAATCGGTATTTACTAGAGTAAAGTTTTAAATCGAAAAATTTATAGTTTCTATTTAAAAAATTGTAGTACCGATACAATGACCAGCTAATAATCCCACCTTAACCTATATACGGCTAGGTTAACAGAACACCTTCTCCCAAAGCCTCCAAAATGTAGGTTAATAGGACCTCTTCTCCCGGAGCTTCCAAAATGTATTTTGAATTTTTAATCTATAAAAATACGTGGAAATATGTATGGAATCCAGATTTGGTTCCTCTGTCTTTCACAAACCATCATTAAGATGGTATATATACGTAGCCAAAAATATTAAATCAAATTCACATTTTCATATCTTTTTGTTGGATCAAATTAGCCTTTATAAATTAAGTATTATTAAATAAGATAGTAATCAAAATATTTCTACTAATAATCGGTCAACCCATTCATTGACATTTTTTTTTTGTAGGTTGTTTCCTTCTTTTTCTCATTTGTATTTCTATAAAATCGTCTAGATTTTTTCCGGTGTTCACGCAATCTTAATTAATTTGTTGTAAACTTGTAATCTCTTTTGTTCTTATGTTTCTTTTCTACGAGTTACTCATCTTCATCCATAACATAGAAAGAAAAACTAAAAAAAAAACGCCTAATAAATCAACTCAACTGTATTAGATTTCGATATGGATACGTATGGTACTTGAAGTTGTTTATGCGATCGAGAACTACTACACAACAACTGACTTCGTCATTTGATCAGTTAAAATAAGTCGTGTGGTTTCGAATCACCTATCTGTTTCTTCGATGTTTTCATTATGGTGAATTCATTACAAATGTTAAGCACTGATCGGTGCCTTCCTATGTTACTGGATTTCTATACGTTTTATTTGCATTTTGATCATTAGATCTTTTGCTGTTTTTTTTTCGTGTTTGTAGGTTTAACTTGAGATAACTATAACCTGTTAAAAACTTTAATCATCACCGGATGCGATGGATTACACCAAGTGAAAACTATAATTTTCAACGAGTTAGAAAATCGAATTTTTCACAATATGCTATTTACTGGGAATCACTTCTTGGGTAAGCAGGTGATAATTCCGGTTTTGGCAATGTTGAAGAATAAACCAAGATACTGTGAAGAAGACAGAAGGGATCAACAAGTATTGTTGATAAGTAGTATGTGTTAAGATGTGGTCAAGATATCATATATCTTGACATTATTGTGTTGTTATTTTGTTGTAACTGCATATATATTCTTGTTTTATATATCCTAGATATTGTTAGGTGTATCTTTTATTTGCCTTATCTAGTTGTGTAAAGTTGTATAAATCAGGCCATTGCCTATCAATGAATACACAAAGAATTATTCTCACAACTACATTAGAATATCTATGCTCATGTTTATCTGGCATCAGATCTAGGAAAGATCTGAGAACCAGTTTCCGATGCAATACAACCCAGAGAAAACATAGTAATCATGTCAAGAGAAGATTCTCAACCTATCAATGTTCGTTTTGATGGAACCAACTACAATCACTGGTCATTTCTTAAAGGAAAGAGTATGTGGAAGTATGTCGATGGTACAGAAAAAGCCCCTACAGCAAGCAGTTCAATTGACAAAGGAAAAGAAATACAAACAAAGGATCCAAAAGAAGAATGGGAGATTAACAACAACATGATTCTCACTTGGATTGGAAATACGGTTATCCCTTCTATAAGCATGCAACTCACCAGTTTTGAGGTAGCCAAAGAAGCATGGGATTTTCTTTCAAAAAGGTACACTCAAGTCAACTTTGCTCAGAGATATAAACTTGAACAAGATATTAGATCTATGAAGCAACCACATGATCAGACTATTTCTGTTTTTCATTCTGAGACGTCTATAGTCTAGAATCAATTAGCACTTATGGAACCAAAATGGACTGTAGATATGGAACTGCGGCAGAAATATAGAGAGGAAACACGTTTAGTTCAACTTCTAATGGCTTTACGTGATGAGTTTGAGTCTGTTAGAGCATTTATTCTTCATCGATCACCTCTTCCAACTGCGGAAGCTGCTTTGTCTAAACTTATTACAGAAGAAACGAGAAAAGGAATCACACCAGAGATATCAGGAGTGTTTGTTGTGCCTACACGTTCAAGTTCAGATAACTTTTCAAGAAACTCAAGTGCTTCAGTGCAACGTGACATGTCTCAAGTTCAGTGTCACAATTGCAGGACTTTTGGGCACTTTGCAAGGAATTGCAATATTCCATCAGCAAATTCCTCACCTTCTCCAATAATACCTGACACACCCACAACACAGTGTGGGTACTGTAAGGAACTTGGTCATTCATCCAGTTTCTGCACCTCACCAACTTCAAGAAACATGAGAAGAATCAATGTTAATGGAGGAAAAAAATCCAGTGCACCGACCAGATTTATGGCATCCCCAGTCTCACCTGCAACAACTTCAAACTCATCTGCATTAGATGTACCTGGTGGTAATCCTGCACCAAATCTTGCTGATATTCAAGAGATGATTAAACAAGCACTCTCAATTGGTAACAATCCTACAGCTGCATCTTCCTTCTCTATCTCCTCGGGTATTTATTCAACTGAATGGTTTCTCGACTCAGGAGCATCAAACCATATGACTTTTAATCAAAAGTTTTTTGAAAGTCTTCATCCTGTCATCACCCTTAAGATTCATACTGCTGATGGATCAACAGTAACTGCAAGTCATATAGGCTTGGTCAATAATTCAAATAACTTTTATGTACCAGATGTGCTTCTTGTACCAGATATTACAATGAATCTTATTTCAGTTGGTAAACTGTGTGATCAAGGTTATAACACATATTGTTTTCCTTTTGGTTGTGCTATACAGGATCTCAAAACCGGGAAGCTAGTTGGGATAGGCCGTAGAGTTGGTCGGTTGTATCTCCTTCAATCTCTTGCTCTCTCAGCAGAATCTAAAAGTCATGTCGTAGCTGCTACTCCCACTGCACCTGTGTCAATATCTCCCTTCATGTTTTGGCATTCTAGGTTAGGTCATGTTTCCTTTTCTCGTCTTTCATATATGATCAATAAGGGTTTACTAGGAGATACGCAGTTAGATAAAGAACCAAATTGCATCTCTTGTAAATTGGCAAAGCAACCAGCTCTTTCTTTTAATCTTATCACCTTTATCTCAACTAAACCTTTCACTAGTCCAGAAGGGGCTATAAATAACGGATGAAATCTGTTATAAAACGTGATTTATCACGGTTTTCATTTGTTATTCGAACCGTTATATATTTGGTGTGACTTTTTATAAATGACAAACAAAACCATTATTTAAAATCACGAGTCTTGTTTGTAATTAAGAATGACGAGTAAAGTTTGTAACCGTTTTTTATTTAGAATGACGCTGGGATTTTGTCATAAATCCCCTGTTTTAATATAAAATATTAATAATTAGTATAAATAAATAAAAAATATGTTAATAATTAATATAAATTGCATTTACGGGTATTCCCAATATTTTTTTTGGTGTAAACTGAGTCATCTAAAGCAAAATTTGAAACTCAATCAGCTGAATCTGAAATGGATTCTGAAATGGAATCTTGCAATTAAAGGATGAATTCAAAAGAGGATGAATTCATTTTGCAATTACAACCGAAAGTCGCACTTAAAAATCTGAACGCATTCACATTAAAAAATCTGAACGAAAGTCGCATTTTAGTTAGGTCTCTTGGTTACAGAATTTTCTGCTACCCAATCATATGACCTAGTGAAACATATCCAAAGTAATCCATATACATCGTATAACACTCCAATTGGATCCACTATTTCATTAGCGAGGCAGTTATATTCGGCACACTGCTGGGTGACGTAGTAAAATCAACAAAATCACTTGCATCAGCTCCCTTCAGTTCCTCAAAAAGAAATACGTAAGGGAGATGTCAAGTAATCCAGTATCCTGTGTAGGCAGATGCCAAAGTTAGTTTAAGAACACTCTCAACAAAAATAAAAGCTATAAAATGTTACAGCAGCAAAGGGTACATAACGAAAACAGGAAGAAACATTTTTTGAGAGAGGTAATGAAAATGTTGAAACAATCTAGGTACGAGCTAGAAAGGGAGACAAACTTATACTCTTCCCCTGTGGGTCATAGACTCTCAAGAGGATTCATTTGTCCAAGTAAGAGAATTATTTACAACTTTTGTGTAGTTTGCCTAGTAGAATTATGACGACTAGAGGGGGATAAGAAACTCTGCATACATGATCGGAAATTCATCTGTGAATCGCACATGAATAGCGACATTGAACTCCTTTGTGGAATTAACCTGCTATCCTACAAACTATTGTGGAATAATATGATACCTAGCAGTCAAGGAAAATTTTTAACAACCATACTACTTGGACGCACATCACTTGACGCATTCAAAAAATGTTACGTGACAGATAAAATCATAATAGTATAATAAGTATTTAGGTATAAATTGGTTGACCTTGCATATTTCATCTCAAATATTATTCATACTCTACCATCAGCAAACGCGTATACCTATTAGTTAAATAAAATTTATATAAAGTTTCACCTGCTGAAAAGAGCTAGTGGAGGTCTGATCATATCTTCATGTGTCTGATTCTGTCTTCCTGCATCTAGCTTGTTTTAAAATAAGATACACCAGCACCAAAGAAGGCAACAGTACTTCAAACTTTGATTCAATAACTTAGGTAGTATTTCGGTACTGTAAAGGAAAAGAATATTCATCAATTTATGAGAAAAACTTCGACCAAAATATACAAAGTTGAAATCAACATACTAAGGAGAGAGGTACCCATGGCTTTCGCAAAAATAACAATTGGCTGATGTGATGGTATGTTTAGCTACATGCCTCGAGAATGTTATGTTCACATCTACAAAAATGAAACTCTTAGAAAGCGCACATTTTTTGGGAATAATACTCAATTTGCTTACATTTTAACCATACTAATTGCAAACATTTTGAAGTAGAATGCAAAAGTTTTATCAAATTTTGGCTTGACCATTAACTTAAGAATCATCAAGACTTGAAGCAAGTTAATGTCAATGAACTCTGGATTTTTTTTTTTTTTTTTTTGCAATTATGTTTATGAGACTCAAACAGTTAAGCAACTAATGGTATTACTAGCACTGATCTTCAATGTCTTAGATTGTCTAATAACCAAACTAACTATCTCACTCTGTTTATGTTTAAGAATCTTCACAGCTACAACTCCTCATCTTTTCCGTTGATTTCCATATTTATCACATAGGTCCAGTTTCACCCTTCTAGAATTACAACACCATCAAAACGAATCAGTACAACTAAAAAACCAAATCAATCGAATGAAATCGAATAGGAAAATCAGTAAACAAAGAGAACGTGATTTGGAAAAATGGATACATACATATCGAGAAGAACATCTTCTACCTCCATTACCCCATCATCTGCAGAAGGAACTATTGTTTCTGAAAATTCAAATAGACCCTTTCTACATTTTTCTGCCATTTCTGAAAACAAATAGGATAAAATCTAAAACCAAACTCAAAAATTAAATCAAGAAAGAACCCCTCAAAATTTCTGAAGGAATCAATTACAGTCCCTAAAGCGAACACATCAAAATCGAAATCAAAATCCAACCCAATTATCTAAAAATTAAAATCATCAAAATCAATAGTAAGAAGAAGAAGGTGGTATATACCTGGTGATGTTGTTGTGGTTTTGCTAAGTTTTTGAGGTGGTGGTATTGCTAGTTGTGGAGCAAGCTGTGGACACGACAAGGAGAATAAAAGAAGATAAGGAGAAAAAAGCTCGATCGTTCATAGTATGTTGCAGATTGGGAAAAAAATTTGATGATGCAAACCTTGTAAATGAAATGATTTTTTTCGACTTGTAGGTTGGTTTTCAGAGAGATACGGCTAGGGTTTCTAATGTTTCTGATAAAAGAAAAATGAAAGCTAATGATACGGGTGTTAAGGACGAGGTGGGAGTCATCTCCAGCAGAGCGGAAAAACAACAATAGGTTTGGGGAAAACCACTTCACTTTTGGTTGGGGTTCGTGAGAATAGGACCAATATAGCACTGCGCCAAAGTTTTTTGGCAAATTAGCCGGTGGCTAACCATTTTCAACCTTATAAAAACGCCATGCTGCATGTGGCTAGTCATTTTTGGGCGCACAACAGAAGATTAGTGGTGAGGGTTTAAGAAACCAAAATATTTATCGGATTTATTCCGTGATTTAATGGTTCATCGTTAAATCACATACCTTGTAAATTACCACGTTTGAGAATGATGATTTTTTTATGTTAAATGATGGATCCCACTAATTTCATGTTATATAACGGAATTTATTTGTGAAATCCTAATCACATAATTAATATGTCATTTAAAAACGTGATTATTAGCCCTTTCTGGACTAGTGTATTGTTGTTATACATTCTAATGTCTGGGGTAAATCTCCAATTATCTCAAAGGGATGTTCTTTGTATTATGTCAGTTTTATTGATGATTATTCGCGTTATACATGGGTATATCTATTCACCTCTAGAGCAGATTTTCTTAAGTTATATGTTGATTTCTCAAACATGATAAAAACTCAGTTTGGTAAAGTGATCAAAGTTTTTCGTGTTGATCAAGGTGGGGAATATATTTCCAATCCATTCAAAGAATTTCTTAAAACCCAAGGCACCATTCTTCAACTGTCCTGTACTGAAACTCCAGAACAAAATGGAGTTGCAGAACGTAAACACCGCCATATTATAGAGACAGCTAGAACCCAGTTAATTTCTGGTTCAGTTCCTTCCAATTTCTGGGGAGAATCAGTCCTTACTGCAGTCTGCACCATCAATAGAGTTCCAACATCTGTCATAGGAGGAATATCACCTTATGAGCGTCTCTATGGTAAGAAACCAAACTATTCTGAGCTTCGAGTTTTTGGTTCAACTTGTTTTCTACTCCTTCCAGAACGTGAACGTCATAAACTTGGACAAAAGAATGTCTTGTGTGTCTTTCTTGGTTATGGTATTGAACAAAAAGGGTATCGTTGTTATGATCCAGTTAATATAAAGCTTCGTGTTTCTCGTCATGTCACATTCTGGGAGAAAGTTCCATTCTGGTCACTTCCAAGCAGCAAATCATCATCTTTTGAGTCTTTCACTTATTCTGATCCATTTCCTAGTGAATCTAATCCTAGCACCTTTCCTATATATACTCCTGAAATTCCATCTTCTCTAGCTATTGATCCACCAAATACTGATGATCAAGACCACTCTACGACTGAACCTGACAGTGCAACTCAGGAACGAGATCCTGATTCTGAAAAAAATTCTTTGCCACCTCGCAATCGAAGACCACCAGCTAAGTATGCATACCATCATTGTTCCTTGTCTTCTATTTTGTCATTTTATGAACCAAAAACGTACAGAGAAGCTGCAGCCATTCCAGAATGACAAGATTCCATGGATAATAAATTAGAAGCACATGCAGAGGCAGGGACATGGGAAATGGTGGATCATCCTCCTGGAAAATCAGTTGTTGGAAGCAGATGGGTCTATAAAGTTAATACCAAGTCAGATGGTGAGTTTGAACGATGTAAATCACGAGTTGTTGCAAAAGGTTATACACAAGAGTATGGTGTTGACTATGAAGAAACATTAGCACCATTGGCCAGAATGGTTACAGTTCGTACATTACTTGCTGTTGCTGCAACACGATGGGGGCTTCATCAAATGGACGTGAAAAACGCTTTTCTTCATGGTGAGTTACAAGAAGAGGTTTACATGCAACCTCCTCCTGGTTTGCCTCATGAACCTAATCAAGTATGTAGGCTTCGACGGGCATTACATGGAGTCAAACAAGCACCTCGTGTTTGGTTTGAGAAGTTTAACAATGCAATTCTCAAGTATGGCTTCACACAAAGCTTCTGTGATTCAGCTATGTTCGTCAGATCGTCAGAAAAAGGAATTGTCATTCTTTTCTTGTATGTTGACGACATGGTTATTGCTGGAAGTGACCTACAAGGTATTACTGAACTCAAATCATACCTCAATGATTGTTTTAAGATGAAAGATCTTGGATATTTAAGTTACTTTCTTGGCATTGAAGTCGGTATGTCATCTACTGGTTATTTCATATCACAAGTCAAATATGCATCTGAGATTCTATAGCGTGCAGGGCTTTCTGACAATTAATTAACTGACACACCTCTTGAACTGAATGCAAAATACAGTCCTACATATGAGACTCTATTGTTTAATCAACCAATTTATCGTCAACTAGTAGGGAGTCTAAATTACTTGACTATTAATAGACCAGACATAAGTCATGCAATTCACATAGTCAGTCAGTTTATGTCTGCTCCAAGGTCTACTCATTATGCAGCTGTCCTCAGCATTCGAAGATATATCAAGGGGTCTCTTCATCAAGGTCTGTGTTTCTCATCCAAGTCTGATCTCACTCTTCAAGCTTACTCAGATTCCGATTGGGCTGGGATATTACAGACAAAAAATCTATTACAGGCTACTGTGTATTCTTGGGAGACTCGTTGATTTCATGGAGAAGTAAGAAGCAAAGTGTGGTTTCTCGTTCAAGTGCTGAAGCAGAGTATAGAGTTCTTTCTCACACCACATCTGAACTCATTTGGTTACGGTGGCTTATTTGTGATATGGGAGTTCAAATTTCTGCCCCTACACCACTGTATTGTGATAACAAGGCTGCTATTCAAATTACACACAATGATGTCTTTCATCAACGTACAAAACACATCGAGATGGATTGTCATTTTACTCGTCATCATTTTAAGAAAGGTACATCACTCTTCCGCATCTCAAATCAGAATTTCAAGTGGCTGATCTTTTCACCAAGACTCACTCTGCAGCTCGTCTTCGATTCTTAATTTCCATACTCAAGATGTCTACTCCACCACCTTGAGTCTGAGGGGGGGGGGGGGGTTCTGTGAAGATATGGTCAAGATATCATATATTTGACATTATTGTGTTGTTATTTTTTTGTAACTGCATATATATTCTTGCTGTATATATCCTAGATATTGTTAGGTATATCTTTTATTTGCCTTATCTAGTTGTGTAAAGTTGTATAAATCAGGCCATTGCCTATCAATGAATACACAGCGAATTATTCTCACAACTACATTAGTATCTCTATGCTCATGTTTATCGGTATGGATCAACTATGAGAGTTGACAGAACGAGGTTGGATCAACTGGTACAGTTGACACGATGTGAATGGATCAACAAGTATTGTTGATACGGTGGTACGATATTTATAAGTTTACTTGGGTTGCAAGTATTACTGGTTTTAAGAGTTTGTTTACGTGCTAGAAGTTTCTTTGTTAGAGTTTGATTATGTTAGGAAAGTCTTTTTACTTGAGAGTCAAGTTTGTTAGTCATATAAATGGGTTGTTGAGCCATGAGTCGAAATACATCAATCAAGAGAAGTTTGTTTGAGTTTAGTTTTGTGTTCTTTCATTAACTCTTTTATATCAAATTTTCAACATCTGGTATCAGAGCACTTGTATCAGGTTATAGGGCTGTGGGTATGAGAGTTTGAGTTAAAGAAGATGATGAGTTTAAGTTCGATTAAAGTACCAGTGTTTGAAGGTAAAAACTTTGAACATTGGAGGTTGCAGATGGAGAATATTTTCACATACCAGGAAGTATGTGATATTGTGAAAGATGGTTATGCTGAACCAGCAGAAGGAGTAGTACTTGAAGGAGCTGCGCTAACTCAATTAACTGAAAACAGAAAGAAGAATTTTAAAGTTACATATATTCTTCATCAGGGCATTCATGAATCTCTCATGGACAGAGTTATCTATATTAAGCAAGTTAAATCAGCATGTGATGGTTTGGTTAGATACTACACAGGGTCTGACAAGGTCAAGAAGGTTAGATTGCAAACTTTAAAGAAAAAATATTAATTATTGCAGATGGAAAGTACTGAAACAATATCAGATTTTTTCTCAAAGATTTTGAATCTTGTCAATGAGATGAAGGCTAATTGTGATACTATAGAAGATTCAACAGTTGTTGAGAAGATATTAAGAAGTTTGCCTGAGAAATTTGAATCAAAGGTGACTGCGATGACTCTTAATGAGTTATTGAGTTCATTACAAGCTTATGAACAAAGATTGATAGAGAAAACAGTTGTTGCAAAACAAGTTGAAGAAGCACTTCAAAGTCAAGTTAGCTGGAGAAGCAACCAAGGAAAACATAATGCTGGAAGGTTTCGAGGAAGATATAATAATGGTGGAAGATCTAATACTGGAAGTTATCAATAACAAAGTGTCCAAAATCTTCACACTTTGCCCCAGAGTGCCCAAAACCTAGAAACACTACTGAAAATAACTATAAAGCAAATTTCAAAGCCAATATTGCTGAAAGTCAAGAAGAAGATGAAACAGAAGAGCAGAAGACTGAAAACATGTTACTAGCATGTCATACCCTAGAAGAACAATCTCAACTTAAGTGGTACTTGGATACAGGTTGCAGCAATCATATGTGTGGCAGAAAATACTTGTTTGAAAGCTTGGATGAGTCTGTAAGATCCACAGTAAAGTTTGGAAACAGTTCAACTATACTTGTTATGGGAAAAGGAAGAATAGGAATTGTTCTCAAGAATGGTTCTAAAGCTTACATCATGGATGTATTTTATGTTCCAGATTTACATCAAAACTTGCTAAGTATGGGTCAATTGTCTGAAAGAGGATATTCTATGAATATTTACAATGGTTTATGCTTCATCAGAGATAGAAGAAGAAGATTGATAGAAAGGGTGGAGATGACGAAAAACATACTATTTCCTTTGAAAATTCAACATCAAAAGGAAAGATGTTACAGTAGCAATGTTCATAATGATACTTGGTTATGGCATAAGAGAATGGAACATGTGAACTTTAACAGTTTGCAAACATTAGCAAATAAGGAGATGGTATCAGGATTACCATTCATTCAAATTCCAGAGTCAAGATGTGAGAATTGTATCTTTGGCAAACAACATAGAGATCCATTTCCAATTAACAAAGCAAGAAGAGCTGAACAACAGTTGGAGATCATTCAAAGTGATTTGTGTGGTCCTATAGAAGTTACATCACATGGAGGTAATAACTATTTCATAACTTTCATTGATGACTTTAGTAGGAAAGCATGAGTATATTTGTTTAAACAAAAGAGTGATGCTTTTCATGCTTTTAGAAGTTTCAAAGCATATGATGAGAAACAAATTGGTAAAAACATCAAGATATTAAGAACTGATAGAGGGACAGAATACACTGTTGTTGATAGTTTCATGGAAGAACATGGTATTCTACATCAGCTAACATCAAGATATTCACCTCAACAGAATGGTGTAGCTGAAAGAAAAAACAGAACCATAATGGAGATGGCAAGAACTATAAGAAGAACAAAAGATTTACCAAAGAATTTCTGGGGTTATGCAGTTGATACAGCAGTGTATCTACTTAATAGATGTCCTACGAATAGTTTGAATAACAAGACACCAGAAGAAGCATGGAAAGGAGTAAGACCAAGTGTAAGACATTTGAGAATTTTTGGGTGCGTTGCATATGCACATGTGTCAAAAGAATTGAGAAAGAAGATGGATGATAAGAGTGAAAAATGTATTCTTGTTGGTTATAGTTCTGTGGCTAAAGGATACAAGCTATATAACCCAGAAACTAGAAAGATAATTATAAGTAGAGATATGATATTTGATGAAGATTCACAATGGAATTGGAATAATGCATCAACAAGGGATGTTGATCCTCATAACAATTGATCAACAAGGGATGTTGATCCACATAACAATGGATCAACAAAGGATGTTGATCCAAATAATATTTAATCAACAAGGAGTGTTGATCCACTTGTTGCTGTCAGAACAGTTCCAATTATAGTTGAGGAAGAAGTTCAAGCTCAAGACAATGTTGAAGAACAACATGAAGAAGCAAGAACTGAAGTAATAACACAACAAGAAAATATAAGACCAAGAAGAAAATATATCATCCCTGCTAGGTTGAATGATTATATTGTATCAAGAGATGATGAAGATATTGATGATGAAGTAGTGAATTTTGCACTATTTGGAGATTGTAATCCTGTAGCTTATGCAGTTGGGTTAGTTAGTAGGTTCATGGAATCTCCTAGACAATCACATTTACAAGCTGCAAAACGAATTCTGAAGTATGTAAAAGGAACAACAAGCATGGGAATCTTCTATATTGTTTCAGAAGATCCAAAGTTGGTTGGTTTTATTGATAGTGATTGGGCTGGAGATACAGAAGGAAGTAGAAGTACATCAGGTTATGGATTTCAGTTGGGAATTGGTTTTTTCTCTTGGTCATCTAAGAAGCAACAAATTGTTGCATTATCTATAACAGAATCTGAGTATATAGCTGCTAGCAACTGTGCTACACGGGCTGTATGGTTAAGAATGATGCTGAAGTAATTGTTTCAAGAACAAACAACACCAACAATAATAGTTTGTGATAATAAGTCGACAATTTCACTAACTAAGAATCATGTACTTCATGGGAGAAGTAAACACATTGATATTAAGTATCATTACATCAGAGAGCTTGTTAGTAACAAGGAGAGAGCTGTGGAGTTTGTTGAAAATGAAGAACAAGTGGCTGATATTTTCACCAAGATTTTGAAGTCTAACACTTTCATTTACTTGCATGGAAAGGTAGGAATGATTAGCAAAGAGTATCTTGCTTTAAGGGAGGATGTTAAAGAATAAACCAAGATACTATGAAGAAGACAGAAGGGATCAACAAGTATTGTTGATACAAGTAGTATGGATCAACTATGAGAGTTGACAGAATGAGGTTGGATCAACTGGTACAGTTGACACGATGTGAATGGATCAACCAATATTGTTGATACGGTGGTACGGTATTCAGGAGCTTACTTGGGTTGCAAGTATTACTAGTTTTATGAGTTTGTTTACGTGAGAATTATCTAGAAGTTTCTTTGTTAAAGTTTGATTATGTTAGGAAAGTCTTTTTACTTGAGAGTCAAGTTTGTTAGTCATATAAATAGGTTTTTGAGCCATGAGTCGAGATACATCAATCAAGAGAAGTTTGTTTGAGTTTAGTATTGTGTTCTTTCAAGTCTTTGATATCAGATTGTCAACAGGAAAGACACAATTGATTCCACGGGTGAAAATAAGATGATCAATAAATTGTAAAATCTGGAAAATAAAAATTATCATTATATTTGAAAAATGTCCTCCTTTTGATAATAAAATAATATGATTTAGCAAAAAAAAAAAAATATTTGAAAAATAGAATTATAAATGAGCAAGCAATAATTGCGGGTTTGATAAAACTTTCTGCTGATGAAAATCACGATTCAATAAACTGTGAAAATTATAACTATTAGTTGTTGTGATAATTATAATTATCGATTAGTCACGATTATCAATAAATTGTGAAAATTATAATTTTCTGTAGCCTGTGATAATTGTAATTATCAATTTTCAATAAGTTGATGATAATTGCCGTTTGCACAAAATGCAAACTATGAAAACTAGAAATCTCATTATCAAATGAGCGTGCACATTGCACAACAACAAAGATTAAAATCAAGTTTCTTGGGAGATATTTTTAGAAGATTTTATTGGTATTTTATGACTCAGAAACTAACGTGATACGAAGGGCTTAAATTTTGGAAGACGTTATTGGTCTTCTTTTATGACTAACAACCTAACGTGATATATGGATTAATTTAGGGATTAGGGAGTTAAACGAGGGGAAGTCAAAATAGTTATTTGATGGAGTTTTTCTAGGAATTAGGATTACTTAATTTTTTTAGCCGGTTTTTTATTGTTTTTTCAAAACTAGTGACAAAACTCCTAGGTGAACAAACTAGTGATAAGAAAAAACCGGTCATATTATTTTTAATAAATAAAAACCGTTTCAAACAAAACTGGGACAAAAACCCCAAGCCAAATAATACTGTGTAAATTTAGTTTTTGTTACTTTTAAAAAAGCCAAACATACCCTTCGACCTTTTCTTCTTCTTCTCTGATTTATTCTTTCTTCTGTCTCCTTCTCCCACCACCATCATCACCATCAGCAACAATGGAACTGCACCAGAAGAACGGCGCTGATTCGAGAGATGAAGAATTCGAGAGACGTTTTCTCTTATTCATTTTCCTAAAACTGAGAAAAGAAGAAGCAGCAGTTGCCGCTGTTTTATCACCTGAAATTGAGAGTAAATATCGTTGCTGTTGATCGAGAAATAGATCGAGAATTGGGAGATGAGAAAAGGGTAATATAGAGATGATGGACTTTGGTAAGATTCAAGATGGGTTGAATCTGAGATTGCAAGAAATTGGATCTGCATCTCGCCTGGGGTTGATTCAGAAATTGAAACTCAGAGTTGAGTTAGATTGAGAAGATGTGAAGATGGGTTCTACTAGATTCTGTTGAATTCAGTTGTGGAGTTTTGGATGAACTGAAATGGGGATCTGGAGAAATTGAGGGTTTGTGTTGGTGCTCTTGAAGAAAAAATTAGGGATTTTCTGTCAATTCGAGAAATGAATGAGGTCGCTGGTGTTGAGGATGGATCTGAAGAATGATGGTGGTGGAATTACGAAACTAAGATGAGAAGAAATCGAAGATGAGCTGCTGTGGTTGCTGGTGATAATGAAATCAGTTATGCGGAAATGGAACTGTAGATGATCGAAATGATGCATTAATGAACTTGGCAAACTACGATTCGATTTGAGATGGGTTCTGGAGTCGCAAGATGTTGTTGCTGGGCATATTCAAATGAGAAAAGAATGAAAAGAAGATGAATGGAGTTTTTGGTGTTGTGTGTTGACTGAATTGATACCTCAGCTGCTATTGAAATTGCAGGTGACGATTGATTGGTGGTACTACAGTTCAGTGAGGTGGTCATGGAAGTGAAGAGAAGGAATTGAATAAGAAGTGCAAGTTGTGTTGAGAACTGGTGTTTAAGAAGATGTAATGTTGATGCTGCTGTTGTTACTGTGGTCTAATGGCAGAGATGTTGGTGCAGTTGTCTGGTGGTGTTAGCTCTAGCGCAAGGACTGGAATTGCAGGTTAAGCCATGGATTGCTGGTAGGATTTAAACCAGTTGAATCCCTGTGTTGGTTGGTATGAAGGATAAAGAAGATAATGGCATTGGCTTGTGAACTGAAATGATGCAGGTGGAGGTTATGGAGCTGTGAATGGGTTAAGAAGCTATGTGTCGCAGTGGTGGAATGTGGAGCTGTAGATGACAAGGAAATGGTGGTTGCTGCCATGGTTCAGCTGGAGCAGTGGAAATCTAAACTTCAAGCACATTATAAACTTCAAGCACATTATAAACTTCAGCTGGAGCAGTGGAAATCTAATAAGAAGAGGATGACAGAAAATGCTGAAGATGTAGATTATATGGCCGTCGCTAGTATGGCAGAGGGGATGGTAGGAGCTTATCTAGCAAATATTATTGAGTTTGTTTCCATTAATATGATGCGTGACGAAAGAACTGAGGTATATATAACCTGCTTTTTTATTTTAATACATCTGTTTGAGTATATAGAATTGGTGATCTCGTAATTGTCTTAGTTATGAGGAAACTGTAGGATTCTTATTTTGTCTAGGTCACGCAAGTTAATGAATGGTAGATGTTTTAGCATTCTCAGTGTACGTTGGCATAGGTTTCAAGTATCTGAGGTGCACATCAATGGAACCCGCAGTATGTTACGAATATTGATACTCTAGAATAGAGCCAGTTACTTGCATATCCTTAAAACACAAACAAAGTTATCTTGTATCTGCTTATCTCTTTTTATTCTTCTCTGACTAAAAAATAGTTGTAGGTCTATATTTTTCAAGCACGAGTTTCAGAAGTTTCTTAAGTTTGATTAACTAATGAAGCTATCGTTTAATGTACCTTAACCAACAGACGATTTAGTCAAATTAGAAGGATCTCTGATGAGTTAAAAAGAGGGATCTGATTTTAAGTTGAAATGGTCAATGAACAGATGGTGCTGTTGTGGATAGACGGAGGCTGAACGTAGAGCTGAGTTACAGCAGATCATGTTGTAAACTAGAGAAGAAATGAAGCTTAAATGAAGTGCAGCTACTGATGAATTCTGATGAAACCAATTATGGTTTCATCTTATTTATGATGAAACCATAATCGGTTTCATCGTATTTATGATGAAACCAAAATTGGTTTCATCTAATTTTTGGTCAGTGGTGGTGGTCGCCGGCGGGTGTTGGCGATGTTGCTGGTTTTAGTCGGTGGTGGTTGGCGGTGGTCGACAATGGTGGTCCTGGCAGTTGATAATATGTATTGTAGCATAGAGCATGGATCTGTGTTGCTATAATGTTGTTGTATAGAGCATGGATCTGTGTTGTTGTGATGTTGAGAGAAAGATGGAGACATTAAGGACTGCTCTTGGGATGAATAAAGTTGATGAAACTTCTTTACTACAGGAAGAAGGGAAACAGGAAACTGTTCTGGAAACAGTGGAATCTGATTATGAAATTAGGTGAAGGAGAGGGTCCAAAAGAAGGTTTAATAGAGAAAAATGATGGCTAGAATTGAAATGGAAAGCAATTGCAGGTGGTGAATTGGATTGTGGAGCTGAGTAGAGTCAGCTAAGAGATGTTGCTGCCGCTACTTTCAGATTGGCAGTGTGCAAGTGTAGCTGCTGGTATTGTTGATATGGTTATTGCAGTGATGGGTTTGATATGGTTATTGCAGTGACAGGGTCTTGTGACGAGTTTCATTTGATGCTGCTAGTAAGCTCCGGTGTCAGCTGAAGTTAATATTATAGAGAAGGTGGTACTGGTGTTGGCTTTGAGTTGGTTCTCTATGAAGAATGGTTTGAGATGATGCTTGAGAATGGTTTTTAAGTACAGTTGCAGGTTGAGAGTGTAGAGAAGAAATGAGATGCCTATGTTGGTGGTGATTATGAACTGCAGCTGGTGATAATCAGAAACCATGGAGGAACTGGTGTTGCTCTGGTTGAATTAATATGGATATTGCAGGTCCGGTTGAAGATCAAACTGAGCCTGAGATGGAGCATTTATGGTGTTCGGGTATGAGCTTGAACTGAAATGAAAGGCAGTAATGCAGTGGGTATGGGATTTGAAGTGAATTTGTAGTTGCAGGTGCAATGAAGTGCTGCAATACAATGAGGAATTGCCTGTAAACCTATATGGAAAGATATACCAGGTGAAGCTGAGTAATGGGTCTTGAGACATAACTTGTGGTATTGTTGTTGAAGCGCAGAAACCAATTATGGTTTCATCTTATTTATGATGAAACTAAAATCGGTTTCATCGTATTTCAACAATGTATTTCTATCCATGAAGATGTATAATACCTCTTAAAAAATTTCTTGCAGATGATTTCTCACGAAACCAAGATAAAACCAAAATCGGTTTCATCGTATTTATGATGAAACCAAAATTGGTTTCATCGTATTTTTGGGAGGTGGTGGTGGTGGGAAGTCGTGGTGCTGGTTTTGGTCGGCGGTGGTGCTGGATGGTAGGGTGGCTGGTATTGGTGGTGCAATTACGTAGTATCGGTGGTGGTGGTGGTGGTGGTCGGAGTTGGTGGCGGTGGTGGTCGACAATGGTGGTGCTGGATGGTAGGATGGCTGGCAGTGGTGGTGCAATTGCGCAGTATCGGTGGCGGCGGCAGGCGGCGGCGGCGGAGCGGTGGTGGTCGGTGGCGGCGGCGGTGGTCAATGGTGGTGGCGGCGACGGCGGTAGTAGCGGCGGTGGAGGCTATGGTCGGAGGTGGCGGCGGTGGTCAGTGGCGGTGGTCGGTGGCTTGTGGCGGTGGTGGCGGAAGGTGGCGTTGGCGGTGGTCATAGGTGGTGGCGGTGGTTATCGGTGGCGGCGATGATTATTGGGGGTTGTTTATTTCTTGTTGGGGGTAACAATATAATAAGAATTAAAGTGTGGTTGATTTTTGTTTTTGTTGGGGTGATTTAAATTTGAAGGGTAATATAGACAGTTTATATTAAATGGGGTTTTTGTGAACAATTTGTTTTGTTGGAGTTTTTGTATATGGATAGTAACACCTTTGAGGTTATAACTCGCGGACCGTTATTTTTTTATATTTTTTTAAAATTTATGTTAAAAGTTATTCTAGTAATTAAAACCATATCATAGATAATTATGAGTTCATCGTACATGAAATCTTAATGATGAGTTTTTATACAGGAAAAAAATAGATTTGGCCCAGAAATAATTTTCCACATAAAAATACCCTAACCTTGGAACAAACAATATACAAGACAAAAAAGGACATACTTAAAAGCATTTTTTCTATTTTACAAAACAACATCCAAGAACGAAAGCAAGTCCTCATTTGTTTATGTTAATGAAAAAATTTCTTTCTGACCGCATCACACCACGAATCTTTGTATTCTAGAAACTCTCCAAGTTATCCTCATTATTCCCATACTTTATTACTACAAGTAGGATTGCAAGGATATCGGCAATTGTCGATATCGTGTACCGTCTTTCTATTGAAATACCAATCCCCTACTTCTTCTGCAATAGTCTGTGGGAGAAAGAAAGAAGGTTAAAAACCTTGTATGGGATTGATAGGTTAATTAAATCCCAATGAAACAACATGCAGAGTTAACTGTCGAAGTGTCTACCTTATTATTGATCCTCGGAGAATTCAAATGCCATTTGTTGCTATC
Source organism: Papaver somniferum (assembly GCF_003573695.1). Classification (NCBI taxonomy): domain Eukaryota; kingdom Viridiplantae; phylum Streptophyta; class Magnoliopsida; order Ranunculales; family Papaveraceae; genus Papaver; species Papaver somniferum. The sequence goes on along the minus strand of NC_039366.1, from coordinate 1,583,132 downwards.
CGTCTGGCAATGAGCAAAGCATGAATCTATGAACATACCCATATTTTTCTTCTCCTGATATTGGCTTAGTACATTTAACATAGAATCTCGGAATCCTATGAATGATAGTACATCAAAGAGCAGATGGATTAGCAATCAAGATGGAATGAAAAAATTAATAAAATGGAATGAAATATATTGCACCCCGCTCATATCTTTTTGTCGTAGTCCCTGTTACTCTTTACTCCAATACTTTAAAACCATATGTAAATAGAGAATATCGAGGGGTTATTACCATGTAATTTATCGAGCTGACTTGGGTCACATTGTGTAATGCTCTTTGTACAATTGGCCCAATAAATGTCTGGAATAGGTGGAAGCAAAACGTATTCCATCTGAATACAAAAGAACCTAAAACATGAGACGTGATTCGCAATTACACGTTTTAAAATGAATGGACATTGATATGTTACAGTTTTTTTACCTGCAAGGCATCATAAGAAGGATTTACGAGGAAAACTGGCGTCTTTATGTACTTGAGATAATTTTGAGGAAATAAACACTGGGACTGGGATATAGCAATTCAAAAGACATAAAGTCCCCATGTTAGGCAATTTTTTTGCACTAAATACTGCAAACGTATATTGACTAAAGAGGCAACGAACCAGGCTTACCGGAGATTCTTTCAGTTCCGAGATACACTCTTTATTCAAACTAGCCTCCATGCCCTGCGGTTGAGGTTAATGTGACTCGCACAAAATATTGAATATGTAAAAGAAAAATCGTAAGAATACGAGTAGGGGTTGAGTTAAAAGCAAACCTGGAATTCTACCACAGTACGAAAGAAAGATCGCATCAAGTATTCACCAGATACAGCTTTCCTGTAGTGGCAGAAATGGGTGCAACATAAATAACAATGAAGAAATGAAAAAGATACAAGCTCAAATATAATCGTGACGTATACATACCCGTCGATGAAAAACCCTGCATCTGAGAGACATTTCACATTAACTTCTCCAGCAGTAAATAATTCTGCAAAACTATCACAGTGTACGAGAGTTGCAATTCCACCGGCAGAGCAACCTGTTAGAAAAGCCTGCATGACCAGTATCCTTAAAACCCATGCACCAGAATTCGAATGTTTGCCAAAAAAACTTTTTTTTTATTAGTTTTTTATATTTATAGACCTGTTTAGCTTTAATCATCCCTAAATCTAACAGTTCGGCCATAACTGCATCCCAGATACGCTGTCCTCTGAAGAAGAGATTTCCTGTAGTCTATACAAGAAAACACAAACAAAACTGGAAGTATTAGTACCTTCCACCATACGAGAATATCTACTTGAAAAGTGCACAATGGATAAGGTTTTGAATGTAAACCACCTCATTTTCGCCGTTGGGACTCCCAGAAAAAAACGCACCATCACAATAGCGTACCTTTACTCTGTTCCAGTTATAGAACTCTACATAATAGAAAACGTTTTCATGTCTAAGAAAATCAAAGTGTTCAATACCGAGTGGTGTATTACAAAAACGGACTCTGGAACACGAGATGGATGACAAGTATGTAAACAATGTTTTACCAGGATTTTTTGACTTGTTGCTACTCAAAATTCCGCCAAAACCCATTTTCTCCATGAACTTCGATGATCCACCCGGAGTCAGCATTCGTCGGGAACATGTCTCTACTTCATTGCACATGCCACCACCCTCCAAAAGAAAAATACAAGATGAGACCGTCAAACAAAATAATTTTGAATGAAAACCTAGTTTGATGATCAAAATGTCAAAGGCTTAAGTTGTGAATAGAATTTGAGAATGAATTCTAAAAACAAAAAAAAAATAAATATCACTTTTGTTTCTGGTGAACACCCTCCTTAATTGATGTTACAGACAGGCTATCGGTTCCGCGTCGATGCAATGCTTAATAGGAAATAAAATAGAGAATGTATAGATGGAGTTATGTATGCCTATTATCAATGGTATTTAAGCATTGCTTGGAATGAAATGAAGTCCATATCAATGGTGTTATGTACCTCAATGTGAATTAGCCAATTATCCGAACCAGAATCAAAACCCTTGCTAAAATGGTACGCAGGTGGGCTTCCATCAAGACAAACTATCTCCCAAACATCCAAATATCAACAACAAAAGATATAAATAAGAAAAAGGAAAAATGTAACTCTAATTCTCAGATAAAGAACAAAAATTCAGAATTTAAAATTACACTCCAAAATGGACAGGTTTACAGTTTACTGCTTGGTTTACCATTTCGATATATAGCTCCTCCATTTTGATATGTACCACCTTTTTTTATTCTACTGGGTCGCATTCGGAATGTGTTTATTCCGGCACAGTTTCTTAAAGTCTAGCAGCTAAATACGATTTTTAATCTTTTCACTTAAAGTCAAAGCCAAAATAAGACGTATTTTGTTTCGTCATAAGATATTCTAACGTGGCTTCTCGACTAAAATAATTATGGTTCATTAATAAAAATTACTTTGTTCCCAAATTAATTTAAAAATTCATTTATGGTAAAAAAATTAACTAGCATGGTTGGCCAAAAGAAGAAATTATAAGAAACAAAAGAGTTGAAGATTGACATTACCAGCGCCTATTCTGGTAGCATTACGTAACAAAATCAAATCAACTTTAACAGGATCATCGCCCGATGGGTTTGAAGTTGGGTTGTAGGGTGGAGGAACTGGAGATGGTGCATTTTGCTCCTCCTTGTGATGTTTCTTGGCAGTCTTTATTGTATAGACGATCAAAAAGATTGCAACCAAAAGAACCAATACAACCAAGACTTTTATACCATTTTTTATGTAGTCCTTTTTTCTCAAACCTTGACTTCTCTCTGCTTTTTGAACATCTGTCTTTTCGGAGAACTCTAATTTTTCCATTACAAGATTAATGGAAGAATTTTCAGAACAGATAATTTGGTGCTATTATTTTTTAACAAAGTGATTTGTTCGCAAAAAAAGAAAAAGAAGGTAACTTATACGGAAGAAATATAACAGACTAATACAGCCAGTACATGATTCACAAATTAAAGAGTGTAATTACTAATGAATTTAACTGTGGTTTTAACAACTTGTATTAGCTGTATCTTAAAAAGAAATATGATGAAGGGTTCACGTTATTTTGTGTCAACAACATCTTAAATGAAATGGTAGAGTGTGATTCACCCAAGCCAGATCCTTCAACAGAAAGTGAATCCATTTTTATACTTGACATGTTCATCTTAGTTGAATAATATACGGATGTTCCCATAAGACAGTCCGAATATATTAAATTAGACATATCCCCTATACAGCTATACTTGCAGGTACGTTATCCGAAAAATGATTGTGGGACAAATTAAGCCTTGCAAGTCCTTTTAACCAACCTCTCTGTTGGAATATATTGCCATGAAGCATATTGCAACATCCAAACCTAAGTGTATATCTTTTGAAATTGTAGCATGATCCCTTACTGTACCAAATGAATATCATACGTTTCATACCCATACCTAGGCACCTCACCGGCTTTTCTCTTCCACTACCATCCTAAGTATTTAGGAATATGGCCTGAAAGTTTGTTGTGCTATAAACTCAAAATATTAAGTTTATTCAAATTATTCATTTAGTTTATGAAAGATAGGCTTGTTTGGCTTTGCTCAAAAATTAAGAAAATTAATCATTGTACAATCATTTTTCATACTTTTACTTTTTTCTAAGTTGTTCTTTGTCCCATTCATTTGATATTAGAGACAATAGGACATGACTGTTCAATTTTTTGTGATAAGAGATAAAAATAAGAAAAATGTGGTCCCTCCATGTGTAAATTAGTAAACTCATAACATTTGACTTTTCATTTATGGAAACAAACCTATCTTTTCGACATACCCAAATGAGAAAACCAAGCATATCTTTTAAAATCAGAGGGAGCATATATTTCATCAGGGATTGAGCGGTTGAACTTGTGACCTAAAAGAAATGATATTGATATTTACGCCAGAGTATTTTAGACCAGATAATGATGTGGGTATACTGTCTTAAGAGATTTTTGACGAAAAAGAATTTAAAAAATGGCCAAATTCGCATATATGGCCAGCGTAATGCTGAATTCCAAAATCAGCACACATACCCAAAAGGGGAAAATATAACAAAAATAAATAAATACCACCCACGTCCCTGAAATGATGACGTACACGACTACCTGATAAATGCAATAAGAACTATTTTCGGAGTACACTAATAGTGCATTCGAAATATTAATCATTCAACTGGATCATGTTCAGTGGTTAACGGTCAATCGATACGTCTTCAAGTGTCCGGTATGAGTACACCCGAGTGCTTGGATCAGTCAACTGGATAAATCAATGGTCAATGTGACAATTGTGGTAGGAAACGAGACTCAATGAATCCTCGTTTGGCCAAAATGGTTGCTAAAAGTCTATTTCAGACGGCAAAAAGGTATAAAACGATTGCTAAAAGTCAAAAATGTTATTTTTGGAATTCCTGACCATAACAGTAAGTGCAAGAATTTCACCCTCTTTTGGTTCCCTGGCTGACCGCTCCTGCCTTAATGTTGTCGAGAAAGTTTAGTAGCTTGATGGATTGGATAATGAGGAGATCGATTATAGCCTGCAGTGTCAGAGATTGTATTTAAGAAAGATTATAGATTGAAGACGTAAAGACCCACTAATTGAACAACCACTAGCAAAAAGACTGACCAGTATTGGTGCATTTGAAAATTGAGCCTGGGATTAATCGATCTGCTCACATTAGTTCCTGGTATGGTAAGTTTTTGAAGGCTAGGCCATTGATGTTGAAACATCCTAGTTAAATCAGGATTATAACTAATATCAAGTTACTACTGTCACTGTAGTACAGTGATAAAGTCACTGGGTGATGATACCAATGATCTGAATTCGAAACTCGCTAAAACCGAAAATTCAATTAGTGCAATGACGTAATAAATAATTAGTATTCAATTTGGAACAATTTTCAATGTTGGTAAACCCTTTTGTCATAGGTATTACCATAAAAAAGAAATCAATAGTCCATTATAGAGATATTCAAAAGGTTCAACTCCAAAACATAACAGAAAATAAATCTTAATTATTTTTTGGCAGCCTACAACCACCTAATTAGATCCAAGTTAAAAATTCTAAGATATAAATTTGTCTCCTTCGAACTAAAATTTTGGCTCTTTAATCACATGTAAAAAGCCTCATATTTTGAATTCACCGAGGAGCACCACAAGATTGTTAGATGACCCTGCTCTTACAAACCTCGGAAGATTTTTTGGTGTCAAAATCATAGTTTTGGTTTTAATCAAATGATTACTTGGGGTATACCAGAAATAATTGGCTATTTTGCTGGTTATATCGGTATGGGTTTGGATGTCAGAAATCCAAATCGGCATGGTTGGGCATAGTTTTTCATCACGAAATGAACAATAAAATATGGGAAGATTATTTAAATACTCTTATTATAGGACCCCTTCCAAAATACCCTTATCAACTTATACAAATAACCCTAAGCTCAATACATTACTAAAATACACTTTTTATATGATTATACAAAACTACTACCACTACACTATTAAAAAAACAAAAAAGTCTTCTGCTCACCACCATTGTAGACCACCGCCGTCGTCCACCAACCACCACCGCCATCCACCAACCACCACCACCGTGCACCACCGCCGGTGCCGACCACAACCACCGTCCACCGCCGCCGACAACCACCATTTTCCACCACCGCCAACCACCACTTTCCGCCACCGCCGACCATCAGCCACCACCACAACCAACCATCAACCACCACCACTTTCTTCGTATCCACCACCCACCGCCGGCGTCAACCACCATCACCGCTGCCAACTACCACCGTCATGTGGAGTCAACTTGCTGAAGTTGTGTCCATATCAGAGGAAACTAGCTCAAGTTGTCTCAAAAAATGGACGCAACTAGCTCAAGTTGTCTCCAACAAATAGTGTACAGAAACAAGTTGTAAAACAAAATGGATCCAACTAGCTCAAGTTGTCTTCAAAAGTGAAGGTAACTAGTACAAAGTTGTTTTCAAAAGTGAAAACAACTAGCCCAAGTTGTCTCCAAATATGGAGGCAACTATCACAAGTTGTCTCCAAAAATTAAAATATATACACAAATGAGTGAACTTAGTGTGAGTCGAACACACATCTTCTGACATATAGTCAGTTGTGCTACCGTTGCACCAAAGATTCGCCAATACAAAACAGCATATCAAAATCACATATAATTAACAGATAGATAGTAATACAGCCCAAACATTTCAACCAACAAACAACCTAAAACTATCTCCTTAACCTAAAATCTTTCCTTCAGGTCTGGTAGGATACGTGTAGGCCTGGTATGATACATCTCGACCCGTCGCACAGTAACAACAGTTCTAATAAGAAAGAAGTGATATATCATCAGGCATATAAAAACAAGCCAACCACAAAATTCTGGCGCTACTACTACTATAACACCACCAGCATTACAAAACCCGACAAATCGACATACACAAAATAAATATTCATTTTGGTGGTACGCAATTCACGACAAAACAAACTCAAAAAAAAAAAAAAAAAAGAAAAAAAAGAACGAAAACAACAAATAAAAGTTGTCTCCGAAAAAAAGGAAGCAACTAGCACAAGTTGCCTCCAATAGTGAAAGCAACTTGGTCAAGTTGTCTCTAACTTGGAGGCAACTAGCAGAAGTTGTGTCTAACAAAAAGTGTACATGAATAAGCTTCTCAAGAGAAAAGAATCGAGAAGATGCCGGAATGTCACATCAAGACCATTGCAGATAAATGAAATTTAAAATCAAGAGTATTGCATCACAAATGAGGTGGTGTTTCTGATATGATGCGGAACCTTCTGCTTTCTTCTCACTGGGTTTAAGAATCTGTACTCCACAATAATTTGGGGCAAAAAATATGGTCACCAATTGTTGTTTTGTAAAGAACTCATACTCATCTTGCACAACCTGATTACCATACAATAACAACTAAGACTATACAAGGGGAAATCTCTGTTAGATAAGGTGATGCAATACTTAAGAACACCATCCCGTTAAAGGTATATGGAAAATGGAAACCGTGATAAAAAATTTAACGGCTATTCACATTTCCCAAAAGTCCCCTTATAGGGAGCATTAACTATATCATTTTGGTCATGCAATCATTATTAAATAGTCCCACATATACCTCGACACCCACTGCAATGCGACTTATTTGGTTCCAGCAAAATTGGGTAGTCAACGATCTTCTTTGTCAAAGCTTGGTTAGGAGCTTGCACATTTTACAATAATTTCACAAAATCAGCACATAAGAGTTAGAAGTAGAACGGTACAAAGTAGAGAGCTGTAGAGCTCACATAGAGCAAATGAGTTGCTCCGCCAGGGATCACATTGTCATTGCGCTTGCATTCCTGTCTGTAAAGCAGATACACTTCCTAAACTCACAGAAATATTGTTCATTCAATTGAATCACAAAAACATAATAAAAACACCAAAATTAAAGCTGGCCAATTCCTACCTAATAGCAGAAATTGATAACAGCATCAAAATTCAGAAATGTAATGAAAAAAAAATGTTTCTTACCTACTAGCCACCCCAAACTTTATGAAAAATGAGAATTTACACTAATAATTTTCTAACAAGTTCATATATGGAACGGTTGTACCTCCACAAGCTTAATTTTCTCAAATAATAACATATCACAGGGACGCATGTCCAGATTCATAGTTTCATGAATAATAGACGACAACAAAACTTAACATTACGCATTCAAGAGCCTCTCACAAATTAACATATAAAGCCAATTTATTTAGTTCATAAAAGACGCCAACTTAATTCATACACAAATTAAGCAAGGGCATTTATAACATTCCCACGTAAAACATACCCCAATTAAAGGCTAAGAAATTTTCAGGCTCCTTGTTGAAATGGCAACGAAAATTTCAAGAAGGAAAAGACCTAGAAACGAGAAAATGATGAGATCTTAAATTTAACATTTTTTATTTACCGTTTCTCTCTCCATTTTTACTGTAACTAGGACCTGCTGGATCAAGGCAAAATGCATATTTTAGGGACGCCTCGGTAGCTTGGCGGAGAACATTTGGTGTCCATATGTACTAGCATTTTCGGTAGGTAAACTATGCGTTGGCCTATCTTAACGCCACCTTTCTTTTTAGACCCATGTTTTTTACACAAGGAATGTAATTGAGTGCCCAAAAATATCCAGCTTAAATTGGGCTTATTCCAGTTAATTTGGGTACCATCACAGGACAAAAAAAGATTATTAAGAGATGAAACTACCGATCTTTTATTAAATACTAATATTACAAATGTGTCCTCATGAAATCCTAGTAATAAAACTAAAGACTTCAAAACTAAAAACTAAAATCAAAATCAAAATTAAAATCAAAATCATAAAACTAAAAACTTAAATCAAAATTAAAATCAAATTCATTTCCATCTACATATCCAACCGATTCTTCTCCTCTTCTTCTACCCTAATACGAACCAGCTTCGATTGTCATAGAAGCAGATGAAATGTCATGAATCAAGTACTTTTTTTAGCAATCCAATCCCCTAAATTAGGTTTTAGTAATATGCAATCGCTCAAATTTGGATTTTTTCGAAATCAAAGTGTTCTGGGTTTATCAGAATCGGTTTACGTCAATGTACGTATGAACCGTTTTTATTTAGAAACGGATTTTTTTCATGCCGACAAAGACCGATTGTATTGAATGTGTATTCTGGTGGGAAATATTGAACCAGAATCGGTCTATGTTAATGTCCACATAGCGCTATTCTGGTATGGAAGAGACCTGTTTTTATTAGTATATTTTTTTTTTGTTAGAATCGGATTACATGTACGACCACATAACCCGATTGTACAACCTTTTATTTATTAACTGTGATGCCCACAATCGAATTATTTAAGGGTCCACATAAACCGATTGGTATTGATGTTCCCCAAAATCGGTACATATGGTACACCTACATAAACCGATTCTGGGTTGATGTGATGAACATCAACCACAATCGGTTTATACTGATGCACACATCAACCGATTCATTAACCATGTTTGATTTTTTGCACAAATCTTGAAAATTTTATCTTTATATTATAGAGCATGAAATTTGGAATTGAATGCAAAAAAGAATAAGGTCATTCCGACATCGGACGAAGAAGTTATGATCAAAACAGTCGACGAAATGCACAAATTAATAATCGGTTTATATGGGCATTAACATAAACCGATTCTGGCAAAAAAAAATCATAGAAAAACTCATGAATTTTACAATCGGTCTATGCTGTAAGTATTAGAAACCGATTCTTACAGTTTGTTTATGTGAGCGTGAACATCCACCGATTCTGGACGAGTTTTTTCAAAAATAAATAAAAAGATTCACGTTTTGACGGAGAATCAAGATTGGTTAATTTGTAGTTTAATTTGATTAAACATTAATTAATCATCTGATTAACGCTGATTAATCAAGAGATAAATTAACCATTTTTTAGAAGAATTGGATAAGGAGTGTTTTTTTTTTTACATTTCAATGACCTTTTTAATGACCTTTTTTTCCTGTAGTAGAGGCCCAAATTAATTGGATTACCCCCGATTTAACCAGAAAAAACATACCATCGCACCAACTATGTAAATTGGACAAAAGAATTGATATACTATTATGTTTTTAGACATATATCCCACCAACAAGCGACATACAAGAATAAAAGAAAAGCTTTTACATACAATCATGAATACCACAACCGACTCGATCGCCCAATACGAAAGGATCTCATATATAACCTCGGCATTCTTTGTGTAACTTTGCCCGGACTATATATTCTTATCATTCCCACACTTTATTGCTGCAAGTAGGATTGTGACGATATAGGCCATTATCGATTTCATGTACCGTTTTTCTATTGAAATACCAATCCCCCACTGCTTCTGCAATGGTCTGTTAGAAAAATCAAAGAGAAGGTTAAGAACAATGCGTCAATGCCGGCATTAACATGATAGGTTAACCTCCGATGAAACAATGTGCAAAGTTAACTGCCGAAGTGTTTTACCTTATTGTTGATCTTCGGAGAATGCAAATGCCATTTGTCACTATCAGTCTGGCAATGAGCAAAGCATGAATCTATAAACATACCCATATTCTTTTGCTTTTTATATTTCGTTAGCTCTTTTAACATAGAATGTCGGAATCCTGTGAATGATAATACGTACATAAACAAGCAAATGGATGAGCGATCAAGATGGAAAGAATAGATATCTAATAATTAACTGGTATGTTGTGGTCTTCTTGTCACTCTTTAATACTCGGAATCATAACCATATGTAAATAGACGATCAAGAGGTTATTACCATGTAATTTCTGGAGCTGACTTTTGTTACATAATGCAATGTCGTTTGTACAATTTACCCAACCATCGTTTAGGGTAGGTGGATGCAAAATGTTTCCTATCTGAATACAATCAAACCGAAAACGTGAGACTGTTTCGCAAACTAAAGTTTGCAAATGAATGGACATTGATATATTACGGTTTCTTTACCTGCCACCAATCATAGGTAGGATTGACGAGGAAAAGTGGCGTCTTTATGTACTTGACAAAATTTTGAGGAAATAAACACTGGGACTGGAATATAGTAATTCAAAAGACATAAGGTCAACATGTGAGGAAAATTTATTTATTTTTACTGCAAATGTATATTTTGTAAAGAGGCGACGAACCAGGCTTCCCGGAAATGGTTTTAGTTCTGCGAGACAGTGTTTGTTCAAATTAGTCTCCACTCCCTGCATTAGAGGTTGATGTCAATCACACAAAATATTGAATATGTAACCGAAAATTTGCAATAACAGGAATAGGCGTTGAGATAAAAGCACACCTGGAGTTTTACCACCTCATGAAAGAAAGATCGCATGGTTAGGCCACCAAACATATCTTTCCTATAGTAGCAGATACGCACAAACAATATAAGTTAAAATGAAGAAATGAGAAAGATGCAAGATCAAACATAACCGTGTCAACATACTCATCCATGAAAAACCCAGCATCTGAGAGACATTTCACTTTAACTTCATTGGGAAAAAATTCTGCAAAACTGTCACATTTTATAAGAGTTGACAATCCACCGGCAGAGCAACCTGTAAGAAAAGCCTGCATGATTTGTATCGTTAAAATCTGTGCAAAAAGAATTCATCTGTTTACGAGAACAAAATAAAATAAAATTACATGTTTTCAACGAACGGACCTGTTTAGCGTTTGACAACCCTAAATTTAGGAGTTCGTCCATAACTGCATCCCAGATGAGCTTCCCTCTGAAGAAGAGGTTGTTTCTTGTTGTATTCTACGAAAGAAAACACAAAGAAACCTGAAAGTATCAGTATCTTCCGTTATACATGAATATCAACTTGAATAGTGTGCACAGTGAATAAGATTCAGTTAAAAAATTTGAGTGTAAACCACCTCATTTTCGCTCATGGGAGTCCCAGAAAATGACGCACCGTCGCAGTAGTGTACCTTCACTCTGTTCCAGTTATAGAAGTCTACAGAAGATAAAGCGTGTTCATGTCTAAGAAAATCAAATTGCTCGGTGTCTGAATGGTGACTAACCGAAAATCAACTCCGGAAGTATAGTTGTTAAGTGATACTATGCAACTTGAAACGCGAAATGGATGGAAAGTATGTAAACAAATGTTTTACCAGGATTTTGTGACTTGTTGCTACTCAAAATGCCGCTAAAAGCAATTTCCTCCCCCATGAACTTTGATGATCCAAACCCATACGGACTCAGTGTACGGTTATAACATGACTCTATTGAATCACACCAGCCACCACCCTTCAAAAGAAAAGAAAAAGAAGCCGTCATGAATGTGCAAACAGCACGAATAACAAAATGCTTTAGCTAAAATAGCTAACGAGTAGTCCCGCAAAAACACTCTAATACACTAAAGCATTTTAGGCTGCCATATATAATTAAGCAGGCGTTTGGATACATCATCGATACATCATCGATACATCATCAGTAATAAATTTTGGATTTCTGGAAGTAAAAAAGTCATAAATTAGACTGGCAAGCCAAATTTGAGAAGAGATCACTTGTAGAAGTTTTTTTTCTTTTACTTCTTACTTCAGGGGTTGACATTTTTTTTCTTATATCTAAACACCCTCCTGAATCACTTGATGTTACAGATGGATCTTTGGTTCCTACTAACGTAATGCTTAAAAGGAAATGAAATCCAGAAAGAATGTAAAAGGATAATAGAGTTATGTGTGTACCTCAATGTGAATAAGCCAATTATTAGATCCAGAACCGAAACCCTTGCTGAAATAATACCCAGGTTTACTTCCATCTAAACAAACTATCTCCCAAACATCCAAATATCAAACAGAAATAAAAATAATTAGAAAAAACAATATATAACCTCAACTTTCAAGTTATAAACAAAAACATCAATAGTTAACATTACTCTAAAATGGACAGTCATAAATTATTTTACGATAAAAATTTACTAACTGCATGATTGGCAAAAATATGAGATGGAAAAAAAGAAGAACGTGATAATTCGCATACCCGCGCCTAACTCCTTGGCATTTTGCAGAAAATGCAAATTAACTTTATTAGGATCATTGCCTGATGGGTATGGGGTTGGCTTTGAGGGTGACACACCTGAATATAAGAAACACAGAAAAATCGTCAATTTAGTTTGAAGGTTATTTGACGATAAAACTTTACTAATTGCTGATTGGAGAAAATAAGAACTGGAAAAAAAAAAGTTAATAATTGGCATTACCGGCGCCTAGTTCCGTAGCATTATGCAGAATAATAAAATCAACGGATGGGCTTGAGGGTGGAGGTAGTGCATTGGTAGTCTTTGTTGAATAAACGATTACCATGAAAACAACCAAAAGTCTGATACCATTGTTTACATAATCCTTTGTTCGCCGGTTTGCAACACAACCTCTATTTCTCTCTACTTTTTGGAAATATGCAGTTTCCGGCGTCTGTAATTTTCCCATTACAAGATTAAGGGAGAAAGAATTTAGAACCAAAGATTTGGTACTATTATTATAAAGTACCAAGTTCTTCGTTTTTAAAAAAGTTGAGCACCAGAGTTAGATTTATATGGGAGAAAATATAACAGACAAACAGCTAGCAGAAAAAAACAAATTAAAGAATGCTATTTTTGATGAGTTTTGCCGATTGTTTAACAATTTGTACAAGTTGTACCTAAACAGAACTATGATGATGCTTTAATTAGGTGAATGTGATACACCAAAGCTAAATCCTTAAATAGCAGCCAACGGGATGGTTAATATAGAATGATTTTTTAGGGACCATGGTTTTTTTGAGGGGACCATGGTTTTATTAGGTCATATTCCCTATAGTGATAAGGGGTGTCCTAAAACGTTGAAATGACTAACCTATCGTTAACCTAATTTAATTTAAAACCAACGTAATAACCACCTATATATATATATATATATATATATATATAACCACCACCACCGCCCACCACCGTCGATTACCACCACCACCACCTCCGATTATCACCATCACCAATCACCGATTACCACCACCACCACCACCTCCAATTATCACCACCACCAACCACCGATTACCACCACCAACACCTCCTCCCACCACCACCACCACCGCCTATTTAAGAAATGTAACAACATCAATGCAATCACAATTAAGTTCGGTTACATAATAATTTTATCGAGTATAAAAGACGCCAGCCGCAACCTGATTCTGCCATGGGACCACTCCGGAGGTATTTTCCAACAAACACTTCGCTTTAATTTGATTTTGATTGCTTCAATCGAATAGAAATCATCAAAATAGGGTTTTAATGGGAGTTACAGAACCATGTTCGGTTAGGTCGATTTTCCAAAAAACCCTAGTTTACTAACCGAACTTCTTGAAAATGAAGAACACGGAGAACAGTTCGGTTCTATTGGATTTAAAACTAAGTCACCGAACTCTCTGTTCGGTTGTTTCACAAAAAAATTTAAAATTATAAAGTAACCGAACTCCACCCTTAGAACCGAAAAAAAACAAATCCATTCTAAACGAACCGTGTTCTTGTGGCCAGTAACCGAACTCCACCCTTAGAACCGAAAAAAAAACAAATCCATTCTAAACGAACCGTGTTGTTGTGGCCACTATGTTGAGTTCCAAAATAACCGAACTTAGCCAATAGAGTTCGGTTTGTTCGCAAAAAAATTTAAAACTACAAAGTAACCGCTTAGCCAATAGATGCTGGAACTTCACATTTTTGTTTGTTTGTTAAGTTCGGTAACTTCACAATTTTATCGCAGAAACCGAACTCAGAGTTCGGTTGGTTAGCTGTTAGGTTCAAGTTTACGAAAGAACCGAACTTTGTAAACTTATATACTCTTATATTACGTAAAGTTCGGTTAGATCAAAAGTGCATGCAGTTTGCGAACCAACCGAACTTTGTACACCAAAGTTCGGTTAGTTGAGAACCAACCGAACATAACGCTGTAACTCCTAGAAATTATTAGAGAGTTCGGTAACCTGCATGTTTGGAACAAGTAACCGAACTACACTTTCAGATGAGTTCGGTTACTTGTTCATCTCACGGGGCAACCAAACTACAGCTTCAGATGAGTTCGGTTACTTGTTCTTCATATAAAGTAACCGAACTGTTCAAAATCCAGTTCAAATCCAGATAACTTTGAAGATTAAAAAATATTCTAGGAGAGGATGGAGATGAAGAATCAAATGAGTTTTCATCATTTGAATACTCAAACTTAGTGAATTGGAAAAAAGATTTTATTTTCCATGTTTTTCTCCTTCATCTTCTCCAACTCTACTCTCTCAATAATTCTACTCAACTAATAAACCCATCTTTTAATTTGATCTCACTAATTGTTTTTAACTAAATCATTCACTAATCATTACCTAAAATTAATTAAGAGGATAGATTTGGTATTAAATAAATAACTAGATATGGGGTGACCTAGAATTACTTCTAATGCCTTTACCCAAAATAAAACCATGGTCCCCAAAAAAACCATAGTCCCCAAAAAAATCGTTCTTAATATATGTTCCCAACCCCATAACCATTCGTGTTTATAATTTCGTCTTATATAATTTCCAAATGAAATTAACAAAGGATGTTGAAATGTCACGTTAAGAGCATACTATTTCCCACAATAGCCACATTAGAGAATACACGCATGAAACCGGACTCCCTAGAGGTCCTGAGCCAGTGGCGGAACCAGAGGTAGGCTACACCTGCAATTTTCAATGGACATCATCTCACCACATGCATGGTTTTTTAACGGTAAAATCTGCCATAAAAGCAAAATATTTTTCATTGCGTTTTGTATTTTTTTGGTGAGAGTTTGGAAACAAAGGAATTCCTTCACTTTTCAAGGGCTAGTGTACCAAAACTTGCATTAACATCTGGGATCAAATTCAGTCTCTGAAATTTGCCACCCGGATACTATCAAAGGAGTTCCTGCACTATTCAAGGGCTGGTGTACCAAAACTTGCATTAACATCTGGGATCAAATTTAGCTTCTGAAATTTACTACCCGGTTACTATCAAATTTAATCTAACAGGCACGCTGACGGTTGGCATTTCGTAATTCTGAGAAGGAAAGACTAACTGAGCAATGGCGGCATATCTGGTGTTTCAGTTATTAACTGTTGCCATGACTTAAATGAAGCTCTACGATCTACTTTTAAACTGGAAGCTCGTCTTAATGAATTCTAGAAATGTTTTGCGGTATTATTATTCAGTTGATAGCAAGCTGTATTTGGTTTGTACATCTAGTTTTCGCAATGTCCCCATTGGTTTCCATGGTTTGGAGGTTATAGCTTAGGTCTGAAATGAATCTTGAAATTTTAGCTTCGGCACATAATTGACGTGCCTTCTATTAAGAATACAAAATCCATTTGGTACAATATGTAAGAATGAGAATAGTTTTAAGATTATCTACACCCCATTTGGTTGTATTAGGATATGTAAGTGAATGTAAATTGACACTTGGGTTACACCATGTGCAAGTACTATAAATAGTATCTCTTGACGTAATGAATCTAGGGTTCTCATAACAACAATGTAAGGAATTCTATCATGGTATCAAGAGGGTTCCATCCCTCACTCTTCCGCCGCAATAGCCACCATCACCACCCAAACCCTCAAATCCCACCACCACCTCAACTAGATCTTCCAGCACCATAGTTATCATCGAAATAATCATCTCAATTGTTTAGTTTAAAAAAAAAAGGAAAAAAAAAACCTAATCGAAAACCCAAATTGCAGAATGGGTTAATTTCTTTGATTTCATCTCCCAAATACTATTATTGTTGGAAAATCTCTCTAGAAGTTTCTTATTCTTTACCGAGTCATGAAACCGCAACACCACAAACTTAGTTTTAGTTTCTTTCTTCTTTCGATACGTTTTGCAATTTCAATTTTCAAATCTGATTTGATGGAATTACATAGTTTTACTTCATGTTCAAGACCCTTCAGATGCTGTGTTCAGTTTCGAGTTTGGGATAGAGGAAAGATTCAGGGTCTCCTCCTGATTTTCTAATAAGATACGGCCGTAATTTATTTTTTTATTCTCGATTCTTCTGTTTGTTTCTCAACTCAGATTTAGTCCATACTTCATGGGGGTTTACTGTTCTACTCACTGTTGGTGGTGAGTCTCGTCCATTCTTGAGTTTCAAGAAAGTAGAGTTACAATCAATTGGTTTTGTCCTGTGCAACTCAACAGTGGTAAAGAATATGCACTAATAGTTTCTTCCTATATGAGGTTCATGATATTTGAGAGATTTTATTCTTCAAAGTTTGCAGTCTACTACATTTTGTTAATGTGTTTTCATTGCTATTATTGGTATTCAACCTATATGTTAGACTCTTCTACTGGATGAATTTTTAAGTGCATTGAGTCGCCAGTTCCAAGATGATACAGCATCCACTTTGTTTCAATGCTCATTGGGTCAACTTTTTCATGGTTTTGGTTTGTTGTTAGGAGAATACTTTTTATGCATATTTATTGTGCTTCATTTATTGGACTTTTATTCAAGTGACATGTTCCTGCTATGAGAGATGGGTTGTGACAGAAAGCCAATAGTCCTTGATTTTTGATGTCACATCAGACGATTTGGACAAACTTTTGTTGGTCAACTATATTCATACTATGGACATTACAACAAGTGACAGGTCTTTTCAAGGAGTGTCAACTGTCTTCTCCTTCTAACTGAAGCTACTTTCTTAAGACAGCAAAAGTTACTGGAGGTTCATGTGCTGCTGGTGTGCTCCACACCAAGAAGTTGTGATTAATGTGCAATTCGGTCCTGTTTGTTCTACAGAATTCCTTGTAGAGGCGGTGTGTATCCAGTTGGTGCTCGTCAAGGTTCATGTTAGACCAAGCATCTTTTCTGCATCGTTCTCAAGGTCATTGCTCATCACAACAAACTTTTGCACTATTCTATTGCTCAGTTTGAGGGAGGTGTTAGACCAAGCATCTTCCAGCTTATTTCCAGCACCCACTATCAACCAATTCTAAACACCTTCCGATGATCAATACCTAAACCATTACCATTAAAATTACCACTTGTGTCTGTTAACCAATACATAACATCATTACCATTACCATTACAACTTGTGTCTGTTAACCAACACAGAACATCATTACCATTACCATTATAACTTGTGATGGGATGATTAAGCTTAATTTAATAAATAATGGTTCTGCTTATACTATTGACTCTGTTGATTTATGGCATGGTAGATTAGGACATGTGAATTATGGTTCTCTTAGAAACATGAAAAGATTAGGATTAATTTCTGATAGCAATTTTGATAATGTTTCTAAATGTGAAATCTGTGTGCAAGCAAAGATACATAGAATCTCCTTTAAATATGTAGTTAGAAACTCTACCTTGCTTGAATTAGTACATAGTGATGATGTTGGTGATTTAAAAAGCCATATGACTCGTGGTGGAAACAAATACTATGTTACTTTTATTTATGATTGCACTAGATATGCTTATACTTACTTGATGAAATCTAAGGATTATGTGTTTGACAAATTCAAAATATACAAGGCAGAAGTAGAAACACAATTAGGACAGAAAATTAAGATTTTACGTTCTGATCGTGGTGATGAGTATTTTGCAAATAAATTTAAATTATTTTGTCAAGAGCATGATTTAATTCATCAATTTACTGCACCTTATACACCTCAAAAAAATGGTCTTGCTGAAAGGAAAAATAAAACTTTGGTAGAGATGGTTAATGCTATGCTTATTAGTTCTAATTTGCCTAATTCTTTGTGGGGTGAAGCAATGTTCTCTGCATGTTATATTTTGAATAGAATTCCTTTGAAAAAGAAGAATGTATCTCTGTGAGGATAAAATATCAACTCGACACATGTCGCAAGATCTAGACGGGAGCACCATATTATACTACAAGCAACTACACAATAATACAACCTTTTGTAATCCTTATCTTATCTAGTCATAACCTAGTCAGCCCTAAGGGCATAAATGTAATTCAATGTACAACATATCTCCTATATAAAGAAACGAGATATAGGTTAGAGGGGGTTCCTTCTTCTCTCCGATTTTCCCTTCTCTCTCGGCGAGCTAGAGCCTAGCTTCTCCTGTTCTTCCATGGATGGAGTTTCAAGTCCCATGAGGACCTCCATTCATGGATCTTTGTGTATCACCACCCATAATAGTGAAAACAAAGTGGATGTAGGTCTTTAATGACCGAACCACTATAAAATCCTTGTGTCAATCTTTACTTTCTTGCTATTTATTTCTTATTTATGAATGAATCTAGCTTGTTAGTAGTTTTCTAGTCTTTAAATATTGTTGGATGTAGTGGTCAGATTTTATGCAACTACATTTTGGCGCTAGAAACAGGGTGGTATGAAGATATAATCTACCTCCCTAATAACAGCTCTATATTGTTTTCATAATCTCCATGAGAGAAATGGATCTCATACCATTGTGTAAGAGTTCTGTTAGAATCTATGAGTAGAGCTGGGGCTCATTCACGATCCATGCGATCTGTGGAGTCTTGAAGACCATCGAAATCAACAGATCTACACCTTTTTAGTTGATTTTATTTAATTTTTATGTTCTTTTAAGATTTCATGTATCTCCCTCAAGATGCTCAAGAGAGTAGAAGATCACGGTGAAAATGAAGTTTCAAACACTTCGATACTTAAGCGATCTCCTCCATGAAAGGGGCCGGGAAGAATTGTTGGCAAAACAATAATTATCGTTGTCCTCTCCGATGTTAGAAGACATCCGCTTGATGTAATTTTTAGATCTACAATTTTTTGAACAAAAACTTTGAAAAACAAAGCTAAAAATGAATATTTTGGCTGGTCATAATCTATCTTTCTTAGATGAGAACCGATTCAGGTTACATTTCTTAGATGTCACCGCCATGATTGGAGAAATAGTTGTATGGATTTAATAATCATCTTCTATTGTCATGGTCGAAGGAGAATCAAACCAGTCACAGAGAGTTCCAATGGCGTTAACATGAGCTCATCTCGTGCTGTTAGTGGTGACATACCAATGGAGGAAAAGAGATCACCCGATCTCGTGCAGGCATGATCCTGTATGTTACAAAGATAATTCTATCTCGTAAAGGTAAGATACCAAAGGCGATAAATGGGGTCATCTGATCCCATGAAGGCAACACCATGATGAGTAAAGGAGTTACTCAACCTCGTGAAGGCATGAACCTAATGGACGAAGAGATCATCCGATCTCATAAAGGCAAAATAGTAAAGATGGCCAAAGAGCTCATCTGCTATTGTCAAATACCACAAGCCCGTTGACGAAATGAATAACCTCGTGAAGCAAAAAGCCAACGGTGGAAGAGATCATCCGATCTCGCGGTGGCCTGAACTTAATGGCGAAAGATTCTCCTGAAGACATAAGCCCTATGACGTGACAAAACTAGTCATCTCACAATGGAAAAATCCAAATGGTGAAAGAGATCATTGATCTCGTGTAGGCATGAATCTAATGGAGAGAAAGACCACCCGGTCTCATGGAGCCATAAACCAGATGACACAAGTCATCTCAAGAAGTTCAAATATCACCGGCGGAAAAAGATCACCGGTAAAAGAGATTATTTCCCTTATTGGCCTGATTTCCGGTCAAGATATTATTCTATGTAGTTAATGACTTTCATATGATAATAATATATATTGAGAATCCGATTAAGGGATTACTCAAGGAAGTTTATTCTTCCATTATGGTATCATCCTAAAAGAGATCCTCCTTCTTCTTCCCCCTATTTTCTTCTAAAAAAAAAAAAAAAAAATATCCATGGCAGGTGATAAAAAATCCCTGCATCCAGCTTTTACTGTCAATAACATAAAAACCCTAATCCTCATTCTTCTTGATATCAAACAAGATGAATACTCATCGTGGGTTTTTCTCTTCGAACTCCATCTCCAGGCTCACGGACTCCTTTTCCTCATCGACGGATCAGCAACACCAACAGAAATTGACGCCAATACCTCGCAACAACTAGACGCTCTCTGCCGTCAATGGATGTTCTCCACCATGGCCAAGGATCTAATGCTCACGGTTCTAAAATCGGGAAAAACTGCTAAAGAACTTTGGGATCACCTTCAAAAGCTTTTTCAAGATAACAAAGGTAATCGTGCTGCGACCCTTGAAAGTAAGTTTGTCAATCTAAAGTTTGTTGATTGTGCTAGCGTCGATGACTATTGCGATAAACTAAAATCGTTGTCGGATCGACTGACCGATCTTGATTTCCCCATGAACGACAAACGATTGGTTATCCAACTTGTCAATGGACTCCCGGAGGAATACAACACTGTTGCATCCTTTATACAACAGTCCATGCCTACTTTTGACGCTGTTCGTTCTCAATTGCGCACTGAGGAGATTCGTCGTGCACAACAAACTAGTCTGTCGTCATCAGCTGCTCTTGCTGCCACAGCCTCATCGACTGATCGTGGGACTCACCGTAGCCACCGTTCAGGATCAGGCAAACGCGGACCTCGACAACCACAGCCTGTTCATACAGTAGCCTCTCCGTCGATGGATCCACCCCTACTGCCAACACCGCAGCAATTCCGCCAAGCATACAGACCTCCAGCAGCGTATTACCCTCAATGGAACTCTTACTGGGAAGCTCCTCCGTGTCCTTACCCAACAGCTCCTCATTGGCAGTCATCTTTCTCCCCACGTGGATCAACACATGGTCGCTCTTCTGCTGCTCAGAGTCGTCCTAGGCCCCCTGTTTACGACCAGCCTCAAGCCTACCTTGCTCCATCCAACGAGCTGCTACAGCCAACTGACTTTGCTCAAGCATACAGCTCGATGACCTTACAGCCACCTGATGATACATTCTATATGGATACTGGTGCGACTTCTCATATCACTGCGGATTCAGGTACGCTACACACTGTTTTTAACACTAGTACTGTACAATCCATCTTAGTTGGCAATGGCAACTCCATCCCAGTTACAGCCAGAGGCACTAAATCTATAAATTTCCCTTCCCGAACTCTCCACCTAAAAAATACCCTGGTTGTCCCTGATATAATCAAAAATCTTGTTTCCGTTCGTAAATTCACCACTGATAATCATGTGTCCGTTGAATTTGATCCATCTGGTTTTTCTGTGAAGGATTTGAGTTCGTGGGCGATCCTTCTTCGATGTAATAGCTCTGTGGATCTTTATCCTCTCAACATCTCTGCCGTGTCACCTTCAAAATCATCCGCATCTCCTCCCCTGTCTCTTGCTGTGTGCTCGTCTGATCTCTGGCATGCACGCCTCGGCCATCCCGGCCATGCTATTCTAGATAATTTACGTTCCAATTCTTATATTCAGTGTAATAAGAAACAGTCTACCAAACTTTGTCATTCTTGTCAAGTTAGTAAACATGTTCGTCTCCCATTTTTTTAATCGAATTCCATGACTTTTTCTCCTTTTTCTCTTATTCATAGTGATTTATGGACTTGTCCCGTACATGTTGAGACTGGTTTTCGCTATTACCTTATCTTGTTGGATGACTATACAAATTATCTATGGGTATATCCTTTAAAACTAAAATCTCAAGTCTATACCAAGTTCTTAGAATTTCGCTCTTTTGTCAAAACTCAATTTGAGCGGGATATAAAATGTTTTCAATCCGACAAGGGTCGTGAATTTGATAATTCCTCTTTTCTTAATTTTTCTCAAACAAATGGCTTGGTTTTTCGATTCTCTTGTCCTCACACTTCATCTCAAAATGGGAAGGCGGAACGAATGATTCGTCGTATTAATGACATCACTCGCACCACATGTCGCATGCTTCCGTACCCTCTAAATATTGGGCCGATTCTCTTCATATGGCTGTCTATCTCCACAACATTCTCCCCTCTAAAGTGCTCAACTTCACTTCCCCCGTTTCTATTCTTTACCAACGCCAACCAACCTATGACCATCTTCGTACGTTTGGTTGTCTCTGCTATCCCAATCTTTCCGCTACTATCCCACACAAACTGGCTCCTCGTTCATCTAGATGTGTCTTCCTTGGATTTCCTCTTCACCATCGTGGTTATCGTTGCCTCGACCTATCCACCAACAAAATAATTTTATCTCGCCATGTAACGTTTGACGAAACGTTTTTCCATTTAGTGAATCTTCTCTTAGTAATCCTTCCACTGCCGATAATTCTTTGTCACCTACTTCGCCCTTAATTCCAGCATCTCTGGCCTACCCATCCTCCACCTCTTCTGGACCTCATTCTCCCACTACTCAACAGTTGTATACTCCCCCACATCGTCGCTTTCCAACTACTTCCGCTGCATCATCATCTCCCACCTACAGCACCTACCTCATCTCCTGCTGTCATTCCGTCTCTGCTCCCTACAGCAAATTCAGCACCTACATCATCTTCTCCTGCCCCACCTACAGCACCTACCTCTCCTTCCTCTCGTCCAGTGACACGCTCTACCACTACTTCTATCTTACCTACAGCACCTACCTCTACTCCTTCTCGTCCAGTAACACGAGCTTCTCGTGGTATCTTCCGACCAACTCAAAAACTAAATCTTCACATTCAAACGAACATATCCAGTCTACCTAGGTCTCATCTCTATGCCCTTAGGGATCCTAACTGGAGTCAAGCCATGCAAGATGAGTACAGTGCTACGTTAAAAACAAACACTTGGGATCTAGTACCGAGACCTCTTGGTGCTCACATTATTCGCTCCATGTGGCTTTTTCGCCACAAATTTCATGCTGATGGTTCCCTGCAACGATATAAGGCTAGACTTGTTGCCAATGGTAAATCTCAACAGGTTGGGGTTGATTGTTTTGAGACTTTTAGTCCGGTGGTTAAACCTGCAACTATTCGCACTATTCTCGCCATTGCTACTTCGCGATCTTGGCCCATACACCAATTGGATGTCAAAAATGCTTTTCTCCATGGGGATTTGACCGAGACAGTGTATATGCATCAGCCTCCAGGTTTTGTTGACCCAACTCTCCCTGACCATGTTTGTCGTCTTCGCAGATCCCTTTATGGTCTCAAACAGGCGCCTCGGGCGTGGTTCCAGAGATTTGCGAGCTTCATCACTCGCTGTGGTTTTCGTGGTAGTATATGCGATCCCTCACTTTTTATATATCAGTCAGGATTGGACACCGCGTACTTACTGTTATACGTTGATGATATTGTCCTCACTGCTTCCACTGATGTTGTTCTGTGCCGTTTTATTGACATGATGAAACGAGAATTTTCTATGACTGATCTTGGTCCGTTACGTCATTTTCTGGGTATCTCTGCTACTCGCTCATCCTCAGGAATATTTTTATCTCAGTCACTATATACGAAGGACATCATTGCTCGTGCATCCATGACGAATTGCAATTCGGTATCTACTCCGGTCGACACTCAATCCAAGATCAGTGCTGCATCTGGTCCTTCAGTTGCGGATCCTACGTTATACAGAAGCTTAGCCGGGGCATTACAATATCTCACTTTCACTCGACCAGATATATCTTATGCAGTTCAGCAGGTTTGTCTATTCATGCACGATCCTAGAGAGCCTCACATGCACGCTCTCAAGCGCATACTTCGTTATCTTCAGGGTACTATTGATCACGGTTTGTTTCTCTCCGTTTCCAATATTTCCGGCTTAACTGCATACTCTGATGCTGATTGGGCGGGCTGTCCAGATTCACGTAGGTCTACCTCTGGTTATTGTATCTTTCTTGGAGACAACCTAGTCTCTTGGTCCTCCAAGCGTCAGGCAACAGTTTCCCGCTCTAGTGCTGAAGCAGAATATCCAGGGGTTGCCAATGCTGTTGCTGAAACAACCTGGCTTCGGAATCTTCTTCTTGAGTTACAAATACCACTACGGCGTGCCACCTTGGTTTATTGTGACAATGTGAGTGCTATATACATGTCTGGTGATCCGGTTCAGCATCAACGTACTAAACATGTGGAAATTGACATACATTTTGTTCGTGAGCGCGTTCGTATTGGTGATATTCGTGTCTTGCACATTCCCTCTGAGAATCAATATGCCGATATCTTCACCAAGGGTCTCCCTAGACAACTCTTTATTCGCTTTCGTTCTAGTCTAAGCGTTTGCTCCTCTCACGCTAAGACTAAGGGGGTGTAAAAGAGATTATTTCCCTTATTGGCCTGATTTCCGGTCAAGATATTATTCTCTGTAGTTAATGACTTTCATATGATAATAATATATATTGAGAATCCGATTAAGGGATTACTCAAGGAAGTTTATTCTTCCATTAACCGGATCTCATAAAAGAACGAGTTCTGTGACTAAGATTTATTCAGTCTAATGAAAAGTAACTACTATGGTGTTGGTCATCCGACCTCGTGAAGGAAAAATTCCAACGGAGTAATAGCTCATCCAACCTCGGGAAGGCATTATCTTGCTGGATAGAGAGATTATTTTGTTGTAGGTTACAAAGATAACCCCATCTCGTGAAGAAAAACTTCCAACGGAGAAAGAGATCATCCGATCTCGTGAAGGCATGATCTTGGTGGCCAAAGATGGACCCGTCCGATCTCGTGAAGATGAAGTCCCAAACGATGCGAATATGGGTCCAATCTCGTGAAGACAAAGTCCCAAACGATGACAATATGCGTCCGATCTCGTGAAGACGAAGTCCAAAACCATGCAAAGACGAGTTCAGCTCGTGCTGCCAATAAGGCAATCCAAGTAACCATCCAACAGAACAGTTGGCTGGAATTAACCACCAACTACTGTCATGGAAAATCAAAACTTGTTAATTATGGAGATAAACTCACTCCGTAAATGATGAACTAAATTTCCTAATGGAGTCTCGAAAAAGCAATCAACATTGCTACCATCCTGATATGACAAACAGAGAAGTATAACCCCAAAACACGGAGATCCAAACAACACATGATGCCAATGGTGGAGAAGAAACAACCTAATGGATATGCACAGAAAGGACTAGTCCGTAACCGCGGTCCATGAACCGTAAAAGAGAGATCCACCACCGATATATGATCGTGGTGCCGAGTGTGCTGCCAGTCAGTTGATTTAGTCAACCTCATCCGAGGAGCACCAACTCGTGGGGACAATGGAGAAGCCAGAGGCACTCATCGGAAGAGCACCAACTCGTGCTGACAATGGAGAAGCCAGAGGCACTCATTGGAAGAGCACCGATTCGTGCTGACAATGGAGAAGCCACTCATCGGAGGAGCACCAACTCGTGCTGACAATGGGGAAGCCAAGAGGCACTCGAGCTGCACATTGTGCATGCACTTACGAAGTAACCATGACGATAAATAACGGAGTAAAGGCTGACTGCCATAAAAATAGATTGGAACCAATAACCAATCTCTATCACTATGGTTCCAAGACGAACTGCTGCATTACTTCCGAATTGACAAAGTCATTACTATGATTAACTCGGGAGAACCAATTCGTTATTTCCCATCCGATCATCGGAAAGATAATATACTAACTCAGAGTACTTGCTCGGAGAGGTAATTTATAGCCACATCCAAGGAGGACAGCTTAACTCGGAAGAATGAGCTCGTCCAAGAACAATTCATTCCCATATCCCATGACGAAAGATGAGATGTACCTCAAAACAATGACGAACAATGATGGCAATCCCAAACGAACAAATTGGAGACAAAAGGGTGATACTAATGGTCATACAACCAAGCAAATCCTAAAGGCGCCGAACCAAAGCAAGAATTAAGATAAGGGCGTACCATTACAAGGAGAAGTGGTTCATTGGATTTTGTCACCAATATCCAATACCGTGGAATACCAACTCGAGAAGCTCGAAAACCCGAGTCCAAATTTACCATGCTACGAACTGTCTGGCTAACACAAAGTCAGCAAAGACGAGATGGCATCGCCATCAACAACTCTTGATCAAAATATCAAGTCGACATGTCTCGACGAAGGAAGGCTAGACCAAGTAATGGCAGTCTCAAATCACCCAGAACACTTTCTTTCCATGTACAGGGAAGGATTCAAAACGACGTTAAAACCCAACAGACGAGTAACCTCGGAGGAGCAAGAAACCACTGCCATGACGAAAGAGTTGATTGGATTTAAACACCAATCACCATAAATTTATAAATGATGATAGTAACTGCCCTATTGGAATTTATTGCCAATCAGCACTATAGTAACGTATAGAATAGGTCTACTCCCAGCCGTAAGGGCCTTGCATGACGAAAACACTTGATAAAGTACGAAGGATGTCTGTTAACACCAGACCAAGCCATGAAGATATGCGATCCCAACAAAGAGGCGTGAACTGAATAAAATCAACGATGTCATCCTATGGAGTCTCATTACAGCATAAAGGAGTAAAGGGACGAACTCTCATATTAATTAACAAAACTAGTCATAAAAACTCAAGGTGACCAAATTTGTGGTATAAAAATCCCATCCAAACGTTGGGATCCATTAAAACTCCATCGTAAACAAAATTGATACAAAAATCCCAAATTTTTAAAAATTGATACAAAAACTTCAAATTTAAATGCTGGTTTCATCAAATTTTATTTTTGTTTCATCATAAAATTTGATGAAACCAACATTTAAATTTGGGATTTTTATGTTAATTTTGTTTTGATAGGTTTTTTTGTGAAAGGATGGTTACACCTATGGAGTTATAACTCGCGGACCGATTAATTAAAGGCATACAAATTCCCACCAAATTAGCCAGTGAAGAACAGTCTTCTACCTCACTAATGATGACAAGAAAACATTAAGGATTTTTGAATCCAAGGTGTAAATAAATAGCAGATGGATAAGGACTACGGTCTATCCCGAGGCAATAATAAGGCCATTGCAAAAATAAATTACGTGATGGGGCATCGATGCTTCAAAACTCGAAGTGAATTCCGTAACAACAGACAATGGTGGCAGAACCATTATAAACGAAGAGCGTCGTCACCCTACAACGGTGGAAGGAGCTTAAATTTCTTATCCCACTTTTGTTGTACTCACAACAAAATAAAAACCATGAAAAGTTAAGTTATGTACTAACTTGCAGGAGCATCTCATAATGAAGGGCCATGTACATTGTGATAAAATTAAAAAGACGAAACAATTGTTAACATAACAATTCAGCTCTGTAACAGACGATGACTCCCGTGATGCACAATCCTGATGCCAGAGGAGAAGTCCATGCTTGAAGTTACAGCAACAGTAACCATAGCCTATTCTTACTAATAAATAAAGGTGAAACTCAAGCAGGAAACCATGTCCAGAGCTACATCGCTCAGTAATCCAAGGCGTCCCCACGAGAAGGCCGGACCATCCAAAAGATGGGTGATGGCCATCACAAGTCAGTATACACATTAATGTCAAAATAAGACAACATAAATTGATGATGAAGCGAGTCTCGTAGAAGACAGACGAGCCCGATACTCGCAGTCTAAGCCACGACATGACGTGCGGCCAATGGAGCCAGATAATCATCTACCAAGTAGTCCTCCACGAAAGGAAAAGGTTGCTAAGAAGGTCACTACCCAAAGCAACAATAGACATCTCTAAGATGAGATGGGGGAGTACCTTATCATTCTAACGAGAATGACAAAATTCGGAGGATACATTCCTTCAAGACCATTAAATATGGAGTATACAAATTGCTAGAGGAGGCTACAAAGTTGAACTAGCAAAGGCTATATGCCTTGAACGAGATTCCATTTGGAACAATAATATAAACATTTCTTTTGAACATTTTCGTTTTGTTTGTTTGAATTTTTTCGTATTAGGATTCGTTTTTGTATTATTTTTTGCATTGCATATAATTAGAAAATTTGGATTCCAAACAATATTCTTCTAAAAGCCCATAAATATCATGGCACGGTGCTATCCACACCTTCCATTCTACAACGAATGATGCGGGTAAAATACCTAAGCTACCTAACATGGAAACAAATCTAAGGTAATGCCATCACGATCATGAAATCGGATGATGTCCTGTCATAACAGGAGATATCCAAAATTGGGGTACTTGTCTCTGGCTAAGACAAGAATCACCTAACCGAGGTATCGCCCTCCAAAAAATGGTTAAAAAGCAAGTGACTCAAACATCTGATCCCTCGACCAAGGAGCAAGTGTAACCTAAACAGGACACCATTAAAATCACAAAGGCGAGCAAGGAGATTCGCTATACACAAAATCCAACACCGTAAGAGATGAACCAGTTAAGGAACTGATCACTCCTTGGCCTTGTCACCCATGGTTGGATTATGGCATAAACGAAAAACATCCTCAGAGCCACGAAAGCAAACACATATTAAATTCAAAAACACATGATGTTCAAAAAATTGCCTCGGAAGGAGCACGAATATTTACAATAAATAAATAAATATATATATATATAATTACTTATTGAATATCATCGCCTCGGACGATAAACGATGACGTATCGAAGAGAATCTATACCTCTAGATACTGCCTCGGATCATACACGAGGGATTACGAAAAGCATAACCAAAAAGGGTGGGACATCGGGCTCCCCAAATATCAATCACATGGTGAGAAAGAAGAAATTCAAAAATGGAGCATCATTCCATCGCTATCAACACTTAAAGCAACACAGGCACATGAGTGAAAATGTTCCATCCCGACGATGCTACCGGGGCATTATTACAAACAGTAACCATCAACGAGGTGGACACGCTCCGAGTCCGAGATGCTAATAAGACAAATTCCTTCCCAAGACGGATGAACAAATTGGAGTCAAATCCAATACTAACGTTCCTACATAGAAAAATGAAGAAAAGATCTCTACTACAAATACAGGAAAAAGGCCACGATACCAGTCCGAACATGGACGATGTATCAAAATAAATCAAAAGTTTGGCAACTTGGTGTGAAGTCCCACACACGCAAACGCAAGGAGCAGAGGCATCTCAGTCACGTTGACGAATAAACTAAATAAATGAATTTTCTTGTTTGAATTAAAAATCAATGAATGGCCACTACTCAGCATGAAGACCAATATGGTGGTTAAATAAGGAGTACAGTTCAAACCATCAGGAGGGCCACCCGATGCAAGGAGAAAAATTAACCCTATGAAGTAAAAATTCTAGCGTAATCCAAGGCGAGGCGCGACCACCCAAATGAGAACTTATTACAGTATATGCAGGCAGGGGCATGCGCATTAAACAAAATACCACCTCGCCAGCACAACCATATATTAGCACCGATGGACAAATTGGAGTATATAATCCTATAATGTGACCAAAGGATGAGATGACCAAAATCCAAGAAAGGCACACCCATCGCTATCAGGAGGATAGCCATACAACAATCCAATTGAAGGAGCACGATGTCCATCGCAACCATCAAACAAATGGTGGAGCACGATGTCCGTCCCAACCAATCCTTGACAATAGCGTCTCGAAGAAAAATGGTGACCGAAGGGAGATCGGAGAACACCCATTTCAAAGGCGAAATAACCGATCTAGCAGGGGCACCACCTATGTCTTGGAACTGAATATGAGAATAGGGAAAAGTATGCATACTATAAAAGAGCAAATCGTATTCCCCTACACAGTTCCTTCATCAACGGTAGTGCCAAAAAATGGAGCAACAAAAGAAGAGGGTCGTCACCCCACAACGATGAGTGATTATTAAATTCATATTTTTATGAGAAAGGAGAATCCTTAAGAAGACCCGTCAACGATGGAGAATTTCTTAGCTATGTAATGAGCACATCACAACAAAAAATGTGGAACTCATAAACTCACAGCAAAAACGGAGGACATATACTTGATAAAAGAGGTTAATAAAAAAATTGACCTTAAGGGTATTTCACATCTGGTATAAAAACCCACGATGACGACTACGATGAGACGGTAGGCGCGCAGGGGCAATTCCCCTCTACACACTATGAACAAAGGATCAGGGCGGTTAAAATACAATCCGACCCATCATTCAAAGACGAACTATAAACGAAGGAGAAAACTTCACTCCACCAAGGAGCAAGATGATAAATAAAAATGGAGAAAATGAAATTTTAAAGGACCAAGTTACCTTAGAAAAAACACCCATGGGAGATACATCTCGGACCACAAAAAAGAAGTGCAAGCCTACTTTCTCATAAGCATCTAAGGCACATCTGGAGAATGCCATAATGGAGCACGACGAAGGAGCACTTCGCGATTGCTATTCAAAGCACTAATGGTGGAAATATTACAAAAAACAGAGAGGGTCGTCACCCTAAAAAGGCGAATAAACTAAAATTTGATCTTGTATGTTTCAGTAAATAATATGACTTCTCAAAATCTTGTTCGGCCACTCGTGTCTCCTTAAAAACAACACCTAAAGAAGATTTTCATGAAGGATCCTTCTTCGAAGAACCTCCAAGAAAAGGAGCAAAATGTGAGGGTAAAATATCAACTCGACACGTGGCGCAAAATTTAGACGGGAGCACCACATAATACTACAAGCAACTACTCAATAATACAACCTTTTGTAATCCTTATCTTATCTAGTCATAACCTAGTCAGCCCTAAGGGCATAAATGTAATTCAATGTACACCATATCTCCCATATAAAGAAACGAGATATAGGTTAGAGGGGGTTCCTTCTTCTCTCCGGTTTTCCCTTTTCTCTCGGCGAGCTAGCTTCTCTTGTTCTTCCATGGATGGAGTTTCAAGTCCCATGAGGACCTCGATTCATTGATCTTTGTGTATCACTACCCATAATATTGAAAACAAAGTGGATGTAGGTCTTTAATGGCCGAACCACTATAAAATCCTTGTGTCAATCTTTACTTTCTTGCTATTTATTTCTTCTTTGTGAATGAATCTAGCTTGTTAGTAGTTTTCTAGTCTTTAAATATTGTTGGATGTAGTAGTCAGATTTTATGCAACTACAATCTCCTTATGAATTGTGGTTTAATAGGAAACCATACTTAAGAAGACTTAAAGTTTGGGGTTGTTTAGCATATGTTAGGAAGCCTGATCCTAACAGACCTAAGTTAGGAAATAGGGCGTATAAATGTGCTTTTGTGGGTTATTCACTACACAGTATTACTTACAGATTATTAATCCTTGACACTTTTGAGATTATAGAATCGGTAGATGTGGAATCTTTTGAGAACTTGAACATGAATAGTTCCCAAATGCAACCCATAGAAAACCCGTTGTTACCTAGTCTGGAATCTGTAGAGACTAATGAAAATGATGAACATACTTCTCCTACTCGAAATATAGAACATACTTCTGAAATTGTAGAAGATGTCAAACCTAGAAGAAGTAAGAGACCAAGAAAGGCAACAAGCTTTGGTCCAGAATGGGTTCTTGTAGAAGGTAGTAAGAATGAAATTCTTAGTGTTACTAAATATGTTATGCATGTTGACGATGACCCTACGACTTATGATGAGGCTATGAGTTCCAGATATGCTAGTTTCTGGAAAGAGTCTATCAATGATGAAAAGAATTCACTTTTGATTAACGGTACTTGGATATATTGTAATTTACCTCAAGGCGTAAAGCCTATTGGGTGTAAATGGATATTCAAAAAAAGATGAATGTCGATGGTTCCATTGATAAGTTTAAATCCAGATTAGTTGCTAACGGTTATAAGCAAAAACATGGAATTGATTACTTTGATACATATGCTCCTGTTGCTCGAATCTCATCTATTCGTTGTTTGATCGCACTTGCTTCTATTCACAACTTAATTATTCATCAAATGGATGTCAAAACTGCTTTTCTAAATGGTGATTTAGATAAAGAGATATATAAGGAACAACCTGAAGGTTTCATATTTCCAGGCCAAGAAAAGAAGGTTTGCAAGTTGGTTAAATCTCTTTATGGCTTGAAGCAAGCTCCCATGCAATGGCATGAGAAGTTTGATAAAGTAGCTTTGTCATATGGTTTTGTTGCGAATGATGATGATAAATGTATCTATAGTAAACATGATAGTTCTGTATGTGTAATTCTCTGCTTGTATGTTGATGATATGCTTATTTTTGGATCTGACATATCTCGTATTGAAAAAACAAAAAGGTTTCTCAGCTCTAATTTTGACATGAAGGATTTAGGAGAGGCTGATGTGATCTTAGGAACTAAAATTCTAAGAAAGGGGAATGAGTTGGTTTTAACCCAATCTCATTATATTGAGATATTTCTCAAGAAGTATGGTCATTTTGATGACATCCCAGCCGTCACTCCTATGGATCCTAATGTAAAGTTAATGAAGAATATTGGACGTGCTCATAAGCAATTTGAGTATTCCAGTGTTATTGGAAGTCTTATGTATGCTATGTATTGCACAAGACCGGGCATAGCCCAATCCGTGGGAGGCTATGTCGTTTCTCAAGTAACCCAGGTGTTGAACACTGGAAAGCAGTTTCAAAAGTATTGGATCACTTGAAGGGAAGCATTGATTATGGTGTGCATTATCAAGGCTATAACGTTGTATTAGAAGGATACAGCGATGCTAATTGGAATAATGTAGAATCGAAATCCAAGTCGACTGGTGGATGGATATTTACATTAGGAGGTGCTGTTGTGTCTTGGATTTCCAAGAAGCAAACCTGTATTTCCGATTCAACAATGTTGTCAGAATTGATAGAACTTACGGATGCATGTAAGGAGGCAGAATGGCTTATAAACTTACTTGAGGAAATCCCATTTTGGAAGAAGCCAACTCCAGCAGTCTTGATTAATTGTGATAATCAGGCTACGATTTTTAATGTCACTAACAAGACATATAATGGGAAGTCAAGACATGCAAGTCTTAGACATCAAATTGTGAGACAACTACCCAAGAGAGGAGTAGTTTCGGTTAGCTTTATTGAATCAAAGAAGAACTTGGCAGACCCATTCACAAAGAGTCTACCAAATGCAATGTTTTCAATAAAATGTGAGGAAATGGGACTAAGGTGTGTGAAGGAAAGTTGACCACCTATAGCAGAAACCCAACCTATTTTTTGAAAAAGATAAACAAGGTTCAATGTGGTACCAACAAGTTATGGAAGTGGTCATGGTGCACTAATAATAAACTTCTGATTTCAAATTAGTGCCATGGTTCTGCAAGAAACAAAGGATGGATGAAAATCCTTAATAAGTCTATAGTTGTTTATAGGTGTATCGCAGAAGCACCTTAGATACTTACCTGTATGAGTATGGAAATCAAGCCGTTTCCTAAGATAAAAAGACCGCTCTCTGAGTGACTCATGAATTCAGGATAAGCACAGAGCCATTAATGTGCTGGCTACAGAACACACTACCATAGAAATCAGTATGTGTGGAGATTCCGGTTTTATCACATGGGGTACTTGGTTCAAGACTGGTTTCACCATTGAACCCCGATAAGGCTTTGAATTTCTTACACTAAGTGAATGTTCAAATCCAAAAGATACCTATCATTTATGTATTGATTTCGAAGAAGATGCTTATTTCCCAACTAAGCGTGAACTACGTTGGCTGGATCCCACTCGGGTACGTAGGCAGTCACTTTGGTGATGCAGCTACTCTGATTTAAAAGTTTTTACTTTGTTTTTGTGCTTGATCCCACTCGGGTACGTAGGCTGTGTTCGGTTAATGAATTTGAAAACCTATTCGGTTTTCCAGAAATTTCCACAAAACATTTCTGTTCGCATAGGGTTTCTTCAAGAGACACCAATAATGGATTCCCGTTAAAAGCGTCTGTTCGTGATACAAAGACATCATGAAAAGGCATGAATACCTCTTTAATTAGCGAAGGCTTTCTCCCATTTCAATCATCAAAAACTCTTTCTCTCTAAGCATCTTCAGAAACAAATACAGTGTGTTCTTGGTTGGGTCAAGGGAGTACAACCTTTGAATCCAACAACGTTGTTAGGGCTTCATTGTATCCTGACAGCAATATTTCGCTGACCGATTGTACTCGCCAATTTATTGGGAAGGGTCGAAATAATTGCTGAAAAGAATCGCAAGGCCTTGAAGCTCCAGTGATACAACATTCTTTTCTTTCTTGTTTTCATCCTCTATTACCCTGATTTTTCCAACCGTGGAGCAGTCTGTCTTCCTGAAGCCAGGATGCCATATTGGCCAGTGAAGCTCGCCAGAAGATCAGACATGCGTATCCAACTCTAAATATGGAAGCTGATGAAGGGGATGATTATATACATCTTACGGATCATGGAATTTTTTGCGGTGGACCCAAGGTTACAAGATGATCTATTGCTGAGCTTTTGGATTTAATTTGTTCTTCATATTTTGTGAAGGCGTTTAGTTAAAGCTGATAACATTTATATTAATCTTACAGTTAGATTAAAATTCCCATGGTGCCATGATAGTGTTACCTTATTTGATATGTATTCTAGGAATGGACAGAGTACAAACGAGTTTGTAGAAAGTGCATTTTATGGAACTTGTAAATATGCCTCAAACTTGTAAGGAACAACATACAAGACAATAACTGGATTATTTGAAAGCGTTGTTTCTATTATAACAAACAACACAAGAATGAAAGGAAATCTTTATTTATTTTTTTGTTTTTTTAAAATGAAAAAACTCTTTCGGTCGAGCCCCCTGCTGATGGATGTCGTGTAGTTAACCTCATCATGCTTTGTGTAACTTCGCCCAGATCTAACCTCACCACCAAAATTCATATTGTAGTACTCCTCCAAGTTCTCCCGATTATTCCCACACTTTATTACTACAAGTAGGATTGCAAGGATATCGGCAATTATTGATATAATGTACCGTATTTCTATTGAAATACCAATCCCCTACTGCTTCTGCAATGGTCTGTTAAAAAAAATCAAAAAGGTTAAAAACATAGCATGGGCTTGGATCATCAATGCCGCCATTGATTGATAGGTTAACCTCCAATGAAACAATGTGCAAAGTTAACTGTCAAGGTGTTTACCTTATTGTTGATCCTTGGAGAATGCAAATGCCATTTGTCGCTATCCGTCTGGCAATGCGCAAAGCATGAATCTATGAACATACCTATATTTTTTTTCCGCTTATATTGGCTCAGTACTCTTAACATGGAATCTCGGAATGCTGTGAATTATAGTACGTTAACAAGAAAATGGATGAGAAATCAAGATCGAAAGAGTATATTGTGCGCCATTTCTCATATTTGGTTGTTGTAATCCTGCTCACTCTTTATTCTAATACTCTAAAACCATATGTAAAATAGACAATCGAGGGGTTATTAGTTTATACCATGTAATTTATAGAGCATGCTTGGGCTACATTGTGCAATGTCCTTTGTACATTTCGCCCAATAATCGTATGCCGAAGGTGGAAGCAAAACATTTTCTATCTGAGTAATCAAACCGGAAAAAAATGAGATGTGTTTAGGAAATGCAAGTTTGCAAATAAATGGGCATTAATATGTTATGGTTTCTTTACCTGCAACGCATCATAAGAAGGATTTACGAGGAAAACTGGCGTCTTTAGGTTCTTGACAAAATTTTGGGGAAATAAACACTGGGACTGGGATATAGTAATTCAAAAGACATAAGATCCACATGTTAGGTAAAAAATTTTGTGGCAGCTAATAGAAGAAAATACTGCAAATTTTATATATTTAGTAAAGAGGCAACGAACCAGGCTTCCCGTAAATGGTTTCAGTTCCGCGAGACACGCTTTGTTCAAACTAGCCACCATACCCTGCGGTTGAGGTTGATGTGAATCACACAAAATATTGAATATGTAACAAAAAATTTGTAAGAATACGAGCAGGCATCAAGTTAAAAAAAAAAAAAAAAAAAAACCTGGAATTTTACTACACCATGAAAGAAAGAACGTATGGTGCGGCCACCGGATATATCTTTCCTTTAGTGTCAAAAAACGGGAGCATCATAAGTTAATTACATGTAGAGATGAAAAGATTCAAAGCTCAAACATAATTTTTTCTTATACATACTCGTCTATGAAAAACCCCGCATCTGAGAGACATTTCACATTTACTTTTCCAGGAGTAAAAAGTTCTGCAAAACTATCACAATGTATGAGTGTCGCCAATCCACCAGCAGAGCAACCTGTAAGAAAAGCCTGCATGATCTGTGTTGTTAAAATCTATAGAATTTAAATGCTTAAAAAAAAAATTTGATGAATAAAAATACATGGCTTCACTGACGGACCTGTTTAGCATTGTATATCCCTAACTCCATAAGTTCGACCATAACTGCATCCCAGATGAGCTGTCCTCTGAAGTATAGTTGGCCTGTTGTATTATACTACGCAAGAAAACACCAACAGAACCGAAAGTATTAGTTGTGTTAGGAATGCGTGAATATCTACTGGAACCATGGACATAGTTTTGAATGTAACAACCTCATATTCGCCGGTGCGAGTCCCAGAAAAAAAAAAAGCACCGTCACAATAGCGTACCTTTACTTTGTTCCAGTTATAGAACCCTACATAAGAGAAAACGTATTCAAGTCTAAGAATATTAAAATGTCTAATGGTGCAAACAAAGAAAAATTAACTTGAAACAAAACCGGACTACTGAACTCAAAATGAATGGCAAGTATGCAAGCAATGTTTTACCAGGATTTTTCGACTTGTTGCTACTCAAAATTCCGCCAAAACCCATTTTCTCCATGAACTTCGATGATCCAATCGGACTCTGCTTACGTTCAGAACATGACTTCATTGTATTGCACAGGCCACCGCCCTGCAAAAGAAAAGAAAACGAAGCGGTGAATGTCAAACACCACAAATAGCTAATTACTCCATAAAAATTTGTACAGTAAAATATGAGTTGCACCACTCTAATACGCTGAGGTATTTTAAGCTTCCACATGGGAGGGATACCCATTACAAATATTATTTTTTTTCTTTTGAAATAGTAGACATTAAGAAATAGTTTTTTGACTCATGAAAACAAAAAGTTAGAAATCAGGTATAGAACAAAGTTTGGATATCTTTTACTTATAACTTCTGGGATTGACTTTGTTTCTGCCTTCTGGTATGTAAACACTCTCTTAAAAGGAAATGAAATCCATAAAGATTGCATCAAAGAATAATAAAGTTATGCATACCTCAAGGTGAATAAGCCAATTATCAGCACCAGAACCAAAACCCCTGCTGAAATGAAACGCAGGTGCACTTCCATCTAGACAAACTATCTCTCAGACATCCAAAGATCAATTAAAATGAATTGTAAGCGAAAAACCAAAAGTTCAAATTGCTCCAAAATGGACAGTTTTATTGCTTTATTGATCATTCTGAGATATAGATCCTCCATTTTTGATATGTATTACCTCTTTTTTTTTATTAGTTATTTTGGCACAAGATCTTAAAATTATTCTAATTATTAAGCAGTTAAAGCAATTGCCAGACAGCAGTAACAATTTTATAAATCTTATGGAAAGGACAGATTTTAGATATAGTTAAAATTAAAATAAGACAAACTTTGTTTCTTAAACGGTAGTCTAGATGTTCTAACGGTTGTTTGACAAAAATAATTATTGTTGGTTAATAAAAAATCGACAAATTAATCTAAATATTATTTTCCAGAAAAGAGAAAATAATTATGTTTGATTTTCATGGGTAAGAAAATTAAACAATTGAGTATGAGAAGCACAAAAAAATAGACAAATTAATTTAAATATTATTTTGAGACTAACAATTGACCGTTAAAAAATAATTAACTAACAAATTTGATTTAGCCAAACACCTGGAACATAGTCGACTACCGTTGACAGTTTAGATATTTTTAAAATATTTAGCTCAATCGTCCTATTCCATCTTCTTCCAATTTTCTCGTTCTTCAAATTCCTTTTGCTAACGTTAATTTTAGAGTCATATGTATTCTTCCTCTTTAGGGATGGCCATTTGCTCCACCCAAACCCATCCCCGTGGGTACCCGTCTCTATTGGGTAAGATTTTACCCGTACAAACGGGTTTGGGGTAGGATATGGGTAATACCCTAAATTAGTGAAGCGGGGATGGGATTCTAGGTCCCCGCCCCATACCCACCCCGTACGTTCCCATTTTAGGATTTTATATTTTTATTAATTATTTTTATTATATTTAAACTTTTAACAATAACTTGTACATTGAAACTATCATTAATCCCATCCCCGCTTATTGAAACTAAGATATTATATTATATTATAAAAGAAAAGGTAAAGGTATAAAATATCATTAATTATTTATATTATATTTAAACTAAGAAATTATATTATATTATATTATAAAAGAAAAAGATATGCTGAATGGTAATGAAATTCTTTTTTTATTGAAATGTTTTTTTTTTACATTTAATACATCATTATGGTTATATGATACACTTTCTTATTTTGGCTATGTGGATCAAAATTCGATGGTGAAACATTTTGGGAAGAAACTGAAGCAGACGATGAAGTGGTCAACATGGAGGAAAATACTTCATAAGAAATAATTAAGAACTAAAATGAGTGATGCTCGTTTATAGACCAATTTGTTTTTCTTTGCTTGTTTTACGATGAATTTATGAGTTTGAAATTTTAAATTATTATTATTATTATTGGTTGAACTTAGGTATTGATTATTAAATTAACTCATCATATTTTAGCTTAATGTTATGGATAACCCGTAAAAAACCTGCCCCGTACGGGTATCTCCCATACCCACCCCGTCCCAGATCAAGCGGGTAATGGAGAGGGTGTGGTTTTTTTTTTTTTAACGGGGCAGTGATTAGGATACAAGATCTCCGCCCCATGACCATCCCTATTCCTCTTCTTCACCTTTCAAGTTCCATCGTTTTCCTTGCCACCTTCTTCCCCTATCAAGTCCATTGTATCCGTTGCCACCACCGCACAACCACTACGATACCCATTGCCACCACGTTTATTGAAACATCAGTTGATCTAAAATAAATTCAATAAAAACCTTTTCAACAATAACACAGGGAGAAAAAGAGGTTCTAAAAAGCTTCATCCTTTAGACCTGAACTCCATCGTTCACCTTTATCTTAAAAAAGAACAAGTACCCAATTTTGGAAAACCTCATTAAACCTAAGCAAATCAATTACTTTATTGCAGCTGCATGGAAAAATGGAGGGAAATAAAATCACTTCAAACCCCAATTTTGTATCATTTTGTCAAATATCTTTTTTTTTTTGAATTTACAACCTTCCCATAGAGTCCTGGTTTTGAATACTACGCTCTAAGTGGTATACTCCGTATAAATCTCATACTCGTAAATTAGTGGTGCTATATTACGAGATTTGGTTATTGTTTAAAGCGAAGATTTGCTGTTCATTAATGAGTATGAAAATGTAGGTAACATGTTCAACGAAATGTCTGTAGGGCGTGGTTAGTATTTAATTTGGTTAGGATATAGCATCATTAACCTTTTTTTTATAAGGGCATTCCCGTAAAGTATGCAAACGGTCAAAGTCAATCCACAATCCTAATGCATCAACTGCACATTTTACGACCCAAACTCTAATTAGGTTCTAAACATGCGACCATTTTACAAAATATCTCTATTATTTTCCAAAATATAGAAAAAAAGATGCCATTACCTGCTCCTATTTCTGAAGCACCACGCAATAGAGTTAAATCGATTTTAATAGGATCGTCGCTTGGTAGTGAGTACTGTGCATTGACAGTCGTTGTTGTATAGATGATGGCAATGACAACCAAAAGTGTCATACCGTTTTTTATATAATCATTTGTTCTTCGATAAGCGAAAGAACCTCTACTTCTTTCTTCTTTTTGGACATCTCCCATTTGGTAAGTCTCTAATTTTTCCATTACAAGATTGCTGGAGTGAATATCAAAGTTGGGATTTTGTTATTATTCCTTTTGAAAATATTAGTACCAAATCTTTGTTTCTAAAAAATGTTAAGCAAGAGAATTAGGTTTTATATGGGGAAAAATATAACTGACTATACAACTTGCACATAATTCACAAAGTAAAGAATGCTATTTTTAATGAAATAGTTCTTTAACCACTATATTAGTTGTAACTAAACAACTCGATGTAAGAATGTAATCCACCCAAATAAGATCCTCAAACAACCGCCAACGAGGAGAATCTACTTTGGTACTTGACATGCATGCATGTTTATCTGATTGGTTATTGGTTAATATGTTAGAGACTTATGGTTGGGTCGTGGATTCTGGTGCCCTTTTCCAGTCAAACAAAGTTAACGTCACATGCTTGATTTGAGCAGTTAAATGATTTGAATTGATGGCTCAGGGTTATCCACTTGTAAGGTGAGAGATGTGTTTAAACGTGCGTTACGTGCGTGGGTCATTCAAATTCAGGTACACCGTCAACCAGGATTAGAACCACCAACTGCGCGCTGAATCAGTTAATGGACGATAAGCCAACAGACCGAACTCAGTTTAAGAGTTCAACAGTCAACTGATCGAGTGGATGGTGCGTAATATAGAAATGTTCGTGAACCGGGATCTTATTAGTAGTAACCTTGATATGCTTGCATTCTTTTCCAAGTTGATTATTTTTTTACAGCTAGCACCCATTATTACTCTCCGTCTTCATTGTTGAGTTCAATGATATTTACATGTAGAGTGCACTTGCTTTGCACGACCAGCACCGAGTTTTGCATACTCCTCCGTATAATCCTTAGTGAGCATCTGATTCTTCAGAGTTTGTGATGCAGATGAGCAGGCTATATCCTATTTGGAGGCAAAACATCCAAGTGTCGTAATTTAAATCATTAGGAGTCCATTTCGATGGGAAACAAGCCAAAGAAAAAGACAATCTTCAGAATTTAGTCAAATTCCATCGTTTAGGGCATCAAACAGGTGTTTTTGCTATTTTAGGAAAGTTCTTATTTTGTTAATAACTTCTTCTTTAGGAGTCTGTTTGGGTCGCCGTTTGAGGCGGATTGTTTTATTTTATGAGTACTTTTATTATTTAAGGTCGACCAAAATTTGCCAAAAATAGCAAATTAGGATCTGAGTCGGTTTAGGGGTTTTTTTCATCCTTTCTTGACTAGCAAGTTAGGGTTTTCCCCCAAGTCTATAAAAGAGTCCACCATAAATTGTTTAAGGGAGATAATCTAATTAATATATCTTCTTTATCAAACTTTGTTCAAGTTTAATCGATTTTTTATCTAAAGTTGGGAAACCAAAGTCTAGATATCAATCAATGTCCATAGTCGATATTCCTAGGAATATTTGAAGTCTGAACAACACCTCTCTTTTCTTTACTTTCGCTAATATCCGCTGCATCAGTTGGCATCAGAGCCAATTCGATTCTAGGGTTAGTAATATGCCAAGACTAGCAATTGGTCGAGGTCGTGGACGAGGTCGTGGTCGAAGCCAAGGAGTTGATCCAATTGATTATAATATGATGAAGGAAGAAATATTGAATGAAATCCGAGTGATGATGGTCAGAATAACATTCGACATGAAGAAGAAGACGAAGAAGAAGGAGATAATCTAATTAATATATCTTCTTTATCAAACTTTGTTCAAGTTTAATCGATTTTTTATCTAAAATTGGGAAACCAAAGTCTAGATATTAATCAATGTTCATAGTCGATATTCCTAGGATCAATTTGGGAATGGTGATGGCTACCAACACTCCAACCAGGGAAGGTATTGGGGGTGTCTTAGGGGTCCTCCAGCCACCCCCAAATCCTAAAAAGACACCCAAAAATCAATTTTTCATGTGTAATTTTTGGAAAAAAATAATAGCCCCCTAGAAATTTAATATTTAACCCATAGTGTTGTTTTAGTCCACCTAGTCTTTCAAACCTGCTTCCGTCGTTGACTCCAACTTCTCCGTATATGTCATAGAAGAGCTTGTTCAAGGCAACATCACCTTCTAGCTTATATTGTTTCTCCTGAAAGATAGGTTCGGTGACGCATAATTCAACAGTTGACCGAAAAACTAGAGATTCGTTAAAATGAAATGTTGCTATTGTGTATTGGATTCCATTAAGAGATAACTGAATCATTGTACAACCAAATTCAGCAGTGTGGGAATTAAAACAATGTAGAATTAGAGCAAGTCTTATGGTGGAATCCAACGTGTGGAAAAACCATGGAATGTTAAGTCTAATGGCTTCCAAGTTGGGGTTTTCCACAGAAAATCCAAGCAAGGTTCCACCGTTTCGTGGAAGGGTTCGTGGAATCCATCTGAACGCCAATAAGAATAGCGTTAAACGCTATTAAGAATAACTTTTTTTTGTCCGTAGATTTAGGATGACTTGTTGAAATCTAACGGCTGAGAAAAAAACGCTATTCTTAATAGCGTTTTCACTATTCCACCACTACACTTGCACTTCCATCCACGGTTCCAAATGTTGAGGTGGCGTGGAAGATGGAAGATGGAACTCTTCTACCATAAGACTTGCTCTTATAGTCTGAGAACCCTTAGTTTTCTAGTATTAAAAGTAGGAATTGAGAAATTCAAATTACTAAAATCACAACATTGTACATTTAAATTAGAAGCCTTTCATCACCCAGACAGTTTTTCTCCAACTCAACTTCAGTAATGATGATGGATGGCGAGGTAAAATCTGCTCCTGCTGATGCTTCGAATTGATTATTCTCAATAAATTGTTTCAGATATTTGTTTTTTTTTTTAAAATAAAATCATCAATAATACATAATCCCACTTATCTTGTTCAAATTCTTTGGAATCTATTCCTTTCCTTATTAATCTTCGATGAAGAGCATCCTCATCGCCATCATAAACTTGGAAGATATTTTCGTTAAATTACAAACCCTTCAAATCATTCATAAACACAAATCAAATAAAACCACTAAAATTCACAAAACCCTAGAATTTTTGATTACGTTAAGAACCATTTTAATACTGTTAAGAAATGGACATAACTAGCTAATCAAATAAGACGAAAACAATCGATTGAATTCCTGAACCCCAGAATTAATTTTACAAAACCTAGTTGAAGATTCAGTTCGTGAGATTCTTAGCTATTTTGAGAAGAGTAGAGGGAGAAGAAGGATTATCGAAGAGAAAGAAAAGAAAGGAAAGTGTTAAAGCTTTCTTATCTTCTTTTGGTCATGATTAGGTTTTTGCGGAAAGTGTTAAAGCTTCTCTTTGGGAATGGCCTAATAAAAAAGATAGAAATATGAAGAAGAAATTATGAAGTTTTATTCCATTTGCAGGCCGATGGACGATTTGACAAGAAAGAAATGCCAGATTGTATGGCGGAAGGAGAAGAAATTTTAATCAACTTAATATTGCGATAAAGTGTACCCTCTTTAACTTGGCTATGCCTTTTAGGATTTTTGATGACTACTCTTTAAGTACTCTTATTTGTAACTGGGAGGCAGTGATCGGCAATTACCAATCAGTAGCTTTTTCTTTTTCTTTTGGCAATTGTCACTTTTGATGACTTTTATCTCTTAGTATAATTTGCCCTTTTGTGTTAAAAAAAAAAAGAGAATTGTTGATGTATTGTAAACATGGCAGATTTGTAATTTTCTTCTTCAGTCGGATCGGATGCCTTTATTTAAAGATGGAGATAATCCAAGGGCGTATATGAATGAAACATGCAAGAAACCAAAAA
Organism: Papaver somniferum; assembly: GCF_003573695.1. NCBI lineage: Eukaryota > Viridiplantae > Streptophyta > Magnoliopsida > Ranunculales > Papaveraceae > Papaver > Papaver somniferum. The sequence goes on along the minus strand of NC_039366.1, from coordinate 1,539,130 downwards.
TACATGCGACGTACAAAAAATACGTGCGGGAATGAAAAAAAAAACGAAAATGACCTATGACATCCGATCTATAGCACCCATATGCACCCAGTGTTAGGTGGGGTTCCACGTGGCTTTATAATTTCAAAAAACAATCTGTTTGAATTTTACGACCATGACATGTCTTGATGGTGGATCAGAATCGACAGATTATGTTTGATAAAACCTTTTAGATTTCTCATCGGGATGCTCACCACCCATGAGAAATAAACTAGGTTTCACACCGTTCACAAAAGAAGAAATACGAAAAGCCACCTTGGGTAATATTTATCAGGGAAGATGAATCTCGGATTCGTCTTCTCCTCTAGATCTCATATGTACAATAGCACATATATATATATATGTATATCAATGCTTCATGATTGAATCATCAATAATCATGAATAATGATTGTAAAGTAAGTAAAACGAAAAGGGGAAATCAGGTTGTTTTCTTTTTAGAAACCAAAATCAAGTTGTATGATGATGTGATCGATTTAGTGAAATTTCGATTAAAATTTTAAAATCCATGATGATTTTGTTATTTAAAAATTTTCAGTGATCTTGCAAAACAATAGGACAAGTGATTGAGATTGAATATGAACTTCGGAAAAAAAAAATCCAATCCTTGTACAAACATATTTTGTAATTCAATTGAGCCATTCATCCATTCATAATTCAATTTAGCCATTCATCCATTCATCTAATGATATCCATTGTCGAGAATTACTCGTTGAAACAGAGTTTTTCTCACTTTTCATTAGGTGTGGATGACATGGCATTTAAGGTTTTTTCCTTCGTAATGCCACATGGGCGACACCTAACAATGGGTGCATTTGGGTGTAATAAATTGGGTGCCATATATCACGGTTGAAAAAAAAAGCTAGTGTTTTCAAGTAAGCGAGGGGGTAGATATGCATTGTATCCATTTTCATTTACATGCAGATGATGGGTAGATATGCATTGCATCCATTTTCATTTACAGATGATGTGGGCAGGGACGGAGGTAGGGGTGGCTTACCTAGGTTGTACCCCCTCCCACCCCCACCCCCACCCCAAATTTTATGAAAACATGAGTAACGTGCTGTAATTGGGGAGAAAATTTTATGTAGCCCAAGTAAGGTTTGGAGTTAGCCCATTAGTGACTATTACGAAAGCCCATCCAGCCATTTCATAATGTGTATCGTGTTGTATACTTGTATAAGCAAAAACAAATCTCTCGTAGTTTTATTTTTCTGTTTCGTCTTCGTAGTTCTTAGGTTAATTACGGGACAAATCTTAAAAATGCAGTACATGTGATATAGGTATTGCTCCAAATATTTCACAAATTCAAAATATTTTGTGAAAAAAGAATCAGGGAAAGACTGCATGCACACTTTAGTTATGTTACTGCATTTATCTTTGTGATGGTTTAGACAAATGAAATTGAGATCTATGAAAAAGAAAAATTTAGCCCACCCAGACATTGAATCCTGGTTCCGTAGCTGGATGTGGGGAAAGGCGGTGATGATATTGGTTTTGTGACAGGGAGGAGAAGCACATGATAAATTAAGACATAATTCTTTGTGTTACCGTTCTTTTCTTCTTGGAAAAGAAGAACACCGCTTCTTCATTCTTCAAAAATTAAGGTTAACGTTGACCTTGTTGACTAACGGGTCAATGGTCCAAACCTTAATCTTATCGACTAATTTGAACTTCCCGTCAGTTTAGGATTTCATCTTTACTTATATAATTCCCAAATAAAATCAATGAAAGGTATTGAAATGTTATGTTAGAAGAGCATACTATTTGCCAATTCCCACAATCATCAAAGAAATTAGATTCACATGAGGTTCCGAGTAATATTATTAGAAAATCCTTTGAAATTTTTGAAAATATTAAAAAAAATCTCACTGGATTTGTTCGATAAAGTAGAAAACATACTGAAACCAATGATATTAACACTTTAAATATATATTTATTTTAGGGACTTTTTGTACACACTAGGGCTTAACATGGTTTCGGTTTTCCGCGGAACCGGACCGAACCATATCAATTAGGAAGAAACCAAACCGAACCATTTATTAATGATTGATTATGGTGTAGAAAGTGGAAAACCGATAGTGTTGGTTTTGGTTTGGTTTGACCTCTAAAACCGAACCAAAAAACATTGGAAAACCGATTAATTTTTAAACTTAGTTTCTACAGTTGATTTACAAGCATTAGTAACTACCAATTGATTTAGAGGATAAATAGAAACACTAAATATAATATTTCATTATGATACTCTCCCTCTTTCTCTTTCTCCTTCTCTCAGTCGCCTCCCTTCTCCACCCCCAACTACAGCAGCCACTGCTGCTAATCGACTTTCTTCTTCCCGTCTTCCTTCTTTTTTGTTTGTCATTAACTAAATCAAGATATATTATATATATTCTTTTGATTTCTAGATTTAGAGTAAGCTTTAACTATTCTTGATATTCTTTTTTATTTATTTTTTGTCTGTAAATTTCTGTAAACCAATAATATCTGCAGCTACGATTTTTTTTTTCTGTAAATTTGTATAATATTTTTTTTTTGGTTTGACATAATATTGGTTAACCAAAAACCTCAGGGACAAACCGAAACCGTTGGAACCATTTGGAAACCGAACCAATGGTTAATGGATTGGTTTGGTTTAGATTTTTAGAAACCGATAGTATTGGTTTCGGTTTTGATTTGGCTAGAAACCGAACCAAAACCGACCATGAACATTCCTAGTACACACCCTCTTAAATATGATTAGCACTCAAGCCGGTTCACAACAAATAATTAAAATTGAATTTTGGCCTAAAACTAACCGCCACGTCCGTCCAAATAAGTGTTAAACTGTGTGCTTCGCAATGTCACATTCTACACTAACTAAGACATAAAATACCCTACGATCAATCTTATGTCTGCTACATTTCCTATAGCCACAACTGTGCAGGCCATATTGAAGACTCTTCGCTATTAAACATAAGTTTCCTCTAGCGAGTATTTATGATGAAGGTCTTCGTTCCTAGAGGAAGAGTATTTATCATGTACACGTTACTTCAGCAGATGAGGGGAAAGAAGATGTGGAAGTTATAAACATTGTAAGTTCAATTATAGGAAAGAGACAGGGGGTTTGGGACTCTCCTCCTCATCCTATTTTATCACCCCTCTCTTCTTACCAAGAAATTTCAGATCTAGACTTCAAAATTCAGAAATCAGACCTTTTAAAAGATGTGGTAAATCAGATTCTATTTTATCCTCCGCATAATGAAAATTCCATACAATTGCAAAATAAATTGGTTCAAATAGAGGATTCGGTCGAATTATACATTACCCCCGAAGAATATATCTCTATGCACAGTGATCTTCCAAAACCGGCTTTTTGCATTACATTTTCTAATTCATCGGTTTCTATTGATTCTCCTAAGTCGGGTTTTTGCATTTCAATTTCAGACTCTTATGTCTCTACTCTTATGTCTCTCTGGACTATCCACATCCTTCCAAATAGAGGATTCGCTATTTTATGCATCCCACTTCATAATTTGAATCAATTTGGTTCTTGGTTCTTTGGATGTGGCGTCACCATGACTATCCAAGGATACACTCTCCATAAATGAAAATATTGAACAGTTACAAGTTCAGGATGCAGAAAGAGGAAAGAGAAAATCCATGTATGTCTCTCTACCTTATGTCAATCCTTTTCCACTATTATCTCTCGGTATATTTGAAAATGTTGGAAATTTTGGGTTAAACAAGAGGATGAAAACAAAAACAGAAAATGGTGTATCCCTGACTTCAAGGCTCTTTCGATTCTTTTAGACAATAATTCGACCTTTTCCAATAAATTTGGCGAGTACAAACGGTCTCTCGAATTATGCCTTCAGGATTCAGTGAAGCCCTAACACCGTAATCGAATTCAAGGATTGTACTTCCTTGACCCGCCCAAGAATCACACTGTATAAGGTTCTGATGATGCTTTTTAGAGAAGAAGAAAACAGATTGTTTTTGATGTGTTGGAATGGGAGAACATCTTCGCTACTTATAGTGATATTCATGCATGTTGGTAGTGTCGTTTCATCACCAACATACGCTTCCAAAAGCCATTAATGGTGGCTTATGGGAAGAGACGCGTGTGTTCAATTTTGAATGGAAACTTCTAGGTTTTACAAAGTAAAACCAGAAAAAATTTCCACGAGACGCTGTCTCGGGAAACCTTGAAAATATCCAGGCCGATCACCGTATAACTCTGCGTAGCGGCAAACCTTGAAAATATCCAACATTCTCCCCCTATTTTCAAAAATGAGAAAAACACAAAAACACAAAGTAAAAAAAAAATAAAAAATAAAATAAATCAGAGTGGATGCATCACTAAAGTGACTGCCTACGTACCCGAGTGGGATCAAGCCAACGTAGTTCACGCTTAGTTTGGGAAATAAGCATCATCTTTGAAACCAATACATAAATGATAGGTATCTTTTGGATTTGAACCTTCACTTAGTGTAAGAAATTCAAAGCCTTATCGAGGTTCAGTGGTGAAACTAGTCTTGAACCAAGTACCCCTAATGATAAAACCGGAATTTCAACACATATTGATTTCTGAGAATAGTGTGTTCTGTAGCTCGCACATTAATGGCCATGTGCTTAAATCTTGGATTCATGAGTCTTCTTTATAGAACGGTATTCTTCTCTTAGGAAACAGCCTGATTTCCATACTCATATAGGTAAGTCTCGAAGGTATTTCTGCGAGACACCTTGTGATAAAAGTTAGACTTATTAAGGATTTTCATCCTTCCTATTTTCTTGCAGAAAACCAGCACTAATTAGAAATGGGAAGTTTTGTTTATTGCTCCATAATCACCTCCATAACTTGTTGGTACCACATTGAACCTTGTTTATCCTTTCCAAAACATAGGTTGGGTTTCTGCTATGGGCGATCAAACTTCATTCACAGACCTTATTCCCATTTCATTACACTTTATTGAAACCACTGCCTTTGGTAGACTTTTTGTAAATGGGTCTGCCAAGTTCTTACTTGTTTCAATATATTTTACTGCATACTCCTATTTTGAGTAATTGTCTTACCATTTGATGTCTAAGACTTGCATGTCTTGACTTTCCATTATAAGTCTTGTTAGAGACATTATAAATAGTTTCTTGATTATCACAATTAATCAAGACCGATGGACATGTCTTCTTCCAAAATGGGATTTCAAAAAGTAAGTTTCTAAGCCATTCCGCCTCCTTACATGCATCGGTTAACGTTATCAATTTTGACAACATTATTGAGTCAGAAATACAGGTCTTCTTCTTGGAACTCCAAGACACAGCAGCACCTCCTAATGTAAATATCCATCCACCAGTCAACTTGGATTTGGATTCTACATTGTTCCAGGTAGCATCACTGTATCCTTCTAATACAACAGGATAGTCATTATAATGCAAACCATAGTCAATGGTTCCTTTCAAGTAAGCCAAAACTCTTGAAACTGCTTTCCAGTGTTCAACCCCTGGGTTACTTGAGAAACGACATAGCAATCCCACGCTATGAGCTATGTCCGGTCTTGTGCAATGCATAGCATACATAAGATTTCCAATAATACTAGAATACTCAAGTGGTGCATGAGTACGCCCAGTGTTGTTCATTAAGTTTATAGTAGGTTCTAAAGGAGTAGGGGCTGGTTTGTCATCAAAATGACCATAATTCTTGAGAAATTTCTCAATGTAATGAGATTGGGCTAAAACCAACTCATCTCCCTTTCTTAGGATTTTGATTCCCAAGATCACATCAGTCTCCCCTAAGTCCTTCATATCAAAGTTAGAGCTAAGAAACTTCTTTGTTTCTTCCACACGAGATATGTGAGATCCAAAAATAAGCATATCATCAACATACAAACAGAGAATCACACATCCAGAACTATCATGCTTACTATAGATACATTTATCATCATCATTCGCAACAAAACCATATGACAAATCTACTTTGTCAAACTTCTCATGCCATTGCATGGGATCTTGCTTCAAGCCATAAAGAGATTTTACCAACTTGCAAACCTTCTTTTCTTGGCCTGGCAATATGAAACCTTCGGGTTGTTTCATATATATCTCTTCTTCTAAATCACCATTTAGAAAGGCGTTTTTGACATCCATTTGATGTATAATTAACTTATGTGTAGAGGGAAGTGCAATAAAACAACGAATAGATGAGATGCGAGCAACAGGAGCATATGTATCAAAATAGTCAATTCCATGTCGTTGTTTATTACCCTTAGCAACTAGTCTGGCTTTGAACTTATCAATGGAACCGTCTGCATTCATTTTTCTCTTGAATACCCATTTACATCCTATAGGCTTTACGCCAGGAGGTAAATCACAATATATCCAAGTACCATTAGAAAAAAGTGAATGTTTTTCATCATTGATGGACTCTTTCCAGAAAATAGCATCTCTGGAACTCATTTCCTCATCATAAGTTTTAGGGTCATCATCAACATGCATTACATATCTAGTCATACTAAGAATTTCATTCTTACTACCTTCTACAAGATATTGTACCCATTCCGGACCAAAGCTTTTCGCTTTCCTTGCTCTCTTACTTCTTCTAGGTTCGATATCTTCTATACTTTCAGAAATATCTTCTATGTTAGGAGAAGAATGTTCATCATTGTTAATAGTCTCTATATATTCTAGACTAGGTAACAATGGGTTTTCTATGGGTTGCATTTGGGAACTATTCCTATTCAAGTTCTCAAAAAATTCCACATCTACAGATTCTACAATCTCAAAAGTGTCAAGGATTAAAAATCTGTAAGTAATACTGTTAAGTGAATAACCTACAAAAGCACATCTATACGCCATATTTCCTAAATTAGGTCTTTTAGGATCAGGCTTCCTAACATATGCTAAGCAACCCCAAACTTTAAGTCTTTTCAAATTTGGTTTAGTATTAAACCACAATTCATAGGGAGAAACATTCTTCTTTTTCAAAGGAATTCTATTCAAAATATAGCATGCAGATAACATAGCTTCACCCCACAAGGAATTAGGCAAATTAGAACTAATAAGCATAGCATTAACCATCTCAACCAACGTTCTATTTTTCCTTTCCGCAATACCATTTTGTTGAGGTGTATAAGGTGCAGTAAATTGATGAATTAAACCATGCTCTTGACAAAATAATTTAAATTCATTAGGAAAATACTCACCACCACGATCAGAACATAAAATTTTAATTTTCTGTCCTAATTGTGTCTCTACTTCTGCTTTGTATATTTTTAACATATCAAAGACTTCATCCTTAGATTTCATCAAGTAAGTATAAGCATATCTAGTGCAATCATCAATAAAAGTAACATAGTATTTGTTTCCACCACGAGTCACATGATTTTTTAAATCACCAACATCACTATGTACTAATTCAAGAAAGGAAGAATTTCTAACTACAGACTTAAAGGAAATTCTATGTATTTTTGCTTGCACACATATTTCACACTTAGAGATATTATCAAAATTGCAATCAGAAATTAATCCTAATTTTCTCATGTTTCTAAGGGACCCATCATTCACATGTCCTAATCTACCATGCCATAAATTAACGGAGTCAATAGTATAAGCAGAACCATTATTTTTTAAATTAAGCTTAATCATCCCATTACAAGCATATCCTTGTCCAAAAAATACACCATTTTTGGACAATACAAACTTATTAGACTCATAAGTCGCCTTGAATCCGGCCTTCATAACGAGGTCTCCAGAAACAAGGTTTTTCACAATGTTAGGGACATGTAATACATTAGTAAGAGTAACAGTCTTTCCTGAAGTAAAGGAGAGATCAATAGTGCATTTTCCAATCACTTTGTTGTGTAAGTTGTTTGCAGAGACAACTTCGTTTCCTTCGCCAGTAACCGATTCATATGTCTTGTAGAGATGCCTGTCTTTACAGATATGGACAGTTGAACCATTTTCGTACCACCATCCACTCTCATTGTTAGAAACGGCGTTGGCGGCTTGCACTACAATAACAAGTTTGTCATCGACCATGTTTGCCTCCTTTTTCTGTCCTTGTTGTTTCTTTTTGAGACGACAGTCACGAGAAATATGGTTGGGTTTATCACAGAAGAAGCAAGGCCCCTTCTTCTTACTCTTCTTGTTGGGATGTTGCTTCTTAAACTGAGTATCATTATTAGGTTTCAAAGCATTTGGTGTCTTAGAAAAATCTACACTGTTAACCTTAAAATGATCCTCAGTTTGCTGACTATCCTTAATTTCTCGTTTACGAGAGTCCTCTTCTATACGAAGATGACGCTGTAAACCTTCTAAATCATAGTTAGTCTCAGAATGATTAAGTTTCTTCTTATAACCATTCCAAGAAGGAGGAAGACGAGAAATAATGACTCCGACAATAAAGGCAGAAACAAGTTCAATTCCAACATCCTTAAGATGATTAACAATGAGTAAAAGTTCACTGACCTGGGAAATAATTGACTTACTGTCAACCATTTTAAAATCCATGAAGTTGCAAATCAGGAATTTCTTGTTGCTTGCTTCAGAAATCTTGTATTTTTTTTCAAGCGTAGTCCATAATTCCTTTGCAGATGAAATACTTCGATGGTCATTGTAAACACTAGTTCCCAGGGAGTACAAGATATGACCACGACACATAAAATCATCTTCCTGACGCTTCTTTCTTCTGGCCTTCAAATCATCAGTGTCTTTGTCTGATGGTGCAGGATTTTCATCCAAACCGTCTTCAAGTATGTAGCACAACTTGATGGTGATCAGGAAAAATTTCACAGTCTCTTGCCAACTAGTAAAATTATCACCATCAAAACGTTCCAATCGAGTTACGGTTTGGTTCATCATTTGCAGAGATTGAGCAGTTACATTCGAATTTGAAGATTCACCCTCCATTGTCAGAAATTTATTGTCTAAAACTGTTGGAAATTTTGGGTTAAACAAGAGGATAAAAAAAAAACATAAAATGGTGTACCCCTGACTTCAAGGCTCTTTCGATTCTTTTAGACAATAATTCGACCTTTCCCAATAAATTTGGCGAGTACAAACGGTCTCTCGAATTATGCCTTCAGGATTCAATGAAGCCCTAACACCGTAATCGAATTCAAGGATTGTACTTACTTGACCCGACCAAGAATCACAATATAACTCTGCGTAGCGGCAAACCTTGAAAATATCCAACAGAACATACTCCTTGAATTTTATGTGCATCGTATTTTAATATTCATTCGGTTTTATGTGCATCGTATTTTAATTTGAATCAATTCGGTTCTTTGGATGTGGCATCACCATGACTATCCAAGGATACACTCTCCATAAATGAAAATATTGAATAGTTACAAGTTCAGGATGCAGAAAGGGGAAAGAGAAAATCCATGTATGTGTCTCTACCTTATGTCAATCCTTTTTCATTATTATCTCTCGATATACTTGAAAATACTCCTGAATTTTATGTGCATCATATTTTAAAATCCATATAATTTCCTTTTAAGTGTTTCTTCTTAGAATTAGTTTTCTAGTGAGAATCTTTTGGCTTTCATAATATTTATTCTGGCTAACCAGAGTTTTGAGACTCAGGTCTTATAAAATATGTGTTGGTATACAGTTGCATTTTCTTACTAAGTTTTATAATGAAAATTCTGTCACGGAACACACAAGGTTGTGACCATATTAAATCTCAACAACACCTAAATACACTTATAAACTTAGTAAAACCAGATATTTTGTTCCTCTATGAAACTAAGTCGAAGAGGGGCTTAATCAGGAACATACTAAACTACTTTCCTAACACTCACATTGTAGATACAGGTGGAATAGCTGGGGGACTAGCAAATTCTTTGGTGGATGGGTTTTGTTTTGAAGTGGTTCAGTGGAACCTTAATATGACCAATGTAATAGTAAAAAAAAAGTATTCCATTCGAAGGAATAGTTACTAACCTATTTTATGTGTTACCTGGAAGACATTTCTCATAAAATTAATCTAAAAAAAATGCCATGGCTAGTAATAGGAGGTCTAAACATCATATTCAATAAAGATAAAAAAGAGTGTGGCTTGCCTTTTAATAGAAAATTTTTTTGAACCATCCATGAAATTAATTCAAAGAATTGACCTACAAGACTTAGGTTTCAAAGAAAGATTTTTACTTGGAGCAATAAGAGAAAAGGAATGGCTAATATCAATCAAAGTCTTGATAGATCCTTCACTAATACTGAACAGAACTTAGAATTCAGTGAAAACCTATCTGGAAAATATAGTAGCAATAGGCTCAGACCATGATCCTATTTGGCTTTCCTTAAAATCTATGTAATTTAGCTCCAACTATTAATTCGACAACACTTGGATTAAGGAACCTTCCTACGTAGATCTCATTAAAAAGTTCTGGAAAACACGCGATGATAGGCCAGTTTTGGACCTTCTTGATAACTTTTTAGCACTGGGAGAATACCTTAGCACATGGAAGCAAAATATTTTTGGAAAACCAAATAAAATTTGTGGTCAAAACTATTGAGAATTTATCTGCCAAACCTTTTGCAAGTACCAACATTAACTTAATAAACAAAAAAAAAAAAATCAGAGCGCTAGAAGCTTTGTATGAAACACAAGAAGAAGTAACCAAGCAACAGTCTGGAAATAACATAATTGTTTTAGGGGAAAGAAATACAAAATTCTTTCATGTAACAACTTTAAAAAGAAGGAAAAGAATTCACATTGACTGTATTCAAGACAAGAATGAAAAGGTATTTAACTCTAGGATTGAAATAAATGAGGTGTTGACCTCTTATTTCTCCGATTTGTTTTCAAATCCTAGCTCTAATACAAACATTAAAAATGGTATTGTCTAATTTTTTCCAGAACTTTTTTTAGACTGCAACATCAAGGAAATATCTCCGTGAAGAATTTTTATTAAACTTTTGTTGATATGTGTGTTTGGCTAGAGATAGAGGAAACATAATGTATTGCATCTATTAAGATGATTGGTCAAAATAAGGCACCATGCCAAGATGGTTTCCTATCATCTTTTACTTACTTTGTTGGGACATCTTAAAACTGGATTTTTGAATGTTCTTAAAGAATTACAACAAAAAAACCTTTTTGATTGGAGATTGAAAAACACCTTCATTGCTTTAATCCCTAAGAATGATACTTTAGAGGAGATAAAAGATTTGAGGTCTATTAGCTTAAGTCATGGTGATTATAAAATTCTTTCCAAGATTCTTGTTGAGAGATTTAAACAAAATCTTCCTTAATTTCTCAAAACCAAACAACTTTCTTGATGGCGTGTTGATAGAAAATGAGCAGATTGATAATAGAATTGGAAGTGGTAAACCTTGTATTCTCTGCAAAATTGACTTTGAAAAAGCCGTTGATCATGTGAATTGGGATTTTCTTGGTGATATGTTTTCTCTTATTGGTTTTGGTGATAAGCATAGAGTATGGATTAAAATATGTATTGAATTTTCAAGGTTTTCTATCCTTATCAATGGCACTGATGCAGGTTATTTCACTAATAAAAAAGGTAAAAGACAAAGTGATCCAGTTCACCACATTTATTATTTCTTCTTGTTGGTGAGGCTTTGAATAGCATGAATGAACAAGCTAAATACCATGGCATGCTTTTTAGTTTCAGTGTCAAGCTTGATGGGTTGGTGATTAGTCCTTTGCAGTTTGTAGATAACACTCTGGTCTTTTTGGATCCAAATGTGGAACAGGTAAGAGATCTAAGTTGGTGTTACTCTTTTTTGAGATTCTCACAGGTCTGAGAATTAATTTTCCTAAGAGGAAGATTTATGGTGTTGATTATGATGGAATCTTTCTATTTTCTCTTCTATTTTGGGATGTTATTATGCTTCTCTTCCGACTACATATCTTGGTTTTCCTTTATGTGATAAGTGTGGCGGTTTTCTTAAGTGGGGAAAAATCATTGAAAGGTTTTTAGCTAATCTGTATGGTAAAGAGTCACTTCTATCTAGATCTGGTAAAATGTCACTTGTAAATAGTGTCATTTCTAATCTCCATGTTTATTATACTCCCTCCGTTTCTGGAAATGAGTTACTTTTCCTTTTAAATTTTGTATCTACAAAAGAGTACTCTCATTTATAATAGGATGAACATGCAAAACCACCCTCCCCAAATTAATGATAATTAGTGGCGGTTTCAATGTTTTGTTGAGGGTGGTTTTGTAAATAAACTTAAGAAGTTACTCTCTCGCATTCTTGCCTTAAAAATTATGCAAATTGGAATAGTAACTCTTTTGCGGGAACGGGGGGAATATGTCTCTCTTTGAAATTCCTTCTTCAGTTATTAAAAAACTGGAAAATACCATGAGAGACTTCCCCCGGGATGATAACAAGAGAAGAAGGAAATTACACTTAATCAAGTGGAATGAAGCTCTATTGTTCAAATGGTTTTGGAGATATGTAACCGAAGATAATACCCTTTGGAATTTTATTATGAAGGAAAAATATGGCAACAATAAAGTGTTATGGATCTCAAAAAATCCTAAATGCTCTTATGTTTTTTCTCGTTGGAGAGTAATCATGAAATACAGTCAAACTTTTTTAAGTTTTGTGAAGTTCAAGGTCAATAATCGTTTAAAAGTTAGATTATGGGATTATATAATTTGTTGCATGATTATCCAATTATGACTTGCTTTCCCAATCTTTATGTTCTCTCCAGAGCTAAGTCCTCTTTCGTTTCAGATATGCGTGTCTATGTAGGGAACTCCATTACTTGGAGTTTACATATTGAAGCTAGAATGAATGCCACAGTTAGAACTGAACTTGCCACGCTTAACCCTGATCTTAACAACTTCAAAATGAATCAAGATAAGAAAGATGAACTTCAATGGCGTCTTTCCTAGACCGGTATATTTTCTGTAAAATATTTATATTACAAGCTTATTAAAGAAGCTAATCCGCTGCAGATCCAATCTGCACTCACATCTGGAGACTTAAATGTCCTCCAAAATTGGCTTTTTTCTTTGGATCACAACTGATAACAGATTGCCTACAACAAACTTACTGATTGCAAGAAGGAATGAAGTTCCATTAGTATGCTTATCATGTAATGAGCAAGAATCTACTTTTTATTTACTTCTGCATTCCGAGTTTGTCAGGAAAGTTTGGAAAGTTTTTCTCAGCAAGTTCTATTGGCTTTACTCCATGCATATGTCAGCAACTCTAGTTTTGCACACCTAAAATCTTATTCAACATTCAAAAGCAAGCATTGCAGTGTGGGTTATGATCCCTGCAGCTGTTTTATGGAGCATTTGGAAAGAAAGAATTATATGGTGTAGAAAACGATTAATAAATCAGTGAGAGATTTCTCGTATAGCTTTTAGGGCTAAAGCTAGGGTTTTCGTTGTGAGAGCATATTGGTGAGGAACAAGAGACAAGGTTATCGTCTCGGGTAATTGTTGCGGTGTAACCAAGGGTTTGCTGGGATTCACACGACGTTGTAATCGTTTTTCTTCATAGTGGATTTGAGTTGGTGCGGCTCAAAGTGGACGTAGACAATATATACAAGTTGTATGTATTGGTCGAACCACTATAAATCTTGTGTCTTGTGAGTTGATTTATATTTCTCTTATTATTATAGTTGCTTGTGCTTGGTTTACTTATTATTCATCATAATATCTCAAGACGCGTTATTCTGCGGTTGTCAGTGATTCCCTAAGAAAATCCTTACAACTGGTATCAGAGCTCGGGTTAGATCTCTAGGGTTTATCATAGTATGATTGGAGTGAGAGTTATGGGTGATAATAACGAAAGTACGGTAGCTAGGGTTAAAGTTTTTAATTGGAAGAACTTTGCGTTTTGGAAGTCTTAGATGGAAGACTACCTACATGAGAAAGACATTGCTTGTAGGATCATAATCTCGCAGCGACAATATTTCAGCGAAATTATCAACAAAACAATACAACAACGTCGCAGAACAATTTCAGGAAGAGTATAATAAATGACGTCAGCTAAGATCACGAGAAAGACGTGATAGTCCTGCGAAAATTAGAGAGCTTGCGAAATTAATATTTGTAACGTTGCGAGAATGTCGCAAATTATACCCGAAAATAAAGGATAGATTAGCTGTCACCCATTATGTATTTCCCTATAAATAGTCGTTCAAGTTGTAAAGAGAGGGGAGAGATCTTTTTTGAGTAAGAAACAAGTAAATAGGAGAGAGAAAGTCTAGAGCAGAGATCATTCTTGATTTCTTTATCTTTTCTTGTAAGAAACTTCAAAGATTGATCAATAAAATTAAGAGTGTAAACCTAAAAATGAGTTGATTAATAATGAGTCATATGAGGGGTGTTGTGTAGGATTTCCTGTAACTACATAATGGCGCTAGAAACAGGGATATTGAAGATCGAAAGTTGAAGATTGTTGTTGAGAATATTCAAATCAAGAAAGTGATTAAATAAATCAGTGAATCGGTTAGAAGAAAGATGAATAAAATTAATGAAGATGACAAAAGATTGGAGTGTAATATGATAACAAAAACGATGGTTAATGAATTACATGAAAACATCAAAGGAAGGAAAGTTATGGCGGCAGAAAATACATCACCCTTGAAAGATTGGGAAAAGCAAAAAATTACATTCATGGCGGCAGAAATACCAAAAGAAAATTTGAACCACACATCTCATTTGGTTATCACAGTGCCTATTACGCGAAAAGAGAAGGAGACAACGACAAAATCCACAAGAGAATGGATATTGAACAGAACTTTAATCGATACAGGAAGTTCAGCGGATATAATATTTTATCACGCATTCCGGGGAAATTTAAAGATGAAGAAATGTCCATTTCAACATATTTTGTTCACGACTTTGGAAAATCCACAACAAAACCTAAAGGAGAGATAGTGGTACGAATTCCACTTGGAGAAATCGAAACACATGTAACATTGTGCGTGATGGATATGGAATCGCGATATAATATATTATTAGGAAGACCATGGATACATGCGATAAAAGCTGTGGTATCATAGTTGCATCAACGTATTAAATTCCCCACACCAAATGGAATAGGTGAAATCAGAGGAGATGTTGACAATGCGAAACTATGTCATCAAATTGAAGTAAAGCATTATGAAGGACAAGCAAAAAAGAAACAATTTCGCAGAAAGTTGGCAAAGGAATCAAAGAAAGAAGAAGAATTTAGAGTATATATGATAAGGGAAAAAGAAGGCAAAGGAATACCAAGCGAAATTTCAGAGGAAGGAGAAGGACCTGTAAAAACAATAAAAGAACCAACACCAATGGGAGAACCTAAACCCAGTTAGACTGCCGCAGAACCAACAAAAGAAATAAACGTTGGGACTATAGAGGAACCTCTAATATTGAGAATTGGAACCAAAATGGATATAGAAGAAGAAGAAAGAACTGTTAACTTGTTGCGAAAATATAAAGATGTTTTCGCAGGAAGCATGGATGAGATACCGGGAATAGATCCATCAATTGCATGCCACAAGTTGGAGACTAACAAAAATGTGAGACCATTTAAACAAAGAATAAGAAAAATTGCAACAACTTACCATTCCCAAATAGAAGAAGAACTACAGAAAAAGCTTGAGGCGGGAATCATAAGAAAAGCTAAATACCCAGAATGGATAACGAATATGGTCATTGTCCCAAAGAAAAACAAAGGAATCATGATTTGCATAGATTTCACTGATTTAAACAAAGCTTTCCCCAAAGATAGTTTTCCGTTACCAGATATTCCTCAAATGGTGGAATCCGCAGCGGGAAATGATAGGGTATCATTTTTAAATGGGTACAAAGGGTATAACCCAATCCCTGTCGCTGAAGAAGATCAAGAACATACTGCTTTCTTTGCCCCTAGAGGTTTATATTGTTACATGAAAATGCCATTTGGTTTGCGAAACGCGGGAGCGACATACCAAAGAATGGTAGAGAAGGTGTTCGCAAAATGGATACACAAAATATTAGAAGTATACGTGGATGACATGTTAGTAAAGATTAAAGAAGCTAAAGACCATGTACAAGACCTGAGGGAGATTTTTGAACAAATGCGACAGTATAACATTAAATTGAATCCTGAGAAGTGTACTATTGGAGTTGCATCGGGAAAAATTTTAGGCTACATTGTATCAAAGGAAGGAATACAGACTGATCCAGAAAAAGTGCAAGCAGTTCGTGACATGCCAACACCAACAACAATAAAAGATGTACATAAGTTGAATGGGCTTCTAGCTTCGCTGGGGAGATTCATTTCGCGATCATCAGATAAATGCAAATATTTTTTCGATATACTCAAGAAGGGTGCGAAATTTAAATGGACTCATGAATGTGAAAAGCTTTTCAAGGAATCAAAGAACATCTTATGAATACAACTATTTTACAAAAAGCAGAATCAGGAAAAGAATTATTGATCTATCTTGCGACGACGTCGCATTCATTAAGTGTTGTGTTATTGCGAGTAGACGCAGGAGTGGATAAACCCATTTATTATATTAGCAAAACTTTTAATACTGCCGAGAATAATTACTCAAAGATTGAAAAGTTAATCTTAGTATTAGTTTATGCATCATTTAAGCTCCGCATATACTTTCAAGCACACAAGATAAAGGTATTAACAAAAGTACCAATTGAATCAGTGATGAAGAATTCTAAAAGATCAGGAAGAGTGGAGAGATGGAATGCACAAGTAGGCCACTTTGATATTAAATATGAAATTTTTTCTTCACCAAAATCACAAGTTGTTGCAGATTTTTTTGCAGAATTTTCTTTAGAAGAAGATGAAGCAGTAGAAGAAATGATGGATGTAGAAGAAGAACATGGATATCCAAAAGATTTATTAACAAAACCAAATAGATGGGAGATATTGGTAGATGGATCATCAAATGGAGAAGGAAATGGAGTTGGAATTTTTTTAATTTCGCCAGAAGGAATAAAAACGGCTTTTTCATTCATATTGGGATTTGCATTCACTAATAATGAAACACAATATGAAGTTGTGATATATGCCTTAAAATTCGCAATAGAAATGAAACTAGAAAATGCCAGGATCACTAGTAATTCGCAGCTAGTTATTCGCCAAATAAAGGGAGAGTATACTACAAATGAACCATCCTTGAAGAAATACAAGAAGATGGGTGAAGAATTGTCAGCGAAAATTCCAAAAATAAACTAGAGACACATTTCAAGAAAGGATAACAGACTCGCAGACGCTTTTGCTTTCATCTCAAGCATGATGATAGATCCAACTGCGAAATGCTTAAACATACAAACACTTCTGTCACCATCAATCAATAAAGAAGAAGAAGAAGACGTGGACGTGATGATAATAGACAATGAAGAAGAATAAAAAATGAACAATATCGCAGACTGGAGAATGGAACTTCATGCATATTTGGCGAAAGTAGAAACACCAAGAAATAGATTGGAAACACACAAGTTAAAAAGTCGTGCAACGAATTATGAATTAAGAGGTGGGTTGCTATACCGAAAATCCTTTAATGGACCATCACTCAGATGTTTGACACGAGAGGAAGGAGAAAAGGTGCTAAAAATGTTACATAGTGGGGATGCTGGCAATCATAGTGGAGGAAGATCTTTGGCACATAGAGCAAAAATGCAAGGTTATTACTGGCCATATATGCATGATGATGCAAAACAAATATCAAGACATTGCGAAGATTGTCAGCGGCATGGAAAGAAAATACATGCACCTGGAGCACCATTGTCATCTTCAACCAGTGTGTGGCCTTTTGGAAAGTGGGGCTTAGATATTTTGGGGCCATTTTTACCAGGATCTGGACAAAGAAGATACTTAATAGTCGCAACAGATTATTTCACAAAATGGACAGAAGTGAAGGCAGCACAACATATTCGCGACAAAGATATCTTTACATTCATATTCGAAAATATCATTTGCAGATTCAGAATTCCTGCACAGTTGGTATCTGATAATGGGAAACAATTTGAAGGACAGAATATAGAAATGCTACTTAATGCATTCAAGATAAAATGTGGAAAGTCTACTCTTTTGTATCCACAAGCTAATGGGCAAGTAGAAGCAACAAACAAAACAATTGCAGATATATTAAAGAAGAAATTGAAAGGACATCACAGAGCATGGTGCGAACAAGTACATAATGCAGTATAGGCTTATAATACAACTAGAAGAGAAGCTACTGGAATGTCACCTTTTTGTTTAACATACGGAGTTGAAGCGGTGTTACCAACAAAAGTTGTTATTCCGACAACAAAAAGAGAAGCTTGGGAGAAAAATCTTAGTGCGGGCTTGATTTTAAATAAAATGAATTAGAAGAAAGAAGAGAAAAAGCTTTACAACATATGGAGAATTATCATCGAAGATTATCCCGAGAATATAATAAACGTGTCAAAATACGCGAATTTCAACCAGGAGATTTAGTTCTGCGAGAAACACCAATATATCAGCGAGAAAATGGTGGAAAATTAGCGAAAAAATGGGATGGACCTTACATCATTAAGGAAATAGTTGGAACAAGAGCTTATAGATTAATGGATCATGAAGGAAGAGATGTTGGTCATAGATTAGACAGACCATGGAACAGGTTGTACTTAAAAAGATATTATCCGTAAGAAGCTTTGAGAAGTTATGGATTCTGAAAGAATAATTGCAAGATTACTCATATCAAATCAAGATCATGATGTGCGAAATTTTCGCAGAGATAGTCACAGAACAATGACATAAAAGAAAGAGGCGAACCTTTATGGCGTACACCCTAGTTCGCGAATAAAATTTCGCAAGAGGAAAATGTAAGACCTAAAGTACGTCATATTAGGGGGTACCTGTTGCATGGATCAGGGAAAGGCTACACCGCCACCGGAACCTGAGTCATGGAGATTTGGGGTCAATAAAGCCCATCCGGGAGAGGCACCTTGGATTCTCAGCTTAAGCATATGACTTGGGTTGGGCGACTAAGGTAATAAGGACTCTCCCAAGGAGTGCAGATCTGATCAAGGAGCCGAGGTACACGTTTGAGTCAAGAGTGCCAGGGACGTTTGAAGCGTACGTTGCCATTCTTGACAAGTATTGGTTTATATTGCACTCGGCATGAAGAAAACCCCACTTAGGGTGCAGTCTCGTAACCATAAGCCGTATAGGTAAAAGGGATAAGAGGCTATGAAAAAAACTGGTTGTTGTTAATACTGGATGGGAGGATCTAACCTTGTATGGTAGAAGTACGCCTCCTTGAAGGGGCAACCAGGGGGGAGATAAGGGCGGCACCCTCCATTAGGGAGCTGATAAGTGTCTTAAGACGCAAATGTCATGAGGTTTTTTATTCGCAAGGATATTAAGGCTTTTCATATTTGTGCAACAATCCCGAAGAGGCAATAATACAAAAGAAAAGGATAAGACGATATCAATGGTTTTTCGCATGAAAGTGTGAAGGCGTCCTGCGATTTCGTCACAAGACGGCAATGTCATGGGGCTTTATTTTCACAAGAATATTTAGGCCTGTCATATTGTCGCAACATTCCTGAAGAGGCTATAATACAAAAGAAAAAGTTAAGGCAAGATCAATGGGTTTTTGCATGAAAGTGCAAGGACGTCCTGCGATTTTGTCGCAATGACAAGAGGTGGCATAATAAGACCTTTAATTAGGAAGTCAAAATAAGACCATATGATAAAACAAAATATTTATAAGTATTTGTAACAGATTATTTTTTGCAAGAAAGATAATGAGAGGCAAGTATGGGAATCAATACACAAGAAGCATTATCTTTCTCATCAACAAAATATTAAAAAGAAAAGTTGATTCCAAAGTTGGTTGAAAAATGTAACTCACAAAAGTGATAAAAGTAAGACAGTTCAAGAAAACAAATCTAGATAAGAAGCTCAAGCTTCAGTATTAATTTCAGTAACAGGAGATAACATAAATTCTTCTCCAATATTCTCGCAAGCCTCTCCTTCATTTCGGCTTTGATCTTCGCCTTGACTAGCATCTTGATTATCGCCAGCAATTACTTCTTCAGGATAAATTTCTTTCTCATTTTGATTAACACCAGCAGATGCTTCTTTAGAAGGAATCTCTTCTTAATCTTCCAAGAAATTATCCTCCGCACCGATTTCGTAATCATAATCACTATCAGCAGGACGAGGAACTTCATCATCATATACTTCTAAAGGATCAATTGATGTAGGATAAAGAGATTTGGACAATAAAATGTCATTTACAAGGACTTCAGCCCGGAGATGAACTTGGCGAAGAAGTGCTCTCTGATGATTCCTATCTTGAATATCCTTGAAATGAGCAAGATAATCAAGTCTTCTTTCTGCTCGGTCGCGAGAACCAGTAAGGGCAGAGACGAGCAATGCATTTTCTTTGCGAATTTTGGCATATTTGGCCTCCAAAACAGAAATGGAAGAATGAAGATTCTTCTCAGACTCTGCGAAAGATAAAATACAAAATTTCATTAAGATAAAGAATTCAGAAAGATATGACAAAGAAAAGATAATTAAGGCAGTCAAACTATTATGACTACCTTCCTTTTGCGAAATAAGGTGTTGAATCAAGGACAAACAACTATTCTCCTAACGGTCCATTGCATCATCAAATTTATCTCCAACTAAACCTTTAAGTCGAGACTGAAGATTTTTCTCTTTAGAAATAAGAAAGGCATTTTTCTTCGCAAGAAAAGAATAAGATTCTTCTAATTTGGAATATTGTTCTTTAAGATGATTCTCCTTTACACTTAAAGCTATTCTACCTTGAATGAGTGTATCTCTTTCAGCGATAGATGACTTTGTTACTTCTTTAAGTTCATTTCTCAAAGAGCGAAGAGATTTCTCTTGGTCATCACATACTTTTTGAAGAATACTAAGTTATTGCGAAGATATCGCCATCTTATTTAAATAAGTTCCCTTCTCTTGGGATAAGGTTTTATTCTCATCTTATAAAGTTTCCATCCCTAAATTAGCTTTAGTTAAATAATAAGAAAGACGAGATACTTCATTACTTAATAAATCTTGTCTTCGAACTAATTGGGTGTTTTCATTGGTAAGATTATTTATATGATCAAAAGAATATGAATAAAGGTTATCTAATTTGTTATATTGATCCATCAAGATTTCATTATCAACACGGGCTTCTTCAACAGCATATTCAACTTGATATCTCTCCATTATTCGTTTCTGGTTTAAAGCTTAACATGCGAAAGAGGGATTTCAAGGATAATTAAATATAGGAAGGATAAAACCATTAAAAGGGAAAATTAAAGACACAGATAAGAAAATCATACCTCTCAAATCATCATTCTTCTTGCGAAGATTCCGAGATGAAGAGAATTACATTATTTTTCCAATGGGAAAGAGAAGAGGTTTCATTCACAGCAGGATCAACAAGGAGAGTTTCAATCATTTAAAGGTCAGCTGAAGAAATGAAGCCTGAGGCAGCTTTTTCGCGAATTGGAGATAAAGGTTTATCTTGCGAAGATGTCGTAGGAGATTTAGAAGAGATGAGTAAGTGGAAGGGAATAGAAGTTGGAACAGTTTTAAGGTGGCGAGATTTCTTGAGAGGTTTATTAACATCTTTATCACCCTGCGAATTACAATCCAGATAAGAAACAGAGGCAACAATATTGTTATTAGAAAAGGATAGTGTTTCTTACTACCTTCTCATTCACAGACTTTCTTTTATGCGCAACAACCTTATGCTGCGATTTGGGAATGTTAGGGTTCTGAATTGTAAATCTAGTGGTTGAGGCGCTTTTGCTGAAATAACAAGAGTATGGGAATCACATAAACAACATCAAATAAGGCAATAAACAAGATCAGTTTCAGTAAAACTCATAAAAAAGAAAAAAGAAAACTAACCTTGATGAATCCATGGAAGACAATAGCAGGGAGATTGTTTCGAAGAAAATTACGAACTATGAAGATCTGTAGAAGAAATAGTATGAAGATGAAGAAGAACTTAAAAATATTGAAGAAGAAAGAAGAAAAGTTGCAATAATGGAGTTTGCAGAAGAACGATGAAGTTGCAGAGAAAATAAAAAGAAAGAAAAAGAGAGTGAGAAAGAATATATATAGAGGGAATTTCTCCTCGAGAAAATGAAAACGATTAATACGAAAAGATATAAGCGGTTAAAAAACAACGGTTACAAAAGACGTGTCGAGAAATAAATGGAAGAAAGAATACGTGTGATAATTGCAGAATATGAAGAGGAGAACAGCTGCGACATTTCTCACATCATTCTCAACTTCGCAGAAAAGATATGAGAAGAGGCAAGATGTAGGATCAGAATCTCGCAACGACAATATTTCAGCGAAATTATCAACAACACAATACAACAGCGTCGCAGAACAATTTCAGGAAGAATATAATAAATGACGTCAGTTAAGATCACGAGAAAGATGTGATAGTCTTGCAAAATTAGAGAGCTTGAGAAATTAATATTTGTAAGGTTGCGAGAATGTCGCAAATCATACCCGAAAATAAAGGATAGATTAGCTGTCACCCATTATGTATTTCCCTATAAATAGTCGTTCAAGTTGTAAAGAGAGGGGAGAGATCTTTTTTGAGTAAGAAACAAGTAAATATGAGAGAGAAAGTCTAGATCAGAGATCATTCTTGATTTCTTTATCTTTTCTTGTAAGAACCTTCAAAGATTGATCAATAAAATTAAGAGTGTAGACCTAAAAATGAGTTGATTAATAATGAAATCATATGAGGGGTGTAGTGTAGGATTTCCTGCAACTACATTGCTTATCCATTGGGTGGAGTTGCGAAAAAGGGAGCACGCAAAGACGATGAATGGACAACTCTTGATCGCAAGTGTGTAGCTGTGATCCATAGATGTCTAACAGAGGAAGTCTACAATAACTTATAAGAGGAAACTAGTACGAAGGATATTATGGATAAACTTGAAAATTTGTATCAAAAGTCATCAGCCTCGGGGAAGATTATGTTGCATAAACAATTATTTAATCTGAAGATGCAAGAAGGCGAAGCGATTTCAGCACATCTTGGGAAGTTTAAATATATTATTTCTCAGCTTTCAAAAGTTAGTATTACTTTTGATGATGAAGTTCAAGCTTTAAGGTTGATGTCGTCATTACCAAAGAGTTGGGAAACCGCAAGAACAACTATTAGTAATTCCGCAGGGAGCGAGAAGTTGAAGCTTGATGATGTGCAACAAAGGTTAATTTATGAAGAGGATAGAAGAATAGAACAAGGTTATGGTTCTAGTACTTCAAGCTCGGCCTTAAGTATGCAAGAAGAAGATAGAGGCAGGAGTTCAAATAGGAACAACAACAAGAGTAGATGGAAGTATAGAGGAAATTCTAGGGGGAGATCTCAATCCCGACCTAGAGGTGTTGTTGAGTGTTGGGCGTGTAAGAAAGTAGGACACTTCAAGCGCGATTGTCCGGAAAACAAAGGTGCTAATAATGGTGGAAACAAAGGTAATCAAGAAGAGGTCAACGTAGTTGCATCCGAGGAACTGGTGAAGGTCCTTGTTGATAACAAGAAGGTGATTACAGAAGGTTTTCTACTACTCTCTGAGGACAAGCAAGATGAGTCTTGGATTATAGACTCGGGAGATTCTTTCAATGCAACGGGTGATAAGAGTATTGTGATCTCTTATAAAGAAGGATATTATGGCCAAGTATTCTTAGGTGACGGTGAAGCATGAGACATCATTGGTTTGGGTGATGTGATCTTGAAAGTCAACGGTTCTACATGGAAATTGAAGGATGTACGACACGTTCCTAATTTGAAGAAGAAGTTGGTGTCTGTGGGACAAGTTTGTGATGATGACTGTGAAGTTGTGTTAACGAAACACAATTGGAAAGTGAAGAAAGGGGCTATGGTGTTAGATCGTGGAGTTAGAGTTGGTACTCTATATAGGACTTCAGATGGAACTACATTAGCAGTGGCTAGTTTTGGTGAAGACACTAACTTATGGCATAGAAGATTATGGCACATGAGTGGGAAGAACATGAAGATTCTATGTTCGGGAGGATATCTACCTAAGGTGAAGTCTATTGATATGAACTTTTGTGAAGACTGTGTTCTTGGAAAGCAAAAACGGGTTAGCTTCAGCAGAGGAGGAAGAGACTTGAGAAGCGCAAAACTTGATTTGGTTCACACGGATGTATGGGGACCAATTGATGTTGCATCTCACAACGGATTCCATTATTATGTCACCTTTATTGATGATCACTCAAGGAAGGTGTGGCTTTACTTTATGAAGAATAAGTTCGAGGTGTATGAAGTTTTTAAGAAGTGGAAATCTTTGGTTGAAACAGAAACTGGTCTGAAGTTGAAGTGTCTAAGGTCAGACAATGGTGGTGAGTATGACAAAATAGAATTCTTACAGTTATGTACTACAAATGGAATTCATTTGGAGAGGACAGTTCCAAGGACGTCACAAGAGAATGGAGTAGAAGAACGTATGAATTGGACGTTGAATGCACGTGCTAGGTGCATGAGGCTGCAATCTGGTTTTCCCGAGACCTTTCGGGCACATGCAACGGAGACGGCTGCTTATCTAATTAATAGGACACCAAGTAGTCCATTATATATGAAGCTACCAGAGGAGGTTTGGACCGGAAAAAAGGTAAATCTTTCTTATTTGAAAGTTTTTGGTTATGTTGGTTATGTTCATCTTAGTCCCAGTGATAGGTCTAACATAGGTGCTCAAGCAAAGAAGTGTATATTTCTTGGTTACGGAAATGACGCTTTTGGGTATAAACTTTGGGACTACGAGGGTCACAAAGTTATTAGAAGTAGAGACGTCACTTTTAATAAGAATGAGTTGTACAAGGACAAAAATAAAACACAAGTTGAAGATGTCGGATCAAGCAACGTCGATAAGGAGTTGTATGTCGATATTGATGATGTTTATGAAAAAAGTGTGGTACAAGAAGGGCACAATGTTGCTGATGGAAGAGAAGTACAAGGTGAAGAGACTTCTGCTGCAGTGGGAGTTACTCCTATAGTTCCACAAGAAGTACGAAGATCATCAAGAACTCCAAAACCAAACCCAAGGTATGCTCTGAATTATTTATTACTTACGGATGGAAATGAACCTGAACATATTAAAGAAGCACTATCGGATGATGATTCAGGCAAGTGGAAACTTGCTATGGAAGATGAGATGAATTCACTTGAGGAGAATGACACTTGGGTGTTAGTAAAATTACCAAGAGGTAAGAAGGCGTTGCATAACAAGTGGGTTTATCGGATGAAGTCTGAAGAAAATAGAGATATTCGCTACAAGGCGAGGTTGGTTGTGAAAGGTTTCCAGCAAAAACCTGGTGTTGATTACAACGAGATATTTTCTCCAGTTGTGAAGATGACTACTATTCGAGTAGTGTTAAGTCTAGTGGCTTCTGAAGATCTCTACCTTGAACAGTTGGATGTAAAGACAACTTTTCTTCATGGTGACCTAGATGAAGAAATTTACATGAAGCAGCCAGAAGGATTCATAGTAAAAGGAAAGGAAGAGATGGTGTGCAAACTAAAGAAGAGTTTGTATGGTGCGGTTCTGACTACATCATATTATTACTGTATGTGGACGATATGTTGGTTGCCAGAACATCTTTACAAGAAGTTGAGAATTTGAAGAAACAATTAGCAAGTGAGTTTGCTACGAAAGGTCTTGGTGAAGCAAAGAAGATTCTTGGTATGAGGATCATAAGAGATAGAGCTAAGGGTGTACTTATGCTTAGTCAGGCTGAATATATTGAACGAATGTTGAAAAGGTTCAATATGGAGAATGCTAAACCAGTTAGTTCTCCAATTGGAAGTCAGATTCGTCTTTCAAGTATGCAGTGTGCGAAGACAGATGAAAAAAAGGAGTACATGGCTAACATACCATATTCTTCGGCTATTGGGAGTCTAATGTATGCTATGGTGTGCACGAGACCGGATATTGCACATGCAGTGGGAGTAGTGAGTAGATATGCAAGCAACCAAGGAAAACAACATTGGGAAGCTGTGAAGTGGATTCTCATGTATTTGAGAGGTAACACAAACGTACCGTTGTGTTATGGAAGAGGTGGTTCTATCTTGAGGGGTTATGTGGATTCATACTTCGCAGGTGATGTAGATAAATGGCGAAGTACGACCGGTTACGTTTATACTATGGGGTCAGCTGCAGTGAGTTGGAACTCACGTTTACAGAAGTTGGTGACATTGTCTACTACGGAAGCGGAGTACGTAGCAGTAACAGAAGCGAGCAAGAAGATGATTTGGTTACGAGGTTTGTTAGATGAGTTGGGAAAAGAACAACGAGATAGTGTTCTGTTTAGCGACAGTCAAAGCGCTATACATTTAGCCAAGAACTCAGCCTATCATGCTAGGACGAAGCATATAGATATTCGTTATCATTTCATTCGGGATCTCTTAGAAGAAAGAGAGGTGGAGCTCGAGAAGTTTCTTGGTTCGAAGAATCCGGTGGATATGTTTACCAAGGGAGTTACATCAGACAAGCTAAAGCTCTGCAAGGCTTTAGTTGGTCTCTCAGAATGAGGATCTGGGAGGGGATCCGCACTGACATGAAGATGTTTTAGCACCGTCAATCCAAAGTTGAAGAATTGAAGACAATCAATGAGTCTTCAAAGTGGGATATTGTTAGTTATTGAAGACTAATTATTATTTCCTAAAGTTATCTGTGGTTATTTAGGGAAGGGGTTTCCTAAACCGGTTAGGATTCTTGGTGGCCAAGTTTGTAACCTATATAAATAGGTAATTAGCCTTGTAGAATTATATGGTGTAGAAAACGATTAAGAGATCGGTGAGAGATTTCTTGTATATCTTTTAGGGCTAAAGCTAGGGTTTTCGTTATGAGAGCATATTGGTGAGGAACAAGAGACAAGGTTATCGTCTCGGGTAATTTTTGCGGTGTAACCAAGGGCTTGCTGGGATTCACACGACGTTGTAATCGTTTTTCTTCATAGTGGATTTGAGTTGGTGCGGCTCGAAGTGGACGTAGACAATATATACAAGTTGTATGTATTGGTCGAACCACTGTAAATCTTGTGTATTGTGAGTTGAATTATCTTTCTCGTATTATTATAGTTGCTTGTGCTTGGTTTACTTATTATTCATCATAATATCTCAAGATCCGTTATTCCGCGGTTGTCAGTGATTCCCTAAGAAAATCCTGACATTGAGCTCCAGCAATTTTAGAGTATAATTTTGTAAGTTTTGTTGATGTAAATAAGAAATGGTTTAAAATGTAATTCGATCCTCACTAGACTTGGTGGCCTGTTATCAGTCATGTTGCTGTTGTTGGTTTTTTTCCATCTTCTTTTTTGTACTCTACTTAAAGCAACCACAGCGGGCGAGTAAAACTATAAAGATGGTCCACAAAGCAGACACAGCGGGACGGACTAAAGAGAAAACCCGGACTAAAACCAAATCTCAGAGTATATTTGGTCTAGGACCAAGAGGAAAACCAAATATAGTCGAGCGGACATTATAAGAGCAAGTCTTATGGTGGAAGAGTTCCATCTTCCATCTTCCATGCCACCTCAGCATTTGGAACCGTGGATGGAAGTGCAAGTGTAGTGGTGGAATAGTGAAAACGCTATTCTTAATAGCGCTAAAAAAAAGCTATTAGTAATAGCGCTAAAAAAACGCTACTAAGAATAACGTTTTTTTCTCAGCCGTTAGATTTCAACAACTCATCCTAAATCTACGGACAAAAAAAAACGCTATTCTTAATAGCGTTTTCTTAGCGCTATTAAGAATAGCGTTTAATGCTATTCTTATTGGCGTTCAGGTGGATTCCACGAACCCTTCCACGAAACGGTGGAACCTTGCTTGGATTTTCTGTGGAAAACCCCAACTTGGAAGCCATTAGACTTGACATTCCATGATTTTTCCACACTTGAAATAGATTAGATTCCCTAAGAAAATACTGACATTCAGCTCGAGCAATTTTAAAGTATAATTTTGTAAGTTTTGTTGATGTAAATAAGAAATGGTTTAAAATCTAATTCGATCCTCACTGGACTTGGTGGCCTGTTATCAGTCATGTTGCTGTTGTTGGTTTTTTTCCATCTTCTTTTTTGTACTCTACTTAAGGTATAGTATAATCTTTTTATATCCCCACTTTTTGATTAATCTAATCCTTTCTCTATAGATCAAAAAAGAAAAATAAACAACAAAAAAGAATAGAAGGAAATCTTTATTTTTGTATATATAATTTTTAATTAAAATACAATAATTCTTTCCGAGGCGCCCCTTGCTAATGGATTCAACCTTGTAATGCTTTGTGTAATTCCCCCCGGATCCAACCTCACCACCGAACTTCATGGTTAATGCAATAAGCGTTCCAGCTTGGATTCATACACTTTGTTATTGCAAGTAGGATTGGCACTTAATGCGCGATCGTCGATATACTGTACCGTCTTTCTATTGAAATACCAATCCCCCACTGCTTCTGCGATGGTCTGCCAGAAAAATCAAGAAGGTTAAAAATATTGCATGGGCTTGGAGCATCAGTGCCACCATTGATTGATAGGTTTACCTCCTAGAATAAAATGTGCAAAGTTAACTATCGAAGCATCGGCGTGTTAAGTTTTACCTTATCGTTGATCTTCGGAGAACGCAAATGCCATTTGTCGGTATCCGTCTGGCAATGAGCAAAGCATGGATCTATGAACATACCCATATCTTTCTTCCCCTGATATTGGCTTAGTGCCTTCAACATGGAACCCCGGAATCCTGCGAAGTCTGTGAATCATAGTTTATAAACAAGCAAACGGATGAGCAATCAAGTTGGAATGAGTATACTGCGCAGTCTCTTCTATCTGTTTGTTGCAGTCCTTGTCACACTCTTTACTCTAATACTCTAGAATCATGTGTAAATAGACGATCGAGGGGTTATTACCTTGAAGTTCCTTGATCAGAGCTTTGGTACAATTAGCATAGTTGAATGCACAAGCCGGGTACCAATCATTTAGTAACGAAGGTGGAATATAAAAAAGGCTCATCTGAACACCAATTGAACCGAAAACATGAGACATGTTTCGAAAATACAAGTTTGCAAATGAATGGACATTGGTATGTTACGGTTTCTTTACCTGAACCGCATCATATATAGGATTTACGAGGAAAACCGGCGTCTTTATGTTGTTGATAAAATTTTGAGGAAATAAACACTGGGATCGGGATATAGGAATTCAAAAGACATAAGATCTGCATGTCATCCAATTTTTGCGGCAGCAAAGAGCACAAAATACTGCAAATATATATTAAGTGATTGGGCAACGAACCTGGCTTTCTGGGGATGGTTTCAGTTGCGAGATACACTCTTTGTTCAAATTAGCCTCCATACCCTAAGGTAGAGCTTCAAGTGAATTACACAAAATGTAACAGAAAATCTGTAAGAATACAAGTAGGCGTTGAGTTCAAAGCAAACCTGTAAGGTTACGACATCATGATAGACAGATTCTACTTTGTTGGCACCGGAAAAATCTTTCCTATAGTTTCAGCAACGAGTGCAGCATAAGTTACAACGAAGAAATGAAAACAAGATACAAGCTGAAACATATATAATCGTGTTGTATACATACTCGTCGATGAAAAACCCTGCATCTGACAGACATTTCACATTAACTTTGCCAGGAGTAAAAAGTTCTGCAAAACTATCACAGTGTAAGAGGGTCGCCAATCCACCAGCCGAGCAACCTGTAAGAAAAGCCTGCATGATCTGTGTCGTTATAATCTACGCCCCAAGAAATTCAAATGTTTACCAAATTATTACTTTTCTTGACGTGTCTTCAACGACAGACCTGTTTAGCATTAGCCATCCCTAAACCTAGGAGTTCGGTCATAACTACGTCCCAGATAAGCTGCCCTCTGAAGAAGAGTCCTTTAGCTTTTGAAGCCTACGAAAGAAGACACAAAAAAAAACTGGAAGTATTAGTACCTTCCACCATACGAGAATATCTACTTGAAAAGTGCACAATGGATAAAGTTTTGAATGTAAACCACCTCATTTTCGCCGCTGGCACTCCCAGCAAAAAACGCACCATCACAGTAGCGTACCTTTACTCGGTTCCAGTTATAGAACTCTACATAAGAGAAAGCATGTTCACGTCTAAGAAAATCAAAATGTTCGGTGTCGAGCGGTGACGAATAAATACAACATTAACTTGAAACAAAAACAAACTCCGGAACACCAGAAGGATGGCAAGTATGTAAACAATGTTTTACCAGGATTTCTTGACTTGTTGCGACTCAAAATGCCGGCAAAACCCATTGGCGTCATGAAATTCGACGATCCAGTTTCATTCGTCGTACGACCGGCACATTCCTCTAGTGAACTGCACTGGCCACCACCCTTCAAAAGAAGAAAAAACAACGGTCATGAATGCACAAACACCAGAAATAGCAAATTGCTCTAGCTAACCTAGCAAACGACTAGTCCCGAAAAAACTTGTTCAATAAAATAAGTTGCACCACTCTGATTTATTGAGGCATTTTAAGCTGCTCGACACTTGGGAGGGAGGGAAGAATTTTTCTTTCTTTCTTTTTTTTTTTTGAAATAGTACAGACGGACCATTGGTTCTGGGAAATGAAATTTGATAGTTTTTTAACTTCTGGGATTGATTTTTGTTTTTGGTATTGTGAACACCGTCCTTACAGACAGACCATCGGTTCCTCGTTGACGTAGTGCTTAAAAGGAAATGAAGCCTAGAGAGAATGTAAAGGGAGAATAGAGTTATATATGTATACCTCAAGGTGAATAAGCCAATTATCAGTACCAGATTCAAAACCTTCGCTGAAATGAATCGCCGGTACACTTCCATCTAGACAAACTATTTCCCAAACATCCAAATATCAATTAGAAAATACAGTAAACAAAAAATCAAAAGTTCAAATTACTTCATAATAGACAGTTTTACTGCAACATTTCGATATATAGATCCTCCATTTTGATATGTAGAACCTTTTTTTTTGTTTTATTGGGATAGCCTTCAGAATGGTTTTATTTGGGCACGGGTTCTTGAGTGAGTCTATTATATAGCAGCAAGTTACGATTGAGTCTAATTAAATTTAGCAATTACCAAACAAAAATAGCCAAAGTAAGACAACTTTTGT
Source organism: Papaver somniferum (assembly GCF_003573695.1). Taxonomy (NCBI): domain Eukaryota; kingdom Viridiplantae; phylum Streptophyta; class Magnoliopsida; order Ranunculales; family Papaveraceae; genus Papaver; species Papaver somniferum. The sequence continues at coordinate 1,508,038 of NC_039366.1, read as the reverse complement.
TTCGGACAAGTATAAACGGACCGCACGTTTGGATCCCGCGGTCTGTCCCACAAGAGAGAGGGTGGGCCACTGTCCCTTACGAGACACGCCGCGCCATCCAACCCAAGGTAAGTGTATCACTTTCGTTTCTGTTTCTTATCAGCATCCTAGATGTTTCTGGGCGTTGTTCGATAAAAGTAATTATTTTGGTTGATAAAAATTGCGTCGTTTGATTTTCATGGGGAAGAAATATAAAACAATTGAATAGGAGAAGCACATCAAAATAATTCGAAAATTGGTTGCAGTAAAAATTAACAATTGCATGGTTTGTTAAAATAAGTACTGCATAGAAGATAAAAATACGGAATCAAAAAAGTCTAAAATTGGCATTACCGGCTCCTGTCTGCGAAGCATTAACCAACTTTGTCACTTCAATTAGTTTAGAATCAGCGTCGGGGTTGGGGTACTGAAACAATCCTAGCGACAAATCAAAATTAACTGCATCGGCAGTCTCTGCTGTATACATGATTCCAATAACAACCAAGAGTCTCACACCATTTTTTATAATATCATTTGTTCTCCGGTTTGCGAAACTACTTGCTAATTTCCCCATTACAAAAGGCCCTGGAAAGAATTTGAAAACAGAGGTTTTGGTACTATTATTTTAGAAAATGATAGCACCAAATTCTCTGTTTTAAGAAAATTTGAACAAGAAAGTTAAAAATAATACCAAAACCTCTGTCTTAACAAAAACTGAGAACGAAAGTTAGATTTATAGGAGAAAATATAACAGACTAATACAACTGGCACATGATTAACGAATTAAGGAAAGTAACTGTTAACGAATTTAACTGATTTTTTAACTAATTTGTATTAGTTGTAACCAAACAAAATTATGGTGATGATTTATTTAAGCCGTGAAAAAGGGTTTACGTTGCATTTTGTGAACAACATCTCAAATGTAAGAATTCGATGCATCCATGCCAGATCCTCAAAAAGCGGTCAACCAGAGGTGAATCCATTTTTGGACTTGACATGTTCACATGGACATGGTTAGAGAATATAACTCCCTATAAAAATTTAGGATATTTTTTTTTTTTTTTTTTTGAAGCAAAATTTAGGACATGGTTAGAGAACATAACTCCCTGTAAAAATTTAGAAGAAAAAAATACCAATAAAGAATACTGAAATGTCACCTTAGAAAAGCATATTATCTTCTATTTGCCATACTAGTCAAAGAAAATGCGTGAAATCTGACTTATAGAAGGTAACGAACAACTTTTTTAGAAAATCCGTTAAGAAATTTGAGAATGTTGAGTCAACTGATATATAATATTTACAGTTTTGATCAAATCATGTCTCCATATAACAGTTTTACGGGATTTACACTGAAGAAAATACAACATAGTCAAATATACAACCAGCATGTATATTCTATACATATATATATCTGGATATTCTATACAGTGTAGATAGAACTTCCCTGGACAATTGAAGGCAATGGAGATTTTCACTCTTCATCTTGATTTTAATTCGTCTTGCTTTATGAAAAGTACTAAAGTCCTAATTTTGACAAGTAGGATTGTAGTGGTACGGGCCACCAATTATCTTGATTTTAGTTCGTCTTGCTTTATGAAAAGTACTAAAGTCCTAATTTTGACATGTAGGATTGGAGTGGTACGGGCCATCAATTATCCGTTGAAGTACCCATCTCCCACTGCTTCTGCAATAGTCTGTCCAAAAGAGTGGGAGAGAGAAGGTTTAAGCACACTATACCAGTTAAAGCTCCCTAACATGATGCATTGAACTAGCAACGCATAACAGGCCTCGGGTATCTCTATATCTAGAAATGGAATCAGGCAAATTATAACCTTATTGTCGATTCTAGGAGAATCCACCGAATGCCATGAGTTAGTTTCCGATATCTGGCAATGCAAATAGCATGCGTTTATGAACATGCCCATGTTTCTGCTATGTTGGACATGGTTCAGCTCCTTTAGCATATATATTCGGAATCCTGTGAATGGTTCAGCTAATTCGGTTTTTGTGTGGTTCTGGAACTCGGTCAGTCCAGAAGCATTGAAGAACAAAAATTCTTCATGAACTAAGAAAAAAAAACGTCCCAAAAAACCGCCAGACACAAAACCAAACCAAAGATGGGACCCCCTGTTGTCCTCCGCGGGGCCCATCGGGACCCACCAAGAAAATCTGTGAGATAAAAAGCAAATTTGGTTTTTGTGTGGTTCTGGCGCTCGGTTTGTCCAGAAGCACTGAAGAACAAAAATTCTTGATGAACTAGGAAACAAACTGTCCCAAAAAACCGCCAGACACAAAACCAAACCAAAGGCGGGACCCCCTGTTGTCATCCGCGGGGCCCACAGGGACTCATCAAGAAAATCTGTGAGATAAAAAGCTTATTCAGTTTTTGTGTGGTTCTGGTGCTCGGTCTGTCCATAAGAACTAAAGAACAAAAATTGTTGATGAACTAAGAAAAAAAACGTACCAAAACACCGCCAGACACAATACCAAAACCAAAGGCGGGACCCCCTGTTGTCCTCCTCCGAGCCCACCGGGACCCACCAAGAAAATCTGTGAGATAAAAAACTAATTATGTGAATACCAAGATATGAACCGCCACGTGGACATAGGGAAGACGCGAGAATCCGGCCAAAAGATTCTGTACCTTGCCCCGAAAATCTTCGTCAGTGACTTGTCAAATCAGGTCAGAGTCGCCAATATTGACTATTTGACGAAGAAAATCTTTGTGCGAGATAGTGTTTCATCACGAAGTAATCTCCTAGGGAAATATGTGTTACGAAGGATCACTGGAGTGCCCTACAAGACAGTAGCCTCGAAATGGAGATAAGCGAAAGAAGCTAACTTGGTTGAGAAGATATGCCACGAAATAGATAAATTATGGAGCAAGAAAAGAGACAGGTGTCCCGACAAGCCCATGTGAGGATAGAGAAAAGAAAGGGAAAAACTTTATATAAAATAATTCAGGCGAAGTAAAGGGCACCTCCGCGAGAATGTAGCGAACTAAAATGAGATGTACTCCATTAGGGTTAGTTGGCGTATAAGTAGAGTTCCTTGGGCAAGATGTGGGAGGGCAGATTTTAGTTGAGTGGGAGAGCTTTGCTTAGAGGATATTAGGGTTCCTTGTGTTTAAGAACTTGTACTTTGATTTCTTTGTATGATTCATTAATAAAGATTTTGGGATTCATATTATTAAACATGTCTTAGATCATGGTTACTTTCCTTTTGGGTCTACTACTGGATTTCCAGTAGTTACATTTTGGCGTCCAGAAACAGGGATCTTAGATCGGGGATCCATCCTCATCTAAGAAGTTGTGAAAAAAACCATTTTGAGGTTGTGATCTCTTGAAATCTAGGAGAGTTGTTTGTGAAGAAAGTCTTGTAGATCTAGTGATTGGAAGCCCAGAAGATTTAAGATCTGGAAAAGAAAGTCGGTGAGGCGGCAGACGGAAAATCGGATTCAACGAGAATTGAAAGATGGCAGAGAAGGCAAGACGAGCGGAACCACTAATAGCGGTAAGGAGGAGCAAATGATTGGAAGACCAGAAGGAAGGGGAAAAGGGAGAGGCGGCTGTCACAGATAAAAGACGAAAAATTATAAGGAAACGTAAAGGCAAGCTGAGCGTATAAGGTGCCGGTCGGAAAGGCCGAATAAAACACTTTTTCGAAGTAAAAAGTGGATAAGGTGTCGGTCGGAAAGGCAAGCAGGGACGGCAGAACGAGGTAGTCAGGCGAAATGAGAGGAGAACGAATGTGGCAGCGAGGTATGGGTTAGAATCTCGCAGGAAGAAGGCGCGAATTCAGAAATGGTAACGGCTTCGTCTTGGGAAAGGACCCAACATCGAGAGGATGAATGAGTAATGCAAAAGAGAAGGTTGCTAGAAGGATACGACCAAGAAACTAACCTAAGAAGGCTGATGATGGAGGCGAGAGCGGAAAATCGTGAACTAAGATACGAAGAAGAAAGAAGGCGCGAGGAGGAAAACGAAAGTAAGGGGCGAGAAAGAGATATTGATGAGTCAGCAAGAGGGATTATGGACCACGAAATCTTGAATGAGCTACGAAGATTGAGGATTCAGATGGGAAATTCGCAAAGACAAGACGAGTTGCAATTGATGGAAAAGAAGGTTATGATGACCGCTATGGTGAAAACGACTTTCCTTGAGCCATAAAACTCTTCATTTTTATCAAATATTTTCTTATTTGATATGAACTCCTCTTATATCAAGTGAAAGGCTCCCATGACTTTCTTTTTTAAAACCCAAAACCGTGCGCATTAGCTTCATATTTCTGTGAGCAATCCTTGACCGATACTCCCCTCTTCATGCCTTCATTCAAATTTTATTCTAAAGGAGTGACTCACTTCTTGTTTAGGCGGAGTGCTAGACAATCCTTTGTATTACGAACAACCTCCGGTTTGGGGAGTCGGTAGTATAGCAAGTTGATGGAATCTCTTTACATGAAACCAGAAGGATTTATACGTAAGTTTTATTTTCCATAAGTTTTATTTTCCATATTTATACCCAATAGCGACAAGAAATCACGCTCATTAAATCTCCATGATCCTCCATTACTCGGTGTTAAAAGAAAGTATTTTCCGAATATTTTCTTCCCTGAAATGATTCTCCACGCGTAAACATCTTATGATACTCCCTTATTTAGCTTCTACACGCATCTTCAATGACTAAGTGTCATCCAAACACGAGCAGCACACATCAAACTTGCTAAAAATCCGTGAATATCATTTTCAAACCCGTGTTGCCCTGATTTCTTCCACGTGATTATCCAGCCAAATTCAGTCGAAACAATCACCCATACCAGCTCTGTTATGATATATTACATCTTTCCACAAAGTTTCAGCGATTGAATCGCACAAAATCACGTCCAAATGCAATCGATAAAATCTGCCAGTGAAGAGCAAATATTTTCCCACCAAAATATTTTTTTGAATTTGTGAAGAAGGTCACCCCTTATCCAGTGGTCGCCCCCTTATCCGTTGCTGGAGTCCGAATAACACATGTCCCTTGGGGTGCCTTTAGTAATTTTTCTGGGGTGTTTCCAACACTTTTTCTGGGTTCCTCCGGTGCATTTCTGGGGTGTCTTTAGTACTCTATCCTAGGGTGTAAAACACCACTTTTCGAGCCAATTTCGCCGCAAGAGCTTATTTTTCCAAAAACATCTACAAAAATATAAAATAACACAATAAGTATTTAATCGAGTCTAACAATACAGAACATTGATAACAAAATAGACACATAAATGCGTCTATCAAATACTCCCAAACTTATTATTTGCTAGTCCTCGAGCAAAATTTATTTTTGAAAAGTGACCGAGTTAATCTCGGGTGGGTTTATCAGAGGTGTACCCACAAAAAACCATTTACTCCAAAACCTAACTATCTACGCAGAACCTTGGAAGGCACTAAAGAATCTCCTTGGTTGGCATACAAACATTGACTATAGGAGGAAGTACCCTGATGCGAAATTCCAAAATTCATATATAAGTGACAGAGCTCTACTCAAATAGTTTCACTATGGACATCATAACCGGAGTCAAAACTAATCACATAGATAGATAATGAGATGGATATAGAAAAACATAGATGGTTTTGATGTTTACTAGGTGAACGGTGTTTCCCATATCTGTCTGAAGGCCACTACTATGATGAACCAATCTTAATGGACTGAGATACCGGTCTGACTAATATCAACACACTGGCATATACAAGGGAACCAGTGATTGACTACATAGAACAATTTTTTTTTTTTTTTTTTTGATTAACGGCGTGAATAGATCTTTTGGATCCAAGCGCATGCTTCTTGTCAGCAGATTACATGATAGTTCTCACGGGTCCTGCATTCCACGCTTGCTTAGGCGATGGAGACAGGGAGAACACACACATATTGTTATCCAAGTGTTAATGTTTATTCCGATTGGTCTAATTGGTATGGTCTTTTTTTTTTCTTTTTTGGTATCTCAATCACTTTATTCCACCCTAGCAGTGGTAACAACTTGAATCGTGGGCCCCACCTACTCTCTTAGAGAAACATAGTTTAAAAACAAAACAAAATAAGAATATAAGTGAAAAGGACTCAACGAGATATGGTGAAACTATCATGTTATTACTAACACCTGATCTCTGTGCTTTTATGAATAGACTCTTTCGATGTTTCCATCTAATCCGATTGGTTCCTCAACTCCTATAACCAAGATGTTCCCATCCACTTAGATTGGTTAGTGCCAACCTTAATAAGCATAAATTTCTAGGCTCTGGAGTTTATTTATTTATTCTGCAACTGAAAAGTTTCTCCCATACCCCCAAACTTAAATCTAACATTGTCTTCAATGTTCTAAAGATAAAATTAAAAGCATGAACAAGGAGAGAAATTGTTACTATTTGAAGCAAAAGAGTTAAGGAAAGATATTACCGTGTTGCATGAGATTGAGTTACCTCCCAAGAAGCGCTAAGTTTAAAGTCTTCATCCAGACATCGAAAGGAATTAGTCATCTCATAGAATTAAAAAGTAACAGTCGAAATAATTGTGGGTCTTCAAAACCAAAAAGAGCTGACCAAAGGAAACTACAATAACCCAAGAAAGTGAACAAGGATAGCATGCCCTTATATAGTTTCCCGATTAAGATATTTATATCTAATTGTGTTTCAGGTTCAGGTTCTATGAAAGGTTCTAAATAAAATATTTTCATTGGTTGCGTTTCTTCATAGGGGGGTCCGAATCATTAGGTCCTAGAGTCTGGAAAAACTCAAATAAGAACTTAGAAGCACAAAACAATAACCTAAATAATTGAGGATCCTCTAAGTCAATCAGGTTTGACTTACATAACTGACCACAATGAGAGTAGTGGTCATTCTTAAGAAAATGTGTCGGTTCTATCAACCTAAAGTACTTAGGCTTAGTCTCAGAACTTAATAAGTGACACATTTGAAATTTATACGTTCCCACAATTGGAAGCAAACTATTTGGTGGGAAAACAAATGCAATCTTGGTATTATTGCCTGGGCAAACCACATCAACCATAGGATGGGTTTCTAATGACTGAACTTCTTCCTGGACATAATTAGGTTCGGGAAAACGAGTATGAAGGTAATCTTGTAAAATGGTCGAGGCAGAGATATCAATTCCAAAATGAGGGATCTTTGTAAGAGCTAAATGTATGGCACAAGGAGAATGATAATCACCCCCAAACTTATATTTTTGGGTATCTCTAGATAGGCTAGTTACAATTTCCTTAATTTCTAGATTATTGGAATCCTGAAAATAGTCAATTGCTCCTTCGAGGTTATACTCAAGCGACGCATCCTTACTCATATTTAATAGCTCTACGAGTTCATTTTCTTCGTCTAAGACTATTGTTTCTAAGTCGCTAGACTCTAAAACAACATTTTCGGAATAAACCAGTTCCTCTAAGGCATTATCGGCTTCGTAATCAAAAGGAAAAACTACATCGTCTAAAACGGTGGTATCCCTAATCAAATCCTCGTCCTTTTGAATAGGTGAATAATCATAAAAATTATTTGGATTTGAACTAGAATCATTATAAAGCTCAATTGGATTAATAGATTCCTGATCACTATGCCTACACATTTCAGATTCTTCATTACTACTATCCTCATCATAATAGTACGAAGATGATTGAACCTTATATAAATAAGTAGTGTCTTTTATTCTAACCTCGTCCTCTAAATTAGGCAAATATTCACTATTGATATCAAGGGTAGAATTAGAAACACTATTTTGGAAATTTAGATCATTTCGAGCAGCATTAGCTAACTGTTCATTTTATGCCTATAGACGTGCCTGAATTTCACTGAGCATAACACTTATACGTTCACTACTCTCGTTTATCATCTCAGAATACCGTGTACACTCTTCTTTTAAACTATTAATTGCAACTAAACATTTATACGCCCTTTTAATCCGTTGTTGGGTCTCTTCTAGAGAAGCAACAGGTTCAGAAATATCATAATCAGGACTAGTTTTTAAGTAATTTTCCAAAAACGCGTAACTAGTACTATAATGTTCCTGATTTTCTTGCTCGTAAGACCAATGCGCGTGTGGATAGTAATTGGGCTCACTATGGTATGAACCATAACCTTGAAAAGGATGGCGTTCCTAACCACTATTCCCAACATGGTCATGGAAAGGATGATGTCCATATTCAAATTCAGGTCGATAATCATTGTATTGGCTTCTATCATACCAGTTCAACATTCTTAATTGCAAGGGAATTCTACCAATCACAAACAAGGCTGACTCGACCAAATCAAACCTATAAAATCTAGCAAACAACAAGCATGATGGCTCCACTTAGATTGTTTTTAGACCAGCTTCTAATCCTTCGAAAGGGAATTCGTTACAATTTAAGCAAACCCCTCTAGAATCAATCCGAGCTAATGTAAGTTGAATCGAGGCGAGGGAAGCTCAGTGGAGCTTTGATACCCAAAGCCTCACCGGTATTACAAGGCGGCGCAGTCACGCATTCAACTTACAGAAACCATCAAGAACTTTGAAGTATGCTTAAAAGAGTAACCAATATTTTTCGAAAGATTTTCCTACCAAGATCGTTACCCTATCGGTCTCGTTCTAATCAAACTTTAAGCTTGGGTTCGCGTTAGGTTTCGTTTACCTAAGGCGGGCAAGAAGGGAACGGTGATGAAATCCGAACCCCTATCTTATATGGCCAGTTCTTGCCCTTTACTAGGAAATTAAAGCAGCCGGTTCAGTCCTCAACATATAATCACCTTAAGGCAGACAGTAAACCCGCTGACAGGGGATTCGCGGGTGTTTCGAAAGCTTACTTCCCGTACCAGACGGGCGAAGAACCGTTGTAGTCGACTCGGTCCACGACTCCTATGTCATGTGAGAACCCGAGGGGCCGAGACGATATTGTAATCGTCGTCCTTCCCTGCAAACAGTTTTATATTTAATGTACCCTTCCTTAGGGTTTAAAAAAAATAAAATAATTATCCAAGTCCAAATAAAGTGCAAAAAAAATAAAAAAATAAAATAATAATTACAAAAAATGGAAGGTCTCTAAAAAAATAAAAAAAATAAATAAATTCTCTCTCTTTTTTTTCTGCAGAAAGTTGGCAAAGGAAGCAAAGAAAGAAGAAGAATTTAGAGTATATATGATAAGGGGAAAAGAAGGCAAAGGAATACCCAGCGAAATTTCGGAGGAAGGAGAAGGACTTGTGAAAACAATAAAAGAACCAACACCGATGGGAGAACCTACACCCAGTTACACTGCCGTAGAACCAACAAAAGAAATAAACGTTGGGACTATAGAAGAACCTCTGATATTGAGAATTGGAACCAAAATGGATGTGGAAGAAGAAGAAAGAACTGTTAACCTGTTGCGATAATATAAAGATGTTTTCGCAGGAAGCATGGATGAGATACCGGGAATAGATCCATCAATTGCATGCCACAAGTTGGAGATTAACAAAAATGTGAGACCATTTAAACAGAGAATAAGAAAAATTGCAACAACTTCCCATTCCCAAATAGAAGAAGAACTATAGAAAATGCTTGATGCGGGAATCATAAGAGAAGCTAAATACCCAGAATGGATAGCGAATATGGTCATTGTCCCAAAGAAAAACAAAGGAATCAGGATTTGCATAGATTTCACTGATTTAAACAAAGCTTGCCCCAAAGATAGTTTTCCGTTACCAGATATTCCTTAAATGGTGGAATCCGCAGAGGGAAACGATATAGTATCGTCTTTAGATGGGTACAAAGGGTATAACCAAATCCCTCTCGCTGAAGAATATCAAGAACATACTGCTTTCTTCGCCCCTAGAGGTTTATATTGTTACACGAAAGTGCCATTTGGTTTGCGAAATGCAGGAGCGACATACCAAAGGATGGTAGAGAAGGTGTTCGCAAAATGGATACACAAAGCATTAGAATTATACGTGGATGACATGTTAGTAAAAAGTAAAGAAGCTAAAGACCATGTACAGGACCTGAGGGAGATTTTTGAACAAATGCGGCAGTATAACATTAAATTGAATCCTGAGAAGTGTACTATTGGAGTTGCATCGGGAAAATTTTTAGGCTACATTGTATCAAAGGAAGGAATACAGGTTTATCCATAAAAAGTGCAAGCAGTTCGTGACATGCCGACACCAGCAACAATAAAAGATGTACAAAAGTTGAATGGGCTTCTAGCTTCGCTTGGGAGATTCATTTCGCGATCATCAGATAAATGCAAATATTTTTTCGATATACTCAATAAGGGTGCGAAATTTAAATGGAGTGATGAATGTAAAAAGCTTTTCAGGGGATCAAAGAACATCTTATGAATACAACTATTTTACAAAAATCAGAATCAGGAGAAGAATTATTGATCTATCTTGCGACGACGTCGCATGCATTAAGTGTTGTGTTATTGCGAGTAGACGCAGGAGTGGAGAAACCCATTTATTACATTAGCAAAACTTTTAATACTGCCGAGAAAAATTACTCAAAGATTGAGAAGTTAATCTTAGCATTAGTTATGCATCATTTAAGCTCCGCATATATTTTCAAGCGCACAAGATAAAGGTATTAACAAAAGTACCAATTGAATCAGTAATGAAGAATTCTAAAAGATCAGGAAGAGTGGAGAGATGGAATGCACAAGTAGGCCACTTTGATATTAAATATGAAATTTTGTCTTCACCAAAATCACAAGTTGTTGCAGATTTCTTGGAAGAGTTTCCTTTAGAAGAAGATGAAGCGGTAGAAGAAATGATGGATATAGAAGAAGAACAAGGAGATCCAAAAGATTTATCAACATAACCAAATATATCGGAGATATTGGTAGATGGATCATCAAATGGAGAAGGAAATGGAGTTGGAATTGTTTTAATTTCGCCAGAAGGAATAAAAATGGCTTTTTCATTCAGATTGGAATTCGCATCCACTAATAATGAAACGAAATATGAAGCTGTGATACATCCCTTAAAATTCGCAATAGAAATGAAACTAGAAAATGCCAGGATCACTAGTGATTCGCAGCTAGTTATTCACCAAATAAAAGGAGAGTATACTACAAATGAACCATCCTTGAAGAAATACAAGAAGATGGTTGAAGAATTGTCAGCGAAAATCCCAAAAATAAAATGGAGGCACATCTCAAGAAAGGATAACAGACTCGCAGACGCTTTTGCTTTCATCTCAAGCATGATGACATATCCAACTGCGAGATACATAAAAATACAAACACTTCTATCACTATAAATTAATAAAGAAGAAGAAGAAGAAGAAGAAGTGGATGTGATGATAATAGACAATGAAGAAGAAGAACAAACGAACAATATCGCAGACTGGAGAACAGAACTTCATGCATATTTGGCGAAAGGAGAAACACCAAGAAATAGATTAGAAACACACAAGTTAAAAAGCCGCGCAACGAATTATGAATTAAGAGATGGGCTTCTATACCGAAAATATCCTTTAACGTACCTTCACTCATATGTTTGACACGAGAGGAAGGAGAAAAAGTGCTAAGAATGTTACATAGTGGGGATGCTGACAATCATAGCGGGGGAAGATCTTTGGAACATAGAGGAAAAATGCAAGGCTATTACTGGCCATACATGCATGAAGATGCAAAACAAATATCAAGGCGTTGCGAAGATTGTCAGCGGCATGGAAAGAAAATACATGCACCTGGAGCACCGTTATCATCTTCAACCAGTGTGTGGCCTTTTGGAAAGTGGGGCTTAGATATTTAATAGTCGCAACAGATTATTTTACAAAATGGACAGAAGTGAAAGCAGTACAGCATATTCGCGACAAAGATATCTTTACATTCATATTCGAAAATATCATTTGCAGATTTGGAATTCCTGCGCAGTTGGTATCTGATAATGGGAAACAATTCGAAGGACAGAATATAGAAATGCTACTTAATGCATTCAAGATAAAATGTGGAAAGTCTACTCCTTTGTATCCACAAGCTAATGGGCAGGTAGAAGCAACAAACAAAACAATTGCAGATATATTAAAGAAGAAATTGGAAGGACATCACAGAGCATGGTGCGAACAAGTACATAATGCAGTATGGGCTTATAATACAACTAGAAGAGAAGCTACTGGAATGTCACCTTTTTGTTTAACATACGGAATTGAAGCGGCGTTACCAACAGAAGTTGTTATTGATGAGTGCCAAATATTGTATATATTTTATCCCTTTTTGTTGGCATTTACTCATCTTTTGTGCATTAATTCTACATTTTATCCCACATTCTGTATTTTCATTGTTTTCAAGAATAAATATTTTTATTAATTAATTTTGCATTTTTAGGTAGTAAATAAAGATTGCATGAGTTGCGGAGCAAAAAGAGCAGAAAAGTGGTGAAAAGACGGGAGAAATTACGCAAGGAAGCCGCGAAGAATGGTGCGCACAACCTCATTTTCTACACACAAAAACGCCTCCGTTCTCAGCCGTCAGATCAGTTCCCAGAAGCATCCGATGGTCGCTCCTTCACAGAACATCAAAATCTGAAGTCTTTGCCAAGCACCACAGCGCTGAAATTTCAAGCCTTCAGATTAGATGGTAGTTGAATCCAACGGTCGCTCTCTTGCTGTGCATCGAAGTTTGATATCTCCGCCTAACACTACAACACCTAACTCCATCTGGCGTCGTTGATTTTGTTGTATTATATAATCCAGCGGTCGCTACAAACTTCACTTCATCTCACCGTCCGATTGATCTTTCATCTCCCTATCCCACGGCTCAGCGTCGCAGATCATCAAACTCGATACACTCGCCTCACACCCTAGCGACCGAGCACCTACACCCCAAACAAACGCACCCTTCCCCATTCTGTCGAACCCATCTCCTCCATCAACCCCCTCTGCAGAACCATCATACTCTGTACCACCACCATGTCCGTCTCCATCACCACCACCTCACCCCAAATCACTCCACTGTTTTCTCCCCAACTCTATTCTACCTAAACCCATCATCACCATCACGTACCATCTCTTTAGCATCACTAATAACCTCAATTTCTCATCTCTCTGCTCACTGAAACCCTAGGTGAGAAATTGGGGATATAAGTGATGATTAAAGCATCAATTGGAGCTCGAGAGGAACGAGAAGAAGCAGGAGAAGATTGGGTCGACGAGATGGAGCGAGTATCTCATCAACAGTAGGTAAATCAATTTCACCAAACCCTAGTTCTACTGATTTTGGGGGAAAATTGGGGGAAAACCCAAAAATGTGTATTGGGTATAAATTGGTGTTGTGTGAAGTGTGTGGAGGACACGGTGTATCTCTCTGGACTAGCCAGTAGAGAATTTGCCACAAAATTTTAATGAATTTCAATTTCAGTTGCTTATCAGTTAACAGTTGAAAATTGCATATGTTTTTAGTTATCTCAAATGTTGCTAGTTGTGTTTGAATTATCACATATGATGAATGTTATTGCTTTATTCATGGTTAGCATGAGCTAATCAGCATCAGGCCAAGGCTCAGTGAAGCCTTGTGCACTGTCATGTGACTAGAAGCTAGGATGGTTCTCCTATTGCTGTGTTTTGATTGAGCAAATGGGAGATACCAATGCTCATAGAGCCTGTGATTGGCTGTACTGTCAAAAGACAGCCAATGCTAGGGGTAGACTAGTGAGCAATTTGGTGTTCTTCCATTTCTAGATGTATGCTTAGGAACAAACATAACCTAGAAACATGTCATTTGATTAGGACACAAGGTGGATCATAAGCCTTGGCTTACCCACCAATTCCCTCTCAGAAACTTGCATTTTCAGTCCTGTGTGTTTGCAATTCAGTTAATTTTCTTGCCTTTTATTTTCTTGCACTTTGTAGCTTCTGTGCACTGAAGTCAGTGCACAATCCTGCCCTTGCCCTTGGCTTCCAAGCCTTGGTTCTTTGCTTATCTTTCCCTGCTGTGGTTCTTAACTGTTTCTTTATTGCTTTACCTTGCATCTTTGGTTCATGCCATTTCCCTTGCTTTGCTCACTGCCATAGTGCATTGTCACCATTGTTAGCCTAGGAAGACTTCTTATATGCTCCTCTCCCTGTGGACAAACCCCCACTCATCACTATATTATAAATCTTGACCTTGTATACTTGCAAGTGTTTTGTGTGCTTCTAATCTTCACACCAAGTTTTTGGCGCCGCTGCCGGGGAGCTGGCTGCCATCTTTTTGAAGTTTTCAAAGTCTGCTGTTGCTGTTGGCCCTGCCAAGCTGTTGCTGCCAAGCTGTTGCTGCTGTTGCTGTTGCTGCTGCCAAGCTGCTGCTGCTGCCAAGCTGCTGCCAACTGAAGCTGCCAAGCTGCTGCTGCTGTTGCTTCTGCCAAGCTGCTGCCAAGCCTGCTGCCAAGCCAACTGGGCTGCCTATTTCTGTTGCTGCTGGGCTTGTGCAACCTCTGTTGCTGGGCTTGCAACTTCTGCTCTTGGGCTTCGCTGCTTCAGCTGGGCTCCGTTGCTGCTGCTGCTGGGCTCTGCTCCACCTGTTGCTGCTGGGCTTGGACGTGAGCTGCTAGGACGATCCTAAAGCCCAACTGGGCTGTGCAACTAAAAGGGGACTAAAAGCCTATTTTTGGGCTTCCCTCCAAAAACAAGTAAGCCTAACCCATGAGTTAACCCACTTGGGCCTCATTTAAATTCAAATTTGGGCTTGTAATAATTAATTTAATTATTTATTTGGGATTGTAATAATTTTTATTTTCTTTTTCTTTTTTTTTTATATTTGGGACTGTAATTATTTTTTTGTTTTTTTTGTTTTTCTTTTATTTTTCTTTTTCTTTTATGGGCTTGTCTTAATTATTATTATTGTTTTTATTTTCTTTTATGAGTTGTGCTAATTTATGCTAGGTTTAGTTCAAAAACTTTTCCAAAGCCCAATTTTAAACCAAAAACAAAACCCCTTCTTTAAACCAAAACCCGTTCAAAACCAAATCTTCATAACCCTTGTGGGCCAAATTGTTTCCGATTGCTCTGTCTGACCAACATGTTAGTTAAGGTACCTACTAGGACATGATTGTGACCTACAGAGACCAGACAAACAGACTTGTTAGAATTAACCCAGACGAACCTATCGAAATTCTAAGTTCTGAGGGAGACAGTCCAGATCAACCAGAAACAATGGGAGAACCCCGTACCCTCAAGGATTATATGTACCCAACTAGAGCCAGTCAACCCTCTTGTATTTTGCTGCCCGAGGCTAATGGCCATTATGAGCTGAAATCTAGCACAATACAGATGCTTCCTATTTTTAGAGGTGTTGAGAATGAAAATCCGTACCACCACGTGAGAGAATTCGAGGAAATTTGTGGAACTCTGCGTTTCACTCAAATGACCGACGAAACCCTGAAGTTAAGGCTTTTTCCTTTTTCCCTGAAAGATAAGGCAAAGGCCTGGCTTTATGCTTTACAGCCTCAATCCATCATGACATGGGATGACCTCATAAAGGAGTTTTTCAAAAAGTTTTTCCCGAACCACAAGACTGCGACAATTCGTCAAAGTCTGAATAGCTTTGTGCAATTAGAAGGTGAGACCTTAGCTAGATACCTGGAGAGATTCAATGAATTATTGCTCCAATGTCCCCATCATGGTTTTGAAAAATGGAGACTTGTGCAAATTTTGTATGAAGGTCTAGATGTGTCCACCCGAACAACGGTTGAGTCGATGTGTAATGGTCTATTCGTAGATAAAACTGCTGACGCGTCTTGGGACTTCTTAATTGAAGTAGCTGAAAAGACGCAACAGTGGGAATCCATCCGTGAAACCAGAAAGACTACATCCGAAGCAAAGGCTTTTAGGATTGAAGCGGATTTTGAGGGTAGAGCAAACATGGCATCAATAGTTAGGAGATTAGAAGAGTTAGAACAACATAAAAATTCAAAACCTTCCACCACTACTCTCCGAGAACATGTCGCTTCATCTGTTTGTGCTGCTTGTAACGACCCCAACCATCAATTCCAAAATTGTCCCGATTTGCTTGCAGTCCAGGAGTCTAGGCTTGAACAGGCACATGCCATGTTTCAAAACCAGAGCATAACCCTTATTCACAGACCTACAATCCAGGATGGAGAAACCACCCTAACTTTTCATGGTCAAAAGGACCCACTCAAGGAGGACCATCTCAACCAATCAGAGCTATCAAAACAATCAGGGATATCAGAACAATCAAGGTTATCAACACCCGAGAAACCCTCAACAACAATCAAACTCTCAACAACAATCATATCCTCAACAAATACAGACAAGAGATTATCCACCCTAGAGGAATGTTCCAGAGTTTGATGCAAAGTCAGAAAAATCTAGATCAAAAGATGGATCAAATATGTGAGAGAGAAAAGGGTAAACTTCCGAGCCAACCCCAACAAAATCCAAAGAGGATATTTCAAACAGGCACAACATCCTGCACTGAAACCTCACCTGATCAAATCCATGCCATTACCACCCTCCGAAGTGGTAAAGTCATCGAGAACAACGTAGGCGAACCTAATGAGTCTGATACAAATTCCACGTTGTCTCCACAACCCCAGAAAACCAAAGAATCTGAGCAAGTTGGAAAATCTGACAATTCTACTGCTGTGAATGTCCCTTTGCCAACTCATCTTCCTGTTGCTCCATTTCCTCAAAGATTGATCTATCAACAGAAAAGTACCCATTACAATGAGATGTTAGATCTGTTCAAGAGAGTCAACATCAACATTCCTTTTCTTGAAGCAATCAAGCAAATCCCTGCTTATGCCAAATTCCTCAAAGACTTGTGTACTCAAAAGCGCAAGCTCAATGTGCAAAAACGTGCTTTCTTAGCTGAGCAGGTAGTTCCATCATTCTGAACAAAACTCCACCCAAGTTTAGGGATCCAGGATGTCCAACAATTTCTTGCACTATAGGAGAACACACGGTCAATAAAGCGTTATTAGACCTAGGTGCAAGTGTTAACCTACTGCCATATTCTGTTTATGAGCAGTTAGGTCTTGGGGAGTTGAAACCAACATCTATCACTCTACAACTGGCAGACCGATCTGTCAAGATTCCTCGTGGAGTGGTCGAAGATGTTTTGATCAAGGTTGACAAATTCTATTTTCCCGTAGACTTCATTGTCTTAGACACTCAACCTGTACAAAACCCAGACTGTCACATTCCAGTCATCTTAGGACGTCCTTTCTTGGCTACGTCCAACGCGATCATTAATTGTCGGAATGGAGTGTTAAAACTGTCTTTTGGTAACATGACGGTAGAATTGAATGTGTTCGATATTAGTCAACAACCTGTGAATCTTGATGATGATGATGTGCATACTGTAGTGACGTCTTATCTCTGCTCGAATCTGTACCTCAAATGGACGTCACTGAAAGGAAATATGAAATGGAACCACCCCTACTCTATGATTCCAAGCTTATTCCATCCATTGTTGAGCCACCCAAGCTTGAATTGAAAACGTTGCCTAGTACGTTGAAGTACGCATTCCTAGGTTCTTCTGATACTTTACCTGTCATTATTTCATCATGTTTAGACACGGAACAGGAAAGTAAGCTTTTAGAAGTACTTAAGGAACACAAAGAGGCCTTAGGATGGACCATCTCAGATCTCAAAGGAATTAGTCCCACCATTTGCATGCACCACATTAACCTTGAAGAGAATGCCAAACCATCGAGGGAAATGCAAAGGAGACTTAATCCTAACATGAGAGATGTAGTCAAAGGAGAGATCCTGAAACTACTTGATGCGGGTATCATATACCCAATTCCCGATAGCAAATGGGTTAGTCCCATTCAAGTTGTGCCTAAATCAGGCATTACTGTTGTTCAGAACGACAAGAATGAATTAGTCCCTACTCGTACAACCACAGGATGGCGAGTATGCATCGACTACAGGAAGTTGAACACAGTAACAAGGAAGGATCACTTCCCGCTCCCTTTCATTGACCAAATGCTAGAACGTGTGTCTGGACACAGTCACTACTGTTTTCTAGATGGCTTTTCCGGTTATAACCAAATTCACATTGCTCCGGAAGATCAGGAAAAAACTACATTCACGTGTCCATTTGGGACGTTTGCTTATAGACGTATGCCCTTCGGGTTGTGTAATGCACCTGCTACTTTTCAGCGTTGCATGATGAGCATTTTTTCTGACATGATAGATAGTTTTCTCGAGATCTTTATGGATGATTTCTCTGTTTTTGGTTCCTCGTTTGACGAATGTTTGAAGCATCTTGCCCTCGTGATATCCAGATGTAAAGAAAAGAACCTTGTTCTAAATTGGGAAAAATGCCATTTTATGGTGAATTCAGGAATAGTTCTAGGACACATCATCTCAGAAAAGGAATTGAAGTGGATAAAGCTAAAGTTGACCTCATTCAACATCTACCACAACCTTGCTCTGTGAAGGAGATCAGATCATTTCTAGGTCATGCTGGTTTTTACCGGCGATTCATCAAAGATTTCAGCAAAATCTCCAGACCTCTGTGCAGTCTTCTCTCCAAAGATGTTGCCTTCAATTTCGATGCTGCTGTGTGAAGGCATGGGAGGAATTAAAAACCCTTCTCACCACCGCTCCTATAGTCCGACCACCCGATTGGAAGCTTCCGTTCGAACTTATGTGTGATGCCTCTGATTATGCTGTTGGTGCTGTTTTAGGACAGCGAGTTGATAGACTACCATATGTGATATACTATGCTAGCAAAACCCTTAATGATGCCCAACTCAATTATTCAACTACCGAGAAGGAATTGCTTGCCGTCGTTTTCGCATTAGACAAGTTTAGATCTTATCTGATAGGGTCTAAGATCATCATATACACAGACCATGCGGCTTTGAAGTATCTTCTTTCCAAGAAGGATGCTAAAGCTCGCCTTATTCGATGGATACTCTTATTACAGGAATTCGATCTCGAAATCCGTGATAAGAAAGGTTGTGAGAATGTGGTTGCTGATCATTTGTCTAGATTAACTTTAGAGTCTATTGATGATGTGAGCTGATTAGAGAATCATTCCCAGATGAACAGCTGATGTCTATCTCAGACCTTCCTTGGTTTGCTGATATTGTTAACTACCTCGCTACAGGTAGGATGCCCTCACGTTGGTCGAGACAAGACCGCTCTAAATTCCTGGCTGAAGTCAAACATTTCCTTTGGGATGACCCATATTTGTTTAAGTACTGTCCAGACCAAATCATTAGGAGATGTGTCCCCAACACTGAACAGAAAGATGTGATATCTTTCTGTCATGACCAAGCATGTGGAGGCCATTTCAGTGCCAAGAAAACCGCTGCAAAGATCTTGCAGTGTGGATTCTATTGGCCATCATTGTTCAAGGATTGCCATGATTATTGTGTTGCTTGTGAACGCTGTCAAAAGCTAGGAAGCATTTCGAGGAGAAACATGATGCCATTGAACCCCATTTTGATTGTGGAGATTTTTGATGTTTGGGGGATAGACTTCATGGGTCCATTTCCCATGTCTGACAGCAAGTTGTACATCCTAGTCGCAGTTGATTACGTTTCTAAGTGGGTAGAAGCCATAGCAACCAGAACAAATGACCACAAGGTGGTACTTTCATTTCTAAAGGAGAACATATTTTCACGTTTTGGTACCCCTAGAGCTATCATCAGTGACGGCGGTTCACATTTTCGTAACAAGTACTTTGAGTCTTTAGTACGCAAGTATGGCATAACTCACAAGGTTGCTACTCCGTACCACCCTCAGACTAGTGGACAAGTGGAAGTGTCTAATAGGGAAATTAAGCACATTCTGGAGAAGACGGTCAACCCGTCCAGGAAAGATTGGTCATTGAGATTGAATGATGCTTTGTGGGCCTATAGAACAGCTTATAAGACACCAATTGGCATGTCCCCCTATCGTCTAGTGTATGGAAAGCCGTGCCATCTACCTGTGGAATTAGAACATCGT
This sequence comes from Papaver somniferum, assembly GCF_003573695.1. NCBI lineage: Eukaryota > Viridiplantae > Streptophyta > Magnoliopsida > Ranunculales > Papaveraceae > Papaver > Papaver somniferum. The sequence goes on along the minus strand of NC_039366.1, from coordinate 1,488,125 downwards.
GCCTACTGGGCAATCAAAGAGCTGAACTTTTCTCTGGACGAAGCTGGAATTCAAAGGAAACTTCAACTCAACGAGTTGGAAGAATTGAGAAATGAGGCTTATGACAGTGCCAAGCTGTACAAGCAGAAGATGAAGATGTTTCATGACAAGCGTATTCTGCGCAAATCCTTCACTCCTGGTCAGAAAGTCTTGCTGTATGACTCCCGATTACATCTTTTTCCAGGAAAACTGCGTTCCAGATGGAAGGGTCCGTACCTAGTACGCACAGTTTTTCCTCATGGAGCTGTAGAGCTGGAGGATGTCTCCAACAAGAACGTTTTCAAAGTCAACGGGCAGAGATTAAAGCCATTCCTTGAGCCATTTCCACCCGACATTGAAACAACCAACCTGGAGGACCCAGTCTATGTGGACTAAACTGGTCCACTCTTTCCCTAAATAACCAAACAGTTTTCCAAATGTTTCCCTAAAAACCAAAATTTTTCGTTTTCCCATCAAAACCAAACAAATGTCTTTTCCCAACAAAACCAAATTTTTCCAAAAAGTCCAATCCCATTAAAAACCAAATTTTCTTGTAGATAATGTGTTAGTTAAATTTCCTTTTGTATATATTTTGTGCTCATCCATTGTGACTGCTAATATGGATTTTTGCCTTGAAATAACGGAGTTTTAATCGAGCTACCACCGTACAATCGGGTATTCTCTCTCCTTTTACTCTACTCAGCATGTTCCTCTTCATATATTGTTTTATAATTCTTTCCATGTTTTGAAACATTGAGGACAATGTTTAGTTTAGGTTTGGGGGTATAGAGTAGATACCATGATAATTTGCCATAATTGAAAACAACTCTTCTTTTTGAAAAAATTGAAAAATTCCAAAAAAAAAAAATCAAAAAAAAAATCAAAAAAAAATTAAAAAATGAAAAAATCAAAATAAAAATGGAGCTCATTTACCTTGAAATGTTGACTCTTGTGCAAATATGTATTTTTATTAGGAGTCTTAGTCTAGATATTTAGGCACCCTGATTCTAGCACAATTCACATAGTGATAAGAAATTTGCACGCGCACGATCTACCAATACATGTATGGCCTCGATCTTCAAGGTGTTGATAGGAAGTTACGATTGCCAATCACTTTAGAATACTGAACGAAACTTGACTAGCTTGTTCTTTGGTTGGTTGGGATAGAAGGTGGAGGTTACATTAAGAAAGACAACCATCGAATTTAACTGGGTGCATCAAAAAGGGCTACCTCTTGCAAAGTGTCATGTAATCTTTTGTTTCCTTTTGTATATGTATCAAAAGTGCCTCTTAAAAAAAAAAAAAAAAAAAAAAAAAAAAAAAAAAAAAACGATGTATATATTCAGAAAAAAAAAAAAAAAAAAAAATACAAAAACAAAAAATCAAGTATTTATCAATTCCATCATCTCTTGTTCCAAAAATAAAAAGAGAATGTCAATGTAAATAAGAGTCATGTAAATAGTCATCTTTTGTGTTTTGTGTGTAAGCAAGGAGGGTGTATGCCATTGATGTACAACGCGAGTAATTGTGAAATACCTCCAACTCATTCACAATTCTCGTAAAGTCCGGACAGCTAGCTAGATTTCGACCTCAGTTCTTAGCCTGAGAAACTATCTCTTGGTGATTAGTAGTCATGACTTCAGATCTTTCTTTACACATGTGTAGATACACTTTACACTCTTATCACATGTCTTTTTTGTTATCAGTGCTAGGATTGTGCCTTCGATAGCTAGATTGACATCTCCATTTTGCTGTGAGCTTAACTGTTTTGCACATGTCACGTTTGATGGAATCTGAGCTTATTTTTGACCTAGAACTTTGTAGGTACGTTCTAAGCAAACCTTCACGAGACTTCAACTCGTCCACTAGGGACACTTAGTGGTTTAAAAGGCTTAGTGCATACGCTAAATGCATTCGAGAGACCAGCGACAGTGGTATAGTTAGGATTTCCTTAGTTTTGTTTTACTTGAGGACAAGTAAAATTCAGGTTTGGGGGTATTTGATGAGTGCCAAATATTGTATATATTTATCCCTTTTTGTTGGCATTTAACTCATCTTTTGCATTAATTCTACATTTTATCCCATATTCTGTATTTTCATTGTTTTCAAGAATAAATATTTTTATTAATTAATTTTGCATTTTTAGGTAATAAATAAAGTTCGGATGAGTCGCGGAGCGAAAAGAGCAGAAAAGTAGTGAAAAGCCGGGAGAAATTACGCAAGGAAGCCGCGAAGAATGGTGCGCACAACCTCATTTTCTACACACAAAAGCGCCTCCGTTCTCAGCCGTCAGATCAGTTCAGAAGCATCCGATGGTCGCTCCTTCATAGAGCATCAAAATCTGAAGTCTCTGCCAAGCACCACAGCGCTGAAATTCCAAGCCTTCAGATTAGATGGTAGTTGAATCCAACGGTCGCTCCCTTGCTGTTCATCAAGTTTGATATCTCCGCCTTACACTACAACACCTAACCCCTGGCGTCGTTGATTTTGTTGTATAAAAATCCAGCGGTCGCTACAAGCTTCACTTCATCTCACCGTCCGATTGATCTTTCATCTCCCTATCCCACGGCTCAGCGTCGCAGATCATCAAACTCGATACACTCGCCTCACACCCTAGCGACCGAGCACCTACACCCAAACAAACGCACCCCCTTCCCATCGAACCATCTCCTCCATCACCCCCTCTGCAGAACCACCAACCCGTACCACCACCATGTCCGTCTCCATCACCACCACCTCACCCCAAATCACTCCACTATTTCTCCCCAACTCTATTCTACCTAAACCCATCACCATCACGTACCATCTCTTTAGCATCATAACCTCAATTTCTCATCTCTCTCTCTCTGAAACCCTAGGTGAGAAATTGGGGATATAAGTGATGATTAAAGCATCAATTGGAGCTCGAGAGGAACGAGAAGAAGCAGGAGAAGATTGGGTCGACGAGATGGAGCGAGTATCTCATCAACAGTAGGTAAATCAATTTCACCAAACCCTAGTTCTACTGATTTTGGGGGAAAATTGGGGAAAACCCAAATGTGTATGGGTATAAATTGGTGTTATGTGTGAAGTGTGTGAGGACACTGTATACCTCTCTGGACTAGCCAGTAGAGAATTTGCTACAATTTTATGAACTTCAAATTTCAGTGCTTTCAGTTACAGTTGAAATTGCATATGTTTTAGTTATCTGAATGTTGCTAGTTGTGTTGAAATCATCATGATGATGTATGTATTGCTCATCATGGTTAGCATGAGCTAATCAGCATCAGGCCAAGGCTCAGTGAAGCCTTGTGCACTGTCATGTGACTAAAGCTAGGATAGTTCTCCTTTGCTGTGTTTTGATTGTGAGCAAATGGAGATACCAATGCTCATAGAGCCTGTGATTGGCTGTACTGTCAAAAGACAGCCAATGCTAGGGGTAGACTAGTGAGCAATTTGGTGTTCTTCCATTTCTAGATGTATGCTTAGGAACAAACATAACCTAGAAACATGTCACTTGATTAGGACACAAGGTGGATCATAAGCCTTGGCTTACCCACCAATTCCCTCTCAGTAACTTATTTTCAGTCCTGTGTGTTTGCAATTCAGTTAATTTTCTTGCCTTTTATTTTCTTGCACTTTGTAGCTTCTGTGCACTGAAGTCAGTGCACAATCCTGCCCTTGCCCTTGGCTTCCAAGCCTTGGTTCTTTGCTTATCTTCCCTGCGTGGTTTTACTGTTTCTTTATTGCTTTACCTTGCATCTTTGGTCATGCCATTTCCCTTGCTTTGCTCACTGCCATAGTGCATTGTCACCATTGTTAGCCTAGGAAGACTTCTTATGCTCCTCTCCCTGTGGACAAACCCCTACTCACTATATTATACAAATCTTGACCTTGTATACTTGCAAGTGTTTTGTGTGCTTCTAATCTTCACACCAAGTTTTGGCGCCGCTGCCGGGGAGCTGGCTGCCATCTTTTGAAGTTTTCAAAGTCTGCTGTTGCTGTTGGCCCTGCCAAGCTGTTGCTGCCAAGCCTGTTGCTGCTGTTGCTGTTGCTGCTGCCAAGCTGCTGCTGCTGCCAAGCTGCTGCCAACTGAAGCTCCAAGCTGCTGCTGCTGTTGCTCTGCAAGCTGCTGCCAAGCCTGCTGCCAAGCCAACTGGGCTGCTATTTCTTGTTGCTGCTGGGCTTGTGCAACCTCTGTTGCTGGGCTTGCAACTTCTGCTCTCTTGGGCTTCGCTGCTTCAGCTGGGCTCCGTTGCTGCTGCTGCTGGGCTCTGCTCCACCTGTTGCTGCTGGGGCTTGGACGTGAGCTGCTAGGACGATCCTAAAGCCCAACTGGGCTGTGCAACTAAAAGGGGACTAAAAGCCTATTTTTGGGCTTCCCTCCAAAAACAAGTAAGCCTAACCCATGAGTTAACCCACTTGGGCCTCATTTAAATTCAAATTTGGGCTTGTAATAATTAATTAATTTATTTGGGATTGTAATAATTTTTATTTTCTTTTTCTTTTTTTTTATATTTGGGACTGTAATTATTTTTGTTTTTTTTGTTTTTCTTTTATTTTTCTTTTTCTTTTATGGGCTTGTCTTAATTATTATTATTGTTTTTATTTTCTTTATGAGTTGTGCTAATTTATGCTAGGTTTAGTTCAAAAACTTTTCCAAAGCCCAATTTTAAACCAAAAAAAACCCCTTCTTTAAACCAAAACCCGTTCAAACCAAATCTTCAAACCCTTGTGGGCCAAATTGTTTCCGATTGCTCTGTCTGACCAACATGTTAGTTAAGGTACCTACTAGGACATGATTGTGACCTACAGAGACCAGACAAACAGACTTGTTAGAATTAACCCAGACGAACCTATCGAAATTCTAAGTTCTGAGGGAGACAGTCCAGATCAACCAGAAACAATGGGAGAACCCCGTACCCTCAAGGATTATATGTACCCAACTAGAGCCAGTCAACCCTCTTGTATTTTGCTGCCCGAGGCTAATGGCCATTATGAGCTGAAATCTAGCACAATACAGATGCTTCCTATTTTTAGAGGTGTTGAGAATGAAAATCCGTACCACCACGTGAGAGAATTCGAGGAAATTTGTGGAACTCTGCGTTTCACTCAAATGACCGACGAAACCCTGAAGTTAAGGCTTTTTCCTTTTTCCCTGAAAGATAAGGCAAAGGCCTGGCTTTATGCTTTACAGCCTCAATCCATCATGACATGGGATGACCTCATAAAGGAGTTTTTCAAAAAGTTTTTCCCGAACCACAAGACTGCGACAATTCGTCAAAGTCTGAATAGCTTTGTGCAATTAGAAGGTGAGACCTTAGCTAGATACCTGGAGAGATTCAATGAATTGCTCCAATGTCCCCATCATGGTTTTGAAAAATGGAGACTTGTGCAAATTTTGTATGAAGGTCTAGATGTGTCCACCCGAACAACGGTTGAGTCGATGTGTAATGGTCTATTCGTAGATAAAACTGCTGACGCGTCTTGGGACTTCTTAATTGAAGTAGCTGAAAAGACGCAACAGTGGGAATCCATCCGTGAAACCAGAAAGACTACATCCGAAGCAAAGGCTTTTAGGATTGAAGCGGATTTTGAGGGTAGAGCAAACATGGCATCAATAGTTAGGAGATTAGAAGAGTTAGAACAACATAAAAATTCAAAACCTTCCACCACTCTCCGAGAACATGTCGCTTCATCTGTTTGTGCTGCTTGTAACGACCCCAACCATCAATTCCAAAATTGTCCCGATTTGCTTGCAGTCCAGGAGTCTAGGCTTGAACAGGCACATGCCATGTTTCAAAAACCAGAGCATAACCTTATTCACAGACCTACAATCCAGGATGGAGAAACCACCCTAACTTTTCAAGGTCAAAAGGACCCACTCAAGGAGGACCATCTCAACCAAATCAGAGCTATCAAAACAATCAGGGATATCAGAACAATCAAGGTTATCAACACCCGAGAAACCCTCAACAACAATCAACTCTCAACAACAATCATATCCTCAACAAAATACAGACAAGAGATTATCCACCCTAGAGGAGATGTTCCAGAGTTTGATGCAAAGTCAGAAAAATCTAGATCAAAAGATGGATCAAATATGTGAGAGAGAAAAGGGTAAACTTCCGAGCCAACCCCAACAAAATCCAAAGAGGATATTTCAAACAGGCACAACATCCTGCACTGAAACCTCACCTGATCAAATCCATGCCATTACCACCCTCCGAAGTGGTAAAGTCATCGAGAACAACGTAGGCGAACCTAATGAGTCTGATACAAATTCCACGCTGTCTCCACAACCCCAGAAAACCAAAGAATCTGAGCAAGTTGGAAAATCTGACAATTCTACTGCTGTGAATGTCCCTTTGCCAACTCATCTTCCTGTTGCTCCATTTCCTCAAAGATTGATCTATCAACAGAAAAGTACCCATTACAATGAGATGTTAGATCTGTTCAAGAGAGTCAACATCAACATTCCTTTTCTTGAAGCAATCAAGCAAATCCCTGCTTATGCCAAATTCCTCAAAGACTTGTGTACTCAAAAGCGCAAGCTCAATGTGCAAAAACGTGCTTTCTTAGCTGAGCAGGTAAGTTCCATCATTCTGAACAGAACTCCACCCAAGTTTAGGGATCCAGGATGTCCAACAATTTCTTGCACTATAGGAGAACACACGGTCAATAAAGCGTTATTAGACCTAGGTGCAAGTGTTAACCTACTGCCATATTCTGTTTATGAGCAGTTAGGTCTTGGGGAGTTGAAACCAACATCTATCACTCTACAACTGGCAGACCGATCTGTCAAGATTCCTCGTGGAGTGGTCGAAGATGTTTTGATCAAGGTTGACAAATTCTATTTTCCCGTAGACTTCATTGTCTTAGACACTCAACCTGTACAAAACCCAGACTGTCACATTCCAGTCATCTTAGGACGTCCTTTCTTGGCTACGTCCAACGCGATCATTAATTGTCGGAATGGAGTGTTAAAACTGTCTTTTGGTAACATGACGGTATTATCAGTAAGAATCTTTGAGAAGTTATGGATTCTGAAAGAATAGTTGCAAGATTTTTCATATCAAAACAAGACCATGATGTGCGAAATTTTTGCAGAGATAATCACACAACAATGACATAAAAGAAAAGGGGAAACCTTTATGGCGTACACCCTAGTTCGCGAATAAAATTTCGCAAGAGGAAAATGTAAGACCTAAAGTACGTCATATTAGGGGGTACCTGTTGCATGGCTCAGGGAAAGTCTACACCGCCACCGGAACCTGAGTCATGGAGATTTGGGGTCAATAAAGCCATCCGGGAGAGGCACCTTAGATTCTCAGCTTAAGCATATGACTTGGGTTGGGCGACTAAGGTAATAAGGACTCTCCCAAGGAGTGCAGATCTGATAAAGGCGCCGAGGTACAAGGTTGAGTCAAGAGTGCCAGGGACGTTTGAAGCGTACCTTGCCATTCTTGACAAGTCTTGGCTTATACTGCACTCGGCCCGAAGAAAACCCCACTTAGGGTGCATTCTTGTAACCATAAGCCCTATAGGTAAAAGCGATAAGAGGCTGCGAAAACAACTGGTTGTTGTTAAGACTGGATGAGAGGATCTAACCTTGTATGGTAGCAGTACGCCTCCTTGAAGGGGCAACCAGGGGGAGATAAGGGCGACACCCTCCATTAGGGAGCTGATAAGTGTTTTAAGACGCAAATGTCATGAGGCTTTCTATTCGCAAGAGTATTAAGTCTTGTCATATTTGTGCAACAATCCTGAAGAGGCAATAATACAAAATAAAAAGATAAGACGAGATCAATGGGTTTTCGCATGAAAGTGCGCAGACGTCCTGCGATTTCGTCGCAAGACGGCAATGTCATGCGGCTTTATTTTCGCAAGAATATTTAGGCCTGTCATATTGTCGCAACATTCCTGATGAGGCCATAATACAAAATAAAAAGTTAAGGCAAGATCAATGGGTTTTTGCATGAAATTGCAAGGACGTCCTGCGATTTTGTCGCAATGACAAGAGGTGGCATAATAAGACATTTAATTAGGAAGGCAAAATAAGACCACATGATAAAACAAAATATTTGTAAGTATTTGTAACAGATTATTTTTTGCAATAAAGATAATAAGAGGAAAGTATGGGAATCAATAAACAAGAAGCATTATCTTTCTCATCAACAAAATACTAAAAAGAAAAGTTGATTCCAAAGTTGGTTATTCGCAAAAGTGACAAAAATAAGACAATTCAAGAAGATAAAACTAGATAAGAAGCTCAATCTTCAATATTAATTCCAGTAACAGGAGATAACAGACGTTCTTTGCCAATGTTCTCATTATCGCAAGCCTCTCCTTCATTTCGGTTCAGATCTTCGCTTTGACTAGCACCTTGATTATCGCCAGCAATTACTTCTTCAGGAGAGATTTCTTTCTCATTTTGATTAACACCAGTAGATGCTTCTTTAGAAGGAATTTCTTCTTCACCTTCCAAGAGATCGTCCTCTGCACCACTTTCATAATCATAATCACTATCAGCAGGACGAGGAACTTCATCATAATCTACTTCTAAAGGTTCAATTGATGTAGGAGGAAGAAACTTGGAAAATAAAACATCATTTACAAGGACTTCAGCCCGGAGATGAACTTGACGAAGAAGAGCTCTCTGATGATTCCTATCTTGAATATCCTTAAAATAAGCAAGATAATCAAGTCTTCTTTCTGCTCGGTCGCAAGAACCAATAAGGTCAGAGACGAGCAATGCATTTTCTTTGCGAATTTTGGCATATTTAGCCTCCAAAACAGAAATGGAGGAATGAAGATTCTTCTCAGACTCTGCGAAAGGTAGAATACAAAATTTCATTAAGATGAAGAATTCAGAAAGAATGACAAATAAAAGATAGTTAAGGCAGTCAAACTATTATGACTACCTTCCTTTTGCGAAATAAGGTGTTGAATCAAGGAAAAACAACTATTCTCCCAACGGTCCATTGCGTCATCAAATTTATCTCCAATTAAACCTTTAAGTCGAGACCGAAGATTTTTCTCTTTAGAAATAAGAAAGGCATTTTTCTTCGCAAGAGAAGAATATGATTCTTCTAATTTGGAATATTGTTCTTTAAGATGATTCGCCTTTACACTTAAAGCTATTCTACCTTGAATGAGTGTATCTGTTTCAGCGATAGATGACTTTGTTACTTCTTTAAGTTCATTTCTCAAAGAGCGAAGAGATTTCTCTTGGTCATCACATACTTTTTGAAGAATACTAAATTGTTGCGAAGATATCGCCATCTTGTTTAAATAAGTTCTCTTCTCTTGGGATAAGGTTTTATTCTCATTTGATAAAGTTTCCATCCCTAAATTAGCTTTAGTTAAAGAATAAGAAAGACTAGATACTTCATTACTTAATAAATCTTGTCTTCGAACTAATTGGGTGTTTTCATTGGTAAGATTATTTATATGATAAAGAGAATATGAATAGAGGTTATTTAATTGGTTATATTGATCCATCAAGATTTCTTTATCAACACAGGCTTCTTCAACAGCAGATTCAAATTGATATCTCTCTATTATTCATTTCTGGTTTAAAGCTTAACATGCGAAAGAGGGATTTCAAGGATAATTAAATATGGGAAGGATAAAACCATTAAAAAGGAAAATTAAAGACACAGATAAGAAAATCATACCTCTCAATTCATCATTCTTCTTTCGAAGATTGTCACGATCCAGCAAAACATTCTGAAGCTTCTAATTTTCGAGATGAAGAGCATTACATTCTTTTTCCAAAGCTGTATGCGAAGCAGCTCTGTCAGAACCCAAATGCTTGCTCAGAATTTCGCAAACATTAGACTTGATAGGATCAATAGAAGACTTCTTGACATCATCCAGAACTTCAGATAAAACTTTGAAGGCAATATCTATCCCTTCCACGGTTTCTTTCGAAAGAGGAAGAGACTTAGGTAGAGAAATGGTAGAGATAGAAGGTTGAGAAACATTCTCAATGGAAGAGAAGAGGTTTCATTCACAGCAGGATCAACAAGGGGAGTTTCAATCATTGAAAGGTCAGCTGAAGAAATGAAGCCTGAGGCAGCTTTTTCGCGAATTGGAGATAAAGGTTTATCTTGCGAAGATGTCGTAGGATATTTAGAAGAGATGACTAAGTGGAAGAGAACAGAAGTTGGAACAGTTTTAAGGTGTCGAGATTTCTTGAGAGGTTAATTAACATCTTTAACACCCTTCGAATTACAATCAAGATAAGAAACAGAGGCAACAATACTGTTATTAGAAAAGGATAGTGTTTCTTACTACCTTCTCATTCGCAGAATTTCTTTTATGCGCAACAACCTTATGCTGCGATTTGGGAATATTAGGGTTCTGAACTGTAAATTTAGTATTGGAGGCGCTTTTACTGAAATAACAAGAGTATGGGAATCACATAAACAACATCGAATAAGGCAATAAACAAGATCAATTTCAGCAAAACCCATAAAGAAGAAAAAAGAAAACTAACCTTGATGAATCCATGTAAAACAGTAGCAGGAAGATTATTTCGAAAAAAATTACGAACGATGAAGATCTGCAGAAGAAATGGTATGAAGATGAAGAAGAACTTAAAAAGATTGAAGAATAAAGAAGAAAAGTTGCAATAACGGAATTTGCAGAAGCACGATGAAGTTGCAGAGAAAATAAAAAGAAAGAAAAAGAGAGTGAGAAAGAATATATATAGAGGGAATTTATCCTCGAGAAGATAAACACGATTAATACGGAAAGATATAAGCGGTTAAATGGCAACGGTTACAAAAGACGTGTCAAGAAACAGATGGAAGAAAGAATACGTGTGATAAATGCAGAATATGAAGAGAGGAACAGTTACGGCATTTCTCACATCATTCTCTACTTCGCAGAAAAGATATGAGAAGAGGCAAGATGTAGGATCAGAATCTCGCAATAATAATATCTTAGCGAAATTATCAATAACAATTTCAGAAATGATATAATAAACAACGTCAGCTAAAATCATGAGAAAGATGTAAGGATCCTGCGAAAATTAGAGAGTTTGCGAGATTAAGATTTGTAAGGTTGCGAGAATGTCGCAAGTCTTATCCGAAAATAAAGGACAGATTAGCTGTCATCCATTATGTATTTCCATATAAATAGTCGTTCATTTGTAAAGGAAAGGGAGAGATTTTTTGTTTTATTAAGAAACAAGTAAATAGGAGAGAGAAAGTCTAGAGTAGAAGTCATTCTTGATTCTTTTATCTTTTCTTGTAAGAACATTTAAAGATTGATCAATAAAATTAAGAGTGTAAATCTAAAAATGAGTTGAGTAATAATGAAATCATATGAGGGGTGTAGTGTAGGATTTCCAGCAGCTACATAAGCAATGATGATTGGCGAGCCCCCATATATATAACTATTTAATGAAAGGAGATCTTCCGCGATATAAGCAAGAGGTAAATAAAATTAAAAGTAAGTCCACGAATTATGAGGTGCGATAAGGAGTCTTGTATAGAAGATCATATTCGGGCCCGCTGATGAGATGCTTGTCACGGAAAGAGGGGATAAAAATTATGAAATCAATTCAACACGGGGACGCTGGTAATCACAATGGAACCAGGTCATTAGCTCTCAAAACCAGGACACAAGGGTACTTTTGGCCATATATGCAAAGAGACGCAAATGACATCTCCACAATATGTGAAGCATGTCAGAGATTTGGGAAAAGGATACATGCACCATCCACGAGCTTAAACTCTGTATTAAGTGTCTGGCCCTTCGCCATGTGGGGAATCGATATTGTGGGACCATTTGTAACCGGGACAAAGAAAAAGAGGTACCTGATAGTAGCAACAAATTATTTCACAAAATGGGTGGAAGACAAAGCCCTACAGCACACGCGAGATGGTGATGTGTACGATTTCATCCTGGAGCATATTATTTGTAGATTTGGAATACCAGTCATGATCGTTTCGGACAATGGGAAACAATTTGAAGGAGAAAATGTAAGAATGTTGTTCAACGCATTCAAAATTCAATCTGGGAAGTCGACTCCGTTATACCCACAAAGCAACGGGCAAACGGAAGCTACGAAAAAGACACTAGCAAACACATTAAAAAAACAGTTGGATGGTCATCATAAGGGATGGTGTGAACAGATCCCAAATTTGCTATGGTCTTATAAAACCACCAGGCGAGATGCAACGGAAATGTCACCCTTTTGTTTGACATATGGAGCTGAGGCGGTGTTTCCTGCCGAAGTCATCCTTCCAACCACAATAAAGGAAGCATGGGAGAAAGGGCTAAATTCAGATTTGATCCTATCAAAGTTGGAAGACCTCGAGGAAAACAGGGAAATTGTGTTGCAACATATGACGAATTACCATCAGAGGTTGTCAAGGGAATATAACAAAAGGGTAAAACCCCGAAGCTTCGCACATGGAGAGCTTGTACTACGACAAATACCCCCATACCAAAAGGGATTAATAGGAAAGTTAGAGCGTATGTGGGAAGGCCCATATATCATGAAAACGGTAGTTGGCAATGGGGCATATGAGTTGGCGGATTGCGAGGGAAAGGACATGGACGAAGAAGGAAATATAATATACGGCGATATCAAGAGGCTAGATCGAAGACTAGACCATCCTTGGAATCCAGTGTATATCAAAAAATACTATCCATGAATGTATGTTATAATGCAGTAAAGGCAACAAAGTGTAGTTGAATGGAGTCTATTAATGAAATATATCTTTTATAATCAACTTACATAAGAGCAAGGTGTTTGGAATAAACAAACAAAACTCACGAGATAACCAAAGGAAAATAAGACCTCACATTAGGAGGCGAACAAGATTCACAAAACAAGCAGTTTATAGAGAAACTTAAAACCTTCGCCTAGGAAGGCTGAGAATCCACGACATGCACCCTAGTTTGCATGAAAATGCAAGAGGAAAGACCTAACGCATGTTGTGAACAACTCTCAGAGAGATAATATAGGGGCAATAATAAGACCTATACGATGAGGGTCCCTTTTATGATGGCCTTCAGTAAGGGGTGCAGAAATATGACCAAGGCGCCGACGTATTCGATTGAGCTGCGGGTGCCTGGGACGTCTGGAGCGTTACCGGCCATGTACGTTTGGCAAGTCTTGGCTACGATGCACTCAATCCCAAACAAACCTCACTTAGGGTGTGACTTCGTAATCCAAAGCCACATCGGCGAAGGTGATAAGAAGTCACGAAAACAACTGACTGTCATAATAACCGGATGGGAGGAGACCAACATGCATGTTAGGGTTAACCTCCTTGAAGGGGAAATCAGGAGGAATATAAAGGGATGGCACCCTCTAGATTAGGGAGTTGTGTGACCAAAAAAGACGGCAATGTCATGGGGCTAATGTTCATGGGAATAACTAGGCCTGTCGCATTGTCGCGGAGGAAACTAAAAATAAATGTTAAGACGAGGTAGATGGATTATTATCTGAAAGGGTAATAAGCGCCTGACACTTCTTCGAATTAATATCCTTCAAAAAAGATGAGGATAATAAGATCTTAATTAGGAGGCAAAATAGTACCTCGTAAAGCTACAAGGAAAAAAAAAATCTCCTAAACAAACAAAGTAAATATAAAAGATTGACTTGTGCAACATTGGCTTGATCATCTAATGCTCAACAAGAACAAGAGGCAAGTATATACTTTTATATTTATGTTCTTCTTTAGCATTATCTTTACAAGACTCAGTGTCTTTCGAAAGTATATACTTGGAATAAAGGTCAAAAATGCAGAAGCAAAGGCACGAGATAGAGGAAAAGAGACCCTACTCTCGCCGTGATTCGAGGTCACGAGATAGAGGCAAATGAGAAGGCATGAGACAAATGCAAAAACATATTTACGAATAAGTCGTGAACATCGCAGAAGCAAAGCTACGAGATTAAAGACAAACACATATTTATGAACAGGAGATGAACATTGTGGAAGTAAAGTTGTGAGAAAAAGGGAAATACATTATTCACAAAATGATAAACATCTGAAACATCCTGAAATACAAATAAATTACAAGGTTACAACATTAGCAAAATTCAAAATAAAGAAGGAAACATGCATCCTCAGTCATCGTCTTCATGATCCTCATCAGTTTATGTACCTCCATCATCCCCATCGGTTTCAGTATCCTCGTCAGAAGGGAAAAACTCATTAACAGCGGGAGTCGGTTCCTTGGTTATAGGTTCAGGTTCATCATCAGAAAATACTTCGAGGTCCAAAGAAACGCGAGGAATGCCTTGATAATCGCAGAACTCATTAAAGAGCCGGACCTTCTAGTCTTGAGCATTCCTACGAAGTCGGTTCGCAAGTAGGGTAGCGTCCTTCACCATCTTATCAAGATCCTCGTGAAAATATTGAATATCCTCTTGAAGGGTGGAAACCTCGTTGGAAAGATTATTCTTCTCCCGGGATAGGATGGAGACTTGGTCCTTAAGCTCTTGCTCATGTCCTAAAGGGGAAAAGGAGTTAAACAGGTAAGATGACATCAAGAGAGGGGCAGTGCCAAGGTAACAAAACAAGGGAAACTCACGGAAAAGATCAGACGAAATCTTCTTTTCTTCTGTAAGTTGTTTCTCTAGGTGGAGGATACGAGCATTAGACTTATTCATTAATTCCCGAGTCTCCCGAAGCTCAACGAGATGAGCCATGTTGCGGTGTTGCTCCTGAAAGATAAAAGATTTTCTCTAGAAATGTTAGGGAAGAATTACAAGGGGAAAACAAATATTAAACTTAGGACAAAAGCTCACCAAACCCATTATGGCAGAATATTGCTCCAGAGAAAGATTCAAAGAAGCATTCAGAATAAAGGTTTGATCTTCAGCCAGAAAATAATTAAAACTGAGATTTCCAAGAGTTGAAACAAATATCTCCGTTAAGAAATTCAAGTTGGGAAGAAGATCAGGTTCCTCCACTTCGTTGGTCTGATGATCGCCTTTGGACGAAGAAGGAGCAGCTCCCAACGGAATATTCTCGCGAGATGAGTGGAGTTGTTGATGCTGTGGGGGACCAGATTGAGGCAAAACTGAGGATGAATTTGAGTCATATCGTCTAAATCCAAGCCATAACGACGACGCTGAGAGGAGCGAGAGGTAGGAGGATCGTCCTGAAATCCACGAGGTTAAGGGATGACGAGAGAAGAAAAAATAAAATTGGGAAGGAAAGAGATACTTGGGCGGTGGTAGAAGGAACCCCAGAGCGTTGGCGTTTCATCAGATTCTTAGCAGGACCATCTGCTGCTTGAGGCTCACCCTCCTGAAGGATAGAGAGTTATAAATTAACAAGGAAAACAGCCAAAAAAGAGGCCACGAGATACAAACTTGTGTTTGGACCAGTTTCTGGGAGCGGCCCTTCAACATACCAGGCAGGGGAAGTGGGTACTGAGACAAGAACAAGGAAATTAGGGAACGATGCAAGTCAAAAGCAAGGAAACCAAAAGAAAGTGAAACTAACCTCCTTGGGCCTCTTAGGCCAGCGAAGTCTACTAGGTTCATATTCGGCGAGATGAGCGTATGACGAGAGAGGACCAGTACGAGCATTGCCATTCTCGTCAACACCCCACACCAATGGGCCTTCAGCCACCAGAGGAAACATCATCCAATCTTCGTCGCTAGAAAGATGAAGATATTTGTTCCGCGACGGGCCAATAGGATCAACATCCAGAAGAAGAGCTTTGGACGAGTCCACTGGGAATTTGCGAGAAAGCTTAACACCCCACTCTTGATAGGTTCTCGTGGTCATATCTTTGCCAACATAATTCGTGGAGAAATAATCAACATTATAATCCGAAGGTCGAATTCTTGTACCAAGTCAGGAATTTGAGAAGGTCCACCGTTCGATCTTTAGACGAACTCGTTGGCAAGGCTTATAGCGTTTCCACTCAATTGGTAAACACCTCGTTGAAGCTTCACTAGAATTTCATAGAATAGAGGGTTCTTCGGGTCATACAGAGGAAAAGAAAGACCTTCTCTCAGTTGGCCGGCGGTGACCAACATCCTTGTGGAAGTCCGAGTTTCCATTTGAATCTGTCGGTAATTAAGTTCCATGGATTTGTTTGCGGTAATAGGAGGAGAAATAGATGAGTCGATCACTAGAGATAGAGAAATACCCAGCTTCTCCAGATCAACTTTGAATTCCTCATAAGTCGAGGATGTAGTAGGACTGGGGACTTTCTTGGGAGCCATGGGAGGAAAATGAAACAAGACTTGAGCTTGCAGGAGGTAGGAGAAGGAAGAGAAGAAGGTAGAGGTCAGAGAAAGGGAAATTTATAGAGGTGACTGGTCAAACTTACTTACCCACTATCGAAGAATACGAACCGGTGATTAACGGTTACACGAGGAAACGGACCACGTGGAGAGAAATGATGGGGAGGAGTGGCGGTTATCTAACTTCAGACGGTTCTTATTCTCCTTTCCCCACGATCAAGAAGAATAAGAAAAGGCAAAATGTGAATACCAAAATATGAACCGCCACGTGGACATAGGGAAGACGCGAGAATCCGGCCAAAAGATTTTGTACCGTGCCCCGAAAATCTTTGTCAGTGACTTGTCAAATCAGGTCAAAGTCGCCATTATTGACTATTTGACGAAGAAACTCTTTGTGCGAGATAATGTTTCATCACGAAATAATCTCCTAGGGAAATATGTGTTACGAAGGATCACTAAAGTGCCCTACAAGACACTGGCCGCGAAATGGAGATAAGCGAAATAAGCTAACTTGGTTGAGAAGATAGGCCAAAAAATAGATAAATTATGGTGCAAGAAAAGAGACAGGTGTCCCGACAACCCCATGTGAGGATAGCGAAAAGAAAGGGAAAAACTTTATATAAAATGATCCGGGCGAAGTAAAGGGCACCTCCGCGAGAATGTAGCGAAGTAAAATGAGCTGTACTCCATTAGGGTTAGCTGGCCTATGAGTAGAGGTCCTTGGGCAAGATGTGGGAGGGCAGATTTTAGTTGAGTGGGAGAGCTTTAGAGGAGATTAGGGTTTCCTTGTGTTTAAGAACTTGTACTTTGATTTCTTTGTATGATTCATCAATAAAGATTTTGGGGTTCATATTATTAAACATGTCTTAGATCTTCGTTACTTTCCTTTTGGGTGTACTACTTTTGGGTGTACTACTGGATTTTCAGTAGTTACAAATTCGGTTTTTGTGTGGTTCTGGCGCTCAGTCTGTCCAGAAGCACTGAGTGAAGAATACTACCTTTCCATATATCAAATTTAGCCACATATCCCCTGTCGATACCTTTGTTATGAAAGACGCATTCGGCGCTCCCTTAGGCAATAAAAACGCCCTAGGCGCCGAGATGTGCAGAGTTTTTGTTTTTTTTTTTCTTAAATTTTTCCACGAGCACCTAGGCGCTAGCGCCTAACACACATGACTCGATACATATTACTTGGACTGCAAGCGTAAAGATTCCATTAACATTTTAACCAACCATGATCTGATGTAGATGGTACTAAAATGTTGTCTATCTGATCATAATCAAGCCGTCAACATAAGATGTATAATTTTGAAAACAGAATTCAGAGAAACAAATGAATGACCCTATCTACACTTTCTACCTGCCAATTACCGTAAGAGGAGTTCAAAAGAAAAGCTGCTGTCTTTATAAACTTAACAACTGCCCATATCGTGTACCAGTTCTGATGTCATACTGAACTTTTTGCTCCTACTTCGAAATTTGTAAGGACGTCGCTCTTCCTTGCGACAACTGCTAAGACGCTCGTCCTATTTATTCTCCTAGAAAATACATTCGATATGATTTCTTCGGGGAGACTGTTTAGGTGAGTAAGGCGCCTTCCTAGATGATTAGGGAAATCGGCCATAAACCATGAAAACTTAAGGAAAATCAAATTATAATTGAACTTAAAAACAAACTGAGACCTTAAACCTTAAACCTTAGTTCTCACTGCCAAACTTTAGAAGTCCTTTCGCTTCCCACAATGCTTGGCAACAGATGTACCTTTGTATATCATACAGAGATCAAGGCCCCAGAAATGAAGAATTTGGAATTTGTATATACGCAGAGGTTGTAGTTTCACAAAATATAAAAGAAAGAATGAATACTATTTAGTATAGTTATGACGAAGGCAACAACTGACATGCCTATGGAAATCATACCGCACAGTTTTCTGTTGGCATCACAGAAGTTGAAAAGAATACAAAGATCTGAATTTACAGCTCCCATATGTGTTCTCATTTTCGATATGAATGGCCTCTTTTTTGGGAGGGTACTCCGAATAGTGGGTACCTCGTAGGACCTCCACCCGCCTACTCGGGTCTTGCCTGCAAAGTTTCTCTGACGCCCAATTTTCATTAAGAGCTAGATTGTACCTCGTCGCACATCAAGTATACCTTGATCTAAGCTCGTCTTGATTTATGAAAAGCACTAAAGTCCAAATCGTGACAAGTAGGATTGGAGGGGTATGGCCCATCAATTTCCTTAACAGCTTTTCTGTCGAAATACCAATCCCCAACTGCTTCTGCAATTGTCTGTTGAAAAGAGTGTCAAAGAGGCTTTAAACACATTGTAAGATCTCAGAACTACAACACCATTTCAAGCTATTGTAGTCGTTTCAAAACCCAAACAGAACATTGGGCTTATATCAATCATTCTCTGTGATAGTTATGCACATTTAAGACTTGTAGCATCATGCATTACATTTATAGAGAATGACAGGACTAGGGTAACTCAACATCTAGAAATAGAGTCGAGCAAATTATCACCTTATTGTTGATTCTTGGAGAGTCCACCGAATGCCATGTGTTAGTTATCCATGTCTGGCAATGCGAAAAACATGAGTTTATGAACATACCCATGTTCCTGCTATGTTGGAATTGTTTCAGCTCCTCTAGCATAGAATCACGGAATCCTGTGAATGATAGGTTATTAAATGAGTGACTAAGAAAGAACATTATAATGCCGTACTTCATATTTGGCCACATATTCCCTGCTGATAGACGAGTGGACTAAATCTTTAATTGTAAGCAAGGTATTACCGTGCAGTATCTCAATTTGATTTGGATTACAATCCTTAATATTCCGTTTACATCTTAGCCAACTATGATCTGATGTAGATGGCACCAAAATGTTGTGTATCTGATCATGATCAAACCATAAACATAAGACAGATTCTAAAAACAGAATTCCGAGAAACAAATGAAGACGATATGTACACTTAGTACCTGCCACCAATCGTAAGAAGGATTCACAAGAAAAACCGGTGTCTTTATGTACTTAACAAAATTTTGGGGAAATAAACACTGGAAATAGCATTTCAAAAGACGTTAGAGCTGTATGTTAGGAGGTACACAATTTACAACAGCAAAGGAGCAGAAGAATACGGTAGATACAGTCAACAAATACTTATATTAGAAAATACATATCTATGAAAGTGACACCTGCCTCGGATGATTCCATTTTCGACATACAGTCCTTCGGTAAACTCTTCGTCACTCCCTGAGAAATGATAATAATACAAAATATTGATAAAAACTGCCATTGAACTCAGATGACCACATAAGCTCTTCTTTAAATGAAAAAGCACACCTGAAGATTTGATACAGCCCGATAGAAAGATCGCATGGTGCGCTCTCCAGAAACGTCATTCCTGAAGAGGCAGCAACACAGTGTGCAATAAATAGCATAAGTTACGGTGGAGAAATGAGCAAATGTTTGAAGTACATTGTCATATCATATACATACTCATCCAAGAAAAATCCTGCATCTGAGAGACATTTGGCATTAACTTCTTTAGGCAGCATTTCTTGAAAATCATCACAATGTATGAGCGTCGCCAATCCTCCAGCAGAGCAGCCGGAAAGCAGAGCCTGCATATTCCATATCATTAAATCAATACTGAAAAAGGAACCTATGGCAGGAGAGTTTTCAAAAAGAGGATTTGAGTACAAGCATCAACTTTTTAATGTCAGCTGCCTCACTCACTGGAGAAAAATATATGTATGTTTTCAACTACAGACCTGTCGAGCATTAGCCAAACCTAATGAAAGGAGTTCCTCCATGACTGCATCCCAGATGAGCTGACCTCTAAAGAAGAGTCCTGAACTACTCTATACCAGAAAAGGCAGTGGAGAACTGTAATTACTTAATGATACCTTCATAGTGATGTGAAATCAAATAAGACAATACAAATTGAAACATCTTAAAGGAATGCTCAAAATTTTCCAGTGAATATACCTCGGGTTCACTTTGATTCCCAGCAAATGACGCCCCATCACAATAACGTATCTTTACTCTGTTCCAGTTAAAGAACTCTAAAGAATGGAAGAACAAGAAACGCGTCTAAGAAACTTACACCTACCGAAAAGTAAAGGTTGAAAAGATTATAAAATATCAAGAGTACAACATAACCACTAAGTGCTTGCGGAAGTAGATGTATTACCAGGATTCTGTGACTCAATATTGCTCAAAATGCCAGTAAAAGGAACTTTACTATCCATAAACTTTGACGATCCTAACGCAGTCCCCTTGCGTATATTACACTTCTCCACCGTATCACACCAACCACCACCCTTGACAAGAAAGAATAAAAAAAAAGAAAAAAAGCACACCACGTAAACAACAAACAACTCTATATCATTTTTAAGGAACACATTAGTTTGTCGTCTTGTCCAAATAACAGAAATTGAATTCAACAATATGTACCAGGACTAATATCATCAGCATTAGTCCCCTTCTGTAAAAGAGTGTTTTACAAAAGGATATCACAATTGACAACCCAATTCAAGCCTACTAACTGCTGAGCCACAACAGTTTATTTCCATGTCAGTATTAGCCCTTTACGCCACGAGAACTTCCATAATGAAAGTTTCAAACCATAGCATTGATAAATCCATGTGTTAGAGTTGCACTTGTATTATAGATTACAACTAATCCTACACGGGGGAAAGTAAAAACTAGTCTAGTTATAGTTTCACCACGACATGGCACTATAGCGTTTCAAATACCAAGAGTGCAGACACAACACATATATCAAACCTATAAAACTGTTTAAATGGGGACAACACAGTTGTCTACTGTGCTTGCAGTATTCCATGACCCCAATGAAATTCTCACGTAACAATTAAACATCTGTTTGTTTGATTCGTGGATTACTACAGTGTACACATAGTCCCACAAGGGCTCATAAATATTGCCCCCACTGAATAGCACAGACGCGTCCTAAACAGTGTCACTCATGGACCAGGACGACTAGGCGTCACTGCAGTGAATTCCTCTAACTACATGACCCAATTTTCTTTCACAAATTCATAAATGCACCACACAAATAAATTATATATGTCTCTCAACTGCAAATACAAGAAGCGGTTCAACAAATTGGAAGGGTAAAAAGTAGCAATAGAATTACTGTGTGTATGTACCTCAATGTGAAGAAGCCAATTCTCAGAACCAGAATCAAAACCCTTGCTGAAATGATACCCAGGTGAACTCCCATCTAAGCAAACTATCTCCCACCATTCAAAAATCCAAAACTTTAGCCCAAATTACACAATTTTATATAAAAGAAATTGCCCCAAATCACAAAATTAACTGAAAATTCACTAATTGAGTTAAGAAATTGGATTACCAGCTCCTTTTTGCTGAGCGTTCTGCAATAAAATCAAATCAACAAGTGACTCCTCATCGAGAAGAGGAGTGGTTATCTGGTTTTGATTAGGAACTCGATCTGATGATGATGATGATGAATCGAGAGTCAAAATGATAGCTAATGAAACAACAGTGAACCCAATGGCTGATATTATCCATTCCTTTTTGCCCCATTTTGACCAGAGCAGAGATTTTGCCATGGATGATGATGATGATAAGTTTACTGCTTCACTCTCTGATTAGAGAAAGACTGTTTGGGTAATCAGAAGTCAACAACCACTAATAAGGGTTTGATTCGTGATGGGCCGGTCCTGGTAAAATGGCACGACAAATAATCCAGGTTGGACCGTTCGGGCTTGTAAACCAGAGGGTAGGGGCTTCTTGGAAGCGCACTGTTGGTTCTATATGAACCGCTGAAATCGCCGAAGAAGAGCAGAGGGGCTACTTTTGGGCCCACAGTTTTAAGATGTGTGAGGGAGGAGGTTTATTTGCGTTTTTTTTTTACGGTTCATTGAAACTTTTTGATGATACTAGTTTGTCGTCCGTGCTACGCACGGATTCTTGCTTATGGACTCTTGGTGTTCTAAATTTAACTTCACCAAATAATTGTAGTTCCCGAAAAACCGAACAAATTTACCCACAAGAAAACAACCCATTCGCTGTCAAAGAATAAAAGAAAACTGCTAAATAAGTATTGTACCTCGGCCATCAATGGGTCGCCGAATAATAAGGTCTATAAACATGGAATCCTTAGAAATGCGTTGACGCACAATGGTTTTTGTATATACCCATCTGACAGGTCAATTTTTATTCTCGATGATAGTAATTTAGTTTTGATGGTCTATGCGATATATTTGAAATGCCAATATACATCAGACCAAGTATATCATATATAGTGATGTCCTTAATCAGAACACCTGACTAAAGATTAACAAAGAGCATGCGGGGTGGTGTTCCAAAATAGGAATAAACATAAATATATTTTTTTCTTTAAATAGGAATAAACATAAAAATTAGTTGCATCCCGGTGATGGGAGTTTCATTTCATACTCATTTAAGCATGTATGAAGTAAAATTTAACGCAGATAACAGATGTTATCAAGAAAAGAGCGTGACCAAAGATTTGGCACAATCAACTCGAGTTTATTTTTCTTAATGATTGTAATTAATTTTTCGTAAGTAAAATTTATTTGTGACCGAAAAAATAATCATTGTATATTAAACGATATCAGGCCTTCCCGCAAACTTAATCTAGTACCTTTTTTATTGGTTTCTGTTGTCTTCCTTCAATATTGATAGAAATATTGGCAAGTAATATCTGCGTCTACTAATTAAACAATATTATTAACTTCTCATATAAACACGATACCTACAAAGACCGTACAACAAATCTTCTGGCATGTATAAATAACATAATTACCTTTTTTGCATAGCCTAAATTTCTGGTACGTCCAATTCACAAATATTTTGGTTGTGTATGTAGAGAATAATAGACAGTATAAATATGCATTTTACAAAGGGAAGTGCTATACCCCGCGACACTGCAGGACGGGTTTATAAGCTAGCAAACTCTTACCCGTTAGATTATTAGCTTATACCATCTCTCACCTACTGGTGGGTTTTCAAAATTTGTTGTAGTGATAGTGGTAAAAAGATTCGTTTCGGACTTGTGAAGGAAATGGAATTTTTAGATTTAATAAAAATATATATACAAAAATATTAACAATGGGCGAGAGGTACTGGGACTAAGGATTTGGCCGAATTCACTACACACGGTTCATTCATATATTCTTTGACAATTTAAAACTCAATAAAATTAACATGGACTCTGATTTTGCCAAGATAGATTCTCAAAACATCGATTGTAAGTCCTAAGCATGATGTATCAAAACACCTAAGCTAAGCATACATCATCAAATTAAATAACAACCAATTAATTCAAATCATATTTCAATTTTAAATTAATGCAAAAGTCATAAAAAGGAATAAAATAAATTTACCCGTGTATGAAATTCACTCTCCTCCGTCGTCCCAGTGTTGGGTTTAGCTCATCATGATAAAAACACGCTCAAAATATTTATTTATTTCTCAAATGGTGTTTACAATGAAGAGAAGAAGAGAAAATGGTGTAAACAGCTAATGTGCGACCCACAGGAAGCGTCACAAAAGAACGATAAAAGAGAAGTGCTATTGTCGCTGTGGTTCTAAGACCCACACCTACGACCCACGCCTGTGAGTCTGTTTCACTGTTGATAAACGACTGTCCCTGCGAGTCTGTTCTTCGTGTTCTTGGTGTTCTTCATCATCAGAAGGAGCAGAAACAGAGTTTCATCAACTCTTGATTTCTCGCTCCTGAGCTCTCCTATCGACCCCAAACTCTCGACCCACCTTCTAGGACACCCAGGGAACCTATTTATACCCAACAGCGACAAGAAACGCTCATTAACTCTCCATGATCCTCCATTACTCGGTGTTAAAAGAAAATATTTTCCGAATATTTTCTTCCCTGAAATGATTCTCCACGCGTAAACAGCTTCTGATACTCCCTTATTTAGCTTCTACACGCATCTTCAATGACTAAGTGTCATCCAAACACGAGCAGCACACATCAAACTTGCTGAAAATCCGTGAATATCATTTTCAAACCCGTGTTGCCCTGATTTCTTCCACGTGATTATCCAGCCAAATTCAGTCGAAACAATCACCCATACCAGCTCTGTTATGATATATTACATCTTTCCACAAAGTTTCAGCGATTGAATCGCACAAAATCACGTCCAAATGCAATCGAGAAAATCTTCCTGTGAAGAGCAAATATTTTCCCGCCAAAATATTTTTTTGAATTTGTGAAGAAGGTCACCCCTTATCCAGTGGTCGCCCCCTTATCCGTTGCTGGAGTTCGAATAACACCTGTCCCTTGGGGTGCCTTTAGTTTCTGGGGTGTTTCCAACACTTTTTCTGGGTTCCTCCGGTGCATTTCTGGGGTGCCTTTAGTACTCTATCCTAGGGTGTAAAACACCACTTTTCAAGCCAATTTCGCCGCAAGAGCTTATTTTTCCAAAAACATCTACACAAATATAAAATAACACCATAAGTATTTAATCGAGTCTAACAATACAAAACATTGAGAACAAAATAAACACATAAATGCGTCTATCAAATATCCCCAAACTTATTATTTGCTAGTCCTCGAGCAAAATTTATTTTTGAAAAGTGACCGAGTTAATCTCGGGTGGGTTTATCAGAGGTGTACCCACAAAAAACCATTTACTCCAAAACCTAGCTATCTACGCAGAACCTTGGAAGGCACTAAAGAATCTCCTTGGTTGGCATACAAACATTGACTATAGGAGGAAGTACCCTGATGCGAAATTCCAAAATTCATACATAAGTCACAGAGCTCTACTCAGATAGTTTCACTATGAACATCATAACCGGAGTCAAAACTAATCACATAGATAGATAATGAGATGGATATATAAAAACATAGATGGTTTTGATGTTTACTAGGTGAACGGTGTTTCCCATATCTATCTGAAGGCCACTACTAGGATGAACCTATCATAATGGACTGAGATACCGCTCTGACTAATATCAACACACTGGTATATACAAGGGAACCAGTGATTGACTACATAGAACAATTTTTTTTTTTTGACATGAATAGATCTTTTGGATCCAAGCGCATGCTTCTTGTCAGCAGATTATATGATAGTTCTCACGGGTCCTGCATTCCAAGCTTTCTTAGGCGACGGAGACAGGGAGAACACACACATATTGCTATCCAAGTGTTAATGTTTATTCCGATTGGTCTAATTGGTATGGTCTTTTTTTTTTTTTGATATCTCAATCACTCTATTCCACCCTAGCAGTGGTAATAACTTGAATCGTGGGCCCCACCTACTCTCTTAGAGAAACATAGTTTAAAAACAAAACAAAATAAGAAAAGAAGTGAAAAGGATTCAACGAGATATGGTGAAACTATCATGTTATTACTAACACCTGAGCTCTGTGCTTTTATGAATAGACTCTTTCGATGTTTCCATCTAATCAGATTGGTTCCTTAACTCCTATAACCAAGATGTTCCCATCCACTTAGATTGGTTAGTGCCAACCTTAATAAGCATAAATTTCTAGGCTCTGGAGTTTATTTATTTATTCTGCAACTGAAAAGTTTCTCCCATACCCACAAACTTAAATCTAACATTGTCCTCAATGTTCTAAAGATAAAATTAAAAGCATGAACAAGGAGAGAAATTGTTACTATTTGAAGCAAAAGAGTTAAGGAAAGATATTACCGTGTTGCATGAGATTGGGTTACCTCCCAAGAAGCGCTAAGTTTAAAGTCTTCAGCCAGACATCGGAAGGAATTAGTCATCTCATAGAATCAAAAAGTAACAGTCTAAATAATTGTGGGTCTTCAAAACCAAAAAGAGCTGACCAAAGGAAACTACAATAACCCAAGAAATTGAACAAGGATAGCATGCCCTTATCTAGTTTCCTGATTAAAATATTTATATCTAATTGTGGTTCAGGTTCAGGTTCTATGAAAGGGTCTAAGTAAAATATTTTCATTGGTTGCGTTTCTTCATAGGTGGGATCTGAATCATTAGGTCCTAGAGTCTGGAAAAACTCAAATAAGAACATAGAAGCACAAAACAGTAACTTAAATAATTGAGGATCCTCTAAGTCAATCAGGTTTGACTTACATAACTGACCACAATGAGAGTAGTTGTCATTCTTAAGAAAATGGGTCGATTCTATCAACCTAAAGTACCTAGGCTTAGTCTCAGAACTTAATAAGTGACACATTTGAAATTTATACGTTCCCACAATTGGAAGCAAACTATTTGGTGGGAAAACAAATTCAATCTTGGTATTATTTCCTGGGCAAACCACATCAACCAGAGGATGGGTTTCTAATGACTGAACTTCTTCCTGGACATCATTAGGTTCGGAAAAACGTGTATGAAGGTAATCTTGTAAAATGGTCGAGGCAGAGATATCAAGTCCAAAATGAGGGATCTTTGAAAGAGCTAAAGGTATGGCACAAGGAGAATGATAATCACCCCCAAACTTAGATTTTTGGGTATCTCTAGATAGACTAGCTACAATTTCCTTAATTTCTAGATCATTGGAATCCTGAAAATAGTCAATTGCTCCTTCGAGGTTATACTCAAGCGATGCATCCTTACTCATACTGAATAGCTCTACGAGTTCATTTTCTTCGCCTAAGACTATTGTTTCTAAGTCGCTAGACTCTAAAACAACATTTTCGGAATAAACCCGTTCCTCTAAAGCATTATCGGCTTCGTAATCAAAAGGAAAAATTACATCGTCTAAAACGGTGGTATCCCTAATCAAATCCTCGTCCTTTTGAATAGGTGAATAATCATAAAAATTATTTGAATTTGAACTAGAATCATTATAAAGCTCAATTAGATTAATAAATTCCTGATCACTATGCCTACACATTTCAGATTCTTCATTACTATTATCCTCATCATAATAGTACGAAGATGATTGAACCTTATCTAAATAAGTAGTGTCTTTTATTCTAACCTCGTCCTCTAAATTAGGCAAATATTCACTATTGATATCAAGGGTAGAATTAGAAACACTATTTTGGAAATTTAGATCATTTCGAGCAGCATTAGCTAACTGTTCATTTTCTGCCTCTAGACGTGCCTGAATTTCACTGAGCATAACACTTATACGTTCACTACTCTCGTTTATCATCTCAGAATACCGTGTACACTCTTATTTTAAACTATTCATTGCAACTAAAACGTTTATACGTCCTTTAATCCGTTGTTGGGTCTCTTCTAGAGAAGGACCAGGTTCAGAAATATCATAATCAGGACTAGTTTTTAAGTAATTTTCCAAAAACGCGTAACTAGTACTATAATGTTCCTGATTTTCTTGCTCGTAAGACCAATTCGCGTGTGGATATTAATTGGGCTTACTATGGTATGAACCATAACCTTGAAAAGGATGGCGTTCCCAACTAGTATTCCCAACATGGTCATAGAAAGGATGATGTCCATATTCAAATTCAGGTCGATAATCATTGTATTGGCTTCTATCATACCAGTTCGACATTCTTAATTGCAAGGGAATTCTACACAATCACAAACAAGGATGACTCGACCAAATCAAACCTATAGAATCTAGCAAACAAAAAGCATGATGGATCCACTTAGATTGTTTTCTATACTAGCTACTATTCCTTCGAAAAGGAATTCGTTACAATTTGAGCACACCCCTCTGGAATCAATTCGAGCTAATGTAAGTTGAATCGAGGCGAGGGAAGCTCAGTGGAGCTTTGATACCCAAGGCCTCACCGCTGTCACAAGGCGGCGCAGTCACGCATTCAACTTACAGAAACCATCAAGAACTTTGAAGTATGCTTAAAAGAGTAACCAATATTTTTCGAAAGATTTTCCTACCAAGCTCGTTACTCTATCGTTCTCGTTCTAATCAGATTTTAAGCTTGGGTTCGCGTTAGTTTCGTTTACCTAAGGCGGGCAAGAAGGGAACGGTGATGAAATCCGAAACCTTATCTTATATTGCCAGTTCTTGCCCTTTACTAGGAAATTAAAGAAGCCGGTTCAGTCCTCAACATATAATCACCTTAAGGCAGACAGTAAACCCGCTGACAGGAGATTCGCGGGTGTTTAGAAGTTTACCTCCCGTACCAGATGGGCGAAGAACCGCTGTAGTCGACTCGGGCCACTGACTCCGGTGTCAGTGTGCGAACCCGAGGGGCCAAGACGATATTGTAATCGTCGTCCTTCCCTGCAAACAATTTATATTTAATTTTTTTTTATATATAACCCTTCCGTAGGGTTTAAAATTAAAATAAATTGCCCAAAGTCCAGTCCAATGAAAAGAAATACAAAAAATAATAATAATAATAATTACAAAAAAAAAATGGAAAGTCTCTTAAAAAAATAAAATAAATAAATAATTCTCTCTCTCTTTTTTTTTTCTCTCTTTTTTCTTTATTTTTTTGCTTTGTCTTTTTTCCTTCTCTTTTAGCTTTAAGCTTTGATTCCAAAGTCTTTAGTATCCAACTTCAAACCTGTATTACAAAGACACAACCAAAGAGACGTAAAAAGAACAAATGGAATAATAAAAAATAATAAAAACCTAAAAATTCTACCTAAGCACAAATCCGCGTCGGCAGCGCCAAAATTTGGTGGGTTTTCAAAAATTTTTGTAGTGATAGTGGTAAAAAGATTCGTTTCAGACTTGTGAAGGAAATTGAATTTTTATATTTAATAAAATATATATACAAAAATATTAACAATGGGCGAGAGGTACTGGGACTAAGGATTTGGCCGAATTCACTATACACGGTTCATTCATATATTCTTTGACAATTTAAAACTCAATAAAATTAACATGGACTCTGATTTTGCCAAGATAGATTCTCAAAACATCGATTGTAAGTCCTAAGCATGATGTATCAAAACACCTAAGCTAAGCATACATCATCAAATTAAATAACAACCAATTAATTCAAATCATATTTCAATTTTAAATTAATGCAAAAGTCATAAAAAGGAATAAAATAAATTTACCCGTGTATGAAATTCACTCTCCTCCGTCGTCCCAGTGTTGGGTTTAGCTCATCATGATAAAAACACGCTCAAAATATTTATTTATTGCTCAAATGGTGTTTACAATGAAGAGAAGAAGAGAAAAAGAGAAAATGGTGTAAACAGCTAATGTGCGACCCACAGGAAGCGTCACAAAAGAACGATAAAAGAGAAGTGCTATTGTCGCTGTGGTTCTAAGACCCACACCTACGACCCACGCCTGTGAGTCTGTTTCACTGTTGATAAACGACTGTCCCTGCGAGTCTGTTCTTCGTGTTCTTGGTGTTCTTCATCATCAGCAGGAGCAGAAACAGAGTTTCATCAACTTTTGATTTCTCGCTCCTGAGCTCTCCTATCGACCCCAAACTCTCGACCCACCTTCTAGGACACCCAGGGAACCTATTTATACCCAACAACGACAAGAAATCACGCTCATTAACTCTCCATGATCCTCCATGGTGTTAAAAGAAAATATTTTCCGAATATTTTCTTCCCTGAAATGATTCTCCACGCGTAAACAGCTTCTGATACTCCCTTATTTAGCTTCTACACGCATCTTCAATGACTAAGTGTCATCCAAACACGAGCAGCACACATTAAACTTGCTGAAAATCCGTGAATATCATTTTCAAACCCGTGTTGCCCTGATTTCTTCCATGTGATTATCCAGCCAAATTCAGTCGAAACAATCACCCATACCAGCTCTGTTATGATATATTACATCTTTCCACAAAGTTTCAGCGATTGAATCGCACAAAATCACGTCCAAATGCAATCGAGAAAATCTGCCAGTGAAGAGCAAATATTTTCCCGCCAAAATATTTTTTTGAATTTGTGAAGAAGGTCACCCCTTATCCAGTGGTCTCCCCCTTATCCGTTGCTGGAGTCCGAATAACACATGTCCCTTGGGGTGCCTTTAGTAATTTTTCTGGGGTGTTTCCAACACTTTTTCTGGGTTCCTCCGGTGCATTTCTGGGGTGTCTTTAGTACTCTATCCTAGGGTGTAAAACACCACTTTTCGAGCCAATTTCGCCGCAAGAGCTTATTTTTCCAAAAACATCTACAAAAATATAAAATAACACAATAAGTATTTAATCGAGTCTAACAATACAGAACATTGAGAGCAAAATAGACACATAAATGCGTCTATCACCTACAGCTGTAAATACCAAATTAATTCCCTAAAACTCTTATCATTTTAGAAGAAAAATAAATATTTTCTTTGGATCTCTATTCTCATGGGCTACTTTTCCCATTTTCCTTCTGACAAAAAGAAAGAGAAAATCGTTTCCATATTTTTCTTGGAAACAACTTGAATTAAATATAGAAAAGTTTAACTTTGAAGGTGAATCTTGATTTGGTTTGATTTTCCTTTAAGACTTTGTTATGTTTTTCTTCTTGATTACTCTATTTTTTGATTGAAGGTGTAGTTGGTGAGGATGGTGTAAACGAAGAGAGATGTATTCTTAATGTGGTGTTTATGTAATGTATTGGTGGAGGTGATGGAAGTGTTTTTGGTGATTGTATACAATAATAAACAATAGATTAATTTTGAATGGACATAATAATTTTACTTTCCTAGAATTGTTCTGGTTCCAGTACGTACATTTAAATGCATTTCCATATACAGTAATTGTTATTTCCACATTTGACTTTGCTAGGGAACATCTTCCCTTCCTCTATTGTTGCCTGAAAAGTGAATATTTTGTCAAGTTGCCATCGAAATCAATATTTTGCCATGTATATCAAAAAGATTAGTTAAATACGACAAAATCTTCAGTATGTATTACGGTATCTCATTTTCGTTATCTGCTCAACTTATTAGGCTTCACAGGCTCCCGGTGTTGTGAAAGGTTTTCGAAATGCACATGTACTTATAATCATATGATCTATCCTCTGACTTGCAAGTAATGAAGAATATCAACAGAAAACAAGCGAAAAAGTATACAATCAATCTAGATCATCAAATGATGGAGATCGCTCTTGCTCAAGTATTTAAAACTAAAGTTGATGGATCTACCAGTTTACATTGATCTTGATTTTCCATAGTTGTTAGAGACAAATAATGGTGTATCTTGGATTTTATTACTGGTGACAGTAACCTATTTAATGCAAGCTACAACTAATGCCAAGGTTTTTCGGATTCGAGATCTCTCGGAAAGCCTTTTGAGGCCTGACTTTTTTACTGAAGATGATCCAAGCAGTTACACATTGTTATTCTTAGTTTTTTTTTTCTTTTTGTTATTCTCAGGTATGCCTCCAACCTCCTTGGAGGATCAATTAGATAGTTAAACGGGAATAAGATACAGGGTGTCTTTAGATCCTTACTCGAGTATCTTTGAGAGTTCACTCTCATATCCTCTTTTCTTTTTAGTTAATTTTCCTATTCAAGACAAAACACCTTGCCAAAAGATTTCCTTAAACATCAAGATTT
Source organism: Papaver somniferum (assembly GCF_003573695.1). Classification (NCBI taxonomy): domain Eukaryota; kingdom Viridiplantae; phylum Streptophyta; class Magnoliopsida; order Ranunculales; family Papaveraceae; genus Papaver; species Papaver somniferum. The sequence goes on along the minus strand of NC_039366.1, from coordinate 1,456,450 downwards.
ACCATAAACATCAAGATTTATCCAATAAATTTACCCCATAATTGATAAACGGATGGAATCAAATAACATGAAATCCTAAAAAACAGGGATAATATACTCTTCGCCACCACTTTCTGGTCCTGGACAGGCAATGCCTACTAAATTGACTTTCCCTAGTAGTATGGATTTCTGAGCAGAAACCAAATGCATCGCTTGCACAACAAAAAAAACACGAAATAAAATTGTCATTAGTATTTAGCCAGTCAACTAACCTGATTCAACAATATGTCGACTTTCATCAAAATGGAGACTTCCATAAGAGTTCAAAATTTCATATGAACAAAATTGGTTGTATAATTTTTCTCATGTTTATGCAGTTAAATATATAAACTAATAGTAAAAACCTAAAATAGCGAAATCAAGAGCAATGAGCATCACCTTGCAAATGGTACCCCGTGCATTAGAACCAAGACATATGAGGTGCAAAACCAAATTGAATAAACAGAAGTAACACCAATGTGACAAAAACAAAAAACCATAGAAATAAAAATGATTCTAAGTTTATCTTGCAGTTGGTGGCTTGAGCAGTAGAAGAACTTCAATTGACCAAGGAGAATTTGTACAAAAAAAAAGAAAAAAAAAAGCAGATTTGATAAGTTAATTACTGTCTATTTTATAGTTGGTGTTGTTGGTAGTTAAAAGTGAGATTGAAGATCAAATAAGACGAAAATATTTATGTTTCTTATGTACATGGACCTGCAATTTAAAATGAATATAAGGGATTTATTTAATATTTATATAATAGTTCTCACTTTTAAGTTAAAACTCAATCTCGAGGAAATTAACTTAAGCTAATGGTGCAAAACATGCTAGCTTACAAATGGTTTTTAAACCAGTAAGTGGTTAAGTTATACCCGATATTTTCATAACTATGGTGATGAAAACAAAGAACCTATAGTTGATTATGAAGAACCTTGCAATCCCATAAAATCAACTACTTCTCCTCTTCACTGCGAGGAGGTATCAGCAACATCTAGACAACAAAATCTACAAAAAAAGAAAAAAAAAACTAAGAATACCATTGTTTATGGGTGAAAATCGTTTCTGCTGATTTTGGTAATTTTGGTGGGTGAGTGAGAAATAGATCTAAACCCTAAACAAATGTACTTCACGGGAGTACTTTAGATTCGAGAGATCAATCTATACAAATCTGGCCTCAACCAAGAAATGGCCGTTCCGGATTTGCTTCAGCCACAAAGAGGAGGAGAAGGGCTGGTTTAGGGAGGGAAGCGAAGAGAGTGTTGAGACCAGAGCAATTCTGGAAGAGTGGTACTTGACTTGTATCAGAAGGTGAAATCTAGCAAGAGTTTCCTTTCTGAGTGTTGTATTTTTTCCATCACCAAAAACTTGTGTCTTGGTGGAAATAGGTAAAATCTATTTATACAAGTCCAAGTGAAACGTACTCTGGCCCCGTAAGAAAAGAAACGGAAGAGTTAAATGGAAAGAGGTGGTAACGCCCGTTATTGATGTAATTTGATGGAATTGATGTTCGATAATGAAAGAGCGTTTCACCATTACTTACTGCATTTACTAACCGTTTTATTCTTATGACACTTTATTGAAACGGCATTTGTGTATGCCGCACGCTGTAGACCGCCAAACCAAAACCCTAATGAGCATCTCCCAGTTTGTGACATACGTTTTGATGTCCCGAGTGCTTTCGTGGAAAACATGTAGCATGTCGCTGGTGTTCGATAATTTGAGCTTGAGAGACTTGCCGGCTCAGTGGCGACCTTTGATGGTTGAGATTTTGCATAAGAAGAATCGTGGCCTTTGATGTAGGCGCGGCATGCCAAAGTGCGAGGATTGCACGACATGTGCCAATGGCATGTGTGGCATGCCTCGGCCCTGGGTTGCACGTTGGGTGCAAGTGGAAGTTCCAAAGTGCAAGTGTTGCACTGCATGTGCCAATGGCATGTGTGGTATGCCTTGGACCTAGGTTGCACGTCGGGTGCAAGTGGAAATGCCAAAGTGCAAGTGTTGCACGACATGTGCCAATGGCATGTGTGGTATGCCTTGGCCCTAGGTTGCACGGCTGGGCATGCCAGGTTGCAAGGGTTGCACGGCATGTGCCAATGGCGCGTGTGGCGGCTTTGGCCCTAGGTTGCACGACTTGGCATGCCAGGTTGCAAGGGTTGCACGGCATGTGCCAATGGCGCGTGTGGCGGCTTTGGACCTAGGTTGCACGGATTGGCATGCCAGGTTGCAAGGGTTGCACGACATGTGCCAATGGCGCATGTGGCGGCTTTGGCCCTAGGTTGCACGGCTTGGCATGCCAGGTTGCAAGGGTTGCACGGCATGTGCCAATGGCGCGTGTGGCGGCTTTGGCCCTAGGTTGCACGGCTTGGCATGCCAGGTTTCAAGGGTTGCACGATATGTTCCAATGGCGCGTGTGGCGGCTTTGGCCCTAGGTTGCACGGCTTGGCATGCCAGGTTGAAAGGGTTGCACTGCATGTGCCAATGGCGCGTGTGACGGCTTTTTCCCTAGGTTGCACGGCTTGGCATGCCAGGTTGCAAGGGTTGCACGGCATGTGACAATGGCGCGTTGGCGAATTTGGACCTAGGTTGCACGTCTTGGCATGCCAGGTTGCAAGGGTTGCACCACATGTGCCAATGGCGCGTGTGGCGGCTTTGGCCCTAGGTTGCACTGCTTGGCTGCAAGGGTTGCACGACATGTGCCATGACGCGTGTGGCGGCTTTGGCCCTAGGTTGCACGCTTGGCATGCCAGGTTGCAAGGGTTGCACGACATGTGCCAATGGCGCTGTGGCGATTTGGCCCTAGGTTGCACTTGGCATGCCAGGTTGCAAGGGTTGCACGGAATGTGCCAATGGCGGTGTGGCGGTTTGGCCCTAGGTTTGCACGGCTTGGTATGCCAGGTTGCAAGGGTTGCACGAATGTGCCAATGGCGGTTTGGCCCTAGGTGGCAGGCTGGCATGCCAGGTTGCAAGTTTGCACGCATGTGCCAATGGGTATGGCGGCTTTGGCCCTAGGTTGCACGGCTTGGCATGCCAGGTTGCAAGGTTTGCACGGCATGTGCCAATGGCGCATGTGGTGGATTTGGCCCTAGGTTGTACGGCTTAGCATGCCAGGTTGCAAGGGTTGCATGGCATGTGCCAATGGCGCGCGCTTTTGGCATGGTTGCCATTTTGTGGAATGGTGGTGCGTTTTGGATTTTTGGCATGGTTAACGTGATGATTGCGCGTTGCTTTGCGGTTTGGAACGGTTGCTACATCTAGTGAAATGATTGCATGTGTATTTGCGGTTTGGCATGGTTGCCATATTTAGCGCAATGGTTGCGCGTTATTTGTAGTTTTGGCATGGTTTCTATATTTTGCACAATGATTGCATGGTACATGCAATTTCTATGTTTTGTGTGATGAGTGCACGGTGCGTGCATTTGGCATGTTTTCCATGCTTTTGCGCAATGATTGCACGGTACGTGCAATTGCTATGTTTTGTGTGATGTTTGCAGGGTACGTGCATTTGGCATGTTACGTGACATGTGTGAGTGGCATGATTGCCATGCTTTGGCGCAGTGATTGCACGGTACGTGCAATTGCTATGTTCTGCGCGATGATTGCACGGTGTGTGCATTTGGCATGTTTGCCATGCTCTTTGCGTAATGGTTGCGCGATATGTGTGAATTTAGGTTTTCGCGCATCGAAAACCTAATTTAGTATTTGAAAAAGTGTACCCTGGTGATTTTTACATCTAATAAATGTGCTAGTGTCACAGTTGACGTCATGCTATACGTGAGGTTTTACGGTTTTACCCTTTCTTCAAAAACCACCATCAACATTAAGTCCCCTGCTTAGCTTGGAACAGGGGCCTTGTTGCGAGGTAAGCATAAAATGGTGACAGACGAGGATAGAACTGAGACAGTAAGTCGTGAAAGAGGGTCAAGGAGATTTGTCTGACCTTTTTCGAGATGTAGGTAAGAATCCACAATCCTCGTATCTGGCAGCTTTGCACAAATCCCAGTATGACTAGGTGTTTTTGGGGCCAGGCTTTGGAACGCGAGGCGGAGATTCTACAATAGACTTGACACGGAAGGGACTTGTCAGCACCAATAAGATTGGAATGGGTGTGGGCCACTTGAAAGAGCATGGCGTTCGCAAAGGGAAAGCACGGATTGGCAAGGCCGGGCATTGATTGGAAAGGGAGGCATGGATGACACAGTGTCGGCGTGGCTAGCGTTGAGCGTTGGTAATGCTTGCGCTGGAAGGGAAGCGCTGGTATGGAATGGCATGGACAGTGTTGAATGTTGGTAAGGCCGGTACCGATAAGGAAGGTGTGGCTGGCGCAGACTGCATGGCCGACACGGACTGGTATGATTAGCGGTAAGTGTTGGTAAGGCCGGCACTGAAAAGGAAAATGCGTGCGTTTTGGAAGTGGCGAGGCTGGCTATTGCGGGCCCGGCTGCCTTTCTTCATGCGTGGCTTTAGCAGAGAGTTCTTCCCCTTTTACAAAAAAAATCTGGAAACGTTAAGTCCATGAAAGCGCGTTGCTCTCCCTTTCCCCTTTTTAGCGTTTGTGCATATATTACTGCTGGTGAAATTGCGTCATCTCCCTCTTTCTAGTTGTTTGTTGGTGCAGGTAAGGTAAGATTCGTTCTTCTCCCGATATCGTGATGGGGTCTCCTAGTAACGATGGCACCGCCAGATCTTTGGAGAGATGTTCCAGGATTGGTGAAGACCGATATTCTTCCCATGAGGAGTCATTGGACAGGATCGGGTCTCTGTTTTGCGAAATCATAGGAATCATCCAGGATATTCCTTTGATCTACCCATGCGAGGCACAGGCGAATGGCCAGACTTCTATGGATTCCTACATGGATGAGTCAGGGAACCCTACTCAAAAGGATGCTGAGAAAACCTCTGGGACGTACGGAAAAAACTTTGCTGGTGATGCTGGGGGAATCATGGTGGCGTACATCGAGTCAACTGCTGGAACAGAAACTAAGAAGAGGTTGGATATCGTCGCTGCTGAGACGGTGTCCAGGTGGGACATGGAGGATGTTGTTGTTGACACGTCTTCCTTATGGAATCTTTGCTGCCCGAGGGATTGCTGGGGAAAGTGTTTGAAGAAGCTATGATAAGGGCGTCAGGGATTCGAGCTTCTGCCGGCGAATAGTTTTCTTCTTTTTACTGCTTCTTCTTGTTTCCTAGTCGTTTTGATGTCTTGCAAATCCCCTTTTTCTTGTACTCATGCTGAACTTGGTATTTTGTTGATCAGTGTACCTCTTGTGGCTTTGTATTGAATAAAACTTATAAACCAGGACTTCTACAGGAAAGAATTGTTTTGCTTTCTATGTTATTTTTTCTGGAGCTTCCAGTTGATTGAAAATGGTCTTCTTGGTACGGTTATGATTTCTGCTTAGGTTTGGACGGGTAAATTTTTTTTTTTTTTGAGATTCGGAAATTTTACTAGAGGGGAAAGATAAGATTGCTTAATAATAGAAAAACTGGAACCCTGCTGGAAAAATGGAAGTGGTGCATTTATCTCGGGGGAATACAATTATAATGGTTGAAAGGGAAATTACTGCAGGAAATGTCAGAGAGTGGATGTCGGAGGGCGAGGCAGTATGACATTTCAGGTGCTAAAGGCTTCGAGCCATTGTGAGTGAACCAGCACACCTTCCAATTTGTCCGTGTTGATGAGCTTGCAGTAACCTCCTAAAAGGATGCCAGCCACCAGATATGGTTCATCTTCCTTTCCTTCAGGAGGGTTCTTTCGAACCGTCATATTCACTGTCATCTTTCCGACTTGAAATGAGGTAGCCCTGACCACCATATCGCCGATATGGAACGGGTTTGGTTTTTGTACGATTTCTCGGTTTCTGCTTTCGTCATCTTCGAGGGCAATTTTCAAGTCCTTGGCGAAGCGCTTGAAGGGCCTAGCGTTCCATTAACAACTATTGACAACATCGTTCTCGGTAATCATGCTGAGTCCCCATGACGGGTTACGACGAGGAGTGACTGATTGTATAGATAGTTATTCCGTCAGACTTATTTTGGTTCGGAGTTCGTGAGCCAGCGTCGACAGGCTTTCCCCAGGTAATTAAGTTTCGTCAGTAAGTTGTTGACACAGCAGCAGGTTAGCTGGTTTGTTGGATACCCTTTCGGGCGTTGTCATGGGGTAGAGGGGATGTTCCTAGTTTTGTTTTGTTGTCGAATATCCAAGAGCGTCCCAGGACCATGTCGTAACTCAATTCTTTGACAATGTGGAACCTTCCATGTGTCGCAATATTTCATACGTTTCGAGATTGACGTAGCCGGGTGCGTTTAGGTTTCTTCCCTCAAGGTCCCTGATAATTGATGCAGTACGGACAACCTCTTGCTTTGTTATTCCTGCTGCTTTCAGGGTCTTGAAAGTAACAACGTTGAATTCTGAGGACGCATCGATTAGTGTGTTGCTAAATTCGGTGCTCTTCAAATGGACCGTGGTTAGCAGTCCCCAGTTGCCCTTCTCAGTAGCATCCTCAACGAAGACTTGTGCTTTTGGTGCGGCTTCTGTAGCAGGAAAAAGCCGTTTGCCAGACACTATTCAGTTAAGGGCCGTGAAAATGTCTTGGTGTTGTACCCTGGAGAAGTAGAGGATTTCGCATACGTGCTGCATCATGGATTGTTAGGTTTCATGTACGGAGTCCCCAGGGATTCTGCAATTCCTTACAGGAAGCGGTTCCCTATGTACTCCTTCGTTCCCTAACCGAAGCTCTCCTGCTTCTACCTTTTCCTTGAAAATGTGCTTCAGCTTGTTGAAGTCGCTAGTCGGGTGATGGACGAACCTGTGGTAGTGGCAGTATTTGGGGTTCGCCATCTCGGCCTCAGTTGGTGGGCGTCTGAGAGGCGGCAGTCTGATGACATCATATTGAACCCATGCTTCTAAAAGTTCGATTACTTCCTCGATTGGAAACGAGAAGTCCACATCATCCTATCTTGTTTTATGATGAGATTCGGGAGCCTTAGTCGCAGCTTTCCGCGGTGGAGCTGCCCGTTGTGCCGGGGATGTGCGTTTAGGGTGATGATCCATCATCGTGGATTTCCTCTTCCCTCTTTAATCCACCACGCTTACATAGGAGGGCCAGTGTTGTACGTCTTGTTAAGGAGGCGCACGCGTCTCCGGATTTCGCGTACATCTTCACCTCTGGATGGTCTGGTTCTTTATAATAAAGTCGGAGCTGTCGTGGCTGATCGTTTGGCAGCTTCATGGAGTTCGGAGAACGTCTGGAATCGTAGGTTCTCCAGTAAGGCGCGGTAGATGGGAGTCATGCCATTGATACATGAATTCACTAATTGTTGTTCGGTCACATTCGGATCGTGGAAGTTCATTGCTTGGATCCTGAATCTCTTGACGAACTCATTTGGATGCTCGTTATTTTGTTGGAATATCCTCCCTAGATATGAGAGAGTGACTTGTTCAGACACGAAGAAATACTCCCTGTAGAATGACGTAACCATTTCACCCCAATTGCGGATCCTTCCTGGTGTGATACTGTTCTACCACGTGTATGCTCTTCCGGTAAGCGATTTCGAAAACTCCCTTAAGCGGAGAACGTGGTTGTACTCGTGTTCTCCCAAGGCCTCCAGTAATCGTGAGATATGTACTCGTGCATTACCGGTTCCATCATACAAAGCGAACTAACGAGACGAGTACCCTTTTGGGAGGGGAATTCTTTGGATCTCCATTGGGTAAGGAGGTTAGTGCTGATGTGTATCCGTCTCATCGTTTTTGATTCGGGTTTGGAGAAGCCGCTCCAAATCTTATCGTGTGACAAAATTGGACGGATGATTTCTTACTATCGAGGATCCAGCACGAATTTCTTCGCCTGTGTCAGTGCGCCCTGCTGAGGTGCCGGCACCAGGGATATTGGGAGTGTCTGTCCTTGACTCTGGTCGGTGCAGTTCCCGCAGTGTTGAGGTGCTGGCCTCAGGGTTGTTGGGAGTGTCAGTCCTTGATCCCGGCTGGCGTGACTCCCGTGGCAGCCGTTCTGTTAAAGCCTTGAGAAAAACAAGCACCTCTTTCTGGGTCGAAACCATGTCTGTCTGGGCTCTAGCAAGAACTTCTTGTCTATCCATCATATCGGCGATGGTGACATAAGGTCTGGCTCCTCTGGTTTCTCTCCCCGGTGGTGGAGTAGACGTTATTCGGGCGGCAGTTGGAAGTGGCGTGCTTGCTGAAGCGTTAGGGACAGTAGTGGCGGATGTAGCTCTGGTGACTGGTGGTGTAATGCTTGAAGGAGCAACTTCCTTACCGCTTGGGTTAGCGGATTGTTTAGGAGAATTCGGAGTAGAGGCGGCCCTGTCTCTGGTGACTGGTGGCGTAACGCTTGAAGGGGCACCTTCCCTTTTGCCAAGGTCAGCAAGTGATGTAGCAGTGACGTTGGAAGAACCATCAGCGCCAGGAGCAGTTTCCATATTGGTGCTTTCAGAGTTTGTCGCGGATACAAACCTTAGCTCTACCATGCTAAAAGAATAGAACTAGAAAGGCAATGCTGGAAACCGCAAGTCAACTTTGAAACTGAGAGATTGATCTCCCACTGTGGTCGCCAATTATTTATGGGTGAAAATCGTTTCTGCTGATTTTGGTAATTTCGGTGGGTGAGTGAGAAATAGATCTAAACCCCAAAAAATGTACTGCACGGGAGTACTTTAGATTCGAGAGATCAATATATAAAAATCTAGCCTAAACCAAGAAATGGTCGTTCCGGATTTGCTTCGGTTACAAAGAGGAGGAGAAGGGCTGGTTTAGGGAGGGAAGCGAAGAGAGTGTTGAGACCAGAGCAGTTCTGGAAGAGTAGTACTTGACTTGTATCAGAAGGTGAAAGCTTTGAGAAAGCTAGCAAGAGTTTCCTTTCTGAGTGTTGTATTTCTCCATGACCAAAAACTTGTGTCTTGGTGGAAATAGGTAAAACCTATTTATACAAGTCCAAGAGAAACGTACTCTGGCCCCGTAAGAAAAGAAACAGATGAGTTAAATGGGAACAGGTGGTAACGCCTAGTATTGATGGAATTTGATAGAATTGATGTTCCATAACGAAATAGCGTTTCACCATTACTTCCTGCATTTACTAAAATTTTTATTCTTATTACACTTTCTTGAAGCGGGCATTTGTGTATGTCGCACGCTGTAGACCGCCAAACCAAAACCCTAATGAGCATCCCCCAGTTTGTGACATATGTTTTGATGTCTCGAGTGTTTTCGTGGAAAACATGTAGCATGTCGCTGGTGTTCGATAAGTTGAGCTTGAGAGACTTTCCGGCTCAGTGGCGACCTTTGATGGTTGAGATTTTGCATAAGAGGAATCGTGGCCTTTGATGTAGGCGATGCATGCCAAAGTTCAAGGGTTGCACGGCATGTGCCAATGGCATGCCTCGGCCCTGGGTTGCACGTCGGGTGCAAGTGGAAGTGCCAAAGTGAAAGTGTTGCACGACATTTTCCAATGGCATGCGTGGTATGCCTTGTCCCTAGGTTGCACGTCGGACGCAAGTGGAAATGCCAAGGTGCAAGTGTTGCAAGGTCCGAAGATACCCCACTTAGGGTGCGGTCTTGTAACCACAAAACCTCATCCGTGGTGAGATACGAGACTGCGAAATCAACTGGTTGTTGATACCGGATGGGAAGATCCATAATCTTAACCCGATAGAGGTAAGCTTCCTTGAAAGGGCAACCAGTGGGAAGATAAGGACAACACCCTCCATTAGGGAGCTGAATTGTGTCAAAAGACGACAATGTTATGGGGCTTTTACTCACGGGAGTACTTAGGATTGTCGCATTGTCGCATAGAGATATCCTGAAGAGGCAATAATACAAGAGATGATAAAGCAAGATCAATGGGTCATTGCATGAAAGTGTAAAGACTGCCTGCGATTTTGCCGCCCGACCAAATAGAGGCAACAATAAGACCTCTACATAGGGAGGAGAAGTAAGACCATACTAGACACACATAGACCTGTATATTATGATAATTATATTATTATGATGCAATTCTAATAGTGCAGGAATAAGGAAAACGAAGCAACAATACCATGCGATACGATGAACTAAAGATGGACAAAGAACAAAGGTAAGTAACTCAACATTATCTATACATTACATGACATGAGCATTGCATACGCATTCATGACATAAGCATCGCATAAGCATTACATGACATAAGCATCGCATACACATTTCATCGCATAAGTGTTTTCTCTCAATTATTTCGCATAAGAAATTTGAAGACATTATACTCAAAGAAGAAAGACGTGAAAATCAATTCGCTCATCCAGCACTATCTTAAGGGTTCTTCCCTCATAGATAAAGAATAGAGGCAACTATGGATTATCAAGAAAACATTTTTTACTCTTTATCTTATCGGTCAGAATCATTTCCAAAGAAGACGCTCATTCATGAATAACAAGAATTCTCACCAACAATAGAGTAAGAGAAATAGAAGACATGAAATAGGAATCACATCAAAAAAGTTTTGCATGATTGATTTGCAATACTTCTTATATTTCGAGGATTAGTACTTTTTATACTTCTTCAAGAATACTTCATACTTCTTCAAGGATACTTCATACTTCTTATACTTCTTCGAGGATACTTCATACTTTGCATACTTCAAGAAATGATACTTCTCAAAGCTTCGGAACTTCACAAAAGAATAGAGGCAAGTACGTACTTTTCAAGACTAGTATTCTTTCGCTCGTTCCTTCAACAACAAAGATCAAAGACTATTCCAACAACATGCATCTCGCACCAACAATTACAACAAAGTGGATTTTTCCTTGAAGATCACTCTTAAAGCGATATTCAAGAAAAAATAGGCAAAATGTAGGATCAAAATATCGCATAGGACAAATCAAGTGTGCGACATTCATATAAGTCTATGCGAGTTCTATTAATATTAGGAGTGCGAGAACGTAGTATGAGCGTGGGATAGTGTCGCATGGAGATTCCGTAAATAGGGGAAATATGAATTGTACTCCACTACATGTGAGTTGTCATCCACTATGTAAACATCTATATAAAGAGAAATGCAGGAGAGAGAAAGGGAATACACTTTTAGGAAAGAGACTCACTTTAGGAAAGAGACACACTTTATATGAGGACACGTTCTGTAGAGAGAGAAGGTGGAATTGGTATTATTATTATTATTATTATTATTATCTCCTTCTTCTTCCTTCATCAACCTAGAGCTCCAAATATTCATTAATGGAGTCTCAATGTAATTTATATGTAATTTTAATAATCATAGTGAAACCTAACCCCGTGGATGTAGATCACATTGATCGAACCACGTAAATCCTTGTGTCTCTCTTTACAATTTAGCACTTCAAACTTTATTTTGATTGTGAAATAGATTTAGATCTAGAATTTAGTAATGGGGTGTGTTGTAGGATTTCCTGCAACTACAGTTGTTGTACCCCACTTTTTCAAAAACAATGAGTTTGTCGATTATTATCTATAGTAGAAGTTACGGATGAAATCTTCTTGATTTATTTATAATGCGTCATTATCTTTAAGTTCATTATGTTTATCATGAACTATGAGGACAAGAGCAGGGAAAAGTGATGGAATTAGTTGTTTTCATTTTTTTCTTGGTATGAATAGGTGTTACATTTAGATTTATCTATAAAATGAGTACTTTTGACTTTTCTAAAGTAGGTCCCTCTATCCACATTTAAGACATTTGTGCAACCTAGAAAGTTCAACTTCTCGAGTCCCAATAATAAACCTAGCTAAATTGGGACCTATACCACTTAATTGGGGTCTATAGATACATGACAAAATAGTGTCATTAACAAGTAATTTCTAAAAACCCCTCGTCCACTATTTATGTTAATTCCTAATATGCCCTTATTAAATTAGTGATGATTAATTTAGTTAATATTTGTTAAATTAATTAGTGTTTGAGTTTGAATATTATAGTGTTAGGATTAGAGTAGAAATGCATTTTCTTTTTTAAGGTATGAAGGGAAAGAAGAAGAAGAGGGAAAAAACAAAAAAAAAACTAGGGTTTGTGATTTTCTTACCAAAAATGAAACTTTATAGTGATGATGAAGACTCTAGTAGTGATGAAGAAGTGGGTGCATCAGATTATCATGATTTCGATCCTTCCGAATTGGATAATTTGTTGAATGAAGAAGAGCATGACAACCAAAAAATGCTTGAGGATATTATTCAAGCACAAGAACAATATCGTCGGGAAGAAGAAGGTGATAATGCTTCAAATAGACAGGTATGAGTTATAATGATATACAAACATGTATTTGCATGTCTCGATCCCACAAAAAGGGAAACCTTTTCAAAAAAAAATCCCAGAATCGGTTTATTCGATATTACCACTTAAACCGATTCTGGGTAAAATCCCCAAATTGGGTACAATAATCGGTTATTGCTCATCACCACATACACCGATTGTAGTAAAATTTTAGGCGCGATGGGTACGTGACTAAAATCAGTTTTTTTTGGTGATGTGCATAACACGATTTCTTCACTTGAATAATCACGTAGAATACACGAAGTTGACAATCGGTTTATTTACGTGTATATGTAATCCGATTTTGGAGAAAAAAGTTCCAGCACAAATATGAACAGAAATCGGATTACATGATACGAGACGTGAACTGATTGTAAACTTTGAAATTTTTTCGTCAAGTCCTTAATCGGACTTTATAGTTGCACATATAAACCGATTACTGATAATCGGTTTTCTCGACTATAACATATAAACCGATTTTGGATCCTTAACTTGTTGATATTTGCTGTAGATTGTTGTGGCGTTTGAAGAAGATCAGCCCAAACTCGTATCTCTGCTGGGTCATGATACCTCTGCCCACTATTTCACCGATTTGGAATGGAAAGAAATAAACGATTCAAAGCAATGGTTTATAGACAAAGGAATAGATATCAAATGCGCGTTAGTTTTAGGCCGTCATTCAAGTGAAGATCGTATGGAACTTGTGTGTGAGAGACGTGGAAAGCAAGAAAGTCACTGGGAAAAGGACAAACTGTACGTGAAGACGACGACAAGGGAATGCATTACTAAATCAAAGAAGTATGGTTTCCCGTTTAAGATTACAGTTAATAGACCCAAGAGACCCAATGGTAAGGTATACAAGCTCTCTAAAGTGATGAATGGTTGTCATAATCATGATGATCCGGAATCTCTTGTTGGACACGCGGCCGTTTGTAGGTTAAAACCACATCAACTGGAAACGGTGAGGTCGATGAAAGCGTGTAAACCAAGTGCCATCCTTAGGAATATCAAGGAGGATGATAAGAATAATTTGTCCAACTTTGAGGCAGATTTACACGGCAAGAGCGGCATTTAGGAAGAGGGAATGGGATGGAGCGGTTATGGAACAATCTCATTGGTTAGTCGATCAACATGGATACACAATGAGGAAGCAGTTATTGGAAGGAAAAATGTCTCGTATTTTCTCACTACAAAAAACCCGACCAAAAGCTACTTAACCAACAGTAGTGGCTTATTCCGATCTCTAGTTTCCAATCAGTTTATGCAATTAATGTTAGTTGCCTAGACTTAGTGGCGGAAGGGGTTGTTGTCTTATGTTTAAGGAAGAATAGGAGGATTCATTACACATATATATTACTTACCAGCTAGTTTGAGTTCGGATAATGAAATTTGATTTACATTTCTATCATAGTAAGTCTCAGCTCTAACTGCTAACAGAGTTTTCAATCAGAATTCATTTACGCAAGCCTATTTACTTAAACTACCTATCTCGACTCTTCTTACATCGTAACTAGTCCAAAAATTGTACATTAACGCTTGTAATTAAGCGGGCCATGTTTTTCTGTCCTGGAATGTCATAAAACTTCAGCTGGATACGTCTTTAGGTAGCAACCATTATGGAACTGCCACAACCTTAAGGAACCAAAAATACTTCAATAAAAATAAAAATAAAAACAGACCAACAACTTAGTCACTTCCTCATTAATTAATTACTCCTCTTAAGTTAAGCAACTAAGATGGTTAAGTACTTAAGTTGTTACCCAAAAGTAGCTAAATGAATATGCCTACTGTAGTTGGCATGGTTGGTTCCAAAAAGTTTAAGCAACCAAGATTTCTGGTAGTGGCAAAATTTCAGTGGCGGAAGAGGGGGTTAGGCAACTAATGCCTTACCGTTGATTTTCTCCAAGTGGTCGAATATCTAAAGCTACTAGTGCGTTTGTTAAGTTGGCACTCACTTATTTCTAATAGGTTATAAAAACTGCAGTTGCTTACTGTTTTGTGGCTTAAATTAAAATGCAACCCCTGTTGTCTTTGCCAGTGGCCTAATATGTTATGGCAACTAATTTTTCTGGCTGATGAAAATTTTTAGTAGCCTTTAGTCAGTTTTTTTGTAGTGTCTTGGCGCATCCGGAGATTATCAAGTTGGCGCATTGCTTCTATCAAATTTTGTTAGTAGATTGTACGTACAAGACCAACAAGTACAACATACCGTTGTTAAACATTGCTTGCCATACTTCCGACAAGCAAACTTTCATGGTAGCATGGGGGTTATGGATCGGGAGAATGATGTGAGTTTTACTTGGATGCTAGAGACGTTGAAGGAGATATACCGTGGCTACCAAACTCCGAGGATCATAGTAACGGATAAGGACCAAGCACTAATGAATGTCATAAGAGTGGTTTTTCCGGACGCTAAGCATTTTCTTTGCACATGGCACATACAAAGAAATATTAGAAGTAATTGTAGGGGTCATATCCAAAATCCCTATGTGTTATCTACCGACGACGTGGATGCGGATGTGAATTGTGGTTATCACGTTGCGTCGGAACAAATAGGCCACATAAGTTTGGCGGACGATGAGAACCTAACCCAATGTCAATAGTTTAGAAAGATAATGGCCTTGAGATTACAAAAAGACAAGGAATTTCACATATGGATGATGAAGGAAGGAAAACAAGACAAGAGAAAGAAGTGATTTTTGAAAAAATGGTTGCTAGATTACAAGGGTCAAAGATGGATGGACCAATTACCCGACAATATTGGATGCGTATGCCTCTATGTGGTCATCTCTTGCCGAAAACATGGAGTTGCGTTGTTCATCTATTTGGAAAGGGATCATGCTATACATTCACACCAAAATACACAATTTGGGATGATTCACTTAAAGATCAGAGAATTGTTTTATTCAACAATAACAACATACATTTTATCGGTCTTAGAGTTCGTGATGATTGTCCATTACCACCGGTAGATAGGTTTCATGAGGTCTCGGAGGTCACCAAGGAGTGGGTAAAAAAATACGATCCCAACATGAGACGATGGGAGGAATTAATCAGATCGGATCAATTCGATGATCTCGATTTGTTAGAATGAGTATTTTCCTTATGTTAAAAACTTGATCTATAAGATGCTTATATTTTGTCACTTTCTTATATTGTATTTTGAAAACTTGAACCAAGCTTAATGAATGAAAGTGGTTTTCTTTTTTGGGTACCTTGGACTCATGAAATTTGTAACGGAATCAGACTTTTAATACGTTTATAAAGGTCGATTTTTGAGGTAGTTTGCTACAGCTTTTTCAGAATCGGTTTATATGGACGATAATGTGATACGATTGTTCGAATAAAAAGTTACAGAGATCTTTAAATCAATAATCGGATTACAAATGGTCCAAGATTTTCCGAACTTGAAACCAGAATCGGTTGATGTGTGTATTAGTGTAAACCGATTATAGTTGATGTTCATCACATCAACCCATAATCGGGTTATATAGGTTCACATTAAAAACCGATGTAGGCCACAATCAGATTAATATGGTGCACCTATAAACCGATTCTGGGTGGATTTTCAGAAAAGTTAATGACTGAATTTTAAAGATTTAGAGGTAAATCATAGTAGAGTACCACTTAGAAGGAATGGTTTAAAGGGATTTAACTCAATCACTTGAATTGTTTTTTTTTCCAAAACCCATAAAGAAATTAGATTTCAATTGTTGTTTGTGATTGATTAGGATTTAGATTTAATTTTCATGGATACTGAAAAATAAATTGAGTTTTGATTAATAATTTTTGTTTTTGTTAATTAAGTTATGATTTTGTATTTGTATTTGTGTTAGAATAATTAAGGTTTCTTAAAGGATTAATTTAGTATTTTTACAATCTTTTAGACACCCCTTATCGTTCTATATTGGGTGGATGAATAAATCCATAGGCCACAATTAAGTAGCATAAGCCCCAATTTAACCAGAAAGTTCATTTCAAAATAATAGATGGGATTTTCCATGATACACAACGACTAGTGGCTTAGTTAGGCACAGTATGGAATTTGTCTAAGTTATTCTTCCACTAATTAAATAAAACAATAAAAAAAGAATCACAAAAAACTAGTTCTTTAATTTTAATCAACAAAAATACATGCAAAACCAATCATCTTCAACAACCCAAATGAAAAACAAAGAACGGGTTATTGCACGTTATCAACCTAGTTCTTTAAATCAATTCGGAGGCACTTGTTTTTGTGCTTCAAATAAGTTAGGAGAACTCAAATAAGACAAAAAGAAAAAGAAAAAGGGTTGCATGAAGCGTAAACTACGGTTAGGGCTAGGATCAATTTTCAAACGAAAATGTATTTTCTTGTTGTTTACGGGCTTACGGCTAGGAGTATTTGGTTGAACCAAATGCCTTTTATAGCCGGGTTAGAAATTATGTAACCTAACCGTAACCTATGTTTTAAAAAATTGTCATAAATTTTCTAGTCATACGTGAAAGGTTATTACTAATAGGAGATTTAAATAGCAATACAAAAACTTTTACCGTTAGGTTTTATGCCATTATTCTGCTAGACTTAGTCGTAAGTGGATTACAATTGGGTACCTAATTTTATCTAGATACGACAAGTAGTTCATATATTTCTATCTGTAAACATTATATCGACTGAGTTCCAAGGACGGACATGGGAGTAAATAGGAATGAAAAGCATACAGAGTTCATTATTCTTATAAAAATTTGACTCCTCGTGAAAGAATAAGCAATTTTATATATCACCGTATAGGTTGGAATATACAAAGTCTAAGTAGAGAAGAAGAGAACTTTTTACTTAGTTCTGGTGTGTTTTCTATAGTTCTCTATATGGTTATTTATACATATCAATAAGGCAGGACACATGCCTTAATAAGGATTACTTTCCTACAAGTATAGGGTTTCCTAACTTAACTTTAAGAGACAAACATCATAAGTTTCTATACTTAGGACACTAGTAATTGGTTTCCCAAACCAACTAGATTTACTAATCTAGTCCATGACCATCCTACCAACAATTCTACACCTCGGATCATGCATTCATGCATGAGATGATCAATAGATAAAATCACCTCCATCTTCCAACGTCGATGGTGTTAGAGCATTGCTCGGTCGAACTCGCATGCGTTGATATCTCAAGCATGTTTGTCAATGTTAGTGATCAAAACTATAAGTCTTGATTTCTAGTCTACTATAGCTAAGTCGGACTAGGATAGAAAGTGTAGTTGAGCTCAAGGACTTCATGGCGATTCATCATACAAGAAGAAGAACTACTCAAGGAACCGGTGGAACTTCTCGAAAAAAAGGTATGTGAAGATTGAACTTATCTATCACTCAAAAGTCTATCTATTCTATCTCCTACTTCTTGAGACAAAAGGTCGTATGCTATATATAGACTTTGATTATACACATTTGGTATTTCGAGCCGAGTATACCTCGCCTATCTATATCTTGAAATATGTGTTGGTAAGCTTTTCGCTTCTACAAATTTTATCTTTACCTAGTGACGAAAGTCATGATATGTTTCAATCACTTTGAAAATTGCTTTGACGACTATATAACGTCTTCTAAGAATGTTTCAATGATTGGAATGAGAGTTTAGATTACATAACCAATAGTGGACATCAGCATTGTTGTGGAAACACATTTATGTATAAGTCCTATTCCTTGAACCAAAGTTTGCGAACATTGTTGATCAAGAGAACAGGAAGAATGGCAAGTGCCAAGTCCGCAAACTGCCGAAGTTCTCAAACCCGAGAATTTCTGCTGGAATTGACAAACTAGTGCATGAATCTAAGTCCCAGTCCGCGAACCGGCAAAGTTCTCATTCCCGAGAATTTCTTCTGGAGTTTGTAAACTCTGCCCGGTGACTTAAGTCCGCGAACCAAGTCTGCGAACTTAAGAAGGTTATATATCTGAAGATGATTTCTGAACTTAAACTTAAAAAGACTAAGGAATGCAGTTTGCAGACCGTGGTTATAAAAGTTCATGAACCGATGCAAGTGAATCAAATCATCTTTGCTCAATTATGTCTTGTATAGTTACGTAAGATTTCCTTGCAATTGAAGAACTCTCTAACTAGTTCATTTGAGTCATGTGAACTAGTTATGGTGAAGAAGAACATGGTTGATATGAAATGCTCATATGACCAACCTTTTGGTTAGCTATTGTTGAACCAACAAGTGCATACGTTTGGGTACGGTTAACAAACCTAGAAGCGTGCATTTCAATTGTCTGTAACAAGATAAGTTTTCGATCTAACGGTTGAAAAATATTAGCTTGAATCTAAATCAGGTTTTCATCCAACGGTGGATATTGATTGCTTTGTTACCAAGGTAACCTAATAGCAAAACCTGATATGAAAGACTATATAAGGGGACATCTAGCATCAATGCAAAACTAATCCCCACACCTTACGTGTTATACTAGTTTGCTTGCTAGAGTCGTTTCTCCTTTAACCTTTGGTTTTCTTCTTCTAAAACCAGGTTAACGACTTAAAGACTTCATTGGGATTGTGAAGCCAGATCGATACTACTTTATCGTAGTTCTGTGATATGATCTTGCATCTTCTATCGTACGAGTACAATCATATTGATTGGATTGAGATTGATATCTCCGATAGGCAAGATATAAAAAGTAATCACAAACATCTTCGTCTCATTGATTGTGATTCCATAACATCTTGTTTCACTACCATACGATTAAGATTATTGTGAGGTGATTGATAACTCTAGGATGTTCTTCAGGAATATAAGACCGGATTATCAATTGGTTCTTGTTCACCTTGATTATTATCAAAAGACGGAACAAAACCTTTTAAGGTTTATCCGTGGGAGACAGATTGATACTTCAATAGACTTGTCTGTGTGAGACAGATTTGTTTATCATCAAGTGTTCGACTTTGGGTCGTAGCAACTCTTAGTTGTGGGTGAGATCAGCTAAGGGAATCAAGTGTGCAGTATCCTGCTGGAATCAGAGGCGTAGGGAGTACAACTGTACCTTGGATCAGCGGGAGACTAATTGGGGTTCAACTACAGTCCAGTCCGAAATTAGCTTGGAATAGGCTAGTGTCTGTAGCGGCTTAATACATTGTGTGTTCAATCTGGACTAGGTCCCGGGGTTTTTCTACATTTGCGGTTTTCTCGTTAGCAAAATTTCTGGTGTCTGTGTTATTTCAATTTCCGCATTATATTGTTTTATCTGTATAATTGAAATAATACAGGTTGCGCGTTAGATCATCAATTAGAGTAATCCAACCTTTGGTTGTTGATTGTCATTGATTGATCCTTGGATATCGGTCTTTGGTACCATCCAAGTTATTCATTGTGTTTGATTAAAGACTCGCTGATTTCTATTAGCTTGAGTAAATCAAAACAAGAGAAAGATATTAACTCCTTGAGATACTTTTACCTAGATTGAGTCTGATTGTCTAGTTGATTCCCTATAAAGTATTTCGGAGTTAGTCCATACAGATTGCTAAACGAAATATTGGGTGGTGTTGTTAGACCCCCGCTTTTCAGATGGAACCATCACTGGCTGCCTACGTATCCTCAATAGGAATAAAACCCGACCGTAGTTCTCTCAAATAGCCTTGCTAGAAGACCTCCGCTAGGTTCTTAAGAACCTCTACCCCTAAAGAGCATTTCACCAAATCGGAAGGATGTGGATCAACTTCGAACAATGTCGAAACTAGATCTCATTTACTGCTTTAGTCAACATATTAGTTGGATTCTCTTTGGTATCGATACTCACAAGTAGAATGTCTTCTCCTTCAAGAATTTGTCTTACAAAGTGAAATCGTACGTCTATATGTTTGGTTCTAGCTTGATGCACTTGATTCTTAGCCAAATAAATTGCACTCAGACTATCACAATGCATAGGCAGTTGGGCTTGGATAACTGCTAAGTCATCTATAAAAACTTGTAACCATATAGCCTCCTTAAATGCCTCAGTCACTTTCATATACTCCGCCTCCGTAGGTGAAAGCGCCAGAGTAGACTGCAAGATTGATCTCCAACTTACTGACGCCCCTGCAGCAGTAAATATATACCCTGTAGTTGAATGTCTCTTGTCCAAATCACCAGCATAGTCAGAATCCACATACCCAACACACAACTGATTGTTACTTCTATCCTTCACAAACTCCAAGCCAACATCTACCGTACCATAAAGATACATTAAAATCCATTTCACAGCTTGCCAATGTTCCTTACCAGGACAATGCATATAACGGCTGACCATACTAACAACATGTGAAATGTCCGTCCTTGTAATACCATCTTATACATCAAGCTACCAAGAGCCTCATCGTATGGGACTTGGGCCATATACTTTCGATCTTCTTCAGTAGTGGGAGACATACGTGCATTCAACTTAAAATGAGCAGCAAGGGGAGTACTTACAGATTTAGTTCCTTCGTAGATACCAAACTTCTGTAACACTTTCTTCAAATATTCCTTTTGAGATAAACAAACCTTACCCTTCTCTCTGTTACGCTGAATCTCCATACCAAGAATCTTCTTAGCTTCTCCCAAATGTTTCATCTCAAACTCAGATGACCACTTGTGCTTCAAATTATCAATCTCTTTCTTGTTATTTGATGTTATATATTACCAAATCATCGACATACAATAGAAAATATATGAAATACCCATCACGTAGCTTCTTAAAGTATACACAATGGTCATAGTGACTTCTTGTGTATGTTTGGCCTATCATAAACTGTTAAAATCGCTTGTACCATTGTCTTGGAGACTACTTCAGCCCGTACAGCGATCTCTTCAGTTTACATACACAAGCTTCTTTTCCAACAACCTTAAACCCACTGGGCTGAGTCATATATATCTCCTCTTCTAGATCACCATGTAAGAATGATGTCTTAACATGTAGCTGAACTAGGTCTAAATCATATTGTTCTACCAAGGCTAACAAAATACGGATTGATGAGTGTTTTAACCAGAGAGAACACCTCATTGTAGGAAATCCCTTCTCTTTGGGCATAACCCTTTGCAACTAACATTGCCTTGTAGCATATTTGATTCACCGAAGATCCTTCTTTCTTAGTATATACCCACTTGCACCCTGTGGCCTTCTTATTCGGAAGATTTATAAGAATCCATGTGCCATTCTTGTAAAGAGACTCCATCTCGTCCTGCATTGCACCTTCCCATTATTTACATTCTGCACTACGTACAACTTCTAAATAGAAAGTAGGAGTACCATCTTCAACAACTGGTAATGCATAAGCAATGCAGTCACTCATCCAACCAGGCTTCCTGGTTGATATTCTCGGTTTGATGGTTGCTATGATCTCCGTGACTGTAGATTTTGTATCTTCTACTGAATCTTGTTCCTATTCCTCAACAGTGTCACGATCATTTGGAACTTCAGTAGTTACCTCTCTTGCAGACCCAATGTCTTCAGAAGTATTCTGAACATATACAGACTTAACTGGAATTGGTGGAGTTGCATCAATCTCCAACTGCTGCAAAGGCTCATTAGTACTGGTGAAAAAACGGGGGTCTAACAACACCACCCAATATTTCGCATAACAATCTGTATGGACTAACTCCGAAATATTTTGCTAGAGAATAAACTAGACAGTCGGACTCAATATAGATAAAAGTATCTCGAGGAGTTAATATCTCTCTCTTGTTTTTGATATTACTCAAGCTAATAGAAATCAACGAGTCTTAATCAAACACAAGTAATACTTGGACGGTACCAAAGACCAATGTCCAAGGATCAATCAATATCAATAACCAACCAAAGGTCGGATTTCCAATTTATGATCACAAACGCACAACAAGTATTATTTCAATAATATAACAAATATAATGCGGAAACAGAAATAACACAGACACCGGAAGTTTTGTTAACGAGGAAATAGCAAATGCATAAAAACCCTAGGACGTAGTCCAGATTGAATACACACTGTATTAAGACGCTACAGACACTAGCCTACTCGAAGCTAACTTCGGATTGGACTATAGTTGAACCCCAATCAGTCTCCCACTAATTCAAGGTACAGTTTTACTCCCTACGCCTCTGATCCCAGCAGGATACTGCACACTTGATTCCCTTAGCTGATCTCACCACAACTAAGAGTTGCTGCAACCCAAAATCGCAGACTTGATAATAAACAATTTTGTCTCACACATAAAAGTCTATCAAAGGATAAATTTTTCTCCCACAGAAGAACCCTAGGTTTTTGTTCCGTCTTATGATATGAAATCAAGGTGAACAGGAACCAATTGATAATCCGGTCTTATATTCCCGAAGAACAACCTAAATTAATCAATCACCTCTCAACAGTCTTACTTGTATAAACAAGAGGACGTCGAGGAATCACAAACAGTGAGACGAAGATGTTTGTGACTTCTTTATCTTGCCTATCGGAGAACTCTCACGATCTCAATCCAATCAATAAGATTGTACTCGTACGATATAAGATACAAGATCATATCACACAACTACGATAAAAGTAGTATCGGTATGGCTTCACAATCCCAATGAAGTCTTTAAGTCGTTCACCTGGTTTTAGAGAAGAAAACTAAATGTTAGAGGAGAATCGACTCTAGTGAGCGTACTAGTATCACACAGAAGTGTGGGGATTAGTTTTTCCAATGCTAGATGTCTCCTTTATATAGCCTTCAAATCAGGGTTTTGCCTTAGGTACAAAGCAATCAATATTCACCGTTAGATGAAAACCTCATTTAGATTCAAGCTAATATTTCTCATCCGTTAAATTGAAAACTTAGCTTGTCACATACACTTGAGATATACGTTTACTGGGTTTCTGAAAACCGTTCCCAAACGTGTACGTGTATGTTGGTTCAACATAGTAACCCAAAAGGTTAACCATATGAGCATTTCATATTAACCTTGTTCTTCTTCACCATAATTAGTTCTATTGACTCAAATGAACTAGTTAGAGAGTTGTTCAATTGCTATGAGATATTATGTAACTACACAAGACACAATTGAAACAAAGATGATTCGCTTCGATTTGAATCGGATCATGAAATTTATATCCACGGTTTGCATACTGCATTCCTTAGTAATTTAAGTTTCATGTACATCTTTAGATCATAACCCACTCAAGTACGCAAACAAGTTCGCGGATTTAAGGCAACCGGCAGAGTTTTCCAAACTCCGCAGAAAATTTCGGCAAGGAGACTTCCGCCAGTTCGCGGACTAGGTTCGCGGACTGAGTTCGCGGACTTGAACTTCATGAACGAATTTGGAATCCCAGCAGAAATTCTCGGAAAAGAACTTACGTCAGTTCGCGGACTTGGCAAAGCCAATCCCTCCGGTTTCTCTCAATCAACAAAGTTCGCAAACTTCAGATTAAGGAATATGACTTATGCACATATGTGTTACCACACAATGCTTATATCCATCATTGTTTATATAGACCTAAACTCTCATTCCAACCATTGAAACATTCTTAGAGGACGTTATATAGTTGTTACACTATTTATCGTCAAAGCGATTTTCAAGGTGATTGAAACATAATGACTTTCGTCATTAGGTGAAGATAAACCTGATCAAGGCGATACGCTTTACCAACATATGATTTCGAGATATAGATAGGCGAGATATACTCGACTCGAAATATCAAATGTGTATGATCCAGCCTATATAGCATACAACTTTTGTCTCAAAAGAAGTAGGAGATAGAAGAGATAGACTTTTGAGTGATAGATAAGTTCAAGTCTCCATATACCTTTTTGTTGATGAAGTTCCACAGTTCCTTGAGTAGATCTTCGTTGTTGTATGATGAATCGCTATAAGCTCAACTACACTTTTCTATCCTAGTCCGAGACTTAGTTATGTAGACTAGAAATCAAGACTCACAGTTTTGATTACTAACATTGACAAACATGCTTGATATAGCAACGCATGCGAGGTCGACCGAGCTATGCTCTAACAATTGGTTCTTTTGTTCTTTACCTGTCGAGAAACCCAAGACTTTACCATAAACATCTCATTAAATGTGACATCTCTACTCATGACTATCTTCTTCTCAACTGGATTCCAAATCTTGAACCCTTTTACTCCACTCTTCATACCTACAAAGATTCCTTTTACAACACGGCTATCAAGCTTGTTTTCACTAACATGATACCACGCGGGACAACCAAAGATATGAATTGGGTCATAATCATAAGTGGTTTACTAAACCACTTCTCCATAGGAGTTTTACCTTCTAATGTAGCTGATGGCAACCTATTAATGAGGAAGCACGCATACGTAACTGCCTCATCCCAAACCGCCTCACCTAATCCAGCATTAGATAACGTACATCGTACCTTCTCCAGCAAAGTACGATTCATGCGTTCAGCTACCCCATTATGTTTCATTGTCTTCTTAACTGTGATGTGCCTCTTTATCCCCTCATCCTGACATACTTGCAAGAACGGATCATTCTTGTACTCTCCAGCGTTGTTCGAACATAGTACTTTCATATTTCTACCAGTTTGAGTCTCAGTTGCCTTTTTCCACCTCACAAAGATTTCTAGGACTTCATCCTTATGCCTCATGGTGTACACCCATACGCACCTAGAATAATCATCAATGAACAACACAAACCAATATTTCCCTCCAAATGATGCATTCTTGGAAGGACCCCAAACATCTGAGTGAACATAGTCAAGAAATCCACTAGTATTGTGGATAGTTGTGCCAAATCTTTTTCTTGTTTCCTTTCCCTTAACACAATGTTCACAAAATGCTAACTTGCAGGCAATAACACCTTTCAACAAGTCTTGTTGAATCAACCTATGCAACGACTTCTCACCTGGATGTGCAAGTCTCATGTGCCATATCTTCGTCTTCTCAGTAGATGCAATCTCGATGTGTTCAGAAATAGACACATCCCCTGTTGTTGTACTCTCAATCAAGTAATACAAGTTATGATGACGTGTTCCCTTCATGATTACCAACGATCCAGGGATTACCTTTAGAACATAATTTTGAGCGACTATCTTATAGCCCTTAGCTTCTAAAGTTCCGAGTGAAATCAGATTCTTCTTTATATATGGTGGGTACAAATCTTACCTCCTTAATCTCTCTAACCATACCATCATGCATCTTGATACGAACACTACCAATTCCAATCACCTTGTAGGTAAGATTGTTTCCCATACGTACTTCTCCATCAATCTTTTCAAAACTTGAGAACCAGTCCTGATATGGACATATATGATGCATTGCTCCAGTATCTAATACCCATGTTCTATCTGTAATAATACAAGCTGATGGTGTCATATTCCTTAGAAGCATCATCTGATTCTTCATTACCTTTAGCAATGTTCACCTCGGTATTACTATGATCTCCTTCTTTTGCCTTACGGTTGGTACAATCCTTAGCCCAATGACCTAAATCATGGCGCCAAGCACACTCATCTTTACGCATACATGTTATACTCTTAAAACGCCCTCTACCTTTACCATAACCACCGATCTTCTTTCTCATGTCTGTTGAACGACCTCTTGCAAAAAGCACATCATTATTAGCTTCACTTGCAAGGTCTTAACAATCCATCTTCCTGAAATCCTCACTACGCAATGCTGTGGTGACCTAAGCCCGTGTCATCGTATCCTTTCCGTGCATTAATGCTTTAATCACGGGTTCATACTTTTCAAGAAAAGAATTTATCAGACACAAAGCCTGTTTCTCGTCGTTGATCTTCGCATTGTAGTTAACCAACTCATCCAGAAGTTTATGATATGAATCTAGGTGCTTATTTATGGTTGCACCTTTCTTCATGTTATAGCGATACAAATTCCTTTTAAGATGTATCCTATTGGCCACGTTCTTCACAAGGTATTCTTTCTATAGTTTTTCTAAGAGATCCTTAGTTGAAGTCTCGTGCTGATAATTAACTCTTACTACAGTTTCTAAACACCCTCGTATCGAAGCAAGACATAATATATTCATCTCGTTCCACTTCTTATCAGACATCCCAACTGGCTGATCTTCTAGAGCTTCTTCAAGGTCAAGATGAACAAGAGCATCCATTACGTCAGTTCTCCATAAACCAAAGTTATTGGTTCATGTAAACTTTTCTACCTTGAGTTGTGATCTATGTGAATGAAGTATTTCTTCTTTTGTTTCTTTATCTTTACTTGTGGACTCCGAATGTTCTCCTAAAGGATCTTTCGGATCAACTGGTTTATCCCCGTCAACCATTGTGCTCAAACAACCAAATATAGATAAAACACGGAATCTTTAAGATTAGTATTACTTCAAGCAATTTTCAGAAAAAATACATTCACTTGAACTTCAATATGAGTACCCATATCCAAGAGCGTCTCCTTGCTCTGATACCAATTGTTGCGCCAAAGCCTGCGGAAGCGTTAGGTTTGTACTACCATGAGGCATCTCAATATCTCCAAGATCACAATCACACACACAAGAAGAACAAGTATTTAACGAGGTTAAATCCTCGGTAAGGAATAAGCAATTTTATATATCACCGTATAGGTTGGAACATACATAGCTAACTAGATAAGAAGAGAACTTTTTACTTAGTTCTGGTATGTTTTCTCTAGTTCTCTATATGGTTATCTATACATATCAATAGGCCTGGAATCATTCCTTAATAAGGATTACTTTAATACAAGTATAGGGTTTCCTAACATAACTCTGAGAGACAAACCTCTTAAGTTGTTATACTTAGGAAACTAGTAATTGGTTTCCCAAACCAACTAGATTTCCTAATCCAGTCCATGACCATCCTACCAACAATTATCCACTTCGGATTATGCATTCATGCATGAGACGATCAATAGATAAAATCACCTCCATCTTTCAACGTCGATGGAACCATCACTTTTTGCCTACGTATCATCAATATGAATCAAACCCAACCGTAGTTCTCTCAAATGGCCTTGCTAGAAGACCTCCACCAGGTTCCTAAGAACCTCTACCCCTAAAGGGCCTTTCACCAAACCGGAAGGATGTGGATCAATTTCGAAAAATGTCGAAACTTGATCCCAAATACTACTTTAGTCAACATATCAGCTGGATTGTCTTTGGTATCGATCTTCACAAGTAGAATGTCTTCTTCTTCTTCAAGAATTTATCTCACAAAGTGAAATCGTACGTCTATATGTTTGGTTCTATCATGATGCACTTGTTTCATAGCCGAAAAAATTTCATTTAGACTATCACAATGCACAGGCAGTTGGTCTTGCACAACTCCTAAGTCATCTATCAAACCTTGTAACCATATAGACTCCTTAAATGCCTCAGTCACTTCCATATACTCCGCCTCCGTAGTTGAAAGCTCCATAGTAGACTGCAAGATTGATCTCCAACTTACTGGTGCCCCTACTACAGTAAATACATACCCTGTAGTTGAACGTCTCTTGTCCAAATCACCAACATAGTCAGAATCCACATACCCAACACACAACTGATTGTTACTTCCATCCTTCACAAACTCCAATCCAACATCAACCGTACCGTAAAGATACCTCAAAATCCATTTCACAGCTTGCCAATGTTCCTTACCAGGACAATGCATATAACGGCTGACCATACTAACAACATGTGAAATGTCCGGCCTTGTAGATACCATCGTATACATCAAGCTACAAACAGCCTCATCATATGGGACTTGGGCCATATACTTTCTCTCTTCTTCAATAATGGGAGACATACATGCATTCGACTTAAAATGAGTAGCAAGGGGAGTACTTACAGATTTAGTTCCTTCGTAGACACCAAACTTCTGTAACACTTTCTTCAAATATGCCTTTTGAGATAAAAAAAACCTTACCCTTCTCTCTGTTACATTGAATCTCCATACCAAGAATCTTCTTAGCTTCTCCCAGATCTTTCATCTCAAACTCAGATAACAACTTGTGCTTCAAATTAACAATATCTTTCTTGTTATTCGATACTATCATCATATCTCGACATACAAGAGAAAATATATGAAAGACCCATCACGTAGCTTCTTAAAGTATACACAATGGTCATAGTGATTTCTTGTGTATGTTTGGCCTATCATAAACTGGTCAAATCGCTTGTACCATTATCTTGGAGACTGCGTCAGCCCGTACAACGATCTCTTCAGTTTACATACACAATATTCTTTTCCAGCAACCTTAAACCCACTCGGATGAGTCATACGGATCTCCTCTTCTAAATCACCATGTAAGAATGTTTTCTTAACATCTAGCTGAACTAGGTATAAATCACATTGTGCTACCAAGACCAACAAAATACGGATTGATGAGTGTTTTACCACGTGAGAGAATGTAGTAAATACCTTTTCTTTGGGCATAACCTTTTGCGTCTAACCTCTCCTTGTAGCTTACTTGATTCACCGAAGATCATTCTTTCTTAGTATATACCCACTTGCACCCTATGGCCTTCTTACCGTTCGGAAGATTCATAAGAATCCATGTTCCATTCTTGTAAAGAGACTCCATCTCGTCCTGCATTGCACCTTCCCATTATTTACATTCTGCACTACGTACAACTTCTAAATAGAAAGTAGGAGTACCATCTTCAACAACTGATAATGCATAAGCAATGCAATCATTCATCCAACCAGGATTCTTGGTTGATCTTCTCGGTTTGCTGGTTGCTATGGTCTCCGTGACCGTAGCTTCTGTATCTTCTACTGACTCTTGTTCCTATTCCTCAACAGTGTCATGATCATTTGGAACTTCAGTAGTTACCTCTATTGCAGACCCAATGTCTTCAGAAGTATTATGAACAGATACATACTTAACTGGAATTGGTGGAGTTGCATCAATCTCCACCTGCTGCAAAGGCTCATTAGTACTGGTGCTTTTGTTCTCCACCTGTCAAGAACCCCAAGACTTTACGATAGATAGCTCATCAAATGTGACATTTCTACTCATGACTATCTTCTTCTCAACTGGATTCCAAATATTGAACCCTTTTACTCCACTCTTCATACCCACAAAGATTCATTTTACAGCACGTCTATCTAGCTTGTTTTCACTAACATGATACCACGCAGGAAAACCAAAGATATGAATTGAGTCATAATCATAAGATGGTTTACCAAACCACTTCTCCATAGGAGTTTAGCTTCTAATGCAGCTTATGGCAACCTATTAATGAGGAAACATGCATACGTAACTGCCTCATCCCAAACCGCCTTACCTAATCCAACATTAGATAACATACATCGTACCTTCTCCAGCAAAGTACGATTCATGCGTTCAGCTACCCCATTCTGTTACAATGTCTTCTTAACTGTGAAGTGCCTCTTTATCCCCTCATCCTGACATACTTGCAAGAACGGATCACTGTTGTACTCTCCACCATTACCCGAACGTAGTACTTTGATCTTTCTGCCAGTTTGAGTCTCAGTTGCCTTTTTCCACCTCACAAAGATTTCTAGGACTTCATCCTTATGCCTCATGGTGTACACCCATACACGCCTAGTATAATCATCAATGAATGACACAAACCAATGTTTCCCTCCCAATGATGCATTCTTGGAAGGACCCCAAAAAACTGAGTAAACATAGTCAAGAACTCCACTAGTATTGTGGATAGCTGTGCCAATTCTTGTTCTTGTTTTCTTGCCCTTAACACAATGTTCACAAAATGCTAACTTGCAGGCAATAACACCTTTCAAAAAGTCTTGTTGAATCAACCTATGCAACTACTTCTCACCTGGATATGCAAGTGTCATGCGCCATAGCTTCGTCTTCTCGGTAGCTGCACTCTCGATGTGTTCAGAAATAGACACGTCCCCTGTTGTTGTACTCCAAATCAAGTAATAAAAGTTATGATGACGTGTGCCCTTCATGATTACCAACGATCTAGAGATTACCTTTAAAACATAATTTTCAGCGATTATCTTATAGCCCTTAGCTTCTAAAGTTCCGAGTGAAATCAGATTCTTCTTTATAGCAGGTACAAATCTTACCTCCTTTAGCTCTCTAACCATACCATCATGCATCTTGATACGAACACTACCAATTCCAATCACCCTGCAGGTATGATTGTTTCCCATAGGTACTTCTTCATCAAGATCTTCAAAACTTGAGAACCAGTCCGATATGGACATATATGATACGTTGCTCCAGTATCTAATACCCATGTTCTATCTGTAAGAATACAAGCTGACGGTGTCACTGTCAGCGAGAAATCATAAGCATCATATGATTCTTCATTACCTTTAGCAATGTTCACCTCGGTATTACTATTATCTCATTCTCTTTCCATACACTTGGTACAATCCTTAGCCTAATAACCTAAATCATGGCACCAAGCACACTCATCTTTACGCAGACGTGTTCTACTCTTAGAACGCCCTCTACCTTTACCATAACCACCAGTCTTCTTTCTCATGTCTGTTGAACGACCTCTTGCAAGAAGCACATCATTATTAGCTTCACTTGCAAGGTCTTCACGGACCATCTTCCTGAACTCCTCACTACGCAATGCTGTGGTGACCTCAACGTGTGTCGTCTTATCCTTTCGGTGCATTAATGCTTCACGGGTTCATACTTTTCAAGAAGAGAATTTATCAGACACAAAGCTTGTTCGTCGTCGTTGATCTTCGCATTGTAGTAAAACCAACTCAGCCTGAAGTTTATTATATGAATCTAGGTGCTCAGTTAGGGTTGCACCTTTCTTCATGTTATAGCGATACAAATTCCTTTTAAGATGTATCCTATTGGTCACGTTCTTGACAAGGTATTCTTTCTCTACTTTTTCCCGGAGATCCTTAGCTGAAGTCTCTTGCTGATAATTAACTCTTACTGCAGTTTCTAAACACCCTCGTATCGAAGAAATACATAATATATTCATCTTGTTTCCACTGCTTATCAAACATTTCAACTGGCTGATCATCTAGAGCTTCTTCAAGGTCGATATGAACAAGAGCATCCATTACGTCCGTTCTCCATAAACCAAAGTTATTGCTTCCTGTAAACTTTTCTACCTTGAGTTGTGATCTATGTAAATGAAGTATTTCTTTTTTTGTTTCTTTATCTTTACTTGTGGACTCCGAATGTTCTCCTAAAGAATCTTTCGAATCAACTGTTTTATCCCCGTCAACCATTGTTCTCAAACAACCGAATATAGATAAAACATAGAACCTTTGAATTAGTATTACCTCAAGCAATTTTCAGAAAAATTCATTCACTTCAACTTCAATCTGAGTACCCGTATCGAAGAGCGTCTCCTTGCTCTATACCAATTGTTGCGCCAAAGCCTGCAGAAGCATTAGTTTTGCACTACTACGAGGTATCTCAATATCGCCAAGAACACAATCACACACACAAGAAGAACAAGTATTTAACGAGGTTGAATCCTCTGGAAGGAATAAGCAATTTTATATATCACCGTGTAGGTTGGAATATACAAAGACTAAGTAGAGAAGAAGAGAACTTTCTACTTAGTTCTGGTGTGTTTTTTATAGTTCTCTCGATGGCTATTTATACATATCAATAGGGCTGGACACATTCCTTAATAAGGATTACTTTCCTACAAGTATAGGGTTTCCTAACTTAACTCTAAGAGACAAACCTCTTAAGTTGCTATACTTAGGACACTAGTAATTGGTTTCCCGAACCAACTAGATTTCCTAATCTAGTCCTTGACCATCCTACCAACAGAGTTATGGGGTTCGTGACTTTGCTAACGGGTGATCATATTTTGTCTTGCATCAAGAGCTCTTCTATTGGAATTATAAGCCCCTGTATGAAGCTTCATATTACACCCAGGGACTCAGATCGAGGAACAAACTGGTGGCTTCCCACCTGGGTTGCACCGACGCTCCGTTTTTGGAGTCCTGTCCGCGTCCGACTCGCGTCGGACACAGGACGCGTGTCCAACGCCCCAATATGCGCATCCCGCGCGCGTCTTATTTGGACGCACCGATGACTCGTGTTTGGAACTTTTTTTTTTCATTTTCATTTTAAACTTCTTCCTTTATTTTTACTATTATTAACTAAATGAAGAAAAACAAACATTTAGATCAATTATTTAAGTTTTTATTAGGATTTTGTAATTGGAAATGACATCCCATATATTTTTGGTTGGGCATGTATTGTTCTAAGAATGCATTTTAATTGTGCCATGTGTTTAATAGTGATAATTGTTTGACCTTCAACGTGTATAAAACAATCTCTCATTTTCTTTTGAAATTTATACACATGTAACATTATTTTCTAATTTTTAGGATCGAAACACTTACTTTGTTGTATAAATACATAATTATATATATAAATAATATATAAGTAAAATATGTATTTATGTGTCCGCATCCTAATTTTTTGGGAAATTTATAGTGTCCGCGTCCGCGTCGTGTCGCGTCCGCGTCTGCGCGTCCGCGTTTGGCAACCCAGCTTCCCACTCTAGCTCCTAAGCATATTTTTTCTAGTTCCCTCACAATTAATTTTTTTTAATAATCCTTCAGGAGAACGGGCAAATCTGTTTTCCGGGAAAAGGAGAATGGGAAAATTTTTAGTTATGGACCTACTTTTCGGATAAATTACCACTGTTTAAAATGTTGAGGGCCATTTTTTAGTAAACAAATATTTCCTTCAATTAACCGGGACTAGTTTTTATTCTAGAAAATACACATATGATATTTAAACTAACAGTTGTCTCAGGTTTGGAGGAGGGTCATCTCAACTCGAGACGTCCAGTTCAATTTGATTCGGTCGTCTCAAGTTAAGACTCTCATGCTCGATGCGAGGCATGATGGGAAAATGATTAAATTTAAACATGTGCTCTGTTGGAAGTTTTGTGTTAAACAAGAGGATGAAAACAGAAACAGAAAATGGTGTACCCCTGACTTCAAGGCTCTTTCGATTCTTTTAGATATCGACCTTTCCCAATAAATTTGCGAGTACAAACGGTCTCTCGAATTATGCCTTCAGGATTCAATGAAGCCCTAACACCGTAATCGAATTCAAGGATTGTACTTCCTTGACCCGACCAAGAAACACACTGTATAAGGTTCTGATGATGCTTTTTAGAGAAGAAGAAAACATATTGTTTTTGATGTGTTGGAATGGGAGAACATCTTCGCTACTTATAGTGATATTCATGCCTGTTGGTAGTGTCGTTTCATCACCAACAGACGCTTCCAAAAACCATTAATGGTGGCTTATGGGAAGAAACGCGTCTGTTCAATTTTGAATGGAAACTTCTAGGTTTTACAAAGTAACTCTGCGCAGCGGCAAACCTTGAAAATATCCAACATGCTCTGCGTAGCGGCAAACCTTGAAAATATCCAACATGCTCATCCGCATTTGCCTGTCCCCCGTGGCATGAGAATGGAAAATCTGCTCATCATTTGCCAACCCACCCTCTCTGCCTTAAGAGTTTGTACTTCCAAGGAACAAATAGAGCAAGGGGTTAACTAGCCAAAGCTTACTTAAAAATTCCTTAAACTTGTTATTTTATGCGCTGCAAAGCAGGATTCTTTATCCCCTAATTAAAAAAATTCTTGACTCCCTCATTGGTTACGGAGCAGATAATTTAGAAAACATTTGAGAAACCCGAGACAGTAAATAAGGAGGCACAGACAGGAAAAGCTTGAAAAAGTTTGAATGTTGGAAGCATTGTTTCTAATGCATGTAACAAGCAAACATACAAGGATCAAATCAACTCTTTATATACATTCATAACTACAGCCGACATGCGCGCGCCCGGCAAGTGTGGCACATTTTGGTGTCGAAGGGCACGAGTATAAGGTTCTTCTGCCGGAAAATTTGCTAACTGCTGCTACCAACCATATTTAACCTCGCCATGCTCCATATAACTTCGCCAGATCTAACCTCATCATCAAACCTTAAATTCTACTAACCCTTCGTATTATTGTGACCACCCGCATTATGATCACAAGTAGGATTGCAAGGATATGGGCAATCAATATCGATTTTCTGTACCTTTGTTCTATTAAAATACCAATCCCCCACTGCTTCCGCAATGGTCTGTCAGAGAGAACAAGAGAAGGTTAAAAACATTGCATGGTGTTGGAGCATCAATCCCAATATTGATTGATAGTTTAAGTCAAAGGATCTGCGTGTTTACCTTATTGTTGATCCTCGGAGAATGAAAATGCCATTTTTCGCTATCCGTCTGGCAATGAGTAAAGCATGAATCTATGAACATACCCATATGTTCCTGCGACTGAAATGGGCTTAGTTCCCTTAACATAGAATCTCGGTATCCTGTGAATGACATTAAGTGCACAAGCAATATGGGTGAGCAATGAAGTCGGAATAATTGAATTGTCGTGTCTCATTGTTTCGTTGCCACACTTTACTCCAATACTGTAAAATCATATGCAAATACAAATAGTTATTACCTTGTAATTTCTCAAGTTCACTTGGGTTACATTGTGCAATGTTCTTTGCACAATTCCCCCAACCTTTATCTGATGAATGTGGAATATAAATATGTTCGGTCTGAATAAAATCAAACCGAAATCATGAGATTGACGTGTTTTGGAAACAGAGGTTTTCAAATGAATGAACAATGCTACTGTTTATTTACCTGCCAGGAATCGTAGGAAGGATTTACTAGGAAAACTGGCGTATCTATGTTCTTGATAAAATTTCGAGGAAATAAACACTGAGATATATCAATTCAAAAGACATAAGCTCTGCATGTTAGGCAATTTTCAGCAGCTCAGGAACACAAAATATTGCAAATGTTTTTAGTAAAGAAGCAAAAAATGAGGCTTGCCTGAAATGGTTTCAGCTCGGAAGTACAGTTTTGATCCAAACTATCCTCCACACCCTGCGATAGGTTGATGTTAATCAGACAAAATCTTGAGAGAATGTAATAAAAAAGCTGTAAGAATGCTGATCATGCTATTTATTTTAACGTCAGTAACGTGGCTTTGAGTTGAAAGCAAACCTGGAGGTTTGCCAAATCATGAAAGAATGATCGCATGGTGCGGCCACCCGATATATCTATGCTAAAGTGGCAGGAAACGCAATGTGCATAAACATCGTAAGTTACAATGAAGAAATGAATAATATTCAAGTACTTCAAACGTAATCATGTATACATACTCATCCATGAAAAATCCTGCATCTGACAGACATTTCACTTTAACGTCTTCAGGAAAACTTTTTGCAAAATCATCACAATGTATGAGAGTTGCCAACCCACCAGCAGAGCAACCGGAAAGAAGAGCCTGCATGATCTGTATCGTTAAATCTTTGCACAAGAAAATGAAATGTTTGCCAAAACAAAAATTACATGTTTTTAAGGACGGACCTGTTTAGCATTAGACATCCCTAATACGAAGAGTTCGTCCAGAATTGAATCCCAGATGGTCTGCCCTCTGGAGAAGAGTTTCGATCTTTTCTATGCAAGAAAACATAAAAAAATAAAATAAAAAATAATTGAGTATGAGTACCTTACGCTATACATGGATATTAACTACAGTGCGGAATGAATAGAATCACTTAAAAGGCTTGAGTATAGCCGACCACCTCAAGTTCACTGTCGGAATTTCCAGCAAATGATGCACCGTCACAATAGCGTACCTTTACTTTGTTCCATTTATAGAAATCTACAGAATAGAAAAAGTATTTGCTTCTAAGAAAATCGAAGTGTGCAGTATTCAACGGTAACAAATGATATAGTTAATGTGAAACACGAATTTGACGGCAAGCTTCTAAAAAGTGGTTTACCAGGATTTTGTGACTTTTCCCTACTCAAAATGCCACTGAAAGTATCTTTCTCCATGAACTTCGATGATCCTAATTTAGTCAGCTTACGCTTAGCACATGACTCTACTGTATTGCACCAGCCAACACCCTTCAAACATAAACAAAAACGGCCATGAATGTGCAAAATACCCAGCTATTGCTCTAGCTCGATTCAAGAGCCTGCGAGCAGTCCCGTACAAGTTAGCAGAAATTTGTCTAGTAAAATATGAGTTGCACCACTGAGACACCCGGACACTTACTAATTTGATGTAGTTAAGTGAAGACAATATCGATAGATGGACCCTTAATTGCGTCCATGTTTAAAAGATTGCCAGGAATGAAATCAAATGCATAATGTAAATATCAATGGAGTTATGTACCTCAATGTGAATAAGCCAACTCCGAGATCCAGAATCAAAGCCCTTGCTGAAATGATACCCAGGTGCACTTCCATCTAGACAAACTATGTCCCAACATCGCAAAATTAAAAGATAATGCTAAGAATCAGGTGACATGGTAATAATTAAGAACAGAATATCAAAAGTTATAATTACCACCATTATCACATGTACCACCTACTTTAGATTCTACTGAGGTAGCCTCCTGAATGTGTTTAATCAGGCGTAATTTTAAAATGAGCCTGATCATTTAGCAACTAAATATGGCTTAACGGCCGATTATTAACTAAATTTAGCAATTGCCAAATAATAAAACAACAATCTGACAATATTGTCAAAATGACAGATTTTCCCTATTGTTAGAACCAAAATAAGGTAGATTTTGTTTCTTAATCAGCAGTCTAAATGCTCTAACGTGTCGTTTTGACACAAAAAAAGAAATGTCGTTTGAATTCTAAGGGAAATCAAATGAAACTGAACGTGAAAAGCACAAAATAAGAAATGCAAAACAGAAAAAGTTGAAGGAGTAGTGAATTTAATAAAACGAAACAATCTACTACATGGTTTGCTAAAATAAGAAATGCAAAACAGAAAAAGTTGAAAATATGCATTACCGGCGCCTAATCCAGTAGCATTTTTCAACAAAATCAAATCAACCTTATGAGGATCGCCGATGCTGTGGTTGCTTGATGGAGGTGGTGTGGCATTTTGCTCCTTGGGCTGTTTCATTACAAAGACTAGAAAGAGCACCACCAAAACAAACAAGAGTCTGAAACCATTATGTATATAATCCTTCGTTCTCCAATCTGCAAAACGGCCTTTACTTCTTCTCCCTGCTTCATTATAGACCTCTACCTTTTCATAGAAGTCTAACTTCTTCATTACAAGATTGATTAATGGGAAAAAGATAAACAAGAATTTTTTTAATGAAATGATTTCTTTTTCCAAATGTTGTGCAAAAAAAAAAAATTATATGGAAGAAAAATATAACAGACTGATACAGCTATATGATTAACAAATTAAACAGTGTCTAATTATTAATGAACTTAACAAATTTTCGTTATTAGTTGTAAACTAAACAGAATTAGGAAGATGCTCCATTTTAAGCCATGCCATAGGGTCTGCCTTTATCCTTATGGCCATGGGTACCAACATAGATTACGGTCAGTCATAGAAAAGTTCGGTCAGCAGTCACATTCAGTCACAGACTACGTGTGAGCCGTTAAATTAAAAAGTGAAAACAGATGAACGGTCATAATTAAGCCTTAAATTGAACGGTACATCTGTAAGCTTATATATATAAGAAGAATAGTTGTCACACCGCTCTTAGCTAACCCTAAAATTTAACATGAACAGCAAACAGATCTAGATTTCTCATGATCTTCTTGTCCTTCATGATCCATCATCAATGGGAGCAAAAACACCAAATTCATGTCTATCATCAACTGAAACTTTCCCTCGTCACAATGATTTCTCCTCTCGAAACAGTATGATTTTCTCACTAGCAAATTTGGCCATTCTTTTAGATTCTTTTCTGAATTTGCAGGTTCTCGTTAAACGAATTGTTGGTTTCTCCTTGTTTTCTCAGCTCTTTTCCATTAGGTCCATTTATCTGGGAGCATCGATGTGGGAAGACAGAGTCTCCATTTGCAGAGAATTTAAAACAGGATGAATCGTCAGATTTTAATTTTTGTGGTGCTGATAAGCAAAAACTTTTATAATGGCCGGCCTATTTTACCATAAAAATGCTGCATATCTGGGTTTCGAAGTTTCAATTTTTCGTATTATTTATTATCCATCTTAAATTGTCGGTCTTCTACTACTTTTAATCAAAGATCCTTTGAGTTTGTATGTGAAAAAGGCAGGATAATTAAGAGTAATTTAAGTGATTCATTTCATCTGTCTTATTTTCTATTGCTTGTTTTCTGGTCTCTGAATAGTAAAAGAATAACATAAACATAGCAATTTACAAAACGTTAACAGCTTCAATTCTTCTGTTTATTAAGTTAATTAGCCAATTAGTACTGCAGTTCACGCTACTATGTAAATGAGGAGACAAATCTGTTAGCTGCTTTTAACATAAGGTTTTTCATAGTGATTTGCTAGCAAAAATCCGTATGTAATTAAGTTGTTTTTTTTTTGCTTCTAAATTCATATGTATTGTTACCTACGAATCTGTGAGTTAGCTTCATTCATAATTTTTTGGATTACCCTACTCCAATCCATTTGCAAGTCCAGGGCAAACCTTGCAGTTCATTGTTACTGATTAGTATTCTTTTGCAAGTCGAATAAGCAATCTGTTACGGTCGGTCATATACGTATATTGAATTATCTACAAAACATAAACAAGAAGCAAAATCCTGCATGGTAGTTCAAAAGGGACTTAAAAGCTAAAGAGGTGCTCAAGCTGATATGATTTTTCTCAAACGGCAAAGATTTATAAAACATTATACAGATTTTGCATCATGATTGTTTTTAACAAACTATAGTAAGGGCATCTGTCAATTTTGAGTCATAGGATGGTTTTTAACAAATTAGTAATTACTATTATTTACCTGCGGAATATTGACACACTCGGCAAATTTTGAGTCACATAAAATTTATTCCGAAATTACATGGTGCTATAATCCAAGCTTTAAAAACTTTCCTGGGCATCAGAATAGAATCATAGCCGTCTACAAGATGCTTCCTTGGTCAGCAATTACGGTCAGTCAAAAATGCGTGTCGGACGTTAAATCAAATTGTGAAAACAAATCAACGATCACAGTTTAGCCCCAAGCTGAACAGGCTAGATCTCTAAACCTTATGAGAAGAGAAAAAAAAAAAAAAAAAACCAAACCCGAAGCCTAAAAACCAACAACAGCAGCAAACAGATCTCTCTCTCATGTTTTTCTTCATCTTCATGGTCCATCATCAATGGAAACACAAAATATCAAATACATCTGACCATCAACAACAACTTTCCAGCACAATGATTTCTTCTCTCAAAAACCTATGATTTCTGCCACACTTGCATGTACCGTTTTTTTAGATTTATTTCTATTGTATCACCATACACAGCATAAATATTTGGTTCATCCCTTTTTTTCCCCAATCTGTGGATTTGAAGCCGTTGTTGGTAGTGCGGTCCATGGAGGACTTTCATATGGAAAGCATCTGCAGTTCCCTATGATGCAAATCTGGGTTTTATTTATTATCAAATGAGAGCTAATTTTTGTTTCGATTAGTACATCTTAGCTAGTCTTAATCTTTATTGAAAGAACCTTTTAGTTTTATTTATTATAAAATGAGATCTAATGTTTGTGAAAAGTTGTATCTGAAAATCAGGTTAATGAGTTGTTATTTGAATCTATGGTTTTTTTTTCCTCTGGTCTCTGTCTCACTGAATAGTTTCTTCGGTTAATTAGTTACATTGTATTGTGCCCTACGACTAAGAGTTTGAACAGACTGAGATTGGCACCACCAATGGGTGACAAAAATACTGTAACCTCCGCCCATTGGTGGTGCCAATCTTTATTGAGCATTTGCCTCATTTAAATTTTGTGGAGTTCTTCCCTCTTTCTTTAGCTAGTCCAATGCAACCTTGCAGTACGTCATTCATTCGATAAGCTTCTTCAATAGATATCTCCACCGGAGAATTCACTGATGTTCCTCAATAATTCTTTCCTCCAAGACCCAACCGAGTCTAAAATCATGATCAATCTTTTCAAGGTTCAGTTGCAACATCAACCTCTCTTTCCACCTCTACGAGAAGTAGTACTGCAATGGCAGGACTATGAACTTTGGATAGATATTTACACCAAATTGGAGTTTTCAAACGATATTTAGACCTTGAATGACTCGAATCCGGGTTGGGTTAACTTGAAATTCTCGGAGAGAGAGAAGCTCATTGTCCAACGGTTTTTGTTGTCTGATATGAAATTGTCTTGTCGTGGTATGCTTCCTCGAAACATTAGTTCTTTGGATGAAGCCTTTTTTCCCGGTCCATTCGTTCTTCAAGTTAATAAGATATAGTTCTTTTAGAGATTCGTGGGTTTCCTATGTGGATCATGACGGATGGTGATTAACGTGTAAATGGTGTGGAGGACAGTTCTATCGCGGATCTTCATCTTCTAGTTTCGGCTCCTGCCGGTTTCAAGATAGTCATTCATGAAGTACATGTCCGGGATGGGTTTTTAATGCTGCGGCTGGAATGCTTCAAGGTACTTAGTGGAACTGTGGAAGATTTTGTCGCTGCATTCACGATAGATGAAGTAAATAAGGCTTATAGTCGTAAAAGAAAGCGAGCACAGGTTGCGCCTCCTTCGGCTCCAAAACCTACTTCTATTGCTGCTTTGGAACCCAGTTGTGTTGACGGTAGTGCCAATGATGGAGCCGTTGCTGATAATTCAATATCGCTGAAGTTAATTCCCTCTGGATCATCAATCCAACGTAAGACCAATGAAGTAGAGTTTGCTGACATCGC
This sequence comes from Papaver somniferum, assembly GCF_003573695.1. Classification (NCBI taxonomy): domain Eukaryota; kingdom Viridiplantae; phylum Streptophyta; class Magnoliopsida; order Ranunculales; family Papaveraceae; genus Papaver; species Papaver somniferum. Next base: position 1,415,594 of record NC_039366.1, on the reverse strand, counting down.
CAAACATTATACCTCATCGTGTTCCTGTTCCTGAAGAAGTTAAGAATGCGATTCCTCTTAGTTTCTGGGATGATTTGGTGTCAGATATGGAATATATGGATGACATAACACCCGTTCGGAGAAGAATCTAGTGTGTCGTGACTAGCCTGCTAAAATTTGAGTTTGAGGGTAAGAGGAAAGAGTATGAGCTTCTTGTTTGTGTTCATGATGGGAGCCTTTCTTACGATGTTTGCATCGCCCACAAAATTGTGCAACATCACATAGGTGTATCTCTGGATCGTGTCGATGAAGCTCTCTATTCTCCAGGCAAGATCACATGCGAAGAAGTTGTGTTGGCCATGGCTGAATGGGCACTCATATTCTCCAATTTTAAGGGTACATTTGTTGTAGAGATGAAAAACTCTACTGTCCTGGTTGCCGTTGAGATGTACTCGACATTCGATGAGTCCCGGTATCTGGATAGGCTGGATAGACTAGAATCTCAGAGGAGGGATAGACAAGAATCTTAGGTGTTCTATTAGGCTTTGTAGATCTAATTAGAGACCAGTTAGGAAAACTTGAATTAGTCTAATGAAGCAGTTAAATTTCAAACAGTTAGGTGTTGGTGCAGTAGCTCGTTTACTCTGTATGCTATTATCTGGGTTTCATTAATGAAAATTACTTTGTGTTTCAGTTAGTTCAATCTTAGGTAGTGTTCTTCTAATCAGATTAATTAATAATCGTAATCTGAGACTAATTTAAGTTGTTTTATTTGTTTTTATTAATGGCAACTGCAAGATGAAACTTAGCTTGTATAAAGACTACTCTTTATTGATGTTTAGAAAATCTCTCAAAACTAAACACAAGTTCTAATCTCTCTCATATGATCAACCACAACTTCGGTGATCATATATATATAGAACTATGAATTCCTTTTCCTAGTCCTATTACCCTATTACATGTCTTTCCTTTTCTTAGAACTAGATGACTTCTAATTCCCTTAGGATTACATCAATTTCCTAATCTTGTACTAACCAGCTTGTTAGTGACTTCTATGTTGAAGTTTAACCAACATTCTCCCCGTTAAGCTTCAACCTTACCCGTGACATATCTTGTACTCCAATCAATTGTCTCATTTCTTCAAACTTGATCCGAGCTAATGCCTTTGTCAATATATCTGCTTTCTGCTCAGCTCCTGGTATGTGTTCAGCGTTGATGATCTCCTTCTCGATACATTCTCGTATGAAATAATAACTTTTGTGAATGTGTTTCGTCTTCCCATGAAACACTGGATTTTCAGTGAGTGCAATTGCAGACTTATTATCAATCTTGATGAGAACTTGTTCAGGTTCTCTTCCTTTGATTTCACCCAACATTTCTTGAAGCCATATTGATTGTTTAGCTGCTTCTGTTGCGGCCATGAACTCAACTTCACAGGATGAGAGGGCTACAGTGTCTTGCTTCTGTGAACACCATGTAATAGGTGCTTCACCTAGATAAAATATATGACCAGTTGTACCTTTTCCATCATCTTGGTCAATATTATGACTGCTGTCACTATACCCAACAATTCCTTTTGATCCTCCTCGACCATACTTCAATCCACAGCTGATTGTTCCTCTTAGATATCTCAATATCTGCTTTATTACATCACCATGAGACTTGCGTGGACTCTGCATATAACGGATTGCTACTCCCACTGAGAAAGCCAAGTCTGGTCTTGTGTGTAACAAGTATCTTAGGCATCCAACATTTCTTCTATAACTCGTTGAATCAATCTCTGGTTCTTCTTGTGCCTTTGAAAATTTAAGTCCAAACTCCATTGGTATCTTAGTTGGATTACAAGTTTCAAGTCCTGCTTCTTTCAGAATTCTCCTTGCATAAGCTTCTTGTTTAATCTGAATCCCATCTACTCCTTGATGGACTTCTATGCCAAGGTAATAAGTGAGTTTTCCGAGGTCTGACATCACAAACTTTGATGACATTTCTCTCTTGAACTCATTGATCACCTTAAGGGAGTTTCCAGTCAAGAATAGATCATCTACATAGACTGCAATCACAAGAAGCGTTCCCTTTTCTTCTCTTCTGTATACTGATGTTTCTTTAGAGCACTTAACAAATCTGATTTCTCTTAAGATTTGGTCTAACTTTGTTTTCCAGGCTCGAGGAGCTTGTCTTAGACCATATAGAGCTTTTGATAACTTATAAACCTTATGCTCTTGTCCTTTTACTTCAAAACCTTCTGGTTGTTCAACATACACATATTCTCGCAATTCACCATGTAAGAATGATGTCTTAACGTCTAAGTGGTGAATTTCCCATGAGTTTGATGCTGCTTCTGCTATTAAGAGACGAATTGTCTCTAGTCTAGCAACTGGTGCGAAAACTTCATCAAAGTCTATGCCTGATTCTTGAACGTATCCCTTAGCTACAAGTCTTGCCTTATATTTGTTGACAGTACCATCAGCATTCCGTTTTATTTTGAAGATCCACTTAAGACCAATCACTTTTACCCCACCTGGCTTATCAACTAGAAACCAAGTCTTGTTTCTGTTGATTGAAATAATTTCTTCTCTACATGCTTGTGTCCATTTAGTCGAGACCTTTGCTTCCTGAAAATTCCTTGGTTCATCATTAACAGAAAGTAGCATAATCTCACATTCTTCTGCAGCTTGAAGAACATAATCCTCCAGATACTGTGGATTTTGTATCTGTCTTGTTGATTTTCGCAGTGGAATGGGTTGAGTTATTTCATCGATCTCCTCCTCTTCTTCTTCTTCTTCTTCTTCGTTATTCTCAGTGTTTTCATTATTCTCTTCTTCTTCTTGATTAACATCATTGTTTCCATTGGTATTGATGATTATGGGTCCTTCGCCTTCATCAATTACTTGACCCCATCTCATGTGAAACATTCTTGGATCCCTACTTGGTCCATCATTAGTTTCTTTCCAGTTCCAGTTTGCTTTTTCATCGAATACCACATCTCGACTCACTATTACTCTTTTCGTTGTTGGATTGAATAATCTGTAAGCTTTGGATCCAGGCTCAATTCCTAGATTCACAAGAGTCTGAGATCGATCATCCAGTTTCTTAAGAGTTGCAGAATCAACTTTTGCGTATGCTTTGCAACCAAACACTCTTAAATGATCTATGTTTGGTTTTCTCTTTCGCAAACTTTCATATGGAGTCATGTCTTTCAGAGCTTTCGTAGGTATCCTGTTTATTAGGTATGTGGAGTGTCGTACAGCTTCTCCCCATAGATAATTAGGTACCTGCATAGCCTTTAAAGAACTTCTTGTCATCTCCATTAGAGTCCTGTTTCTCCTCTCCACCACTCCGTTTTGTTGTGGTAGCCCTCGAACCATCTTGTTCTGAGACATAGTTTTTAAGGTTCTGAAACTTATGTGTCCTAACCTTGCGTGCCACTTCCATGTCTGATCTTCCAGTCTCATATTGAAACACAATGGCCTTCCAATCATGAGACTTATCTTGTAGAGTCTATTCTGTGAGCGTGAGACTCTAACTAAAAGTCTTCCACTTGGGTCATGAACTGTTAGATAATCTTGTCGCATTCTAACATCATATCCAACTTCTGTAGCTTGTCCTAAACTTAGAATGTTGCTTTGTAAGTTTGGGATGAAGTAGATGTTTGTGACAAGCTTCTGTTCTCCGGTCTTTCTCTGAAATATAATTGATCCTTTCCCTTCAATTTCTACAGAAGATCCATCCCCAAACTTCACTTGTCCTTTGATTTTCTCATTGAGTTCAGAAAAGTAGTGTCTCTTACCAGTCATGTGATTGCTGGCTCCATTATCTAAATACCAGATTCCTTCTTCACCATCCTTTGATTCGTAGTTCTTTGGTATTAGTTTCCCTTCGTTTAAGAATACAACTTCGTGCATGAAAAGAGCTGTATCTGCTTCCCTTGTTTCATTCTTGTTTGTTTCTTCCATCTTTTGTATTCTTTCAGGGCATACAGAGGAGAAGTGTCCTGGTTTATCACATACGTAACAAATAATGTTTGATCTATCCTTCTTTTCTTTCCTTGGTTTTGATCATTCTGACTTGTTGTTCTATCTTGTGAGTTAAACCTTCCTCCCCTTCCTCGGCCTCTGTTTACTCTACCACCTCTTCCACGACCTCTTCCTCTTGTCGCAGAGTTTTGTTGGTAAGAGTTTGTGTACAAGATTTTTCCTTCAGTTTCTCCATTGTTTTCTTCATCAAGGATTCTCTCTTCATATGCTTTCAATCTTCTAATCATATCTTCATAGCTAGTCTTCTTTAAATCTAAGACTTGTTCGAGAGAGGCTATGATATGAATATACTTGGATCTTGGTAAACTATTGAGAAACTTCTTTACCAGTTTATCTTCATCAATGGATTGTCCAAGTGACGCAGCTTTTGAGGCTATCTCTGATAGCTTTCCTGCAAGGCTATCAATAGTATCAGTGTCTTTCATCTTCACTCTTTCAAATTCAGACATTAAGGTTTGCAGACGGGCTTCTTTAACTCGATCATCTCCGAGATTACGTGCCTTTATTACATCCCAAATTTTCTTTGAAGTTTCTTGTTCACCAGCTTGTAGAACAAGACATTCTGGTATTGCTTGAAAGAGTAATCCAATGGCAACATTGTTTTTGTCTGGGTCCAATGTACCAGGATCAATTGTTTCCCAAACTTTGTAGATTTTCATCAGTACCTTCATTCTCATGGCCCATACTGTGTACTTTGTGGCGTTGAGGATTGGAACTTGTATTGATGGTGGCGTGACCTGTTTTGCACCCACAATGGTGGTTTCGTTTTCCATGGCTCAGAAACAAGCTCTGATACCAATTAATGGCAACTGCAAGATGAAACTTATCCTGTATAAAGACTACTCTCTTTATTGATGTTTAGAAAATCTCTCAAAACTAAACACAAGCTCTAATCTTGCTCATATGATCAACCACAACTTTGGTGATCATATATATATAGAACTATGAATTCATTTTCCTAGTCCTATTACCTTATTACATGTCTTTCCTTTTCTTAGAACTAGATGACTTCTAATTCCCTTAGGATTACATCAATTTCCTAATCTTGTCCTAACCAGCTTGTTGGTGACTTCTATGTTGAAGTTTAACCAACATTTATGGCTTTGTATTCTGCTCTCTAAATAGAGCTTTTACACCTTCAGGGATGAATGGTTGAGAAAAATTAGAGTAACCAAATGACTAATGTAAAGAACATTTACAAAACATAAGGAGCATGAGGAGGTTCAAATTCGGAACCATGATGGCATAAACTGAATATCAAAACCCATATTCGGATCCATGGATTATATTAGTGAAATTCAAAACTTAGTGGGTGCAAGTGACCCTCCCTTCCTAATCGGTCATATATGTATTTAATGTATATGTATATATGAAGTCTGAACAACAACCAAAATCATGCATAGTGGTTCAGAAGGGATATTAAATTACAGAGGTGCTCGAGCTGATAAGATGCGAATTTATGTATTGCATTTTCTCCGACGGAAAACTGGAAAAGATTACCAACTCATAATAGATTAAAAGTATCTATCGATTTTGAGTCATGAAGTAGTTTCTAGGTCACAGAACAACTCTTTACCAGGCAGAATTTTCACTCGCCAGACAAATTTTGAATCACACAGAAGGTTACCAAACTGTAAGGAAAGTTTTGATTTTCAGTACCGAATTACGGGTAGCCTATTTATTTTGGGTTAATCAAAATTGGACCAACAATAATCCAACCTTTAAAACCTTCCCTGTGCTCCAGAGTCGAATCATAGCCGTCTATGTAGATGCTTCTTCGGTCAGCAATTAAGGTCAGTCATAAATACGTATGAGCCGTTAAATCAAATTGCGAAAACAAATCAACGATCACAGCAGCAAACAAATCTAGATCTCTCATGTTGTTCTTGTCCAAGATCCATAAATGGAAACAAAAGTATCAAGTAAATGCATGACCATCCAAAACAACAACGTGCCGTCGTCACAATGATTTCTCCTCTCATAAAACTATGATCTTGTGTATGTTTGCTTGGAAAATTGATTTAGATTCTCTTCTGTATCACCAGGGATGGCTGACAAATTTCCTTTTGTTTATCCTTTTGTTTCTGATAAATTTCCGTAGTGCTGGCAGGATGGATGGTTTGGCATGAAAGATGGTGACATAGCCTGCCAATCTCCCCAATATCAATTGTGAATACCAAAATATGATCCGCCACGTGGACATAGGGAAGACGTGAGAATCCGGCCAAAAGATTCTATACCGTGCCCCGAAAATCTTCGTCATAGACTTGTCAAATCAGATGTCAGAGTTATCTCGCCGAGGTCCAATCACACGAAGAAAAAAAGAAGATATGAGAAAAGGCAGGAATACTCACACGAAGATACGAAAGACCAGATTGGAGTGCCCAGAAAGTCACCAAGGACGAAGTCAGGAAAAGCGAAGTAGGATTACTAGGTTGAAAATACAGGTCACGAAGTAGATAAATTATGGAGTAAGAAAAGAGACATGTGCATGTCCCGACAAGTCCATGTGAGGATAGCGAAAGAAAGGGAAAAACTTTATAGAAAATGATCCAGGCGAAGTAAAGGGCACCTCCGCGAGAATGTAGCGAAGTAAAATGAGATGCACTCCATTAGGGTTAGTTGGCCTATAAGTAGAGGTCCTTGGGCAAGATGTGAGGGGCGGATTTTAGTTGAGTGGGAGAGCTTTGCTTAGGGGAAATTGGGGTTTCCTTGTGTTTAAGAACTTGTACTTTTATTTCTATGTATGATTCATCAATAAAGATTTTGGAGTTCATATTATTAAACATGTCGTAGATCTTGGTTACTTTCCTTTTGGGTGTACTACTGGATTTCCAGTAGTTACATCAATTTTTCCGATGTTTTTCCTTCCCCAATCGTATTTAGTGCAGATAAGGGAGGCATTATATATGTCACATCCATATAGACACTAAAAATGTTCCCTATGGTACAAATCTTGGTTTTATTTTATCATTAACTGGATTTAATTTTTGTATTGGTTAATCCATCTTGGATAGATCTTCTATTTTTTATTAAAGCCAATCCTTCATTATTTAGATCTAGTTTGTCTGTGCAATGTGAAAAATCAAGTTTAGATGTACAAAGCAAGCTAAGCGATTAATAATCATAATTTAAGGCTAATTTAATTTGTTATTTGCATCTTTGGTGTATTGTAAATTCTGTTACTTTTTGTTTGTACAATTATCTCGCCGTCTATGAGTATGAACATACCTAGAGTGGCACAACCAAATTTTGCAACCTCAACGACCCTAGAAAGCTCATTAAATAGGTTGCAATAAGTGGATTCAATTCAGCTTCAATAGCCGTGTAGTTCCTCACTTATTGTATCCTTGTGCAAGTCCAATGCAATATCCTCCCGTTCATTATTCAATAAGTTTCTTCAATTGCCAAATGGCTTACTAGCTGGAAATTATTTAAGAAATGCAAAATGTGGAGCCAGAGGAATAGATTTATTTAGTTACGACGTAGTATTAGTTGTAACATAAACAGAATTATTATGTTTCATATGATAAGGCTTGCCATGGGTCTGGTCTGCCTTTGTCTTTTTTGTGAACCAATGGCTCCATTACGGCAATGGTACGAACAAGCAACCGCAACCAAGAATGCCATACGAGAGATACATTTTATGCGACAGTTGCAACATTAGTCTTGTCAGGTAGTAAATGCATTTAAGTAAAAATATATATTTACATTGCTTTTAGTGGTAACAATGAATTTCCTTAGCAAAATAGTATCCGAAAATATATATTTACATTGCTCTTAGTGCTTACTGTAATTTAATATATATTACAAGAGACAATCATAATACTAGGTTTTGGATTTAGTTATTTATTGAGAGTTTCACATGATACTACGCTATTTAATTAGTTGTTTTCTTTGTGATCCATGATTTTAAACAATTGTATTAGTTGTAGCTAAAAAGGATTATAATGCTTCGGTAAGCCGTGTTACGGGGTGTGCCTGTATCCTCGTGGAACCAGTGCTCCATCACCTCGTCCAAAACGCAAAGCATAGGAAATTCCGTTCTAAAATTAAAGCCTGGTCGAAACTCTTGTATCAAGCACATAATCACAACCATGTATGAAGAGTTACGAAATTAAACCCTTGATTCAAAAATCGTGAGTCGAAATTTTGAGTCTATAAAATGGAATCTAAGCTTTAAGACCTTCCCTGCGCATCAGAATAAAATCGGAACCGTCTATAATACATGCTTCTTCGGTCAGCCATAAATACGTGTGAGCCGTTGAATCAAGTACTGTATAGAAATCAACGATCAGACTTTATCCGGAAACTGAATGGGCAAGATTTCTAAACCTTATAAAAAGAATAGTTATCCTAAACTCTTTTCCCCTACCTTAAAATCACCAAACCCTAACCTTAAAATTCAACAACAGCAGAAAACAAATTTCTCTCTCATGTTCTTATTCATGATCCATCGATTGGAAACAAAAACACTATCAAATACATGTCCATCAACAACAACTTCCCCTCATCAAAATGATGGTTGTTTGGCCTTTAACCTTGAACGATGGCTGTTTGGCCTTCGCAATCTCCCAAATCTAAATTTTCCGATGACTTTCTTCCCCCATATTCGGGTTTCAGGCATTGTGTTTGGTGCTGATGAATGAGGAGATTTTTATTTGAGAGCATCATTTACCTTTAAATTGTTATCTGTGGTACAAATCTGGGTTTTATTTATCATTAACTGAGATTTTATTTTATTTTATTTCATAAATCGTCTAGTCTTGATTAAACAATCCTTCTAGTTTTTTATGTGAAATTTGAAAAATCAAATCAAGTATGGATGTAAAAAGCAACTTAAATGAGTAATAATCATAATTTAACACTAATTTAATTTGTTATTTGCGTCTATGTCATGTATTCTGGTCTCTCAATACTTGTATTGTACAATTCTGCCGCCGGCTATGAGTATGAAAAAACTGAGAGTAGCACCACCGAATTTCGTAACTTCAACGATTGACCATTTATAAACCATGAGTTGTTTCAGGAGGTTAGGGGTGCAATAAGTGGTCCAATTCAGTTTCAATCAATTTTTTTTTTTTTTTGTGTGGATTTCCTAGCTCACTGTATCCTTTTGCAAGTCCAATGCTAATTTAGCTACACCTTAGTATTAGCTGTAACTATAAACAGAATTATCATGATTTATATGATATGCCTTGCCAGGTGGTTTTCCTTTGTCTATTTTGCGAACCAATATGGCCGCATTACAGCAATAATACCGCAAACAAGAATCTAATCCATTGAAACTCTCTCCAAACAAGCAATCACAACCGACTAAGCACGATCGACTTTCCCATCTCATTTGATTTAAAACATATCATTTTTACGCCATTTACATTGCTTGTGGTCACATTTAAAAAAATGGTGAATTAGTAAGAAATTTTTACGCCATCTACCAACACAAATTTTGTCTCCTAAGAATTAGAAATTGACAAACTGCAGATTAAGAATTTAAGAGGAATGTTCGTTACTACGACATTGGCATTATAGTTAATACCTGAGACGCAAATTCGAAAAAAAACGCTACACACTTTGTCTCAGAACAACCTATTTCCTGGTTTACTACCATTTCTACGGGATCTGACCCATTGCTAGCTCCCTTCATTTCACCCAATGATTCTTCATTTGCGCATATTTTGGGCGAAAACCTGTTTCCTTGCGGTAGGCTAAAGTATTAGAATCCTGTCTAAGGAAGTGGTTTGCAAAAATTGTTGATCGTACATCTACAGCTATATGATTAACAAATTAATTAATTAATTAAAGAGAGCAATTATGAATCAGCTTAACTGATTTACTCCAAGTTTACTTCTAAACTAAACACAATTACGGTGCTTCATTTTAAGCCTTCCCTAGGGGTCCTCCGTAGGAACTAGGAACCAATCAGAGCCGCATATAATAGATACTTCTTCGGTCAGCAACTACGGTCAGTTATAAACTACGCGTGAATCGTTAAATCCAATACTGAAAACAAATGAACGGCCAAAATTTAACCCTAAGACGAACGGGCTAGCTCCGTAAGCCTTATAAGAAGAATAGTTGTCATCTATTCTTTTCGCCGCCTTCTTTTACGTAGTAGCAGCGAAAGAATAAAATGAAAGCATAACCCTAAAAATCGATCTAGATCTCTAATGTTCTTCATCTTCATGATCCATCTATGGAAACAACAACATCAAATCCATGGCCATCAACAACAATAACTTGACGCTCACAATGATTTTTCCTCTCAAAATACTATCATCTTCTCCATTTCTGTTCCCACTACATCTCTGGATGATTTTCCTTTTGATGTTATCGCTTGCCTGTTGCCAGAAAATCCTTCTTATCTAGCTCAGTTTCTCCTCTTTATTATTACAATAATTATCTTGCACATTGACATCAAAATTCTGCTCTTCAATCAAGTATCTACAGACATTTACGCTTCCTCCAGCAGCAGCAAAAATAAGAGATCCTCTTCCAAGTTTATCCTTAACACGTTGGATCGTTATTGCTAGTCCATCCCCTTTGTTATCGTACCTTGAAGCTATAACTGAAAATCAACGATCAGACTTTATCCGGGCAAGATTTCTAAACCTTATAAAAAGTATAAGTATAGTTGTCCTGAACTCTTTTCCTCCTCCTTCAAAACACGAAACTCTAACCCTAATATTCAAGGACAGCAGAAAACAGATTTATCTCTCTCATATTCTTCTTCATGATCCATCGATGGAAACAAAAACAGCATCAAATACATGTCGATCAACAACTACTTTCTCTCATCACAATGATTTCTCCTCTCATAAAACTATGATCGTACCCTTTTCTGCTTGCACCACTGTTTTAGATTCTCTTCTCTACCAGCCCTCTCATCCGAAAAAAAAATATTTGGTTTGTCTTCCCGAAAAAGTACTTGCATGGTGGATCCTTTATATTTGGTGCTGATGAAGGAGGGGATTTACATTTGAAAGCATCATTTACCATTAAATTTAAATGTTTCTTGTGGTACAAATCTCGGTTTTATTTCATGATTCAGTGAGATTTAATTTTTGTGTTGGTTAGATCTTCTATTGAAGAATCCTTCTAGGTTTGTATGTGAAATTTGAAAAAAATCAAGTTTGGATGTAAAAAGCAAGTTAAAAGAGTAATAATCATAATTAATTTGTTACTGATATGTATTGTACAATTGTGCCGGCTATGAGTATGAACAGACTTGAGTGTCACCACCAAAATATGAGTATGTATTGTACAAGTGCGAACCCTAGAAATCCCATTTTGAGAACTTAAGCAGTTCTTAGGAGCATATGGTTGCAATAAGTGAATTCATCTCCAAGCTTCAATCCAAAAAAGAAAATTTATTTTGGGAACCAGTATTAAGAAAGAAAACAAGAATCTAATCCATTAAAACTCTTTGCAACATTAGTCCCTTCGGTTTGTATGTGAATGAAGTTTTTGTAATCTTTTATTGTGGCTTGGTAAAGTTCAATGGCATCCTAAAATGGATGTTACTTGAGATACTTAAAATGGATGTTACATATATTGTGTATTGCTTTATTGTCAGTGCAAGCAAGATGCAATTACTGTGAATGTATCACTTCCCATATGCTTAATTTCTCATCTCAGCATGATGATATTTAAGAAAGAAAAAAAAAATTAATGATTGAAAACATATCATGTTTACGCCATTTACATTGCTTGTAAGAATTAGAAATTGACAACCTCCAATATATGTTCATTACTACGACAATGGCATTATAGTTAATACCTACATGCAACTTCAAAAAAGACACTACACCTTGTGTCTAAGAACAACCTATTTCCTGGCTTACTACCATTTCTTCGCGATCTGACCCATCACCCAATGATTCCACATTTGCACATATTCTGGGCCACAAGCTGTTTCCTTGCAGTAGGCTAAAGTATCAGAATCGGGTATAACGAAGTGGTTTGCAAAAATTGTTGAGCAAAAAAAGTAGATCTACAGCTATATGATTAAAATATTAATTTATTAAAGAGGGTAATCATGAATCGGCTTAACTGATGTACTCCAACTTTACTTCTAAACTAAACACAATTGTGGTGCTTCATTTTAAGCCGTCCGTTGAGGTCCTCCTTAGGAACTAGGAACCAATCAGAGCCGTATATAATAGATACTTCTTCGGTCAGCAATTACCGTCAGTTACGTGTGAACCGTTAAATCGAAAACGACCAAAATTTAACCCTAAAACGAACGGGCTAGCTCCGTAAGCCTTATAAGAAGAATAGTTGTCATCTATTCTTTTCGCCGCTTTCTTTTGTGTAGCAGCAGTGAAAGAAAAAAAATCAAAGCATAACCCTAAAAATCGATCTAGCTCTCTAATGTTCTTCATCTTCATGATCCATCCATGGAAACAAAAACATCAAATCCATGGCCATCAACAACAATAACTTGCCGCTCACAATGATTTTTCTTCTCAAAATACTATCATCTCCTCCATCTGTGTTCCCACTAAGTGTCTAGTTTCTTTTCTAAAAAAGAAACAATCTCCATTTTGACCTGTCAACTTTGTGCGGATGGTATTCTGAAGTTTTGAGGTTTTCCATTCACCGGAGCAATTATTACTCATGTTCTAAAGCAATTTTACATATTAGGTCTTCTACATTGGGATGTCGATTTGATGATGGGGAAAAAAGGTCAAAGATTTATAGGAATGAGAAAAGATATTAGAGAACTGATAAGATTTAGAAGTGAATATATTAAGGAATCATTCACGAAGAATGCAAGTCGGGTTAATATGTAATCATAATTTGTGAGTAATTTAAGTGGTTTTATTTCTTCTATCTATGGCCTGTATTCTGGTCTCTAATTAGATTTATTGTTGGGTTATCATATGTATATATGAATCTGTAAGTTATAATCATTCACAATTTGTTGGAGTTCAAGACTCCAATACTTTTATACTTTTATTCATGTATGTATGTGAGTTTCAATTTTGTATGTCAAAAGAATGTTAATTATTCAGTAATACACTACTAATAGCTTTAATAATTGGAAAAAATGGGAATGACCGGTCAAAATTTACGATGTTTATGTGATGTTGTTTAAGCATGGGAGTGGCAACCGAACTTTCACAGTCTCATGAAATTAAGTGGGTGAGAAACGTTAGAGTAACCAAATGGAAACAAAAATATCAAATCCATGGCCATCAAAAACAATAACTTGCTGCTCATAATGATTTTTCCTCTCAAAATACTACCATCTCCTCCATTTCTGGTCCAACTAAATCTCTAGATTTTTTTATTTATCTCTTGCCTTGTTTCCGGAAATTTATTCACCTGTACACTTTCGACGGATGGTACGACTGAAGTTTTGAAGATATCTATTTCACCGGAGAAATTATTAGTGTAGTCACCTTCTAAACCATTTTACTGGTTAAATCTTCGACATCGGGATGTCTACTTGAAGATGACTGAAAAAAGGTCAAAGATTTAGAGGAACGAGAAAAGGTATTAGAGAACTGATAAGATTTAGAAGGTAAAATAAAAGTGAATACATTAAGGAATCATTGACTTCCTTAATTTAGTATATCTTTTTGTTACTGATAGATTACCGTAATAGTTGCATCATGGCTGGTCTGGTATCGTGGATGAGTATTTCAGGACCTCCCAACCTCCCAACCTCCCAATCTTCTCGATGTTTTCCCTCCCCAATCTTTTGGTTTCAAGCAGGTGAGGGAGGGGTTCTACATTTGAAAACCTTTTTCACCATGAAGACGTCTGTGGCACAAATCTGGGCGTTATTTTATCAATAAGTGAGATTTAATTTTTGTATTGGTTATTCAATCTTTATTAGATCTTCTATTCTTTACAAGGAAAATTGAAAAATTAAGGTTTGGATGTAAAAAGCAAGTTAAATGAATAATAATCATAATCTAAGACTAATTTAATTTGTGTATGTATTGAACAATTGTGCCGGCTATGAGTATGAACAGACTTGAGTGGCACCACCAAACACAAGCATATGGTTGGAATTGGAAAGCATATGAGTAAAGCCCACTTACATATAAAACCTGATTTGTTTTTCAAGAGCATATGGTTGTAATATAAGCGGATTGGATTCAGCTCTAGTAGCTTTAACAAAAAAAAGAACCATTTTTTGGGCACCATGGTTTCTTTGGGGGACCATGGTTTTATTTTGGGTAAAGACATTAGAAGTAAATCTAGGTCACCCCATATCTAGATATTTATACTAATACCTAAACTACCCTCATAATTAATTTTATGTTATGATTAGTGAAATGATTAGCGAAATAGTTAAAATTAATTAGTGAGATTAAATTAAAAGATGGTTTTTTAGTAGATGAGTAGAATTATTAGAAGATGAAGGAGAAAAACATGGAAAATAAAATTTTTTTCCAATTCACTAACTTTAGGTATTCAAGTGATGAAGACTCATCTGATTCTTCATCTCCATCCTCTCCTAGAATATTTGTTAATCTTCACAATGATCCGGATATGAGTTATTTCTTAGATGGTGATTATATTCTTCCCCAAACTCAATCTCAAGATGAATATGATGGATTTTATCAACCACAACCGGAGGAAGAGTATTCGGGTGTCCAGGTATGCTCCAAACTTGGATAATGTATGTTGAATTGGTCAAAACTTTCCTAAAAATCTAAATTTTTCAACTGGATTTGGGACGGTTCGGTTACCTTCTGTGAAGAAGATGTAACCGAACTCTCCTGAATGTGTAGTTCGGTTCCATCGCGTGATGAACAAGCAACCGAACTCGGCTGAAAGTGCAGTTCGGTTACTTGGTCCAAACACGCAGGTTACCGAACTCACCGTTAATGGAAGTTTCTAGGATTACCAGCGTTATGTTCGGTTGGTTCGTAACAAATTAACAAACCGAACTCTACGTAAAAATTAGATCTAACATATTGTACAAAGTTCGGTTGGTTCTACTAACCGAACTTACGTACAAATAAGAGTTAAATTAGTGTACAAAGTTCGGTTGTTTCGCAAACTGCATGTTTACGAACTAGCTAACCGAACTTGACATAATATAAGAGTATACTAAATGTATTAAGTTCGGTTGTTTCGCAAACTTGAAACAAAAGTGTAAACAACCGAACTCAGAAGAAAAAAATATCAAAAATTACAGTGTTTAGTTCGGTTACATTTCAACTTTGCCTTAGAACCGAACTTAGAGTTCGATTTTTGCGATAAAATTTTTATGTAACCGAACTCTAATGTGATTCTAATTGATGTTGTTATATTTCTTGTAGATGGAATGCCAACTTATACCAATGCATGATCAACCTTCTCCGGTTGGTATGTTGTGCGAAGATACATCTCATCACTATGCTAATGAGTTGGTATTTGACTTACCCATTGATGCGAAGAATTGGGCTAGAGAACATGCTAAGAGAGTCAAGTGTGTCTTAGTTTTGAATGGAAAAGAAATCCAAACTCATTTTGAAATGGTTTGTGAGAGAAGTGGAGATCCCGATGTTAGTCACAAGAGGAAGGGTTATGTGTATAAAGGAAAGACGATGAGGAAGAACACAACATGCTCAAAGAAAATTAAATGCCCGGTCAAGTTAGTATTTAGCAAGAGCAAATTAACGAGTAAATGGTTTCTAGCTATGGATAAGGTGGTAGGTTTTCATAACCACCCTCGCCCGGAAGATCTTGAAGGACATGCAATGGCCGCAAGGCTCACTCCTCAAGAAATGGAAAAAATTGCTAATTATAGGAAAATGAGTATTCCACCTACCGTTATGCTTCGCTTATTAAAGGAAGATAACCCGGATAACGTATCATCTTTGTCCACCATTTACAATGCAATTGAGACAATTAAAAGAATTGAATGGAAGGATAGACAAGTAATGCAACAATTGTTTTTTTTTGGATCAAGAGAAAGGCTACGCGGTTCAAAAGAAGGTAGGTCCGGAAGAAGAAATTACTCATCTCTCCATTGCTCATCCGAAGAGTGTTCAATTGGCTAAATCATTCCATGAAGTTCTCATAATGGATTGCACTTACCAGACAAACAAATACGAGATGTCATTGTTGAACATTGTTGGTCGTACATCGACGAAGTCACCGCTTACCGTTGCTTTTTGTTTTCTAAAGGAAGAGCAAGAATCAAGTTACACTTGGGCGCTACAACAAGTGAAGGCGATCTACCGAGATGATGATATCCCCGGGGTTATCGTGACGGACAATGAAGTAGCATTGATGAACACGATAGAGAAAGTCTTCCCATTGGCACATAATGTGCTTTGTACATTTCATATATGGTGCAATGTGATGAATAGGTGAAAGCCTCAACTTTGTCCACCTAAGAGGAAAGGATTGGAAGAGATTAGTAAGCTACCGGAAGATGAATAAGCGGATGCAAAAGAGGAATTCAATAAACAATACACCATAAATCACGCTAAATGGGTTGCCTTCTCCGGGGAATGGGAGGCATTGACTTGGTCTCTCACCGAAGAAGAGTATTATCTAAATCTTGTCGAATTTAGAGAACATTGGTCTATCCCCGAATATCCGGAGGGTATAATAACGTATGTGGTGGAGCAATGGTTGGAACCGCACAAAGAGCGCTTCGTTTATGCTTTTATCAACAACTATAAACACTTTGGGAATCAAGCGACAAGTTTGGTAGAATCGTCTCACCACCGGTTGAAGAAAAAACTCTTTGGATGTGTCGATAATTTTGTGGTTGTGTTTAACGCAATGGAGAGTTACTTCAAACGCGATATTGAGAGAATTAAAGAGAAGTTCCAAAAAATCCGCATCATGAAGTAAAAAAAGATTGTAGACAAAGGTGGTAACATCAAGAAAATGGCGGACCTTCGGTTGTCCAAGGGACTCCACTATAATGTTTCACATGCTTGCATTAAGAGGTTAATGGTTGAGGTGAATTTGATCGACATATGGGGAACCAAGACGGACGAGGTGTGTCTTTGCAACATGAGGAAGTCTATGGGACTCCCTTGTCGCCACATGATAGTTAAGTATGAACATGGCATAATCTCTTTAAGCGATATTGATCCATATTGGCAACAATTAAGTTTTGTCCCTCCTCGAAAGGGAGATGTCGGAGAAGAGTTTGGTGACAATGAAATGGGAAGAATGCTTATCAAAATGTACCGGAACATGAACAAATTCGAAAGGAAAATCTTTTGGGATGACATGCGGCCAATCGTTTTTCCGCATACTTCGGAGAATGTGCAAGAAACGGATAAAGGCAAAGGTAGGTCAAAAACCAAAGAAACAAAAAAAACAAGTTAGAGAATATGCAAAGGTGTTGGCTAAAAGGAAAAGTGAAATTACTCCTTTTACTAGAGATCCTTTTACATTAGAGATTACGTCATATCCACCCATGACGTCCCTCCGGATGGTAATTGTGGTTTCCATGTAGTCATACAACAAATAGGGACTTTCACTCAAGGTGGCAACCTATATGATGATAATAAAGTCACTTATGTCCGTCAAAGGTTGTTGATGAAGATAAAGGAGAAACCGGAATTTTACAAGACAATGTTGTCCGATGGCGTTGGTATTCTCAATATGCAATTTGTTAGGTATCAAATCCGTCTCCACGGGGCCAATCCAATCACAAGGGATCATTGGATGGCCATGCCGATATGTGGGCACTTAATCGCCGACGCATTCAATTGTGTGGTTCACTATTTCTCAAAAGGTTCTAGTTTCACATACACTCCCAAAACAACCATATATGTCGAGCAACTTAGAAGTAGGAGAGTGGTGATTTCGCTCGTTAACAACAACCATTTTATAGGCCTACGGTTAGAAGACAATGGTCCATTGCCTTCGATATGCGGATGCTCTTATTGGGATGGATTTAACCCCGACACAATGTTGGGTTGGTGCATTATGTATGAACATAACATGGAGATGTGGAAACCTTTGGAGGAATCGAACAAAATTATACACAAAGGTTCAATTTCCCTTGGGGATGATTAAATATACCCTTATCTAGAATATGTATGCTTTGAACATCATCATAAGAATTAAAGATTGTGTTTTTTGTATTTGGTCTTATGTATGCTTTGAACATCCACATAATAATGAAAGATTGTGTTTTTTTTTGTATTTGGTCTTGTTTTTGTGTTATTTTGTTGTTTTTCGCAATGCACTTTATAGAAATTCGGTTAAGAAATGAAATTGCAATACAACAGCGAACTATTACATGACAAAAGTTCGGTTAGGAAATGAAAATTACAAGGAAATGCCGAAATAAAATTACATAACCGAACATAACACTAAATATCCAAAACGCGTTATGAAAAAGTTTTTAAGGATGCAGAAGTGATCTTCATATTTGAAATCCTTTCTTTTCCATCGTCGTCATTCATTTTTTGATGTTAAAACGATTTCCTCGTATATTTCACCCCTAAGTCGATACCTACTTACAATATGAAATAAAGCCATAAATTCCACAACTCTATCTTTAATCTTTTGAAATCGAATGAACAAAGCTATATGATCACGGTTATGAGGGTTTGTTATGTCGGAGCAGAATTTCTCATGAATTTTCCCCCAATAACTTTGACTCATAATCCCATTCATTCTTCGTTCTTCACCCCTCTTTGGATAGTATAGTATGTAGTTTCTGCAAAGAGAAAGATCTTCATCTAGAGTAAATTTAGGAGTAATAGCTGCCATTCTAGAATATTTTGACACAAATTGTTAACTATGAGACACATATTTATACTATTGAGGTGTATAACGGCTATAAAAATAGCCGTTATTTTGAAATTTGTGTCATTCAAATTTCAAAATACAGAGTTCGGTTTCATATGAAATGCATCGACAAAACCGAACTCCGGGGTTCGGTTGCCAAAGAACTTTATACATATAACCGAACTTGGTTGTCTCAAGTTCGGTTGATTTCGTCAAATCAAGGTAACCGAACTCAGCCCAAAAAAAAATCAAAAGTTACAGTGTATTATTCGGTTACCTAGTATAAAATGGCAGGTAACCGAACTTAGGAAAATTTTCACTAGTTTTTGACAGTTCGGTTACCTGGTATTATTTTGCAGGTAATCGAACATTGCACTGTATCTTTTGAAATTTTGTTGTTCCAGAGTTCGGTTATATTGCAAAAATTGCGCACAAACCGAACTTGTGGACCATCAAGTTCGACTGTTTACGATATTTAGTCTACTAACCGAACATTGCATTGTATCTTTTGAAATTTTGTTGTTGCAGAGTTCGGTTATATTTCAAAATCTGCGAAAAAAACGAACTTGTGGACCATCAAGTTCGGTTGTTTACGATATTTAGTCTACTAACCGAACATTGCACTGTATCTTTTGAAATTTTGTTGTTACATAGTTCGGTTATTGCAAAATCTGCGAACATACCGAACTTGTGGACCATCAAGTTTGGTTGTTTACGATATTTAGTCTACTAACCGAACATTGCACTGTATCTTTTGAAATTTTGTTGTTGCAGAGTTCGGTTATATTGCAAAATCTGTGAACAAACCGAATTTGTGGACCATCAAGTTCGGTTGTTTACGATATTTAGCCTATTAACCGAACTACCTAATTATTTCTTAAAATTTTGAATTTAATGAAACACATATGAGTCAAATAGTCAAATAATTATGAAATTCATTTACTAATCCATATTACTAAATGTTGGAAACAAACATAAGAAAACAAACTACCAAATACGCAAAACAAAAGTCTTCCAAACATAAGCAAACAAACTACCAAATCCGCAATAAAAAAGTCTTCCAAACATAGGAAACCAAAGTACTAATTGTTGCAATCACTCATTTACCACGAACACTATGAGAAACTTTTCTAGTCTTGCGTTTAGGAGCTTGAGGTCGTCCATCGTCACTAGGAGTGTCATCTCCACTGCTTTGTTGTTCAACCATCCGACTTGAACCTTCCCCTTGTCGGCGACTCCTCTTCAGCGGCATGGTCTGGCTTGTATCGACAAGGTTGGGATTAAAAACATTAGTCCATTGGTTGTAGAGGTATGTTTGTTGTCGAGTGTCCATCGGCTCTCCACTCCAGATTTTTGCCATCATTTTCTTCAACAATTTAGCACTTGCCTTCACCTTTTGTCAATCAAAAACATAATTAACTATTATTTTTCAATACTTTATAACATTTTAAAAAACAAAAATAAGAGTAAATATCTTACCGCCGAATTCCACAAGCGCAAGGCCTCATCACCACACATAAGGGTATGCTTCATAAGTTTTTGAGCCTCCTTCTCCATTGCCTTCTATTTTCCTTTATCAGCACGGGCTTGTTGGACACTGTTTATTACACGAGGATGAGAAAAATGTTCATACCATTCCATATATCCCTCGTCAGCAGCATTTGGCTCATCAAACGAATCTTGCAACTCTTCGACTGGAACAGGATAATTCCCAAAGTTCCTCCAGTGGTCCACTGATGGAGCAGGATCGTATTTGGGGGAGAAATTCTTCTCGGTGTTCTTAGTTCCCTGCTTCTTCACCTTGAAGTTGAAGTCTTCCACTTGTGGGACACTTTGAACACAAGAAAGTTGTCTCAATACTCTTCGAGGACTATACATTGTACAACCTCCAGGATGAAACAACGGTCCATTATAAGCCGCAACAGGTGAGAAATCAATTATCTCAACATCCTCCTCGTCTTCATCTGATGCAATGGTGTAAGGATGGAAAACCACATCTTCCACTGTTAACTTATCCAATGTCTCCCTCAACTCCAACACCTTTTTCTCCTTACCCTTTTCCTGTGAGTTCAAAAATTCATATTTACCCGTTGTAGGCTTCCCATAAGGCCAAGGAGTGTGAGCATGAGACAATTTCAGTTTAGGGAAGTGGTCGTACACCCAAACCTATGAGAAGAAGCAACAAATAATACATTTGCAATATGATTAGTAACAATACACATTCATTCACTTATATATTGAAACACACAAACAATGATTTAACGGGGTACCTGAACAAGGGTGTATAAACCTCCAAAATATAGACTCTTGAGCCTCGAAGCTTTTCTGAGTTCCTCTTGAACGAATGAAAGAACCGCAACTCCCCAACAGTAGTTGTTCACCTCATTCAGGGGGTTCAGTAGATGGAGGTAATGAGCATTTACCACATGACCTGAACTGTCCGGGAAGAAAATGGTTCCTAGTTGATATAACAAATAAGCATTCACATGGTGCTTAATCTTCTCCTCTTCCATCACCAACTTTCCTTGAGAAACCAAATCTCTCGTCCCTGAAAACTCATCATACAAGGTTTTGAGCTTGATCTTTTTCAACTTCTTCTTGTACGTGCGGTCTTCCTCAAACTCATTATACTCATCACCTTTCTTAGGCTCTTTGTTAGCTCGTCTAAACTCACATTGTGCCTTTTTATTGCTCCATCCTAGACACTTTTCGACTATCTTTTCAAGAAGTTCATAACTCGTCGAGGGATCGTAGCCATCTCGAACACTTGTTCCCGCAATTGGTAGGGCAGTGATTCTAAAACAATCATTCGGAGTTATTGCCATCTCACCAAAAGATAGATGAAAGGTATCCGTCTCTGGATAAGCCCTCTCGGCAAATGCAGTAATAGTGTCAACATCAAATTTTTGGTGCGCATGTTGTATCCCGTTCCATAGTACACAATCAAATACCTCCAAGCGGACCTCATCACACTCATTATCTATACTCCATATCTTGTTCTTTGACGCTTCAAAACACGAACAACATTATTATGATCCTACAAAAACAACATCATATCTTATATACTAATATATATAGAAAAGAACAATATATGTCAAAATATAATAAAATGACTGGGAAATGTTGATGGTTAAGATTGAACCATACCTTTGTCGCAAATATCTTGGCATCCCATGAGTTTTTGTAGCCCATCAATACTGCCCCTCCATCTCTTGGAGTACCATAAGTTGGATTCTTTGGCGGCAAACACAAATTGTCATCTGGAATGTATGAATATCTAGCACAAGGCTTTTTAGGCGTCTTTCTAGGTCTCTTTCCCACTATTTCCACTTGTTCCTCTTCCTCTTCGTCTTCCTCTTCATCCAAGTCATCCTCTGATTCATCATTATCTCCATCCTTATCTCCATCTTCCCTATCTTCTTCACCGTCATCATTTTCATCCTCATTTCCTCCTTTTTTTCAGTTGGTTCCTCTCCTCCACCTTGATTATGTTCTTGATTTCCCATATCTTCCACAATATCTTCATTAACTTGATTGATTACATTGTCAACATTATCTCTATTGACATCATCTTGGATGACAACACCCGGTAATGAACCACCTCCATACTTAGCATTTTTGGTTCCAAGCTTATTGAAACCAAGGTGTACTTTGCCTCTAGGCGTGGGAGTTCTTATATCTTCCAGTGAAGGTTGGTTTGACTTTTTTCCTTTCCGACTAATCAAGAAAACAAAATATATTAGCTTAACCGATAAATGATTGACTTCGAGAGTGTTCAATTGGCTCAGCGGAAGGTTTTGTTAGTAGGAAAAATTCACGAAAAATAGGCCAACTATTAAAAAAAAAAATATGTTCCAAGGTAGAGTTCGGTTTGTCCAGTGTTTTTGTGAACATATCGAACTCCACATATATGTGTAATTAGGAAAGAGTTCGGTTTGTTAAGGTTTTTTGCGAACATACCAAACATATTGTGCAGAGTTCAGTTATAAGAGAACTCAACATAGTGGGAAAAGTAGTAAAGTTCGGTTACATGGAAAATTTGTTTTTTTTTGTATTAAAGGTAGAGTTCGGTTACATTCCATTTTTTCAAATTTATGGGAAACAACCAAACATAGTAAAAGAAGTTCGGTTATATGGGTACTCAACATACTGGGAAAAATATAACAGTTCGGTTACATGGGAAAAAAAATTCGATAATAAGGGTAGAGTTCGGTTACATGGCAGTTTCAACATTTTTTGTGAAACAACCGAACTCAGAGTTCGGTAACCTAGTTTTAAATCCTATAGAACCGAACTGTTCTTCGTGTTCTTCATATCAGGGAGTTCGGTTAAGAAACTAGGGCAAAAAAAACGTTATAACCGAACTCGGCACTGTAACTTCCATATGAACCCTATTTTGATGATTTTTATTCAATTGAACCGATGAAAATCAAATTAAAAGTAATGGGTTTGTCGGGAAATACCTGCGGATCGGTCCCATGGCAGACTCATGGTTATTCTTGAGACTGTTACGCCGAATCAATTGTTCACCTTTCGGTTCAAGTTCTTCCTCTATTTCATTTACTTGATTAGCTAGATGTCCTATGGATGGACCTGTTCCTGGGAGTCTTTTGGTTTGCTTTCGACGAACCATTATATACTTGATTGATCAATCGACGATGAAAATTTTATTAATCGACGATGAATCGATGAAGACGAGTTTGAAATGAAGAAGAAGAGAAGAAGAGGAGAACACAGTTTTTGCGGTCGATTTAAGGTAGGGTTAATGTTTTAGATTAGGTTCCTCGATTAGGTAGGGTTTTAGTGTTAGGGTTAATGTTAATTAGGTTAAGGGCAAATTAGTAAACTCACTACGCAGGATTAGGGTTAGGACATCCCTTATCATTGTAGGGTAGATGGCCTTATAAAACAATGCCCCCCCAAAAAAGGTTGGTCCCCAAAAAATCGTTCCAAAAAAAACTCGAGTTCCTCACTCAGTGTATCCTTTTCCAAGACCAATTAATGCTTATTTAGCTACAACTTAGAATTAGAGAGAATTATGATAAGCCATGCCAGCGGATCTGATCTTCCTTTGTCTTTTCTGCCGAACCAATAAAGGAAGATGCTCCATTTTAACAGAGCTAAATTGGGGGACCCCGAAAAATAATTAGGGGCCTCACACTAGAGGACAAAAAAGGTCATTAAAACCTAATTTGAGTCACCCCTTATCCAATTTTTTTTAAAATACTAATTTACCCTCATTTTATTAGTGATAAATTTTACTTAATTAGTGTTAATCTCACTTAATTTGATTTTAACCTTCTTTTTTTTCCAAAATTTTTGTTTGCAATTTTTTTTTTTGCCCAGACTTGCATGAAAAGTCGTCAGAGTAGTGAAGTATTTCAATAACGACTCTCAACAATCGTTAAAGTTTCAAAAACGACCCTCATAATTCGTCATTACTTCTTGACGACCCTAAACAGTCGTTAATGCTTATGAAAGAGTCGTTATCTTCTTTGAGGAGTCATTAATGGTGGAAATACATTAGAAGAAGATAACGACTCTTTTATAAGCATTAACGACTGTCTAGGGTCGTCAATCAACAAAGACGACTCATGAGGGTCGTTGACGACCCTTTAATGTGTCTCTGAATCTTAGAAGAGTATAATGACTCTTTTATACGCATTAACGACTGTTTAGAGTCGTCAAGAAACAATGACGAATTATGAGGGTCGTTTTTGAAACACTTCAATATCATGAGGACTCTACCAAATTTGGTGACGATTTTCCAATAAACAATGACGATCCTTCATTTTTTTGGACAGAGATATAGTTTTGGTCATAAAGAGTCGTTAGTGTATGAAAGGGGTCGTCAAAACCCAGAAAAAAGGTCCTTATCTCCTACATTCTAGACATCAACGATTTTTCATACCAATAACATGCATGTTAGGGTATATAACTATGAGTTTGACGACACTTATTTTTTAGTTGTGATGGAGAGTCGAGAGGGAGGGGAGGAGGGGAGGGGAGGAGGGGAGTGATTACTTTTTTGGGTTTAAAAATGAAAATGAGTTGGGGTTAAGAGTTAAGGATTAATAGAATTTTAAGTTTTAGGATTAGTAAAGGATAAAATAGTATTTTCACTATATTTTGGGTGGAAATAGATTTTTTGGGGTGGGAATAAAATTTCTGAGGCCCCTAATTATTTTTTGGGGCCCCCAATTAAGCCCTGCATTTTAAGCCATGCCATGGGTCTGCCTTTATCCTTCTTATGGCTATGGGAACGAAACACATAATTATGGTCAGCAATTACGGGAAGCCATTAAATACGTTTTAGCCGTTGAATCAGAGAGTAACACAAATGAACGGTCAGAACAAAGACTTAAACTGAACGGGCTAGATGTGCAAGCCTATAAGAAGAATAGTTGCCGCATAACGCTAAAATTCAACAGCAGCAGCAGAACAGATCTAGATCTCTGAGGTTCTGCTTTTTCTTCATGTTCCATCAATGGAAACAAAAAACATCAGGCCTTCAGCAGCAACTTAACCTCATCACAATGATTTCTCCTCTCAAAAAACAATGATCTTGTCCTTGTCTGCTTCCAAAATTGTTTGAGATCCTCTTCTTTATTAGCATGATCCCCTAAGCAAATATTTGGTTCATCGTTTTGATCACAGAGCCTCGCAATCTCCCCAATCTTAATTTTCGGATGTTTTTCGTTCCTTTGATCTTCTGGTTCCAAGCAGCTATGTTTGGTACAACTGATGGAGGGGTTCTACATCGCATAGCCTCATTCATCATAAATAAATGTTTACTATATATATGGGTTTTATTTATCATAAATTGAGCTTTAATTTTTGTATCGGTAAATCCATCTTGGATAGATCTTCTACTCTTTATTAAAGCGAATCCTTCTGGTTTTGGATGTATAAAGCAAGCTAAATGAGTAATAATCATAATTTAAGACTAACTTAAATTGTTATTTGCATCAATGGCCTGTATTTTGGTTTCTGAATAGTTTCATTGGTTAGTTATATTGTACAATTGCGCCGCCGGTTATGAGTATGCACAGACTGAGAGTATCATCACCGAATTTTGCAACCTCGATGACCCTAGAAAGCCCATTTATTTAACATGAGTTGTTGTCAGGAGCATATCTAGGGTTGCAATAAGTGGATTCTATTCCGCTCCAATAGCATCAATCAAAAAAAAAAATTGGAGTTCCTCACTCACTGTATCCAATGAAATATCGTGCAGTTCAATTCGAAGTATCACAGTCCTCGATCGAGTCTAAAGTAATTCTCTATGGATGCTTGATGCAACTGTTCGACAAGCTTCGCTTGCAAATGCACATGTAAATGCTGTGCAGCATTAAGCCAGGCAAGATGCTTCCAAACTAAAGCACAAAAAAATGTATACTTCAGATTCAAAGGATAAAATGCTTACGCGGAAACAAATTTCTTTAAGTGAGTTTAATTATGGGCGCTCCTTTATATACCCCTAGGAAAAAATACTAATGGTACCCCCATTAGTTAGTTATGTTAGGTATAATCTGATTAACATGAACATGGTTGAATTATTAAAAACTTTTGATACCCATACCCCATTCAGAAATTTGTTACCTAACCATATATATATAAACTAAAAAAAAATATCCCTATATATTCGTTAAAAAATCCATACATATCTTTGTTCCAAATACAGAATATAATTTTAATAGTGAGAATATATATTCTGGCTAATATAGAACATAATTTTAATTACAAAATTAATTGTGAGATATAAAAATACATATCATGGAAGAACATAGAAAAGTCTATGTAAATCAACTATGGAACCGTTAGAATCCCATTTGGAAGATCTGGAGATTGAACCATATCATGAAGAGTTGGGCAAGGTTCACAGGTTGTAGAGAGCATGGACGTGGATGAGCCATGAATAAACGCATCAGCTTCACTTATGGGCTTGTAGCAATCACCAGACGACAACGGTTGGTCCAGATTGCAACCTATATTTGGGAACACTTAATCTGGTCGAGATCGCATCCGTTTTCATTCAATGCTCCACCAATGGCCTGTTAGCATGGTGTTTTAAATGTCACTTAAATTTGTGATTCAAGATGCACATAATTTGAAAGAAAATCTTCAAGGCATTTTAACAACCAGAAAAGGTGCAATGTACAAAACTGCAATTGTTTCAAATTAGGCTAGATAGACTATAACATAGAATTAATTTCAAGACAAATTCTTGCCTATCTCAAGTGGAGTCTGAGTCAATGTCTCGATTTTCCTTGATCATCAGACAATCACCACTAATACAGAAGCAAGAAATTAACCAGATGAAGAATTAAATTCCCAAAGAAAAGAATTTAGAAACCAAAAGCAAGGTTTTTAAGAGCTAACATTAGCTTTAGACATTCTACTTTTGTAACGAATCCCATAGAAATTTAAGAGGGAGGAAGAACAAGAACTCTATTCCCGAAGAGACAAAGATACATGGGTTTGGGTTCTATTTCAGATGCGTAGTTTAGGGGTATAAAAATTTTATAATTTTGATGGGTAGGTAGATAAATGTTGGGGGTACGTAGATAAAGGGGTATCGTTAGTATTTCTGGGGGTATATACAAGAACACCCTTAATTATTTAGCAGCTAAATATGGTTTAACGAGTCTATTAAATTTAGCAATCGCCAAATAGAAATAGCAATCTGTAATAAAAATGAAACAACTGAGTGTGAGAAGCACAAAGAAATTGTCAATCTAATTTAAATAAATAAATTAACGAACAACATTTTTCGCATGAAAAAGAAACAACTGCAAAGAAATTTTAAGTTGAAAATTGTTCTTACAAGCGTGCATTTCTCAACAAATCAAATCAACCTTATGAGGATCGCTGACGCTGTTGCTGGATGAGTTTGAGGTTGGAGGTGGTGTATGCCGTATGCGCATTTTGCTCCTCCTTGTGCTGTTTCTTTGCAATCTATTTACATAATCCTTTCTTCTACAGCAATTTGCGAAACAACCTCGGCTTCTTTCCCTTTCAAAGACCTCTTTTCATAAAAAATTCCAACTTTTCCATTACAAGATGACTAATTGAAAAAAAATAAAGTAGATTTATATGGGAGAAAATACAACAGACAAATATAGCTACATGATTAACAAATTAAACAGTTTGTAATTACAATTATTGATGAACTTTACTAATTTTTAACAACTTGCTAAAGAGAATTAAGATGATGCTTCATTATAAGGACTCCCATGCGATGGGTCTGCCTTTATCCTAAGAACCATTAGCAGACGTCTATAATAGTTACTTCAACGGTCAGCAATTAGGGTCAGTAATAAAATACGTGTCAACCGTTAAATCAAACAGTAAAAACAAGTGAGTGGTCAAAAATAAACCATAAACCTAACGGGGTACATCCGTAAGCCTTATAAATAGAATAGTTGTCGATTCCTTTACTCCGCCTTTAGCAGCGAAAGAAAAACAATCCAAACCCTAACCCTTACATCTCTCTCATGTTCTTCTTCATCCTCATGTTCCATCAATGTACATAAACATCAAATATATTGCCATAGACAACTTCCCGAGCATAATGATTTCTCCTCTCAAAAAACTATCATACACCAACATAAAATTTGATGAAAATACTTCACCTGCTGTTTTTGAATTGATTTTTCTGGGTGAGGGTTATCTAATTCATGGGAGAAGTCATTACTGTATCACTTTCATCTTATTCTGAAACAGATCTTTAACATTGGGATGTTGGTCTCAGGATGAGCGAAAAAAAAAAGGTTAAAGATTTAGAGATAAGAGTAGTTAATAAATTAAGTTCCTTCCAGATTTAACTTTTAAATTGCTTGATCCATTTAGTGTTTCACTCTTTATTACAGATTTTGTGTGTGAAATGTAAGTCCTTCCAGTTTGTATATAAATTCAGGTTAATGAGTGATCTTCATTTAAGACATAACTTGTTATTTGCATCTATGCCTTTTCCAATATGCATTGGTCTCTGAATTAGTTTCATCGTCTGGTAATATGTGTTGTGCCGGCTATATGTAAGAACAGCTGAAGGGTGGCACCTCCAAATATTGTAACCACAATAATTAGCTTCATTCACTATATCTTTTTGCAAGTCGGATGCAGTATCCTGCAGTTCATTACTCAGTAAATTTCTTCATTAAAACTTACGACCAAATAGGTACTAGCTGGAAATTTTAAAGAAATACTATATCTGAAGCTTAAATACCAAACAGAATTATGATTCTTCATATATGCCATGGGGTCGGCGCTGCTGCTTTACTACCATTTCTTTGCTATCTGGTGCATTGTTCCCTTGATGCCCCCCAGTGCTTCTTCATCTGCACATACTCTAAGCCAACCTTGCAGTAGTCTAAAGTAATCCCATACACCATTCTCTCTGAACTTCTCTAGGAAATCTGTTGTTTCCTTGTAGTAGTACAGAGTATCTGTTTCCGTGTAGTGCAGAATATAGCAATCCGAGTTTGAAGTAATCCCATCCACCATCCTCCATGAACTTCTCCGGGAAATCAACTACTTTTCACTATGGCCTTCCAGAGTGGTTTTTCAGCGTTTACATAGTAATTCACATGATAAATGTGCAGGAAATGTTTATGCCAGCAAGCAACTTTTAGGGAATTAAATTGATTTCAAGCATAGCAGGTCTAGACAGCGTCAGATTAACAATCTCAATGTCCCTTAGTGGGACTATAACGAAAGGTGTCTCTACAAGCACGTATTTAGTAATGTAAAGATTCCAGTTCTGATCTGTTTACATAACTACCCCACACAAATATGTGATTCTGTTGTCAATCACTATACTAGTGACAAAGCGACTAGTATGGACACAATTTTCATTTTGAAGTTAATAAAATCAGGCCAATAAGTTAAATAGACCAAACATGGGGAAAGACGAACATAAACTATAATTGGTAAATTTTGGATTATCTATAAGCATGCACATCTCCCTAATTCGATTATAAAGTAGTAGATTTTTAACCATGGTTTACCTTCAGTAGTTCCTGAGCTTCTTGCTCATACTTGATCACATACTTCACCAAGAAAGACTCCTCGGACATGCATATAAGTGAAGATATGCAACTTTGATCCTTCTTAATGAGACCCTTGGAAACTAAACTTCGATAAAAATAACACCTAGGTATAATCCTCTTCTCCAAGCTATAATTCAAAATCACTGGGCATCTAGCAATAAGCAATGAACTAATACCCATTTGATTGACAAGGTAATCCATTATCGTCGATATCTTTTTCTCAGAGTGCCTCATACACTGAGGATTTAACATAAATGCAAACCGAATTTGTTCTTCTGACCAACCCCATTTCCTGAAAGCATTCAACTTCATTTCCAAAGTTGATTTACTCATCCCAGCCAATGCATGAATAGCACTAGAAAATGCAGTTTTCTGAGGATCAAAACCCACACCCTTAATCTCTTGTACAATGTCCTTGAATTTAACAGTACTTATTATCAATGTTGTCAGCTTGCTAATTAGAAAATTGACAATATTTGATTGAGGGACACCTTCATCTGTCAAAACCTGTATGTTGAGTATCATTTTCTTAATTAGTTCTACAGGATGAAACCTTGAGCGTCGGAAAACGGCTAATGTGTATCTTGTTGGGTGCAATAATCAAAAACAAGGAAAAAATCAAATAAGAAAAAGTTATTGACACTTAGCTCCTTTATAATGGAAGTCATCGATTTGGACAAGCTCCCCAAATCTCGGCAACAACAACAAGGAAAAACTTTGGAAAAACAGAGTGAGTCACGTGTTTAACACGTTGCCCTTAAGACATTAGTGCCCGTCTACACTCAAGAGTGATGCTATAGCCCTCACAGGACGGATATCTCCAAGATAAAACACCCTACTATAGCTACTACTAGCGTATGTAGTAGATGCTCAACTTGAGCTTGGCAACTCCGAAAAAACCCTTAAGGAAAATCGCGAACGCATAAGAAAACAATATAAAATATTTTCCCTTGGGGGTCCTTCTAAAATATAGAGAAACCCCTTTCCCATAGGTTTTACAAAAGTAGTGAATTTGTTTATATAATTGACAAATACAACTTAAGAAGAGGAACTCCCCGATGTGGGACTAAAAATCTTATATAGTCTCTTAAAACAACTAAAAAGTGGAAACTCCACGGTGTGGGACTAATAAGTTTTTCATTCACAAAAGAAAACAATAAATTATAATTTTTATTAAAACTTTAAAAATCATATTTTATTAATCATTTTCCAACAATCCCCCACATGAATGAAAACTCAATAAAACACGAAAACACAAATAGATCTTGGTAAAGCAACAACCCAATCTCACGACCCGAACTGACTGAACAGGCAGACAGATCGTGCATGTTAAAGTCATACCAGCCGTTCCAACGTTATCTCCCTCAAACAACAGTGTGTTGACCCCAGGGTCATACTATGGATTGCAAAAATTATATAGGATAGAGAGCTTTCATCTTTAGTTCGTCATAAGTGAGACTAAAGGTTCCTTTCACCAAAGTGAAAAAGCATGAACTAGTGAATCCTTAGTGACCTTTATGTCCTAAGCTCCAGTAATACAAAAACCATCAAAATAAAAATCACATAAAAAGCGCAGGAAATACTATTTTAGGAAGAGGTGTCCATGAGGTATTGAACCTTTGGTTAGTGAGATATTACCGGAATTACTTGCTAGAGACAGTGAACTATGTCTTGAACTTCTAGCGTTTGATGTAATTCGCGATAACGATCACGGATGATATCTCCAAGGTTGCTGCCAAGCTCGTGCCGTTTTGTCCAATTTGGCCCTGGACATATCATGTTTCTCAGAATGCTCTAGAGAATCAAAGCTCATATTCTCATAGGAAGCGGCCCCACTTCCTCATTCAGATAGGTAAGTTTCCATCAAGAGTGTTACTGCTACACCCCACTTCAATCTTAAATTGAAACTATAGAACTCATTAAGACTTCTTAAAAGTCATCCTTCACATGCAGTCACATGGGGAAGGGACAGAGAATGAAATTCTCTGATAGTGTTTACCTTTACCCACCACAAATTAGTTGTCTCATTCGAAACCTTGATCTTGGGATCTCCATTCAGCAAGGTTGAGTATCCTTCATGGCAAGTTTAATTTATGAGCTTAAGCCCCACCCCCCTCGATGCATCTTTAACTATCTCTTTGTAAAAACCTTTCGTCAAAGGTTGTGCGATATTCTCCTTAGACTTTATCCAATCAATGGAAATAACGCCGGTTGAGATTAGTTATTTTCGCTTTATCTATTATAGGTTGGCTAACACAATGTATAAATATAGCTGCCACAGGCCTATGCCAGAGAGGAATGTCTTCTCAAAAGCATCTTACGCACTCGACCCCCTCTCGTGCTTTATCTAACACAATACTCTTAGATTCCATAATGAATTGAGCAATATATGTTTGTTTGAAAATCTTCCAAAAACAAACCCTCTTGCTAGAGTGAAAACATATCTACTCGTAGACTTAGACTCATCTGAGTCAACAATCCAGTTTGCATCACAAAGTCCCTCAAAGACAACAAGATACTTTCATAAATCAAACAAAAGGTAATATAGTATTTTAGGTACCATAATACTCTACTAAGTGCATCCCAATGCTCTTGTTCTGGACTAAAAGTATATATACTTAACTCACTCACAATATAGGCAATGTCTGGACTCTTACAGTTCGTTAAATTCATCAGACATCCTTAACTCTTGAGTATTCAAGTTAAGATACCGCATTACCCTTGTTTTTCTCGAGTCTATAAGAAGAATCGTATGGAGTACACGCAGGATTACAATCAGACTGATTGTACCTCATAAGCACAAATTCAACATAATGAGAACCACTAAGACTATAATTTTTTGATTATCTTCTAATCCTCATCCCTAAGATTACATCAAAAGAGCCTAAGTCTTTCTAGTCAACGTTCCCATTAAGTGCATGTTTTTAGTGGAATTAATCACATCCATGTTTGTATCAAGTATAAGCATATCATTAACATACAGGCATACAATCACACAAGCATCCTTAACAAGTTACTTGTAAATACACTTGTAAGATTCATTAACTTAAATCCACTACACATTATCACATGATCAAATTTTCCATGTCATTTTTTACGTGCTTATTTGAAAACCATACAAAGATTCGTTCAATTTACAAACTTTGTCTTCATAACCTTTCACTACAAAGTTCTCAGGTTGGTCAAGGTAAATTTCTTTATCTAATTCACGGTTTTAGAAAAGCTGTCTTAACATCCATCTGATGCATCTCAAAGTTGTTTATGGCAACAATATCAATTAGCATCTCAATAGAAGTAATTCTCGTCAAAGGTGAATAAAAATCAAGGAAATCTACATCTTTTTTTAGTTTATAGCCTTTAGCTACCAGCTTAGCTTAATATTTTTCCACTGTTCCATCTACCTATAGTTTCCTCTTAAAGACTCATTTAATCCCATGATCTTACTCCCTGGAGGTAAACTAGCAAGCTCCCATGTATGGTTCCGACGGGCTGAGTCCATTTCACTAAATGAAGCTTCTTACCAGAATGGGGTTTCAGTAGATATCAAGGCTTCTTTACCAGTCTGGGGCTCAGACTAATCTAGGCATGTTATGAAGTCGGTTTCACAAGAAGTCTCAAGACTAATTTTTTTACTTCTCTTAGGCTCAACATCAACTTCATCTTCCTTTAAAATAAGTTCTGAGTATTTGAAAATAATCTAGGGGATCAACAACATATCTCTAAAGAGGTACAGGTTTTGAATAAACATTTTCAAAGAACTCAGCATCCCTAAATTCCGTAATAATATTCACACCAAAGTCATAAAAAATCAGAACACACAACCAAAAATCTATATGTACAAGTATACTCAGCATACCCTATATGAAGACACAATCAACATTTTTGGTTTCAATCTAGTTCTTTTAGGAAGAGGAATTACAATCTTACTCAAACACCCCCACACTTTGAGGCATTCATAAGAACGTCATCTACCTTTCCATAAATCATATGGAGTTTCATCTGATCCTTTAAAGGGTACTCTATTCAGGATATACTAGTTAAGAGGACTGCCTCCCCCCACAAGGCCGCAAGTAATCCTGAACTAATCAACATGGAAATTATCATCTCCTTAAGGATATGGTTGTTATGTTCATGGCTACTAATTAGTTTTGAACTTCAAGTTTATATATCTTAAGGCTTCTAAGGAATCATCCTTATCCCTAAGCAAGTATCTAGTACCTCGTACAATCATCTACGAAATTTATAAACCATCTTTTACCATAATGGTTTTGGTTTGAACTCATGTCAACTAGGCCTAACTAAATTAATCCTAAAGGCTTAGAATTACTCTGAACATTTTTGCTAAAAGGTTTTATAGCATATTTTGATTCTTCACAGATTTCACTTTTGTGTTCAAAATCCAAATTAAATTTGGGTACGCAGCCTATGATATCCAGTTAAGCATTGACTTATAAGTTTACGGTTCCAAGTCGGTGCAGCTACGATGTGGACGGGCCACATACTTGAAGTATTTGGCCCCTCTTTAAATCATGACACGTCGCATAAAGTAAGAAAAAAATTTGGAAAACAGTTTTATTACCTAACTGTTTTTCTTTTTTCTTTCTATAACTTCCTACTTCTTCTCAAAAAGTGAAACAGTTAAGAGGATTTGGAGGGGGAAGGTTTTTTTGTTAAATAGGTGTCAGAAAATGAAGAGGAGCCACATATAAAATTGATGTGGCCCAACCACATCGTAGCCGGGGCGG
Source organism: Papaver somniferum (assembly GCF_003573695.1). Classification (NCBI taxonomy): domain Eukaryota; kingdom Viridiplantae; phylum Streptophyta; class Magnoliopsida; order Ranunculales; family Papaveraceae; genus Papaver; species Papaver somniferum. The sequence goes on along the minus strand of NC_039366.1, from coordinate 1,381,070 downwards.
TTCCAAGTCTACCAAGTAAAACAATCAATCACACAAAGCAAAGCACAAGAATCAACTATGTTCGCATCATCAGTTTTTCCGTTAATCTTATGTAGACCCAAAGTCCTATAACTCTTGCTTAAATAATCACTGCCTAGTTGAAACAAGTTTTCCAGATTCAAATAATATCTTAAATATTTTTCCATCTACAACAGAACAAGATACAAGATTCTCGCATATGCTCGGAATATGAAAACTTCATTCAATGTGAGAATATTACAGATATGAGCTTCTGCTCGACCTTTTCCTTTTATGCAACCTCTATTGCAGATGAGTTACTCAAAAATAGTTTCTCGACGTCCCCTATCCTCTGATAGGAGTTGAACAGGTCTATGTTTCAACAAACATTCTTGGTGGCTCCAGAGTCCACCTAATGGTCTCTCACATTGGTTATTAAAATAACTTCCGACATCATGCCACTTAACTCGTTCTGGTTTGTTTCAACTAAATTAGCATTAAATTTGTACTTATTAAGGTTTTTATGTTGTCTACAATTTACTGCCGCGTGGCCAGGAATTTTACAAACATAACAATCACCCTTAATTAAAGTAATGTCGGATTCAGTTTTACGAAACATACCTTTATTCTGAAGAGTAAGCTTAGAGTTGTTTGATGTTCTTTCCTTTGTCAGCTTTGGAAGACTTGTGTTCATCCACATGCTCCTGGTATACATGTCCTTTTTCCAATTTCATGTCATAATCTCCGTTTATAGTTTGACCACAGACACGGTAATTTCTCAATCACCTAATACACCACATCTCACAAACCTTAGTTCCGAATCGGAAAATAAAATATGAGTTTTTGAAGATAACATCTAGATATACAAATTTTGGTTGAATCACCATATCAAAAACTCATGGTTACCCCCATAAAAACTACTTTAGTTAACAACAAATTTCTGCTCGTCAGAATTTTTCAGAAACGTTTCTCTATTTTGTAAAATATCAAAAATACTTTTACGACTCCAAAAATTCTGAAACTTTATGTGGGTAACTATCAAGATGTCTACTACATTAGGTCAAAAGGTTTCATCGAAATTCATTTTAGGTTAAGAGATAAATTCGAAACCCTACAGCTGACCAAAAATTTGTTTTTTGTTTTTCACTTCACAATTAACATCCATGACTATTACAAATTCTAATGTCTTAAGATTGTTGGGTGCAATAATCAAAAACAAGGAAAAAAAATCAAATAAGTAAAAGTTATTGATACTTAGATCCTTTATAGTGGAAGTGATCGACTTGGTGAAATAGACGAGCTCCCCAAATCTCCGCAACAGCAACAAGGCAAAACTTTGGAAAAACAGAGTGAGTCACGTGTTCAACACGTTTCCCTTAAGACATTATCGCCCGGATACACTCAAGATTGATGCTATAGCCCCTCACACGACGGATATCTCCAGGATAAAACACCCTACTACACCTACTACTAGCATATGTAGTAGATGCTCAACTTGAGCTTGGCAACTCCGAAAAAACCCTTAAGGAAAATCGCGAACGCATAAGAAAACAATATAAAATATTTTCCCTTGGGGGTCCTTCTAAAATATAGAGAAACCCCTTTCCCATAGGTTTTACAAAAGTAGTGAATTTGTTTAAATAATTGACAAATACAACTTAAGAAGAGGAACTCCCCGATGTGGGACTAAAAATCTTATATAGTCTCTTAAAACAACTAAAAAGTGGAAACTCTACGGTGTGGGACTAATAAGTTTTTCATTCACAAAAGAAAACAATAAATTATAATTTTTATTAAAACTTTAAAAATCATATTTCATTAATCATTTTCCAACATATGTATCAATGCCAAATATGCTCTTGATGAAATCGAAAAAAGGAATGATATGGTTTTCTAAGCTTCTTTGCAGGACAACTTCAAGTCTAGAGACCTCTTTGGAATTGAAATAATAAATTTTGGGTTTAATGGTTTTATGAGCATCAGATAAAAGGAATTCAGGCATCTTGATGATGATTTTGGAGATGTCGGGTTTAGTGAACCCGTAATCTTGAAAAAAGGTAAGAACCGAGTCTGGATTGGATGCGGTTTTAAAATTAAGTTTCTCAGAAGCAGAGAAAGCTTGTTTTTCAGTTAACGCACATGAATTCATCAAGTAAGAAACTAAAAATGAAGAAGAACAAGAATAGGGATGATTTGTTGAACTAATTGAAGATGAAATATAAAATAACGGTTTTGGGATGTAAAATGTGAGCACAAAGATAGGGGTTTTGGATCTCCTCCATTGATTATCCGATTTCGAATCAATTTGTTGAATACGGAACGAAACATTTCTACAGAAAATGAAGAATTGTAAAAACAAAGGTTTACGAATCGCACTTACAGGTTTTGTGGCGGAACTGGTCTTTTCCGAGTCCATTCGGTTGAGAAGACATGAAAATGAAGATTGTTTTGAGTGTTGACAAGATTTAAGGAGCTATCCCAGCATGGGCCTAGATACGGGCTTCACGTGTTTTCCACTCCATATTTGGATGTGAAAACTACTGTCAGGCCCATTTTTTTGTTTTTTCATCCAAAAAAACTATGGGAGAAAAAACTTCACACACACACCTATTTATTAGTGGGTGAGAAACGAATAGGTGCATACGGATTTGGCTTGCTCATTCGAATATTAACATGGAATGAGCTCTATAATCAATATTGATTGAACCCTATCGTATGTAAATATTAATTGTTTCATCGATTGATAAGTGAATCAATATTTTATCCTATAGGTTTGTTTTGAAGTGTTGTAATACCTCATGGTTTGAGGCGCGCGGGAGGAGAAGGAATAAAATAAAATCATTCCTCCTCATACTTCTAAAATAAAAAACGAAAGTGTATTCTAACTTTTGTATCCGATTTGAGATGCTTTTTTCTGAGGTTAATTTGAAGTGATAAAAGTGAAACGGATCTCTTACTTTGCAGTTTTGGTGTTACCAATTATTTTTGGCTAAACTGAAATTAGGAGAAAGTTGGTTCAAGACTAGTTTGGTTCAATATGTGTGGCCACTTAACGCGCAAAGCTATCTTGCTCTTTCCATAAATTAGCATATCTGGAACTCATAGTCTCAGCATAAGTTATAGGGTCATCATCAACATGCATAACATATTTAGTAACACTAAGAATTTCATTCTTACTACTTTTGGACCAAAGCTTCTAGGTTCGATATCTTCTATAATTTCAGAAGTATCTTCTATGCTTCGAACACAGCCGGGAGGGATATAAGCACATGCCCATCAACGTGCTAAGCTACAGAACACATGATTTTTATGAATTCAATATGTGTGGAGATTTCGGTTTTATCATAAGGGGTATTTGGTTCAAGACTAGTTTCACCATAGAACCTTGATAAAGCTTTGAACTTCTTACACTAAGTGAAGGTTCAAATCCAAAAGATACCTATCATTTATGTATTGATTTCAATGATGATTATTAGTCTCAATATAGCTTGAACTACGTTGGCTTGATCCCGCTCGGGTACGTAGGCAGTCACTTGTGTGATGCAGCCACTTTGATTTAAAAGTTTTCTTTTTACTTTTATTTTATGTTTTTTCAATTTTGAAAATAGGGGGAGAATGTTGGATATTTTCGAGATTGTTTTCCTCTATCCGTGGGGGTCTAGGGGGCAAGGCCCCCTAGAAGAGTGCGAGACAACGTCTCGTGGAATTTTTTTCTGGTTTTACTTTGGAAAACCTAGAAGTTTCTATTCAAACTTGAACAGACGCGTCTCTCCCATAAGCCATCATTAATGGCTTTTGGTAGTGTCTGTTGGTGATGAAAAGACATTACTAACATGCATGAATATCCCCTATAAATAACAAAGGTATTCTCCCATTCTCATCAATAAATTCAACTTGTTTTCTCTCATTCTAAAGTATCATCAGAAACCTTTCTCGCGTGTTCTTGATTGGGTCAAGGAGTAGAAACCTTAAATCCAATTTCTCTGTTGTAGGGATTTTATTGTAACCTGAAGGCATTATTTGGCATACCTGTGGTAATCGCCAATTGATATTGGGAAAGTATAAATAATTGTTTAAAAGAAATCTATTCGAGCCTTGAAAGTCAGGAGTACAAAAATTCCTCTGTGTTTAATTCATCCTCTATTTGAACCCATTTTCCAACAACTGATTGAGAACCTCATGCTTTAAAGAGTAGAAAAAACCAATGTGGATGCATCATATGTATTGGACTTGCATGTAGTGTCAATAAAGAATCCTTTCCTATAGGATGAATGAATGGTCAATCATGATCAGGGAAAATCTATTCATTTTTAGTACCAAAGACAAATCCTAGGTTTGGGGCTTATTTCTATAAATTCTAGGCGCGGATAAATCAATAAATTCGTTTTTCATTTTTGGGTGTGTAAAGATTCCCCCTACAACACTCGGTGCATTCTTAATGGTTATTTTAAGTTAGTGCAGAATAGTGAGGTCATTATCAAGTAATCATCATTAAAAATCAGGTTTGAGAAAACAATTTTCCAGTGATTTTAATCATTAAACGTGGAAGATAAATTTCGTTTCATTTTCTTAAATTTCAAGTAAATTTTAGTCAAAGAGTTACTAGTTATGATTACTAATATTCCACTTGATAATATCCAGGATTCGTTTTCTTGAAGTCTTGATGAAACTTGAGTATTATCAATAATTATCGGTGACTTTCTATTCTCGATTCAAGAACATCGACAATCCAACACGGTATTTCTTAGAATCTATATTCAATCCAAGGGATTTAAGGCATCCGGGTTCGTTTGGGTTTACAAAATATTGGGCAAATAACTCCTTTCTTATAGGAGTATCTCTTATTGAAGAAGAAGAAGAAGAAGAAGAAGAAAAACAGATTAAATGGTCGGAATCGATTCCGGATTCATCCTTCCCTACTACATTTATAAAGATTGGGTATCTTTACGATATATGGCTCTTTCTCTTCACGATTTACCTGTAATTGATATCTTCATTTGTATTAGGGTTCTTATTATCTTGTATTTTGATATTTTTATTATTCTTGTAAGCGATCATGTAATCACATTTTGATTTGAATAAATCGAAATTGTTGATTTATAGGTACACGAAATAGGATTGCCACGTGTCATACCAAGTAAGGTAAGGAAATCCTAGTCAAAGATTCGTGTCAGTGACCTGTCAAATCAGTCAACATCAGAAGGAGAGATACGAATCCCAAGCGCGAGATAGCTCTCCACCCCGAATAAAATAGAAGGACCATCAAGATACTAAGTCAAAGCCGCGAATAGGTTACTTGGCGAAGAAGATAAGCCGCGAAGTAGGAATAGTAGGGCGCAAGAAAAAGGACAGGTGTCCCGACAAGACCACGTGAAGTCAGCGAAAGGTGGGGGGAAACTATATGGAATATGCTCCAGGCGAAGCATAAAGTAACCTCGGCGAGATGATATGAGATGTATGCCACTAAGGTTGTTTAGGCCTATAAATAGAGACATTTGGAAAATGTAAAGGGAGAGATATTTCGGAGGGGGAGAGGTCTAGAATAGGAGAGAGAAAGAGTTAGAGTTTCCTTGTAATTCATAGGCTTGGAAAGGAGTTAGGGTTTCCTAGTAACCCATGAGTGTAACTTGTATTTCGCTTGAGATTAATAAATAAACTTAAGTTCTTGTGTTATCATGTCTTAGATGTTATTCACTTTCCATTTGGGTGTGTTGCTGGATTTTCGGTAATCACATTTTGGCGCCAGAAACAGGGATTGAAGATTGGGGGTCAATCCTCATCTAAGAGTTAGAAGAAAGTCGAGGTTGTGAAAATAGAAGATCTAGATAATTAGGGTTGGAAAAAGTTCAGTTGATATTGAAATAGGGATATGTTGATGGATAGAGCATCAGATCGAGCAGCGCATGTGAAAGCAATAAGGAAAAGTAAATGATTGGCAGATAAGAGGGGAAGAATGGAATGGGCCGGAACATCAGCTGTGGGAGACAGAAGAGAAAAAAACCAGCGTCATGATGAAAGAGCCGTTAGAGGAATGGCAGAAGAGGGAGATAAGCTTCTCGGCGAAAGATGCACCTGATGGGGAAATTTCGCACACAAATCCTTTGGTCGTGACCTTGGGATTCGGAAAATATTCCAGATGGGAGGAAGAGCAAGCTTAGGAAGGGAGAATTTGTGCAATAGACAGAATCTTAGTTGATACTGGGAGTTCAGTCGATATCCTCTTCTACCATACCTTTAGGACCATGGGATAAAAGGAATCGGATCTTGTACCTTCTACATATAACATATATGGGTTCAATGGGGTAGCCTCTAAGCCAAAAGAGAAACTGACCGTGAAGATTCTCGCTGGCGAACTAGACGAAAGTCACAATCTGTGTCCTAGATGTCGATTCTCCCTACAATGGTCTCATAGGGAATCCTTGGATACATGGAATAAAGGGATTTGCGTCAACATATCACCAGGCGATATGGTTCCCTATGCCAAGCGGAATTGGCGAGATAAGAGGAGATCTGAGAGATGCAAATGAATGTATAACAAAAGACGTGCATAACTACGAGGAGAAGTTAAGAAAGAAGATGGAACAAAGGAAGAAAGTCAGCGAAGAAAGAAGAGCCGAACAGCTGATAGTATTTACGATAGAGTCTAGCAAAGAACTGAGAGGAACGCAGGAGGATGGGGAGGAAATCGATGAAGCAAAATATCATATCGAGGAAGATAATAACGCAATTCCAGAGGAAGGAGGCCAGGTTAATCAAAAACAAGGTGGAAAGGACAAGAAGGGGAAGGTAGCTGAAGAAAATGAAATGACAAAGAATAAAAAGGAAACTCCCACGACAAAGGAGAAACAAATACCACGAGAAGGAGGGAAGGTGAACCGGTCAAGAGGCAAAAAGGCACAGGGGCAAGATGCCGAGGAAAGCGTTGAAATACAAATTCACAGAGTAAATTGAAAGAAAGTCGCGAAGAAGAGGAGATGGCCCGGTTAAAGGAAGAACTTTACCAAGAGAGGCGAAGGAAAGAGGATCTGGTCAGGGAACGAATAAGGTTAGAAAGGGAAAACGAGAAGTTGATTATCATAAATAATCATTTGAAAAGGAAGCAGGCAGATAGTAATATGCAAGAGGAGAGATATGATGTGGGAGAAGCACGAACTAAAGAAAGACATTATACGCAAAAACGAGAAGGCCTGGGGAGAGGTGAGCAAAAGGAACGAGAAGATTTGAAGAAGGCCATAGAAAGCAGCAGAAGAGAATTCAGGGAAAGGGAGTATCGAATTACTCGAGGAAGAAACAATATCCCCAAGGAAAGGAGAGAAAGTGGTTTGCAAATGGTAAACAAATACTCAAGGAATGAACCGTGCAAGCCAGAGATAGCAGCGCTTTTCTCGTTAATTCAAAAAAAGAATGAGAGCTTGCGAAGTCTCGTCGCAAGATGAGAAGCAGTATGCAAAGAATTGAAGGGAAGAATCTCATAAGAGGAGTTGGTGGGATCAATCATCTATACTTTATCAACTGGGTAGCCGTTATTTTCCGCACTATTCAAGATAAGAAATGCAGTACGAATGAAGGAATTGAAAAAATACCAAGCCGAGCACATTCGTATGGAAGAAGAATAGGAAAGGTGCGGCGAGATAAGATAAATGTATTCACTTTATTTTCATGATAAAAATGAAACGATCGATGTACTCAATTTTCAGGAGCGTAGCAATAAAAATTTGATGAAATTTTGATGAAATAAATATTCGCCGAGTAACCAAAGACAGTAAGACCTCAATATTAGGAGGAAAATAATGAATATGAAATAAAAAGTTTCTAGGGAAACTTAAAACCTTCGCCTAGAAAGGCTGGGAACCCACGGCATTCACCCTAGTTCGCATGAAAATGCAAGAGGAAAATACCTAACGTATGTCGTGGACAACTCTCAGGAAGAAATCTAGGGGCAATGATAAGACCTATCCGTTGAGGGACCCTTTTATAATGGCCTTCGGTAAGGGGTCCAGAAATATGACCAATGCGTCGACGTATTCGGTTGACCTGCGGGTGCCTGGGACGTCTGGAGCGTTACCGGCCATGTCTTTCTGGCAAGTCTTAGCTACGATGCACTTGATCCCAAAGAAACCCCACTTAGGGTGTGACTTCGTAACTCCGAGCCTTATCGGCGAAGAGGATTAAAAGTCACGAAAACAACTAAATGTCGTAATAAACGGATGGGAGGAGACCAACATGCATGTTAGGGTTAACCTCCTTGAAGGGGCACTCAAGGGAAATATAAAGGGATGGCACCCTCCAGATTAGGGAGTTGTGTGACCAAAAAAGACGGTAATGTCATGGGGCTGCTATTCATGGGAATAGATAGGCCTGTCATATTGTCGCAAAAATAAAACTTAGCAAAAATGTTAAGGAGAGGTTGATGGATTGTTATTCTCAAAAATAGCAAGCGCATGAGACTTCGCCGAAGTAATACCCTTAAAAACAGGGTGAGGAGCAATAAGACCTTAATTAGGAGGCGCATTAATACCTCATAAACAAGGAAACCAAGGAGATAAGCAAGAAATAGACACAGCTACTGAAACAGCAAAGTTATAAAGAGCATTCTCAGAACCATCTCGTCTCGATCGGATAATGCCAACTAGAACAAGAGGCAAGTATATACTTTTATATTTTTTGTTCTTTTGGCATTATCCGCACAAAACTACAAAGCGCTTAAGATACAATCTAAGGCTACAGGACAGGGCAAGAAGGAACCTAAGGTAAAAAACTAAGACCGGGCGCATACTTTAGCAACCGATGCTCCTCACTCTTTTAAATTAGCATTCTTAACCTCGCCGAAAAGCAAAAGGCAACATGGATGAGTGAAGAAAGAAAGCCGGAACTGAGGGTGATTTGAAAGTTGAAGGCAGAAACGAAGATGAAAACTCGCAAAAGAATAAAAGGCAAGTATATACTTAAAGGCTTCACTATTCTTTTGAGAGTTTCCACGGTCAGTATATACTTGAGGCAAATATCGGAAATCAAATAAACACACGCTTGATAAAACAAAATCATAATATCATGAAATGTGATGATTCCCAAAATAAAGTGTTTGTCCCCCAAGCTTGGAGCGCCCATAAAAAAATTAGTTATAAAACACTAATCTGAGACGAGAGAAGACAAAACTAAAAGTGCTACTGAGGAATGGCACTATCGATGGTGGTTGTCTCAAGGATCTCGCCTCCTGCTCCGGTAAAGCTAGTAGAATCTCCCTTGGACCCCTCGTTGTCCTTCGCGGTGTCAAATTTTGGTTCCTCGTCGTCATCAAGAGACACTTCCTCGTTGGTAGGTTCAGCAGCTTCATCCTGAGGCTTCTCATCATCAGAAAAAATCTCCAAAGGAAAAGAAGGAGGAGGAATGCCACGCTCAGCGAAGTAGTCATTAAAGAGTGGAACCAAATAGCTCTGAGTATTCTTGGGGGTCGTCTTGGATACATTCTTGGAAGAATCGATGATCTCGTCCATATTATCATTTAGTCTTTCAACCTCCACAATAAGACGAGAAACTTCACCACGAGCTTCATCTCTCTCCCTGGTGATACGAAGGACCTGATTCTTATGACGCTCATCTGATTCTGCGAATATAAGAGAAACTACATTAGAAACAAGGAAGTACGTCGGGTCAAACAAATATAATAATACACCTAAAAACTACCTTCCGCCTGAAGGATAGTAGTATCTAAAGTACTCTGAACATCATAGTACAGATGATCGAGCTTGGCGACTTTGAAGTTGGAATCTTCAAGTGAACGCATAACTCATGATACATTCTATCCCAACCTTCACCATGAGGGATTTCAAAGTGCTCTTGTCAGACTGAATGGCGAGAGCGCCTTTTCAATGAAGACTTGCAGGCTTGATCGGAGGAGAGGATTTCGCAGGTTTTGGACGAGAGGTAGTAGCTAATTTAGCTTGCAAGAGCTCCACCTTTTTCTTCTGACAATAAATCTCCTCGTTTAGACTGTCCACAGTGCTCCAAGACCTACGAAGAGTAGCTGCGAGCTCGGTTTTTCTTTTGATCACTCGATCGTAATCTTCCTACAGTTTCTCATAGTTAGATATCGACGAAGAATGGAGGTTCCGTGAGGTAGTAAGGGAATTGGAAACCCATTGAAGCTCCGACTTAAGGCGCAGGTTTTCATTGTGGAGATGGAGGTTCAGTTCCTCGTTATGGGAGCATTCAACTGAGAGACGGTCCACTTTCAAGCAAAGGGTCTCGGCCTTTTCATTAAGGATGGAGTTCTCAGAAACATAAATATCATTTTGAGTTGTAAGGTTCACCATCTCAGCGCGAATATCTTCCAGCGAGGAGGAAGCTTCGTCGGTGCTCATTTGACGTTGCATGCATCGAGCTTGACGAAGCATAAAATAAGAAAATAATGGAAGCAAAGGAAAGAACAATAGAGGGACGTCCAAGAAAAAAAGAACTTACTCAAAAGATTCTCTATCTTTTGGCTTTGCTTGCGGGAATGATCTTTTTCTTTCTGAAGGTCATCCGATAAAGCTTTGACTTTAGCCTCATCCTTCCTAGCCATCTCGCGAACAAACTGAATTTCCACGAGGTTGGTCATGTGACGGTAGACTTCCTACGAAGCAAAACTTGAACTCGGAAAATAGATCTCGGAGCCGAAGAGGAAAAATGGCAGAAAAGGCACAAAGAAATCACCTGGTTCATCAAGGTAGAGTGCTGCTGGAGAGACAGATTCATTGAAGCACTCAAAAGCACATACGAGTCTTGGGAGAGGAAGTCGTCAGAAACAGAGGCGGACAAAGACTCCAAAGCACGAGATCTCATAGCCGGATCTTCTTGGGCCTTGTGGTAGATACCTCGAATGAATTTCATGTCAGGGTCGAAGAAAGGATTTGACATTGCAGGCCGGACAGGTTGCTTTCCATTCTCGCCAGAGGGAGGTACCTACGGAAAACTCTTAGGATGTTCAACTCCTGGCTGAACAGGGGAATCAGCGTCCTTGGAACGGGTAACAGAATCAGCTTCTTTCGGAGGAGCAGGAGCACTAACTGAAGGGGATTGTTGCTTAGTGCGAAAGGGACGACCAAGGAGAGCGGAAGGCTGTATTGCAGCTAAGGCATCCACATCCAGGGTATTTCGCAGCCTCTTGGATGCACCAGATAGGGGAGCACTCGTCTTCGAAGTCAAGAGTTAAAAACCAAAAAGGCTAAGATTTACAAATAAAAGGTGATAAGGATGGTACCTCAGAAGAAGGAGGAGGAGTATGGTGAGAACGTTTCTTGTGACCCTTGGGTACCCCAGAAGTGGGTAGTTCACCATGCAAAGAGGCATGACGTCAGGATAGACAATTATCACGAAATCGCTAGCAATAGACGAAAATGGTACCTGTTCAGAGGGAGTCTTCTTAGCAACCACTTTCTTCTCCTGTCGCACCTTGACAAGTCCAGCAGCAGGCATCGCATACTAAAACGAATTGAGAAGCATAAGTACAATTGATAGCTCCAAATGATACAAATCGCAGTAGGAAAAATCATACCTCGCTAGGAACAATCCAGCGAAGTCTCCAGGGATCACATCCCTCGAGGTAACAATGTCTGGGAAGGGGACCATTGCGAGGAAAGCCCTTTTCGTCGTAACCCCAAACAAAAGGACCGCCGACTACTAAAGGAAACCTCACCCAGTCATCAACGGAGAGACGAAGTTGGGAATCCACATCCAGTAGAAGATCCTTAACGGGGGAAGAAACCACCTTCCTAACAAGCTCAAGACCCCACTCCTGATGCTCCCTGGTGCTTGTAAACACAGCTGAATAGTTGTCCATGAAAGAGTCTATGTTGAAATCCAAGGAATCAAATTCGTCCGTTGAAGAAGGAATTTGCGAGATACCATCACGAGAACGGACTTTGAACTCGTTGGCGATCCGAATCGCATTACCAGTAAGCTGGAAAACCCTGCACAGCAACCTACCGAGAATCTCCAAGAAAATGGGGTTTGAAGGATCATACAAAGGGAAAGACAGTCCCGATCTCAACTGACCTAGAGAGATTATCACCTTATCAGCAGACCAAGTGTCCGAACCAAGCCACCGGTAGTTCAGTTTCATCTCTTGGTAGCAAGAACAGCGGGATCTGGGGAAGAATCAACAGATGTAGTTAAGGTTAAACCTAACTCCTGGATCTCGGCGTGAAATATCTCGAGAGTTTTAAGTGAAGCAGATGCAGAAACGCCTTTAGGAGACATGGTGATGAACAAAGTAGAGGATTTGAGAAAACAAGGTAAAAGTAAGAGCAGAGATTAAACAAGAAAAGAGCAGAGATTAAAAGAGGCAGAAAAGAAACTCAGGTAAGGGTGGAGAAGTGTATTTATAGCAAGAAGAATGGACCGGTAAAACCGGGAAACGACATGATAGAAGTAAAGGTGACCGGTGACGGACGGTTCTCCAGGGAACGTGGCCACGTGGAATTATGGGTATGGAGAACGTGACGGTTAAGGAAACTGAAACGGTTCTTATTCCATCCCCGTAGCAACTTGGACAGAATAAGAAAAGCTAAAATGTAGGTACACGAAATAGGATTGCCACGTGTCATACCAAGTAAAGTAAGAAAATCCTAGTCAAAGATCCGTGTCAGTGACCTGTCAAATCAGCCAACATCAGAAGGCGAGATACAAATCCCAAGCGCGAGATAGCTCTCCACCACGAATAAAATAGAAGGACCATCAAGATACTAAGGCAAAGCCACGAAGAGGTTACTTGGCGAAGAAGATAAGCCGTGAAGTAGGAACAGTAGGGCGCAAGAAAAAGGACAGGTGTCCCGACAAGACCACGTGAAGTCAGCGAAAAGTGGGGGTAAACTTTACGGAATATGCTCCAGACGAAGCATAAAGTAACCTCGGCGAGATGATATGAGTTGTATGCCACTAAGGTTGCTTAGGCCTATAAATAGAGACCTTTGGACAATGTAAAGGGAGAGATCTTTCGGAGGGGGAGAGGTCTAGAATAGGAGAGAGAAAGAGTTATGGTTTCCTTGTAATTCATAGGCTTGGAAAGGAATTAGGGTTTCCTAATAACCCACGAGTGTAACTTGTATTTCGCTTGAGATTAATAAATAAATTTAAGTTCTTGTGTCATCATGTCTTAGATCTTACTCACTTTCCATGTGGGTGTGTTGCTGGATTTCCAGTAATCACATGATTGACCCAAAAAAAAAAAAATGTCGGTGAAAATAGGTTGCAAACTTGCAAGTAAAGGGCATGGAAGACTGAAGAGGAACTCATTAAATGCCTTGAACCCACTTGTAATTGCGCCTGGAGCCTACGATCCAGACTAGAGAAGATTACAGATGATATATGGGAACAAATTTGAAGCTCGATACACTTGGGTGGCTGAGAAAAATAAATGGCCTATCTATTTAAGGTCTTTCCGTTGAATTTTCGTATATCATGATGTGGTCATCGCCAGTCTAATAATCCGTATATGGTCCATAATCATCCCATTAATTTATGAGCTTGACCACCAGGAAATACAATTCCTCCCTGTTCCTGCTTGAATTATTGGTACTACACATGTGGCCTTCAATGACCTTATCTTCATTTCGTCTTTCTTTCAAGTCAAAATTGAACAACGGATTGAGATTACTATTACTAAAGACCCTCTCAAAACTAACAGTAGAGATCATAATAATATACCTAGTACTAGAGAAATGCCGTCATTGTTATCCGCAATTCCACTTCTATTTGTACTACTAATGGTGTCTTATGCAACTAGAGAAGCAAATAAGGTAGCAGCAACAAACTTAGTACAAGCAGTATCAACACCAGCGAGATCGATAAGAAGAAGTGATAAGGTTGCTAAACGAATAATCAGGGACGGTAGTAGGGGTGGCTTACCCAGGCTGTAGCCCACCCCAAAATGCCTAAAAGTTTATTTATGCCATTGTAATTCTTTAAGAAAATAATATTAGCCCAGGTAAGAATTTTGATCAGCCCAAGCATCAGCATTTGTAAGTAAAGTGTTTGATGAATTGTACTAATGAAAAAGATATGCCTTTTTCAAGTCTCATCAATCTTACTACGTTAAGTGTTTCATAGATTTGTATACGTGAACCCAAAGAAGTAGTTGTTGACTTCACTTCAGTAGTTTTAAGTGGTTAACTGTTTGATGAATTGCCTATTTGTTTTGATATTGCAGCTAGAGGGAACATCAGCCGGCTATACTTTTTACACTATTTTTTACGTTGGGTTTATCAGCTCTCCATAAGGTTCTCTTCGCCTTCACCTTTTTATCTTGTACTTTTTTCTTTTCCGAGTCTTAGACATCTAGAATCTCATTTATGTTGTAGTTTGATCTATGTATCCATACTGAATTAACACTGATGTGTTTTGCTGCATTAATATATATTAACGGTTCATTGTTTTTTTTTTATATATATATTTTCAGTTTATCATGTATTCATTTTTTTGAAGATTCTTACTGTGAATTAAGAAGAGCGCAGCACTCAGTTGGATGTATATTTTCGATGCAAAAGACAACATCTACAAACCGTGTCACTATGTACTTTCAAGCTAAGTATGAGAACCATCTGTAATCCATATCAAAGAGAATTACATTTTGTTTGGGGGAAAAGTTGCTCCGTTGTAATCTTTTTCCTTTTTGTTAATGAAAAATTGAGCTAAGCGTCTCCCTCTTAATTGAGCTACAAGTTACAACAATCTTAATGGATAGTTATCTTTATTTCTGAGTACTACAATGCGATGATAATCTATGTACTGCATTCAAATTTTAACAACTTCCCGTATAGCATAAAACCTTGTAATCTTCACTTTCCTCCATCGTAAGCTGTTCCTTGAATAACTTGATGGTCTTTTAGCATGTTTTTTTTCTTCTGTTAGGCACATTTATAACCCTTGTGGGTTCCTATACTTTGCTAACCAAGTATTTGATTTGGTGGCTTTGCTGATCAAGTCCATTTTCTCGCACACTATGGCAGCGGTAGTCAAGTATTCCTTTCGTCTTGTATTCCTATATTTTTCGTGTATGTTACATCTTCTATTGATGTTAGAATCAGGTTAGAACTGGGGGAAATCAAACACTCAAGTTCTGTTGTAGCAGGAATTGCACTCTCCCTTATCACTATCATTTTTTGTTATTTCATGATTCATCTGTTGGAAAAATAAAAAAAATTTAGCCCACCCAAACATAAATTCCTGGTTTCGTTGCTGGCTAAACCATGTTGTAGAGACATATGTGGGAACGCGAGTATTCCATACCCATTCGGAATGGATACTAGTAATTGTTACCATGACAGCGGCTTCAAGATCACATGCAATCACTCTGGTGGTACTCCAGTTGCCTTTTTGGATTCATGGTTACATCGACGGTACGAAGTTTTACAAATCACGCTAGATTATGTTCATGTTCGTGTACCAGCACCCTCTGTTTGTGGGTATCAGAACTTTACTAACTACACTTTGTCATCAGAACCCTTTCTACATGGAACACCCTTCACTATTTCCGACACTCAGAAACGAATTGGTAGTTGTTGGTTGTGACGTTTACGGCTACATCATACCGCTTCTTGATACTGTTAACAAATTTGATGATCCTGAAAGACACATGAATATTGGATGTGCAACCACTTGCGAGAACTACCCCTGTATACATATTATTCATCATCCGCAACCGTGAGACATCAAGATATGATGCCATGTCCCGACACCCAGGGGACCTCTATCGCCTATATTTGTGTGTCATCACGATGATCCAATGGCTCAGGATCAAGGAGCACTGAAGGAACGAGCCACCGCAAAGTACTGAAGAGCACCCAAACATCTGCTTTATCCCATCTCGAGGAAGATCGAAGATCAACGGCGAAGATTAGCTCCACTGACGAAGATGTGACAGGGGCATCAGACATCTGTCTGACGCGTGCGGACCGCCCCAACCACCCACATTAAATACCATAGGCATAGGGTACATGTCAGCAGATCTTTGGAAGGAAAGGAGGTGACCCATCGTAACCATACAGGACCGATGGAGCCTTTGATCGAACACGAAGATACCAGCGGGATTTGGGCAAAGATCAAGAAGATAAGGTTGCAACAGTCTTAATAGTGGACCCCATGTATCATCCCTATAAATACCCCTCTCTACTGAGAGAGAAGGGGTCGACCAACTGAGAGTAAGAGAATAGGTGAGAGAAATAGGAAGAGTAAGTATGAGATCTATTTCCCCTCTATCTTCGTGATTCACATAAAGTCATTTTGACTACCCTTGTAATTCCAAATACATAGTGAAACCCTAACCCCGTGGACGTAGGCCTTAATGTTGAACCACGGAAATCATTGTCTAATTTATATTCAGCACTTGACTTTCTGCTTTTGTCATTATGCTATGTGATACCATGCATCGTGTTCATAAGGATAGCTGAATTACATTCTCATGACTAGACAAGGACGAGCCCGAAGGCTCCTAGTCGATGAGTCATTGTGTTTATGCCATTTTAAATCTACTTTATTCCCCATAACGATTTTATGCACACTGCGATTATTGTTTGTGAACACGTGGATGCCATCGATATTTATGTGTTCACAATCTGGCGCTAGAAACAGGGACTCTGTCCCAGTAAAAGATTTATCTTATCCTGTGATTTTACTTGTTTTTCGGCTCCCCATGCTATCCTATGGATGATAGTGTTCGGATTTAAGTTAATCTTCAAAACCAATCTTCCAAAACTAATTTTCTACATATGGTTCAAAGCTTATCATCCATTTATGAAACCAGTTTTCATGTAGGTTTATACTTTTCTTAAAAGTTATCTAGGCTTTCAAGACACAAAACCCACAGATCTACACATTTTCTAGAGTTTTCTATGTTTCCCTAAGACGAATCTTACGGATCCGTGTTTTCTCTAGAATGTTTCATATCCTTCGTGTTTAAAACTTAAAGACCTTCGTTCTTCTCAGATATTTCCGCGTTTTTCATATTTAAAACCGATCACCCTGCACTTCCCTTCAAAGAATTTCTTATATCCATGAGTAGATCTATGTTTTCAAGTATTGGATCTCTCCAAATCTTCATCTTAGTTCACGTTCTCTTGGAAACTTTCGATCGAGTCATGCTTTTGTCCTACACGCTTGATTAACTTTGCTAACAGGACCCCCATGGATATTGTATTTTCGATGATGTTTTACATGTGCAGGCAAAGAAAGCTAAGATGGAAAACACGAAGGATGCAGGAAAGGCTAAAGCATCATCCAAAGACACAGCCATGACAACACCAGTCATGACACGCAGAAAGCAAAAGGGTGAAAAGGTGAAAACAACAAACCAAAAGCCAGATACTGCGGAAATCACCTCACCGTCAAATACCAACGATATAGCAGCGACGGTTCTTAGAGCAGTAGCAGCAAAAGCCGATGCAGCAAGAGAAGATGCATCTAGAGCAGATGCAGCTAAGGCCGATGCAGTGAAATCCGCAACAGCTACCCGCGCCCTTGAGCAACGGGAAGGATTTTCGGAATCATCAATACTATAGCCAGTCTTCGGGATGCCGCCAACAAACGAGCAGAACCAAACTCTACCAACAACCCGGCCGTTGCTGACAAGAAACCGACCCTTAACCCCACATATGGAATTACAGTTAGTGAGCACCGAACCTCCCATCTCCCTAATCCAAACGGTTGATGAAGATCATACCATGGCCCCGGGGGGCAGGGACGGCTCAGTACTCCAAACCAAGGATCAAATCATTCCCCCTGCTGATGGCAGAGCTTGAGGAGTTGAAGAAGAATCAAAAGGTGTACGCAGAGACAGTGGCATTGCTGGCCCGAGAAAACCAAGAACTCAGAGATAAGATCGCCCAAAGATTGGAAGCAACTCACCAGCACAACGAAGCTTTGCCTGAAGCCAACTCTAAAGCACCTGAGCCGAATCATGACCGAAGAATGGTCGTGACCAATGCAGCAAATCGTGAGCCATTCAACCGAAGAATTAACAAAGAATTGCATCTGAGGTAGCGGGAGCACTGGCTTATTTACACTCAGATGCTGACATACCAATCTTTCACAGAGACGTAAAATCAACCAATATATTATTGGATGAAAAGCTCCATGCTAAGGTCTCTGACTTTGGAATTTCTAGATCAATACCTACAGAAAAAACTCACTTAACCACACTTATGCAAGGAACCTTTGGTTACTTAGATCCTGAATACTTTCGTTCATGCCAATTCACTGATAAAAGTGATGTGTACAGCTTTGGAATTGTTCTTGTTGAGCTCTTAACAGGAGAAAGAGCAATTTGTCAAGACACAAAGAAGAGAAGGGTTTAGCCTTATATTTCATTAATTCAATGAAAGAAGATCGCTTGTCTGAGTCTTTGGATGCCCGCGTTCTTAATGAAGGAGAAATAGGTGTTGTTTTGGTTGTGGCTAAACTCGCTAAAAGATGTTTGAAATATGTTGGAAAGAAAAGGCCGAGCATGAAGGAAGTATCACTTTGTTTGGGTGGATTACATGCAAAGCTTTCAAGAGATCCCCTCCTCTGCACTGAAGAGTAATTTTGTGAGTTGTATTTACAAATAACTAAATGCACTGACTGAGTCTAATCCCATTTCCATCATTTAATAACTATTGGGATTAAGATTTATCTTTATTCAGAATTGTAACAGAAAAATACTGGGTGGTCTAAGCAGCTCTGCCATGCTTTATGCTTTTGTTACAGAATCTTTTTCGCCCTTCCAATGTAAGAAATTGACATTGCACTACTTACATTTTACACAGCTTCATAAAATAGCACTAAAAAGAGTTCTTAATTTTAATGTCACCACCAGCCGCTGAGCTCACCTTTGCTGCTAGATGTAGAAGGAGACTTCACGATCTGTTTCCTGATAAAAACTTTGACCACCATAGAGCCCAGCCCCAGGCCCAAAGTTCAGTTCAAAATGAAATTAGTTACGATTCATGTGCCTCCCAATTCAAAATTAATACCTAAAAGTGAAAATTTTGAACCAGCTGTGGACTACCCCATTGAAATAACCACCTTTTAATTTCAATGATGATCTCATCCAAACTTCTTCCTCATTTCTTCCCCATCACTATTCGGTTTCTTTCATACCAGATTGCCCATACCACTGCAAATGGGAGCAGCGGCCATATCTTCTTCGCTAGTTGCTTCCCCTTAAAAACCTGTCAGCCTTCGGTTTGAACAGAGTTTTTGTTTACTCAAGTTGAATCCAACTTTGATCTGATATTCCCAAAATTCTCTTCAAGAAAGGGCATTGCAAAAGCAGGTGATCCACATTTTCCAAGCTATTGTTGCATACACAGCAAATAACTTCAGTAATCTCACAACCCCTCTTAATGAGGTCATCCACTGTCTGTACAGCATTTTACACAGCAAACCAGAGAAAGACCAGTGCTTTTGGTGGGATATTCTTCCTCCAAAGATACTTGAAAACTTTTTACCTTAGAACTCATTTTAAAGCTATCATATTCAATATTGTTGTCCTAGCTCAATATTGCACAGAACACACCTATTCCTATTAGCTTACTAGATGCCCTGTAAGTATCAGCATAACTCCCTCTCTGTATTCTTCATTAAGAAAATGTTAAGTTAAAGAAATCTTGCATAAATTCTAGTTCCAAGAACAAAAAAAAACATGTATCAGGTAAGGAATGTTTCAAGAAAATGTATCGGGTAAGAAATGCAATTTCACTTGCATAGCTGATAAGGAAAATATTGAACAATAATGGACTGATATCTTAAACAACTCAAGCCATATTAACATCTGAAACGGCACCAACTTCCAATAATTTCACTAGTCAGACAACCCGAGATTCAGTGTTCCTTATGATCTTCACACATTAAAACTAATGACAAGAACATACATGAACAGTTAAGGGCATACATGAACAGTTAAGGGCATACAATGGTTTTTGGTGGGATATTCTTCCACTATAGATACTTGATAGCATTACGCATCAGAGAAATATTGTGCCAAAGCAGAGAAATATCATGACACAACTTAATGATAAAGTATATTAAGTTTTAACACCTGTTTTTGGTACATACTCGGGCAAAATGTTGGTTTCAGGCATGATGTGTACCATCATTTACTAAATTACGGACCTCTGGTAGAGTAGCTAGCGCAAACTAGTTTGCTAATACCATTGTGACTGGAGGGAATACAAACTAAAAGTCCAAACATACTAATATAACCTACTAGTGGTTATATGAGAGATCTGTCAGATCCTTTCTCATTCTATATTAACAGTTTCGTTAGCTTCAAAGCTTCTTATTCCAATTCCATGCTTTCTGGCTTTAATTTTGGAGCCCATAGTACTGCAGCAACATCTCCTACCAGACTGCCTTCCTCTGTGCTCGATGCCTTGCGGTGGAACCTACAAACTACGCCATGATGTCAGACCAGTTTCTGTTGCATTGAAGCCGCTTGCGAGTCTTCTTAATGCTACTCCAGCATATCATGGAAAACCAAATTGCATAATTAAAGAAATACCCTCAGTTTTCTTACTATTGGGCTGATACTAGGAGATACAAAGACTACTATTTTAAGCTATCCTAGTAGAGACAGGGACAATATGTCATGGGCAAGCTCCCAAACAGTGATAACACTGGATATGTGAAAAAAGCTTGCATTATGCAATCCGATACCTTTTGAATTTGTGAGTGCTCCAAGTGAGTTAGAATTTTGCAATGATGATCATAGCATGGAGGAAATTTAAAGAGGAAAATACCTTTTCCAGAGAAATTTTGACAAATCTTTGTATGTTTGTGCTATTACATCTACATGAGCCAACAAATTCTCATGAGAGTTCTTTGACCTGAAGGAGACATAAAGCGCAGTACCTTATCAGGGTAATAAAAAAAATATCAGGGTAATAAGTTAAAAGGCCCAACATAGGGACAGGCTATCATAAACTATAATTCGTAAATTTTGGATTATTTACAAGCATGTTCACATCTCTAATTTGATAAAGAAGTAGTAGATAGTTAACTATATTTACAAGCATGTTCACATCTCTAATTTGATAAAGAAGTAGTAGATAGTTAACCATGGTTTACCTTCAATAGCTCAGGAGCTTGTTGCTCAAACTTGATGATGAACTTGTCTAAGAAAGACTCCCTACCCATTTGCAAAATTGTATACAATGAAATTTTATCCTTCATTAGACCTTTATCTGTTAAAATTCGGTGAACAGAAATCCTTGGTATAATCCTCTTCTCCAAGCTATAACTCAAAATCACTGGGCATTTAGCAATAAGCAATGAACTAACACCCATTTGATTCACAAGGTAATCCGTTGTTGTTGATATCTTCTTCTCAGAGAACGTCATACATGCAGGATGAATCTTAAAAGCATTTAGAATTTCGTCTTCTGACCAACCCCATTTTCTGTAAGCGTTCAGTTTTGATTCCCATGTTGATTTTGTCATCGCTGTGATTGCTATAATAGCAATAAGAAATGTATTTTTGTAATGATCAAAACCCATACCCTTAACCTCATGTACAATGTCCTTGAATTTAACAGTGCTTATTATTAGTGTCGAGGGTCTGCTGATTAGAAACTTAACAATCCTTGATTGAGGGACACCTTCATTTCTCAAAGCCTGTATGTTGATCATTGCTTTCTCAATTAGTTCTAGAGGAAATCTTGAGCGTTGGAAAATGGCTAACACGTATCTGTCAGTACCAACTACTTTCTTGAGGAAATTGAAAACAGGAATGATTTGGTTTTCTAAACTTATTTTTAGAATTTCAGGGTTGGTAGATAAGACCTTGACGACTTCAAGTCTAGAGATCTCTTTAGAATTGAAATAATCAAGTTTGGGTTTAAGGGTTTTATGAGAATCAGATAAAAGGATGACTGGCACTTTGGTAATGATTTTGGAGATGTCGGGTTTAGTGAACCCGTAATCTTGAAAGAAGGTAACAACAGAGTCTGGTCTAGATGTGGTTTTGAAATTAAGTTTCTTAGAAGCAGAGATAGCTTGTTTTTCAGTTAACCCACATCAACTCATCAAGTAAGAAACTACAAATGAAGAACAAGAAGAATTGGGTTGGTCTATTGAACTAATTGAAGATGAAATAAATCTAATTTTGATAAAATAAGGGTTTTGTGATATAAGATGTGAGCATAGAGAAAGGGGTTTAAGATCTCCTCCATTAATTATCCTATTCCGAACAAATGTATTGCATACAGAACGAAACATTGCAAGAATTGGAAAATAAACTAGGGTTTCAGAATCGCACTTACAGATTTTGGGGAGAACTGGCCTGGTTCCTGTTCACTCGGTTGAGAAGATATCAACTCGAAGATTCTGAGTATTGACAAAATTTAAGGAGATATCCGATCATGGGCCTAGATATGGGCCTCGTGTGTTTGTTCATTTTTGGAGCAACTCCAGGGGGGTGCGCTCATTCTTACCTTTCGATGAGCAGGCAAATGCTTAAAATGGACCGGCAAAGGATCAAATCTGGGAGTTTATCCATCCCGTCTCAAGTTTGAGTTGATCGACTCAAATTAAGACGATTGAATCAACAAGGGATAATTGGCAAATCGACATCCGAGTCTTGGTTCTGGTTGAGACGACTATTTTTTCATGTTCTGTCGCTTGCCTATTCTCAGCCGATAACTCTTAGTTCATCCAACAAATTGAAATTCACACTTTCTACAACCAAAATTTATTTTGGGGAAAAATAAATTTTATGTTCGACTTAAATTTTCAATCTCAAACTTTCAATTTTGGGGAACCATGGTTTTTTTTGGGACCATGGTTTTTTTGGAACCATGGTTTTATTTCGGGTAAAGACATTAGAAGTAAATTTAGGTCACCCCTTATCTAGATATTTATATTAATACCTAAATTACCCTCCTGATTAATTTTGGATGATGATTAGTTAGTTTTAATAATAGTTAATGTAATTATTAGTGAGATGATTAAGTTAAAGATAATTAGTGAGATTAAAAAATCAGATGGTTTTTTTTTAAAGAAGTAGAATTATTGAGAGAGTAAAGTTAGAGAAGATGAAGAAGGAAAACATGAAAAACGATGGATTTTACCAACCACAACCGGGGGAAGGGTATGTGGGTACCCAGGTATGCTTCAAACTTAGATAATGTTGGTTGAATGCTCCAAACTTTCAAAAAAAATGAAATTTTTTATGTAGATTTGGGCCAGTTCGGTTACCATATGTCAAGAACATGTAACCGAACACACCTGAAAGTGTAGTTCGGTTACGTTTTCCAAACACGCAGGTTACCGAACTCGCTCGTCAATGGAGGTTTTGGTCGTACAGTGTAATGTTCGGTTACCTAGGATAAAATGGTAGGTAACCGAACTTTGAACTTAACAATTTATTTGGGTACATCTTGTGTGTTCGGTTGGTTCGCAAACTTCAACGCAACAAAGTTTCCAACCGAACTGCATGTTAAAAGTAACCTAGTGTTAGAAGTTCGGTTGGTTCGCAAACTTCAACATATTTTGCGAATCAACCGAACTGGGCTTATATATGAATATATGCAATTAGGCAGACGTTCGGTTACTACGAAATTTATTTCTTGGCGAATTAGGTAGAATTCGGTTATGAAGTTTCAAAGGTAGAGTTCGGTTACAAAGACAACTTCATATTTTTGCGAACGAACCGAACTTGTGGACTTCTCATTATTCTCGTAAAGTAAAGTTCGGTGATATCCTTATTTTGCGAAGGAACCGAACTTATGAACTTGTGTTGTTCTAATACAAGGAGTTCGGTTAAACGTATTTTTTTGTGAATCAACCGAACTCTGAGTTCGGTTAAGAAAAAATTAATTTGTGATAACCGAACTTTTCTCTGAAAAAAAAAACCTCCATTAAACCTCTCTGCAACTTCCATTTTCAACTCATTTTAATGAGTACTTCTCATTTATTTAACCAAAGACGAATGACAAGTAATGGGTTTGTGAGAATATCTTTGTTAGTCATTTCAATGCTTTAGGACACCCCTTATAACTATAGGGAAGGTGGCCTAATAAAACCATGGTCCCCTCAAAAAAACCATGGTCCCTAAGAAATCGTTCAAATTTAAGGAGATATCCGAGCATGGGCCTAGATATGGGCCTCGTGTGTTTGTTCATTTTTTGAGCAACTCCAAGGGGGTACGCTCATTCTTACCTTTCGATGAGCAGGAAAATGGTTAAAATGGACCGGCAAATGATCAAATCTGGGAGTTTATCCATCCCGTCTCAAGTTTGAGTTGATCGACTCAAATTAAGACGATTGAATCAACAAGGGATAATTGGAAAATCGACATCCGAGTCTTGGTTCTGGTTGAGACGACTATTTTTTCATGTTATGTCGCTTGCCTATTCTGAGCCGATAACTCTTAGTTCATCCAACAACTTGAAATTCACACTTTCTACAACCAAAATTTATTATATTCGACTTAAATTTTCAATCTCAAACTTTCAATCTCAACTTAGTCTTCAAATCCAAAGAAAAAAAAAATTAAAACAACGGTTGGTTCATCACAAACACATAACGCTTCAACATGATATGTCTCATTACTAAAAGTTTGTGGTGCAAAGTATAGTCTGGATGAAGATAGAGTTATTTGCAGAAGTTTTGTAGTGTTTACACTTGATGTTACCAATGTTGCTCAACAACAACATAATACACTTTGGAGGAATATTCATAAGCATTTTAGTCAAGACACTGGGAATATTCAAAAATGTGATGGTGCTTGTTTGTCAGGTCGTTTTAACTTTTAACACAATTAACAAAGACGTGAACAACTGGTTATCTTTGATGATGCAGATGAATTGTTGCAGAGAGAGCAATGATATCGAAGTCGATGTGGTAAGTCTCATTTCAAATCGTTTAATTTACTTTTAAAACGTGTTATGTTTGTTGTAATAGAAAAATTTATAAATATCCAAACTACAACAACAAAAAACTTAAGGGGAATGTCAAAGAGCAAGAACTCCGAATTTCAAGCATGAAGCATGTTTTCACACTATCATAAAGCTGAACCGGTATAACCCTGATCATTTGAATGGATATCAAGTACCAAAGAAATCACTTAAAAAATTACGTACAAATATTTCTCAAAGGTCTCCTTATTCTTCACCAGAAACAAACACAAATTCTCAACCCAACACTGGCGGATCCTCACTAGGTAATTCAAATCTTAATGTTAATAGAAATGCAGAAATATATGACCGAACGAGTGTCAAAAGATTAATAAAAAAGATGAAAGGAAACTTAAGATACCGCAGAATCATTAACTTCAGAATTTAACATTCGAGAATATTTTGAAAAACAAAAAAGATGGCATTGATAAAATAGTTGAGCATAAGAAAATTGATGCAGAAATGAAGAATGGTCGCCAGGCAATTGAACAAAAAACAAATTAGTGTGAATATGAGAGGTATCATGGGAATGTACCCGTCAAGGACGAATGTCGCATAACTACGACCCTGACAAGATGAATTTGACGAAATTCAAGAACATAAGGCACGACTACGCCCAACTACAGTTGACACTGCTTATGATAAATAAGACGACACCTTAGATAAGGATAACGATAACGATAATGCCATAACACTCGTTTAGTTATTAGTTTTAATATAATACGTAATCCTTAATTTTAATTCAATGTAATATAGATTCAATTTCGATGTCTATTTAATTTAAATTATACAAACCAAATTATATAATGTAAATAAATTGGTTGAAATGATAATTATAAAGTAAAAAAAACTAAATCATGTGAGCATTTTTTCTTCAGAATTCAACGTAATTGTGCACAGATATATCCTAATGTATTCCATACCATTGTATACGTTATAACCGTCAAGATTAAGTAGGGGACTAAAAGATCGAAAAGAATAATATATCTGAATTAATGGATGCTTCCAAAGGGAGTGGATTCTCTTGCGGGCATATCATGAAGGGGCTAAACTTCTTTTCTCAAATATTTATCTGGATAACTTGTCCATTGATATCCCGTTCGGGTCTCCTTGATTACCATATTATTGAAAATCATATAGTTGGGCATAATTATGTTCCTTTCTATTAGGTTAAACGAACGATATGGTCCAAAAATTACAGAGAACTTCCTCTTCAAATTTCCAAATGCTCGTTCATCACATTCATACATCTCATACGTTTCTTGTTAAAATAACTTTTATCACGGTTATCATCGTGTTTGGGTATCTCGGTGTACGCTTGAACTACAGTTGACCACGTTGGATAAATTTCGTCCGCCAAAAAATACACCATGTTATCGTTAATGATTTTGACGGTAAAATTTGCAGTTGGAGCAATTATATACTTCAGTTTTTCAAACAACGGAGATTTGTGCAAAATAATATTGGTAGCGCCATTTTAACATGAAAGGCCAAAAAAGAATACCATATCCAACAATCATAATAAGTCACACCTTTCAAAACATCTGTTGTTTTAAGTATTGGCCCTTATACTCACCTTTCCCAGCAAAGACATTCATGCCATATCGAATGCTTTCAAGAAATACCCTCTTTGCATTTTCAACTAGTATTCGGTCGACATCATCGCCGTATCGATCCCTTCTATGGATGTGTTTGAGGGTGAAAATGATTTCTGCTGATTTCAGTAATTTCGGGTGTGTGGGTGAGAAACGAGTTTAAACCCTAAACAATGTACTGCAATGGAGTACTTTAGATTCGAGAGATCAATCTGAACACATCCGGCCTAAACCAAGAAATGGTCGTTCCAGACTTGCTTCGGTCACAAAGTGAAGGAGAATGGGTTGGTTTTGGGGAGGGAAGCAAAGAAAGTGTTGAGACCATGTTGATTCTGGAAGAGTAGTTGTTTCACTACTTGTATCAGAAAATGGAAAGCTCACAGATGGAAAGATAACGAATGTTTCTGAGTGTTGTATTGCTCCTGACTGAACTTGTTGTTCGGTGGAAATAGGTAAGACCTATTTATACAAGTCGAAGTGAAACGTACTCTGCTCTCATTAAGGAATGGAAAAAATGGGTGAGTAAATGGGGGGAGGTGGTAATCGTTAACGCATAGAATTGATGTTCCATAAAAGAGAGCGTTTCACCATTACTCCCTGTATTTACTAACCGCCTCATCCTTATGACACTTCCTTATGACGGGCGTAATGTACGCCGCACGCTGTAAACCGCCAAACCAATATCCAAAGAGGATCCCCCAGTTTGTGATATGTGTTTATGTCTCGAATGTTTTCGTGGAAAACATGTAGCATATTGTTGTTGTCTGGAAAGTCGAGCTTGGGAGACTTGCTAGCTTGGTGACCTTCGACGATCGACATTTTGCATCTTAAGAGGAAAGGTAGTCGTTGATCGCCGCACGCTTTCGTTTTTGATAGTCGCATAGGGAAGGCCAGCATGGTGGCGCGGCAAGGTTGGCATGCCATTGGCATGGCATGCCGGTTTGGCGCGACCAAACTAGGGTTTTGGTCCAAAGGTTACCATGCTTTGTCTGGTAACTTTGGACGGCTAGGATTTTCTCCTGGGACTGAAGGGCGACCGTTGATTGTCGTACGCCTTCGTTTTGGTAGACGCATAGGGAAGGCCAGCATGGTGGCGCGGCAAGGTTGGCATGCTATTGGCATGGCATGCTTTGGCGTGGCCAAATTAAGGTTTTGGGTCAAAGGTTACCATGCGTTGTCTGGTAACCTTGGACGGATAGGATTTGCTCCTAGGATTGAAGGGCAACCGTTAATTGTCGCACGCCTTCGTTTTGGTAGCTGCATAGGGAAGGAAAGTATGGTGGCGCGACAAGGTTGGCATGGCATGCCTTGGCGCGGTTTGGCGTGGCCAAACTAGGGTTTTGGGTCAAAGGTTACCATGCGTTATCTGGTAACCTTGGACGGCTAGGATTTTCTCCTGGGTTGAAGGGCGGCCATTGATTGTCGCACGCCTTCGTTTTGGTAGCCACATAGCTAGGGAAGGCCAGCATGGCGGCGCGGCAAGGTTGGCATGGCAGGCCTTGGCGTGGCCAAACTACGGTTTTGGATCAAAGGTTACCATGCGTTGTCTGGTAACCTTGGACGGCTAGGATTTTCTCCTAAGATGGAAGGGTGGTCGTTGATGGCGGTACGCCTTCGTTTTAGAAACCCTAATTAGCACCCTTTATTAGAATCACTGTGGAATTCTCGTACGGACTCGGATTTTTGACGGTCCGCCCCTCAAATCGACCGGAAAAGAATTTCCTATCTCCCTAAGCGGGGATATATAGGTTTTGAACTCGTTCCGGAGGTGAAAACTACCAGAAAGTAAAACTCAGGAAGAATTCAAGAGGGATGTTGCGGCCCGAGGTGGCATAGTTTAGGCGCGGCCAAAAATTAGGATTTTGGCGTTGGGCCAAAGGTTACCATGCGTTGGATGACGACCTTGGACGGCTAAGATTTGCATCTAAGGTGGAAGGGCGGTCGTTGATTGTCGCACGCCTTCGTTTTAGCATCCGTGAAGGGGAGGTCGACTAGCATGGCATGCCATTGGCGCAGTGGTGCGGCAGGCATGGTTGGCATGCCTTGGCGCGGTAGATGTGGCTGGCACGGTTTTCCATTGTCACAGTGGCGCGGCTGGCATGGTTGGCATGCCTTGGCGCGGTAGATGTGGCTGGCACGGTTTGCCATTGGCACAGTGGTGTGGCTGGCATGGTTGGCATGCCTTGGCGCGGAGACGTGGCTGACATGGTTTGCCATTGGCACGGTGGTGCGGCTGACATGGTTGGCATGCCTCGACGCAGAGACGTGGCTCGCTTGGTTTGCCATCGGCACGGTGGTGCGACTGGCATGGCATGCCATTGGCGCAGTGGTGCGGCTGGCATGGTTGGCAAGCCTTGGCGTGGTAGCATGAGAATTTAGGGTTTGGTATAGGTGATGTCAGTTAGTGTTAAGGGTTCTGCCGTGGAACCAGACCCGTGAAAAAAAAGGTACCCCGGTAATTCTTACGTAAGCATGCTGATTAATTTAATAAATGCGCTAATGGTCATAGTGACGTCATGTCGGATGTAAAATTTTACGATTTTAACCCTAAGCTAAAAACCACCATCAACATTAAATCTCATCCTTAGCTCGAAACAGGAGTGTTGCTGCGAGGTAAGCATAAGATGGTGACGGGCAAGGACGAAAATCGAAACGACAAGTCGTGAAAATATGGTCAGGAAGGTCCGACTAACCTTTTTCGAGAGGTAAGGAGAGATTGTGCTTCTCGTGTTGGCGGCCTTGCATTAGTTGTATTGGTAGTGCAGACCGTGAAGTGGTGAGATGAAAATCGTCGGCTTAGTCTGGTTATGCGTCATCTTGGTTGGGTTAGGGAACATCATGATGCTGGCTTGGCGAGTTTTTGGTGTTGGCGCGGCAAGTAATGGTGCGGACGACTTGGCATGGTGGGGTCAAGGAAATGGCGCGGATGGCTTGGCATGGTGCGGCCATGGAAAGGCGCGATTTGGTGAGGCAAAGCATGCGCGGACGGCTTGGCGTGGTGGGGACAAGGCATGGTGCGGACGTCTTGGCATGATTTGTCTTCGCGGTCCCGGTTGCCTCTTTTTCTTACTTTACTCAAATAGGAATGGAGCCGTCAACATCGGTCGGCTTGGAATGGAGCTGTCAGCATCGGTCGGCTTGGAATGGAGCCGTCAGCATCGGTCGGCTTGGAATGGAGCCTCTAGCATCGGTCGGCTTGGAATGGAGCCGTCAGCATCGGTAGGCTTGGAATAGTGGGAATGGTGATGATGTTGGAAGTTCGGCTATCAAATGGTGGTGATGGCGCCTGACAACTTTGTCTAATTTAGGGTTTGGCATGCCGAAACCCTAATTAGCGCTCCTTAGTAGAATCGTTGTAAAATTCTCGAACGAACTCAGATTTCAACGGCCCGCCCATCCATCTGACCGTAAAAGAATTTCCTATCTCCTTACGCGAGAATATTTAGGTTTTGAGATCGTTCAGGAGCTGAAAACGGCCCGACGGTCAAACTCAGGAAGAATTCAGGAGGGATGTTGCGGGCCCGAGGTGGTATAGTCGCTCCCAGTCATCTATTCACGTTCATGGAGCAAGAATTAATCTTCATTCTGTTCAAACTCTAGAAACTCCGTCCGCATGAAAAGAGGTATCGACCCTCTTTTATTGCTCGTCTGGATCCGTGCTTTCGTCTGTAGTGTCTCTCCAGCGGATTCTAAAATTTACCAAAACTCCATTGCATTCTTGGGATGAATGGATGAAATATATGCTTGGCAACGATCATGTCAGGGATAATCTTGGGTATTGTTGTTGCGTTGTCGGCCTTCCTTGACTTTAGGTTGTTCAGTGTCTGGATCCTCTGATCGCGATGATGATATGTTGTGGATGATTGTATGGTAGAAATCTTCCGAAGACACAATTTGAAAAAGATGAGTTGGGAGACATTCTGTCGCCGTTGTGCTGCTATCAAGTCTTCAAGGACTTTGTTCCAAGAGACATCCTTCGAACCATCTTCTGAATCTTGGACTATCGTATGGAATGGGATGCGGTGAACAGTCCCAAGTTATACTTCCGTTTGATCCGATGGTCATGGCCGAATATGTGAATGTATCTCTGTGGCGTGCTTTTGGAGTCTTCGGTGCATATGTACGGCTTCATGTTGAGCAATTTTTGCGTAAAACTCTGACAGTGATGACGTTGAAATTAAAAATAACCTGGTTGAGGAGAGTGAAAGCGTCCCATGTTGGTAGTCCCCGTGTGTAGTGTACTTCCATTGCATCTCCTTGAATCCACGTCCACGGGATTTGATGCAAGCTTATTGTATTCTTCAGGATGTTATGCCGGGATGCTCAGAATACCATATGGATGAAATATTCTGGGTAGCGAAGAGGTAGAAAATGATTGTGTTATGTTGTTTATCGTGACTCCCTCTGTTTCTTTAGGAAACTGTTTTAGCCGCATCTCTGGAGTTATCTCACGAATCTTTGATGGTCGTCAGGATGGACTGCGATGATCAATGCCCAGTCGCGCTTTTCTTTAGTTTCTGAATTTGTTTCCTTTGGGAAGGTCTGGGATCTGCCACGCTCGTAGAGTATCGAAGGCGTGTTCTATACAGAGAGGTGATGTTATTCTTGCGCTGCACCCTTGAAGAGTATATGACTTTTTTTGTGGCCATGGCCTTTTGGTTGACTGTGCCACCTGAGCTTTGACAGTGAAGGGATTCCATGTATATCCTCAGTCCCCAAGTATGGTTTACATGTTTCCATTTTTGTAGTGATTGTTGTTGTGGTGAAGCTCTGGCTGGATCAACAAATGAGCGGCAACAGTTCTTGGTAGCAAATGTAATCAGAAGAGACTGTATTGTCGTGGTAACAAAGTAGGTTGGTTGGAAGTATATGGGTATCCATGGAAGTATAAGGATCGGCCGGATGCGTTAGCGAGCGAACTGTCCATGATCAGGAGTTTTGGCAATATGGATTAAAAGGCGGCCACAACTACGAATAATGGCTGGTTGTGATCATGATCCTTGAAATGGGGAACGTGGTGGTATGACCCTTTGCAGGAAGAAGCGGCGTTGAAGCAGCTTCGGCCCTTGGAGAGGATGTTGAAACTTAAAAAAACCAAACGGACGTTGAAGTGAAGTAGTTGTTGGATCGAATGTTGAAGCGGAGCCGCTGCTGGAAGACGTTGAAGTGAAGTGGTTGTTGGAGAGAACGTTGAAGCGGAGCGGATGCGTTAACCAGTTTGTTGTCAAACTGGACACCCTTCTATCAAATAATGGTTAGGAGTCCCCAGTTCTATTTATCAATCGTGCTTTCCAGGAGAGGTTAGGGTTTGGGAACGGCTTCTCTGGTTGGAAACAGCTGTTTCCCTGATGTAGTGCGGTTGAGGGATGCAAATATGTCTTGACGCTTCGCCTTGGGAAAATACAGAATCTCACATAAGTGTTTCATCATGGACTGCACGATTTTGTGGGCGAAGTCCCCGTAAATCATGCAGCTCCTGACAAGAAGAGGGTCTTTGTGAACTCAAGGGGATTGTTGATCTTCTTTGTCTCGATTTTGGAGAAGTCATTCCTGATCTTTACGTGTGATGAAATTGAATTGTTAATCCCTTCTACTGGGCGTTCAATAGCAACACTTGAAGGATGCAATCTGCTGGCGCTGGGAAGATGCAAGTTTTTAGCGCTGGAGGGATGCAAGCTGTCAGCGCTGGAGAGATGCAAGTTTTTAGCGCTGGATCGGCTTGGAATGGGCTTTGGTTTGGCGTGGACGCTTGACTTTGCAAGGCGCTGGCTTGGCACGGCGCTGACTTGGCGTGGAGCGGTAGCAATAAAGTGGGCAAGCATATTCCAGGTATGTACTCCAACGTTTCTCTTTCAATTTGTTTTCTTGCTTTTCTTGTGTTGGTGCAAACCCTAGCCATAGGTATGCCTTCCATAAATCTATAGAAATATTGTTCTTCTGAAACTGGTTTAAACCCTGGACGTGGGTATGCCTTTCATAAACTTGTAGAAATACTTCATCATAAATAATTCCTCTTCGAATATCATCGTAGTAACGTCGGCTACCTCATGAATTGTGATGGGTAATCATTATTATGCAAAGTGGGCACGTACGGGTAGGTGACTGTGTTTTTTTTTTGGAAAGGCAAACAAAGCGCCTGGTTTATGGTTTGATTTGAATTGATAGATAATTTTTATCTATAAGGGTTTTGGATTATTATTCTGGATGAACTGTTTTAGGATGATGCCGTTTTTGGTTATGATTGTAAGTAACACAAACGTCCAAGGGAAGATATGGAAACATGAACGTTGCGTGTCGGTAGATGACATGGGATGAAACATAACATGGCTATCGGTTTTATCATTCCCGTGAAAACTTGAAATAGTAAACCATGTATTTTGTCTAGGCAAGACTTACTCGATTTTTTGGATCTGCTAACGAAAACGAGTCAGGTGCAAGTACGACTTTCATGGGAAACACCGCGATTGTGGAAAGTCCCCAGTCGTCCCTGAGTCACTTGATGATCGAGTCGTCGATCCCTCAGCGGATCATTTTGTTTTTAACCTTTGGGAAGTCCCCAGTCTCCTTTTGCCGCGTCAAGACTGGTTGGATCGTTCGTAGGTAGTCCCCAGTCATCCCTTGCCGTGTCAAAACTGATAATCAGGTCGTCTGGTAACTTAGTCGTCGATCCCTGAGCGGATCGCCTGCTTCTACCGTCTTGATGTCTGGGTCGAAGTATGAAATCGATGGTCGAAAATTGACATTGTAACTGAAAGATCAATCTCCCACTGTGGTCGCCAATTGTTTGAGGGTGAAAACGATTTCTGCTGATTTCGGGTGTGTGGGTGAGAAACGAGTTTAAACCCTAAACAATGTACTGCAAGGGAGTACTTTAGATTCGAGAGATCAATCTGTACAAATCCGGCCTAAACAAATAAATGGCCGTTCCAGACTTGCTTCGGTCACAAAGTGAAGGAGAATGAGTTGGTTTTGGGGAGGGAAGCGAAGAAAGTGTTGAGATCAGGTTGATTCTGGAAGAGTAGTTGTTTCACGGCTTGTATCAGAAAATGGGAAGCTCATAGATGGAAAGCTAACGAATGTTTCTGAGTGTTGTATTGCTCCTGATTGAACTTGTTGTTCGGTGGAAATAGGTAAGACCTATTTATACAAGTCGAAGTGAAACGTACTGTGGTCTCATTAAGGAATGGAAAAAATGGGTGAGTAAATGGGAGGATGTGGTAACCGTTAACGCATGGAATTGATGTTCCATAAAAGAGAGTGTTTCACCATTACTCCCTGTATTTACTAACCGCCTCAGCCTTATGACACTTCCTTATGACAGGCGTAGTGTACGCCGCACGCTGTAAACCGCCAAACCAATACCCAAAGAGGATCCCCCAGTTTGTGATATGTGTTGATATCTCGAATGTTTTCGTGGAAAACATGTAGCATACTGTTGTCGTCTGGCAAGTCAAGATTGGGGGACTTGCTAGCTTAGTGACCTTCGACGGTCGAGATTTTGCATCGTAAGAGGAAAGGTAGTCGTTGATCGTCGCACGCTTTCGTTTTTGGTAGCCGCATAGGGAAGACCAGCATGGTGGCGCGGCAAGGTTGGAATTCCATTGGCATGGCATGCCTTGGCGCGGCCAAACTAGGATTTTGGGCCAAAGGTTACCATGCGTTGTCTGGTAACCTTGGATGGCTAGGATTTGCTCCTGGAATTGAAGGGCGACCGTTGATTGTCACACGCCTTCGTTTTGGTAGCAGCATAGGGAAGGCCAGCATGGTGGCGCGGTAAGGTTGGCATGCTATTGGCATGGCATGCCTTGGCGCGGTTTGGCGTGGCCAAATTAAGGTTTTGGGTCAAAGGTTACCATGCGTTGTTTGGTAACCTTGGACGGCTAGGATTTTCTCCTGGGATTGACGGGCGACCGTTGATTGTCGCACACCTTTGTTTAGGTAGCCGCATAGGGAAGGCCAGCATGGTGGCGCGACAAGGTTTGCATGGCATGCCTTGGCGCGGTTTGGCGTGGCCAAACTAGGGTTTTGGGTCAAAGGTTACGATGCGTTTTCTGGTAACCTTGGACGGCTAGGATTTTCTCCTGGGATTGTAGGGCGACCGTTGATTGTCGCATGCCTTCGTTTTGGTAGCCGCTTAGGGAAGGCCAGCATAGTGGCACGGCAAGGTTGGCATGGCATGCCTTGGCGCGGTTTGGCGTGGCCAAACTAGGGTTTTGGGTCAAAGATTACCATGCGTTGTCTGGTAACCTTGGAATGCTAGGATTTGCTCCTGGGATCGAAGGGAGACCGTTGATTGTCGCACGCCTTCGTTTTGGTAGCCGCATAAGGAAGGCCAGCATGGCGGCGCGGCAAGGTTGGCATGGCATGCCTTGGCGTGGCCAAACTAGGGTTTTGAGTCAAAGGTTATCATGCATTGTTTGGTAACCTTGGACGGCTAGGATTTGCTCCTAAGATGGAAGGGTGGCTGTTGATGGCCGCACGCCTTCGTTTTAGAAACCCTAATTAGCACCCTTTATTAGAATCGTTGTAGAATTCTCGTAGGGACTCGGATTTTGACGGTCCGCCCCTCAAATTGACCGGAAAAGAATTTCCTATCTCCCTAAGTGGGGATATTTAGGTTTTGAACTCGTTCGGGAGGTGAAAACTGCCTGAACGTAAAACTCAGGAAGAATTCAAGTGGAATGTTGCGGGCCCGAGGTGGCATAGTTTAGGCGCGACCAAAAATTAGGGTTTTGGCGTTGGTCCAAAGGTTACCATGCGTTGGATGGCGACCTTGGACGGCTAAGATTTGCATCTAAGGTGGAAGGCCGGCTGGCATGGCATGCCATTGGCGCAGTGTGGCAGGCATGGTTGGCACGCCTTCGTTTTAGCAGCCGTGAAGGGAAGGCCGGCTGGCATGGCATGCCATTGGCGCAGTGTGGCAGGCATGGTTGGCATGCCTTGGCGCGGTAGATTTGGATGGCACGGTTTCCCATTGGCACGCGCTCGGCTGGCATGGTTGGCATGCCTTTGCGCGGTAGATGTGGATGGCACGGTTTGCCATTGACACAGTGGCGCGGCTGGCATGGTTGGCATGCCTTGGCGCGGTAGATGTGGATGGCACGGTTTGCCATTGACACATTGGTACGGCTGGCATGGTTTGCCATTGGCACGGTGGTGCGGCTGGCATGGTTAGCATGCCTTGGCGCGGAGACGTGGCTGGCATGGTTTTCCATTGGCACGGTGGTGCGGCTGGCATGGTTGGCATGCCTCGGCGCAGAGACGTGGCTGACATGGTTTTCTATTGGCACGGTGGTGCGGCTGGCATGGCATGCCATTGGCGCAGTGGTGCGGCTGGCTTGGTTGGCATGCCTTGGCATGCCTTGGCGCGGTAGCATGAAAATTTAGGGTTTGGTATAGGTGATGTCAGTTAGTGTTAAGGGTTCTACCGTGGAATCTGACCCGTGAAAAAAGGTACCCCGGTAATCCTTACGTAAGCATGCTGATTAATTTAATAAATGCGTTAATGGTCATAGTGACGTCATGTCGGATGTACAGTTTTACGATTTTAACCCTAAGTTAAAAATCACCAACAGGATGGAAACTCCTGAACGCTTAGCGGTAACCCCATTTGATGGATGTGAATTCATGAACTCCTAGCCGAACCTATCTCATAGGTTTTGGTTTACAAATATCGACCTAGCCGTAAAAATACTAGATTTTTTTCTTGCATTTTTAAATTCACATGCTTCTAGGTTTTTAGTATTAAGACTTGGCCATAAAGAAACAAAATACTTGGTATTCTTTTGAATTTTCAGATTCACTTACGCTATATTTTCATCATTAAGACCTAGATTTCATCAATTTCTAGCCGTAAAAATCG
The DNA here is from genome assembly GCF_003573695.1 of Papaver somniferum. NCBI lineage: Eukaryota > Viridiplantae > Streptophyta > Magnoliopsida > Ranunculales > Papaveraceae > Papaver > Papaver somniferum. The sequence goes on along the minus strand of NC_039366.1, from coordinate 1,344,708 downwards.
GACAAAAACTAATCTTTGACTAGAGGTCCATCAAATTCTAGTGGTAGAAGAGTTTACGACAAGGAAATCTGCCTACAACCTAGCAGTAGGAAATTTTGCCTACGACCTAGTAGTAGGAAATTATGCCTACGAATTCATGGCTTCCATGTTCATAGATAAAACATGAAATTAAGGTTGTTTTGGCTCTTACCTTGTTGCTACTGCTCCTCCTATTACTACTACCTTGAGAATTTGTAAAACTTTGGCTCATGTACTTATGTTTGTGTTTATTGCAGATTATTGGGGGTTTATGAGCTATTTGGTAGGAGAAATACTAGGGTTCTCCTACTAAAAGGGGTGAAATCTAGTCCCTTGATTTTTTCCAAGTAGATTGATGAAATGTGTGGATCCGACCGTTACAAAGGATGCACGTTTTCTTCACGTGCTACGAGGCGAGTTGACTAAAAACCGGTTCAGATACGAAGAAGTTTGTGAGTTATTCAGTCGAGCGTTAATTTTTCTTTTTCTAAGTAGGTTAACTGACACGTGCACATTTAACGGATGTTACCCGTTTTTTGAAGAAAAAAACAGGATTAAAAATGTCAAACTCGGCCATTTTATCATTGATTAAAAAAAAACGGTCATTTTCTCAAATATAGTTCAAAAAGTTACCCACTTTGTTAAAAAGCCATGTATCTATGAAAAAAACTGAACCTATTTGTTTCTTAGATCTAGGTTTTTGTTTATTTTAGAATAGTAAATAGTTTTGGGATTGTAATAAGGGGAGAAGTATAATATGGTAAAATATTTATCCTCATTTTAGACAATATAATCATAGAGGAGTCCCTCAAGAATTTTTAGAGACCCTAAAATAGATTTCACTATGATATGAGAGTGTATAGTGATCAAAGTACAAGAGTGGAAAGCAAAAAGTCAAACAAGGATCGGAGGTTGTTAACCACAACCATCCGATTACAAATATACGTGGAAAGGGAAAGATCTTTGAATAAATCAATATGGATTTTACAATTAGAGCAAACGCCACGGGATAATGCACTCATTAGACCAACTCCTCACCATCCACGTCCCTCTCCAAAACAAAGTTCTTTTACTAAACTCACAAGGTGAATATAAATTTGGATAAATAAATCTAAAGCTAGACATCTTACATTAACATGTGATAGATATGAGATTGAAGGCAATTAATTTCAAATGCTTTTATTTATTTTACAGTATAAATTTTATAAAATAATAGGATTGTGACTAAGAAAATTTATTATATTAAAAACATAATATATTAATTTTTATTTTATTATTAAATATTATATTATCCTTTTAGAGATTAATTCTTAGTCTAGAAGTTGAATACTAATTATAGTTGTAAGTACAATATCTACTAATTATGTAGAGATAATATATTATTGACTAATTACGATATGAATACGTGCATTTTAAGTATCGATCTCACTTCAACATTTTTTATTTCCATACAACAACGTGATTCCGAGCCTTTTGGGTGCACTACGAACTATTAGGGATGGAATACACCAATATTAAATCATATTTTGAGAAAATTTAATACTGTAAAAATTATTTTTTGGTTTTCTAGTAGCATTATTACTTTATATTACTTGGGACCTATTAATCCTTAAGGTGAACTTTTGAAATGTATTATTTTATGATTATTTGGTATTATTTTAAAGAAGTGATACTGTATATGGGTTTTGGTATCCTCCACACTAAACTGATATTCACATTACCAACTGTTATATATAAATTTTGATACACTATCAATAAAATGGTACTCCCATCAGCAACTATTAGTTTCACCTCCATCATTTCCATCTAAATCTTGAGATGAAATGTTCCTCCAATTGAACTTCAATTCAAATAAAAAGTTGCCTAAAAAATCACAGAAACAACCCTTCCTGCCCCAAGCAAGCTAAGCATTCATGAGTTTGACATTGAATCAAGTCCCTCAAAACAACGGAGAGTCGTTAAGACACCCAGGTCGGTGCTCCATGAGATGCTTGTAGATTTTGTTTCAACAATATAATTCGATAGTCAACATTTGTAACAATGATTTTAAGGATGTGTTTGATATCATAGAAAAGAAACAATTTCATGAAAAGCGTATTCTATGTAATGTTTATCTTAGGAAAGACAAGGAATGATTCTTCGTAAATTTATATGGAATTAAGTTCAAAACATACTTTTTAATATAAATAAGCTCACGACTCCTTGCAATAAATTTATAATCAACCGACAGAAAATACTTTAAATCCGTTAAAAGATAACCAATTCCATGAAATTTACTCATATCAAACACAACCTAACAACGCGTTCGGTTCAGGCTCTCGGGATCTCTGGAATTAGATTCCGGTGGAATATACCAAATCCCCTTAAAGTAATAGACGTAAAATTTTCAGAATTAAATTTCGTAGGAATCCAATCCCCTCCCGTCTTCTACATTACATCGACGGACCTAACGAAATTTAATTCTAGAGAAAAAGGATTACGTGAGAATTGAATTCCTAGAATTTGAAAAACCTGAACCCAACCCCCACTGTAAGGCTGGGTCTAACCATCTCCAAGATCCAAGATTAAACACTGTGGAAGTGTCGTTTATCCCGCTACAGTTTCCTTGCATCCCAGAGAGTACTGCGTGTGGCTTGGATCCAAGAAGGAAGTAACCCGGGCACGCGATTTGAAACTGCGTATCAAAAAAGCTCCATACGCGGTTCCTAAACGCGTACCAGCATAAAATATTCTTCCGCCGTTCATTTACACATCTGAAACTGGGAAGAATAATGGTTGCTGCTATTGAAACCGAGAGACCGAAGAGATGAAATTGAGGGCTCAAGATCGGAGTTGATTGATATGTAGTGTGGTTTGCTTCTAATAACAAGACTGATGAGTTCTGCTATCAATTCGAGAAGACAAGAAGGAGATTCAAAGAGTATTGATTGATGAACAGAGAGGGAGTTGATTCAGGATGATAAATCAGTAAAGTAAGAGATGGGGTTTGGACCGAATTGATTAATGGAGGACTGTTAGGGATGAATTTTAGTTCGAAGTGATGAAGATGGTTTGCAGCTGAGATTGAACAGAGAAGATGGAATTGAGATCGAGAAATCAAGGCATAGAAGATGTTGAGCGAAGCAATGGTGGTGTTTGGTCTCTGTAATTGATGGAGATTGTGAAATAAGAGATGGGTTTGATGTTGATTGAGAATCTGCTGCTGTAGATAGTGATGGCTTCAATTGAATTGGTTAGGGTTTTGGTGGGTGATTAGGGTGAAGAACAATGTTGTGATTCAGAGAAGAAGAATGAATGAAGTTGCCTGACTATGGATACAATTAGATGTATGTTAGGAACTTGGGATTGTGCAGGGATGAAGAGGTAAATGACCTGAAAAATGGTAGGAAAATACCGTAATACGGACGAGACTCTGCCAAAATTGATTCTCAGGCGAAGCCCCAACGACACGCCGTTTCTAAGTGCGTGTCGCGCTTCTTCAAACAGCGTATACACTAGAAATCTTGGATCCCTACTGCGCTCGGCGATGTATTTGGGTGACGTGGATCCAAGAATAAACTTGAATCTTGGATTACTGTTAGACCCAACCTAAGTGTATCAAAAAAGATAGGATCCAGGCACGGAGCTAGTAATAGTCTAGTGGGGACAGCAGTCCCCACTGAGTTTTCTAATATTACGTGTGTATATATATATATATGTCTATTAAAATTGAAAGTTTAGTATAAAGGGGGACAATTCAGCTAGGTTAAAACTGGAAATGGTTAAGATTTGTTTTGTTATTTAAGTTTACAGGAAACCGTCTCCGCAGTAGTTAACAAGTAACACTTGAAGAACATGTATTCGATGATCTATTGTAGGTGAATTGGAATCATTTTATTGAACTGTTGGTTGCGTGTTAGTGGTTTGGAAATTCCTAAAAGTTTAGCTAAATGGACTAACAAGAAGATGAAGAAGAATATTGCAGCAACTAATAACAAGGATGAGTCATGGAGTTGGTGTTAGAAATTCGGTATGACTTTAGAAAAAGTTCATACGAACATTCTCTCATACAGAGAGTGGTTTGGTTCTAAACTAAAGTATAAAGAATCTGACATTACTTTTGCACAGACAATTTCTTAGTACAAGGCAAGTCTAGAAGTCCTCATGTTAGTTCTTTCATTCCACCATCCCCTAAATTAATTCCAAAAAATACTACAACTACTGAATTTCTTGCCTTATTAATTGCGAACATAAGACTAAGCTATCGACTGTCGTGTGACCAGAAGATGAATACTCCGGCATTTGTCTTCACAACAGGATCCACATGCTACCCCAAAATATCACTGTTCAACAAACTGCAAGCCACACAAGTGATTGAGACTCTAAGTATGGCGTCTATAGCAATTGTCATCCGAACCTCAAAAAGCCTGAACTCATGCAGTGTTTCTACCAATTTTTTTTTTTGTCTCCCAACATGAATTCCTAGCTCCGTCCCTGATCCCGGACTCAGGCCCGATTAGCGAAGGGGGCCATAGGGCCGGTAAGGATCTTGCCCCTTTGCCTGGGTCGGTATAGGTGGGATCTCTACCCCACGGCATAACCCATTGTAAATGTTGTCCTACCCCTTCGATTCCCGCCAGAAAGGGTTAGAGGAGAAAGGAGGGCTCTGAAACTGAATCGAAGCTGGGAAAGAGAAAAGGGAAATGGAGCTTAGCCTATCAGGGAACAGTCTAAAAACCTTCGCCCGTTCAATTACTTGTCTTGCTCGTGTTGGTAATGAACTCTCCATTCAAGCTTCTCCATCACAGGTAATTTAGGGTTTTTTTTTGTTAATTCTTCAATTGATAATTAGGTTTTTCGAATTTGAGTCCAATTGAAGATTTTTTCTCTAAAATTTGTTGTTTGTAGCTTGGATTTCACACACTAAATACATCCCGGTCAGCGTACCAGTCTATTACATTGAAGCCTGAATTCTTCGATGTTTATACAATTTCTGAACCCCAAGTTCAGTGCAGTGTGCTTTTGAAGGTAATCCGCGGTTGGGGTTTGCTCTGTGGTCTTGAAATCATTTTCTGTATAACTAATTGGGTTGTGTAATTTTATTTTATTTTCTGACCAGCTGTTTTTTTAGGCTGTTTGTGCAGTTCTGAGGACTCCAGTTGCGAGTATTGATCGCCTTTGTGTACTAATGCCGAAATCTGATGCTTCAAAAATGCAGTGGACTATAGATTGCACCAATGGTATTCTTCGACTTTCTTCATATATTCCTATTTAGCTTATTGCAGTGTCGAAATTCAAGTTAAGTAATCTGTGGTGTGTATTTTAGTTGGAATGGTGTACACGTTTGGGTATAGTACATGGGATTGTCCACCATTGTCCTGTACCATGGTTAGGGGTTGAGGTTACATCTTCTGCAGTGGGGGAGTACATAGTCACCCTGCAGAATACATAATCATTTTTCTAATTGGGTTCTGAAATACTACATAGATGATGATGCTTACTCTGTGTTTTGTTTGCCATTAGTTGTTGTTAACTTTCAGAGTACATGTTTCATCGAAAATAAACTGTGTAACAGCTATTGCCTTTAGTTCATCTTAATCTAACATTTATTGATGATCCTAGTTTAGGTTTAGATATAAGTTGAATGGATGTGGCTCCCTAACTGGTAGGATATGTGTATTATGGTTCATCTGAAATGATTTGTCTAACAAGTTATAGCTTTAACTTCTCCATATTTAAGTAGTTTTAATTTTCTCAAGTCTAATTGTCTCGGACCAATCGGTTATATTGGATAATTGGCCATGTAGTGTGATAATGGTTTGAATGCACTCTATGAAATGCTTTCACATTCCTAAATGGATAGTATGCTGTCTGTGCCTTATCCATTTAAGGGTGTTAACTATAAGACAATTCAGTTGAAATTAGCTTTGAGAAAAATCAAAATTCTTAGTTAAATAAAACTATGTGCAGGTATAAAGAAATCCTATTGGATTACTTGTAATGTTGAGCCTGACATACAACATCTTACCCTTGATAGGACGAGGTTCCCAAGTAATTTTGTAGTGAGACCTCGTGACTTGAACAGATTTCTTGGTAATTTCCAGTCATCACTTCAGGAGATTACTGTGATTGCCACAGAACCAACTCCCTTACCTTCTGATGATGATAGTGAAATAGGAGGGAAAGCAGTCGAGTTTAGAAGTTATATCGATCCAACCAAAGGTAAGACCATAATTTTTTAAAAAAAAATTCTTATATGTTGAATGTACATTTTAAGGAGCATTGTAAGTGTACTTGGTGTTGGTGAATCTAATAAATGTATATAAATTGCAGATGATAGTGATACAGCTTTACATACTCAGCTCTGGATAGACCCTTCTGAAGAATTTCTGCAGTATACACACACTGGAGATCCCGTGGATGTGACTTTTGCGGTGAAGGAGCTAAAGGCATGATAGTCATCTTTCTCTACTTTCTGTTAGTGTTTTGGTTTTTCCTTAAGGGTTAATCTTATGAGCATGGAAGTAATATATGCCAAAGGAAACACCTGGCGGTAAACCTTACCATTTTATATGCATATTATGCATTTATGCCTCTTATGACATTATCTGTGGTTGTTCTTCAGCTATAGTGTGAATTTTGGAATATTCTCAGTTTCACATGTGTTGTGCGTTTAATGCCAAATTCCTATTTCGATAAATGCAGGCATTTCTTACCTTCTGCGAGGGATGTGAAGTTGACATTCACATATTTTTTGAGAAAGCAGGCGTGTAAGACACTCACTTATCTTATCTTCCTCTTCATCATCTTTTTCCTAAACCAATTAAGAACTTGCCTGTATCTTGTCCAATTAGGATAGTTGATCGGAACTTCAAGTTAATAGGTCGTCAATTGGTTAAATGATAGTACAATAGTGACAGCATTCAATGATTAAATTTTGTACAAACTTCAGTGCTTGGATGTCATATATTTTGTATTCGATATACTGTTCATCTTTGCTAGAAGATTGGGTGTGATCGAATTCTGAAATCCATAGACTCAAACCTGAGTAGCATCCTGAAGAAATTGTTATTACGTTTCTGTTATTGAAAGTAAGGCTTTCAAAGGATTCGTATTATTTTCCTTCTTTTAAAATTGTATGCAAGCTTCATGGAGTACACAATTTTTACTTCTAAATTTGGTCTTTGGTAACAGGCCTATTCTAATGGCCCCAAAATTTGGTCTTGATGATGGGTCAACATCAGACTTTGACGTGACACTGGTTTTAGCTTCCATGCTTGTATCTCAACTTCATCCACAAAATCCACCAGAGTGTCCACCAGCAGCAGACCCTGAGACAGGTGATCGAGCGGATCAGGGAACAGGTTCCGCAGCTCAGCAGGAGGGTTCAAGAGCTTGTGTTTCTGAGCAACCATCAGATCATACCAGAATCTGGTCAGAACTTTCGGGTAAAACATTCATTTCTGTGTTTTTCTCTTTTAGTTTCATATTATTTGGTATAAGAAAAACTATTGTGTTAATTGTAATTAGATGTGTAAAATACTGATTTGTTATGCCATACCCAACTGCCCCTAGTCGCTGAACTTATGTTAGACCTACTAACTAATCTTGAACAAAAACAGGAAGTGCTGCCAGAAGTGGAAGTGGTGTTGAAGAGAGACAGGTTGAACCAAGAGCGAATCCGAATACTAATGGAGAAAGCTTAATGGAGAGGGTTACAGCAATGGGTATTTCAAACAGGGCTTCTGCAAGGGAAGGCACGCTTCCTGGCCGTGATATGTATCCTGAAATTTGTTTCACATGAATAATATACTGCAGTACTAGGTCATGTGGGGAGAAAGACTAAGAGATAGCCATATAGTTCACATCCGATATCTTTTACTGCCATTTATCACATGAAGCTAACACTCCATGAAAACTATGGGAACAGACTCTATTGAGCTGCAAAACTTCAATGCCTTCAAGTTATTATTGAAAATATTAGTATTGGATAGACAGTATTCAGGTGTCACTTCAGGTTCAGGTTCAAGTCCCATAGGTACATCACTCTTGGTTTCGTGTTTCTTCTTTACAAATAACTGGCATGCTTCCGCTTTGATACATCATCCCATCTTCTGATCTAGACACCTCAATCTTTGGAATAATCACAAATGACCTGTACCTTATTCGGAATTTTAAATATCCTCAGACCCACATGAGCTCCTAAATCTACATCTCTGTAACAATCATACAAGAGTGTCTTCCACATACATGGGATATATCTAATTTCCTGCAGTAAGTTTTGGTAACCCTTATATGGGTGCAGCCACGGAATGGGTGATATAATTTGCATCGTTCTCAAGATATATCAGCTGAATTTATCTTGTAAGAAGTATAAGTACTTTTTCTTGACTAGATATAGCAACCATCTTCCGGTGGAAACAGCCTATGTGCAAGCACCTCAAGGTATGCTAAAATGTGTTTACTACTTTTTCACTTAGTGGAATTTTACGCTGTAAAGATGCACTACAGCAACTAGCTCTACCAATCTATTGCAGGGGGAGATGAAATGGATGGCCATGGATGGTCCCAACATCATCCTAGTAACTGGGTAGGTCCAGATGAGGATGACGATGAGGATGAGAATGACATGTTTGTTCAATCAACACCTCCATACTAGCAAGGAAAGCAACAGACATAGGTAAGCTGAAGTCCTGCGATATATAGTCCAGTTGCAGTCTCTTCAGTTGTACATGTTCATTCCTCTGTTTTAGCAAAGATTGGCTTGTAGGCTTTTAGCTTGTTTTACGAGTTTCGGAGCTGCTATGTTATTCTTCTATATGCTCTTTGCTTCACTGACCAGCAAACGCTATTGCCATGTTTCTTGACAACTGTAATTTGAATGTACACACACTGAATACTCTTCAATTTGAAAGTAGGGCTCTGTCTGTTGTTGGGCCAATTGTTCGTTATCTGCTAACAGATATAGTTATATCAGAATGACAACTTTCCATGTGTTTGAGTAACTGATTTGATTCACGGCACATTTTACATCTTTCTATCAAATTTGCAAATTACAGGCACACAGTATTTTTTTTATTTTTTTTTTGCTATTAAGCAATTTTCGAAGATGCATCTCCATCTGCTTACATATGGTTTTAACCTACTTTAAGATGAATCTTACAAACTTTATCTCCTGTTAAATTCCAGGCAGAAGTAGTTAAACAACCACTTTAAAATTGTAGCAAGCCTGACCGAGTACAACCGAATTCCAGGTATATTTTCAGTTTTATGCTGGATGTAATCAGAATATTGGTTGTTTACTGATAGTTGAACATATGTCGATTGACTCATAATTAATCTGATTTTTTTTTTACCAAGCCTGATTTCTTTTAGTTTTTCATTTCTAATTAGGGACCCATTGTTGTTCCCTGTTAAAAGTAAAAGGGAAAATTGGGAAACTGTCCCAATTTGGACTGCAATCTTGGAAAACTGCCCCAACGTTAAAAAAAGTTGGAAAACTGCCCCACTGTTAGAAATCTCAGTTAACTCCGCGTGTGCGAGTTCTCACGTGCCAAAAAAGACAAAAATACCCCGAACCGCTAAGATGTTGCCATGTATGCGAAAGATCTTACGGACTGAGATGAAGAAGTAAGCACGTGACTCGCACGTGATATTCAATGAAGTTCATCTACGAGACGTGTCACCGTCCAGTCACGACACATGTCACCTACGTGTCGACTTCTTATGGTGAGATGTGTCACCGTCACACGTGATATCTCACATGGTTGTAAGTTCTGCCCTAAAAGATATCGAGAAGATATTTTCTTCTTTGTTTCATTTAGATCTAACCAGAGACGAGAGAGGAGAAAGAATGAGAAGAATATTAGGTAAAGTGACTGGCACTACAATTTCATCTCGATTGAACTCGAAATTTTTTAACTGTTAATGATTAAGATTTTTCTCTTAATGTTACTGCGATGAAAGATCCTGAAGAACAACTTAGAGACGATGAAAGTATAAGTTTGAAAAATTTGCAGTTTAATTGGTCGATAAACAAGTAAGTTATTGAAACCCAATCGTTGTTTATGCTTGAATCAGATGATATTTTGTGCTAATTTGTAAACGTAATGAAATTATAATTTAAGGGTTTCATGAATTTTTTTTTTCTTTTGTAATTTAGGGTTCAGTTTGTGTGAAACTGAAAGTTTTGATTGTTATTTAACATGAGTTGTATGTAATATTTTGACTTGCTGGTGTGGATTTTGACATGCTTGTATTGAATTTTGTTTGTATATATATCAGGGTAATATGGATAGGAACATCAGAGTTACTGTGAGCAATGGAAATAATAAGTTTACACCTATGTATTTTCCAAATGTTGTTGCTGGTATTAGTGGTCTTGGGTTTATACAAATGGTGAAGGATAGGATGATCAAAATGGGTATGGAAGAAAAGTTTAACCTTATGTTGTTTGATAAAGAAAATTTTATGTGTGAAAAGGAAAATGACTTTATTAAAATGTGGAACAAAATTGTCCCAGATGAAGATGGATTTGTTGAGTATAAAGTGTTTATGGTTGATGGTGATGTACCATTTGGTTGTGGCAGTGATAAGGTAAATAGTTCAGTTGGTGGTGCACACAGTGGCAGTGGTAGTGGTTTGTCTAGTCTACATATTACTCCTCCAAAAAAAAGGGTTAGTGAGAAGTTTAATGTTAGGAAGAGTCCAAGACTAGCTGAACTAGCTAAGAAACAGTCTACAAAGCAGCAACAGAAGACAGAGTTCAGACCAACTAGATTGAACTTTGGTAATGAAGATGTGCCTGAAGTTATGACAACACAAGCTAGTGTGGCAAACAATATACATGATCAGCAAGAAACGGAGTTCTGGGATGATGCTGTTACACAATGTTCAATTATTGAAGATGCTAATATTAGTGAAGACCCAGTGAATCTGCAGAATGAAGCGGAAGATCAGTGTCATCCAGATGATAGGCCAAAATTTCAGTATGAGATGGATGAAGATGAAGATGAAGAATGGGAAAAAGACTATGGTGGCTATATTGGGAAACAAACTCTGACAATGGAGAATGAAGAAGCACCTGACCCTGAACCTGGTGTGTTGTGTACTAAAATGGCATTTCCAGACATAGTTGCTTTCAGGAAACATCTAAGAGAATATGCAGTACTGAAATTTATGCAGTATGAAATTAAGAAGACAGATAAAGAAAGATCTTATTTGTACTTTTTCTTTATAATTTTTTTTGTTTTCTTTCTAGATCTAGGTATATAAAGAATACTGAACATAATCCCTTTCTTCATCTTGTGTAGTCTAAGGTGGATCTGGTTGCTCCAATCAGATTAAGAGATCCTGGAAGACCTTGTGTAAGAAGGAAGAAATCTTGGATGGAGAAGAATAAACAAAGCAAACCTAGGGATTGTAGTACATGTGGTGGTGATGATCACAACAGCAGAACATGCAAGGGTGGGCCTGTTGGATCTAATCCAAAGAAGAAAAGAGTGAGAATAGAGATTCTTGTTGATGGAGATACTATTGTTGTAGGAACTATAGACACAAAGAAGATCAGGAAGAAATCTGCATTAAAATCTGCATCAGCAACTGCATCTTCAAGCAAAAGTGCTGTTGCTGATAGAGCTACATCAACCTCTGCTGTTGTTGTTGCTGGATCTACATCTGCTGCTGGATCGAAAAGGAAGGCAAATGGAACTGCTGCTGCTGCACGTTCAACCTCTGTCCCTAAAGCTACATCTGTTGCTGGATCGAAAAGGAAGGCAAATGGAACTGCTGCACCTTTGACCTCTGCCGCTAAAGCTACATCTTCTACTGGATCGAAAAGGAAGGCAAAAGGTATTGCACCCTCAACCTCTGCTGCACCATCAAGTTCTGCCGCTAAAGCTACAATTGTTGTTGCACCATCAACCTCTACAACACCATCTACATCTGTTTCAAAGAAGGTAACTACTGCACCAACCACCTCTTCCGCAGGTGGTGCTGGTTCTTCTTTAGCTGCTGGTTTGTTTAGTCAAACTTACCATGGCACAGTTAACATACAGAACCAGACAAATAATATTTGTGAACCATCATCAAAAAGGCAAAGAAAGCCTAACTCAAAGTATGTCTAGTCTAGTTTTTCTTTGTTCTAGTGGTCAGTGGTATTATGGTTGTATTAAGACTTACGGTTATGTTATGCTTTCCAAAAACTTTGAAGACTGGCTATGTTATGCTTCCCAAAAACTTTGAAGACCGGTTATGTTATGTTACCTAAAGATAATATGGTTGTAATATATTATGGTATTATGGTATGGCCTTTATTATGGTATGATGGTATGGTCTTTATTGTTATAAAATTAGTAGTGCAATTCATATGTTATGCTTACATAATGAAAGCATTTTACTTTCAAATTATTCACGTAGAGCATTTTCCTGATCAGCAAATTTCTTGTGTTGTGCAACAAAGTGTGCATCGGAAACCCTTTGGAATGCCTTGCATTCTTCACATGACACGTGGAAGAATCTGGTAGTGTTATCAATCAACGGCTGTAAGCATTTACTCCGGCGACGTGTCGCAATTTGAGACAATGGTCACATAAGTCAAAATGGGAAAAGGTAATATTGTTTTGGTAATTTTATTGAATATCACGTGCGAGTCACGTGCTTACTTCTTCATTTCAGTCCGTCAGATCTTTCGCATACGTGGCAACATCTTAGCGGTTCGGGGTATTTTTGTCTTTTTTGGTACGTGAGAACTCGCACACGCGGAGTTAACTGAGATTTCTAACAATGGGGCAGTTTTCCAACTTTTTTTAATGTTGGGCCAGTTTTCCAAGATTGCAGTCCAAATTGATTCTTGTCTATATACTGGTTGAAATCCCAGTCTCGTAACAGTTATAGTTCGATCTACCATGATACTGGTTCATTAAAAAATCGTCCTACTTTAACCCTACATGCCAGTAAAGATCCTTGAAATCAGCAACAAGATTATCAATTTCTTTTCTATTTTGGTAGGTGTTGAAAGGGCCCTATAAACTAATAGATTGTTCTTCTGCACCTTCTCACTGACCTTGCTAGAAGTAAAAAAAAAAAAAATAGAAAAAATGGTATTTCGACTTGGCATCACAGTACATTTTCTAATTTTTGTAAGCTGAAATTCTCCTTGAACTCTCCCAAAACCGTTGACTCACAGGATAGGATGGAATCCAACTCACCCTAAATTGGCCTCCTGCTAATTTTGAAGTGGCTACGAGACGGTTTCGGAGGAGTTCAAGTGGACGGTGAGTCCACTACTACTGCTTTGGAAATTAGAGTGGATGGACATTAGATGCACCATGTTATTTGGAGTTCTAGTGCTAACAATTTGTTAGAGATACGGCTAGCTATAACACGCTTTTTCTTTTTCTTCCTTGGAACAAATCGGAGATTCTTTTGAAAAAACATTCTAGATCAAATTGCTCTGATGAGAAACCGACAGATGAGCGGAAATTCAAAAACGCAACTTGCTTCTTTATTATCATCGCTGTTAAAATAAGGTCATCAGTTTACTCGGGGGCTGTTTACCTCTCTTTATTAAAGTGAGACCAAATCTGGTAGGGTCAAAGATTGAGACAACCACTGAAAATTACTTTAGGATTATAATGTTTAGGGTATTTTAGAGAATGTCGTTATAGGTTCAATTCATTCTTTAGCTTAATCACTAAAAAGTTTTTGGGGAACGTTGCCAAAATACTATTAAGATGCTAGCAGAAATTTGAAAAAGAAAAAGAATGATATGATATCATTCTTGAGATTTGTGCAGTTAGATCTACTGGCTGTGGTTGCTGCTGATGTTTGAGGAACCGACGATTTTGACCAATTATTAATTAGATTAATGTATTATTAAAGTTTTGATCAGTTTCTAATTAATTGGTTGATGATAAAACAAAACACCTTTATCTTTTCTCACCAACCATTTTGACTCAACTTGACCAGGTCTGGTTTCCTACTTGCAATTTTCTACTCTGGATAGGATGGATGTGCGTGGGCTGAAGTCTCCGTAGTTCATAGTGGTTGGCCGTCGCGAGATTAAAAATGAATTTGAAATGGATTCCGAAATTAGTAGGAGAATTTTAGCAACGACCAAGTATGTTAGCTACGAGGCACTAAAGAAAAATACAACGCCATGTTCTAAGAAAGGTGCTTCTTACTATAATTGCAAATACGGGGCTGAAGCTAATTCTTACAATCGTGGTTGCAGCAAGCTCTCTAAATGCAAGAGTTGATTATGCATATTACTATTCCCTCTGCTTTTCTATATGTTTTCCGGTGTGATTTTTGGTACTATAAATGGGTTTGTAATATTTGCTTCCTTTTTTATGGTATCTTAGTCATCCTCCATTTCAAACTCCCTTGTGGAAAACAACAACTGCAAAATTGTTCCTCCTCAGCCTCCATATTTTTGTTTATTTTATGGTAGTCATCTCGTGAGTTGCTCAAAGATGATACTTTTGTTTCAGGAAAATTGATACTTTTGTTTGTAATATTTGCTTTTTTGTTTGGTAATCTTAGTCATCCTCCATTTCAAACTCTCCGTGGAATACAACAACGCAAAATTGTTCCTCCTCGGCCTCCATTACAATTTTTGTGCATTTTATGGTAGTGATCTCCTGAGTTGCAAAATAATACTACTTTTGTTTTAGGAAAAATGATACTTTTATTTTACGTTTTCTTTTTTTCATTTTCCTGAAATTTAAAAATATGATAAATTTAGAAAATGAAATTATCATTTTTCGTGAAATAAAAATTATATAACGATTTTGTTGTCAATTTACTCAAACTAGACTCAACTTAAAATAAAGATGTTACTGTCGGTTCATCCAGATAGAGGTAGGGGAAAGAGAAATTTTTGTCACCTGTGGATCACTCGTACAAATGCAGTAATTCCTATGAATAGGAGGATATCCTATACCTGCACAAAGGGCAATTACTTCTTAATCATAAAATACTTGGTACCTCAAAAGAATTTCACCTCACGAGATTCTCCAACACCTGTCTAATGGCAAAAATGTAAATGACATTGCAAATAAATGTCAATTTAATTCTCACCAGTCACCAGCACTTATTATAACATGCAAACGGTTCCTTCCCAGGCTCCCATACCTCTTTGTCAGAACAAAGACAACAAACACAGACAGAGAGATAGAGTGGAAATCTTAAAGAAAAAAAAAAACAAAAAACTCAAACTAAATTCAAAGAAATTTCAACAATGGCGAACAGATATTCAGTTTCAACAACAATGCTGGTATTCTTCTTCTTCTTCTTCACCATTTTTATTATTCTTACAACAACAACATCACTAATGGAAGCTTACTCTGATAGCAATAGTAATCATGACATGGGTTGGATTTCAACAACTACTAGATCATCAAGATGTGAAGGTTCAAGAGTAGGTGATTGTGAAAACGATGAAATGGATTCAGAGATTAGTAGAAGAATATTGGAAACAACAAAGTATATTAGTTATGAATCGTTAAAGAAAAACAGTGTACCTTGTTCTCAGAAGGGAGCTTCTTATTATAATTGTAAACCTGGTGCTCAGGCTAATCCCTATAATCGTGGTTGTTCTGCCATTACCAAATGTAGGAGCTAATTACTCATTGTAAGATCATTTTATTAAATTTTGAGTCAGTCTTTCTTGTACCAACTTTCCAATCTTAATGTCATTTTTCTAGTATTTGATTGATGTGATATCTTTAATGGGTTAAATCTCTTTAATTTATTGAACAATTTTCTTCATTTCATTTTCTTTTTTCGGTAAATTAAAATTTTTGTGTTTGGAAATGATATTTTTGAGATGTTAGAGTTTTATGAGAAGGAAGAATTTATTCCATTTACATCCTATAGATCTACCCTTACTCCTGAATTTAAGAATTTGTTACTTGGATAAAATGTTAATCTGAGAGAGTTGTAGTGAGTGTCAACAGACTGGGAGTGGCAACTGAAATAGGCATAATTATTGGGATTTATAATCCAAACACGGTTAAAAAAACATGTGTTATGTTTAGAGTTAGTAAATGTTATCTCCTATTAATTAGGGAGACTTAAACGTGTTTTAGTGTTTGTTGAATTGTTACAAGGCTACAATTTAGAAGCTAAATGTTAGTGGAACAATTAGTATGTGGGTTAGTGTTTCAGTGCATGTAAAAGCCTATTTAAGACTAATTTTGATTAACGAAAAGTGTAGAGTGATTTAAGCAATGTAATCTTTATGTGAGTTTTGTTCAAATCTCTCTCTCACTCCTATCTTGATCCATGATCCAACAATAATTGGGTTAGAAAATCAGAGTAACCAATTGAATAATAGAGCCAGGACCAATAACCATTTACAAAACATAAGCACCATGAGTGGAATCAATTGGGCTCAGTGGATTACTGGATTATGTCAGTCAGACGAAATTACAGCAGGTAAAAAATGGAACACCATAAAGAAAATCCCAGCCGAAACTAACCATTAATATTCCTTTTTTTAGTTCTCAAGTCTTAACTAAATGGAGATCAAAAGCAGTGTAAAATAGAAGAAAGAACTTGGCATAATGTTAGGAGCCAAACCTGCTAGCTGCTTTCAACATGAGGACTTGTCCCTTGAGTCTTGACTATTATTCATGAATCATGAAGCAATGTAAAGTAGAAGAATGAACTTGCCAGAATGTTAGGAACCAAATCTGTTAACTCCTTTTAACATGAGGATTTGTATCTTGAGTCTTGACCACTCATCTACTTAATCACCATATCTGAAATGTCTCTGTTCAGAATTGGTGAAATTCCTTCAGTCTATGCTTTGCAAGTCCAGCACAACCCTGCAGTTCAGTATTCAATAAGTTTCTTCGTTATCAATTACCGAATAACTAGCTGGAAAGTATATTCAAGAAATGCAGTCAAATAAACTCATCAATGAGGGTGTTAGAATCTGTTGAAGCATCAAGTATGCTGTTTCATTTGGTAATTTCCTTTCGGGATGGATCACTTCACTAGTTATCAGAACAAACTGCATTTTCTTTATCCCGTGCTAATGAACCCAAAACTTATATTATTCAACTCCTTTCCTCTCAATGCGGACAATAATCCTCTCATCTTTGAAGGGCCGCGAAAAATTTAAAAAATCTTGTGGTGAATTCGACGATTTTAAAAAGCTCTAAGGATATTGAAAAATAAGCTTTCTATGTGAATCAGGTATTAGTAATATGATGACTAACATCGGAGACTATCCCTGGGGCGATTCATTTGACCATATCTACATGATGATACAAAATACATGCTGGTTAAATCTTAAGACAAGTTGGGCCTGATAGTGTAACAAGGAAAAATGAAGGTAAACGGGTGCAACTGGGGTCCGCTCACACATCGAGTGTTTCCACTTAGGTAAATGAAACTTACATATTAATACCATCCAGTGGACGAACTGGAGAGGAGAAAAACAAACCTGAACTACTGACGTGGAGGGAAGAAACGGTCCACCAGGTTTGAACACAGAGATAAGCCTATTAGACAAATCCAACACTGCCTTCACAAGAGTTTCCATTGAAGAAGGCATGTCAATGAGAATGGAACACAGTTCAGACTAAGTGTCCTCCTTTATTTATAATTTTATAGATCCTTGAGAATGGAGTTTCCTGGATACAGTTGACTGCTTTTGTTAAAAAAAAGAATAATCCATTTTCACCCCTTCGATTACAAGAAAGTAGCATGGCACTTCTGACATTTTGCGCAGCTTCATACAATAGAACCACAAGGAATTCCCGAGTTATTACCTTATCGTATTGTTAGGAGGTGTAAAATGCAACTATTGTAGAAGATTCGGTTGCCTTGAATTTAAGGTCACCAGTCGCTGACTACCTTCGCCGACACACTTAAAAAGAAATTTCAGTCTGTTTCCCGATGAAAACTTCGACCACCATAGATCCACGGAGACGAAAGGTACAGTATTTGAACCACTGTGAAAACTTTGAACATTCACATCTGCATCAGTCAACAATTCCACCTGAGAGTTCTTTGACCTGAAGGAGGCATCATAAAGAAAAGTTTAATCAGGATATTCCAAATGTTATTACCAGTACTCTAAAAGTTTGCATAGGGCATTGAAGTACTAACACGCACCTTTCTAAGCAGAAGCCTAAGAGAGGTTCTTATAAATTTACGAGAACCACAAAAATCTCAAAATTCATGATGTAAACTATATGAGAATGTTACTGGCTACAAATACAAAGAGAGCTTGATAGTATCCAAACAATAAAACTTTGATGTACTGAAAATTTGATAAGCTAATAAACTTACGAAACCATACATAAAACACAGATATAACTATCCTAAAATGTCAGTTCCATTTAATCTACAGCTAAAACTTAGTAATTCAAATTCAATGCTCAACTTCCAGATAAACTAAGAGTTGGTAGAATTCATAAAACAACTACCCCGTACAAATATATGCTTTTGTTGTCAATCAATACATAAGTAACAAAGCGGCTGGTACAGACAATTTTCATATTGGAGAAAATAGAATCAGGCCAATAAGTCAAATCGACCCAGAGTAGAGTAGGAAAGACAAATGTAAACTATAATTTCACTACCAACATGTTCACATCTCTATAATTGATTTAGACATAGTACTATGGTTTACCTTCAGTAGTTCAGGAGCTTCTTGCTGATACTTGATCACATACTTGTCCAAGAAAGACTTCTCAGTTATGCATAAAAGTGAAGATATTCTAATTTTATCCTTCTCAATGAGACCCTTGGAGACTAAACTTTGATAAAATGAACACCTAGGTATAATCCTCTTCTCCAAGCTATAATTCAGAATCACAGGGCATCTGGCAATAAGCGGTGAACTAATACCCATTTGATTTACAAGGTAATCCATTTTCGCCGATATCATCTTCTCAGAGTGCTTCATACACTGAGGATGAAATATAAATGCATTCTGAATTTGAGAATCCGACCAACCCCATTTCCTGAAAACATTCAACTTCATTTCCCAAGTCGATTTACTCATCGCAGACAAAGCATGAATAGCACTAGTAAATGCATATTTGTGTGGATCAAAACCCATACCCTTAATTTCTTGTATAATGTCCTTGAATTTGCCAGTGCATAGTGATCTCGGGTGACTGATTAGAAACTTGACAATCTTTGATTGAGGAACACCTTCATCTCTCAAAACCTGTAAGTTGAGCTTCATTTTCTCAATGAAACCCACAGGAGGAAACATCGTTCTCCGGAAAACAATGCATGTATATCTATCGGTACCAACGATGTTTTTGATGAAATTGAAAAAAGGAATGATATGATTTTGTAAACTTCTTGTTAGAACGGTTGAGTTAGTAGATAATAACTTGATGATCTCAAGTCTAGAGATCTCTTTAGAATTGAAGTAATCAAGTTTGGGTTTAAGGGTTTTACGAGCATCAAGTGAAAGGATGACTGGCTCCCTGGTAATGATTTTGGAGATGTCGGGTTTAGTGAACCCGTAATCTTGAAAGAAAGTAAGAACAGTGTCTGGTTTCGATGAGGTTTTGAAATTAAGTTTCTTAGAAGCAGAGAGAGCTTGTTTTTCAGTTAACCCACATGAATTCATCAAGTAACAAACTACAAATGATGAAGATGAAGAAACAAATCTAACCTTGACATGATGAAGAAGAATAAAACAAGGGTTTTGTACACAAAGGGGTTTTGAATCTACTCCATTGATGATCCTATTTCGAATCAATTTAGTGCGTAGAGAACGAAACATTGCTATAGAATGAAGAATTGGGGGAAAATTTTAAGATTAGGGTTTTAGAATCGCACTTACAGGGTTTCTGGCGGAACCGGTCTTCTCCGAGTTCACTCGATTGAGAGGATAATACGAAAAAATTGAAATGAAGACTCTGCTGGGCGTAGGCAGGAGTTACCCGAGCATGGGCCTTGATATGGGCCCAAGATTTTGTAGGTTTGTTTCCAAGAATTGATGACCGTCCCGGTTAAGATGTGGTCGGACCACATACATTTGTAGGTGGCCGCTTTTTATTTTTTTTACACATATCTAACTAAAATATCTGCCCCCTCCAAACCCAAACAAGGTTGAGTCGGGCCGTAGGCCCGGTAATACCTAGTTCCTGCTATGGTAACACGTAATAGGAAAATTAGGTCAATTCAGATATTTCTTTTTGCTTATCAAAATAGGTATAAATTATTTTGAGTATAATTGGTTCCTCTAACGGTCTCCCGATCGTCTGTGCCGAGAATTCCCAGTTCCCGCGTGCCAGCCACTAAAAAACCGCCACGTGTTATTAAGATTTGATTACATTTAACGCTGTTAAATCATATGATGTGTCAGCATTTAAAGAGAGGCCACATACCCGAACACATCTTAGCTGCACGGTCAACGACAACATCGTATCTCTGATTAGGAGTGAGCATTTAGACCGAAATCCGTGTATTCGATCTGGACCGATCGCATTTTTATGGATAGTTTCCCAAACTGTTCATTAATGGATTTAATGGGAATGTAGTTTTTGAACTAGATTGGATTTTAGATTGGATATGGATGTAGTTTTTTTATTTTCCCCTTGATTGGTCATTCAAGTCATTTTTGTTAGCCCCCACCCCAAATTTAATAAGCCTCTAATAATAAAACAGATTTACTGTGTATTTGTATTATCCTTATCCAATTTGTTCTCTTTTTCTCCTCCTCACGAAGAACAACTTGCTTCTCTTGCTGCGGAATTCACTACATCATCACCACCATCATTAGAAAACACTAAACCGTGGACATCCAGGAGAGAGAAAACGAGTCAAGAAAAACACATGACTAAAAAATCCAATCTTAAATCTTCGATTTCTCTCTCTTATCTCAGTCAAAATTCTTTGATTTTTTTTTTTGTGTATTTTCTCCCTTTTCTTGTGATGTACAAGATGAGGTAAAAAGTTTACTTTCTGGTTCGTGTTTGGAGGAGTATGATTAGCTTCTTCTAACCGCCATGGTTGAATTTGAATCAGACTTGGGGTCTGATTTCCCTGTTTTGATTGATTCTAATGGATGCGGAGGTCTGAAGCTCAACCTTAGCTCTATAAACCCTAAAAACCATGGAGATGATAGAAGGGTAATGAGGATATTGTTACTGAACTAACTCATAATAAGCTTGAGATAGTTCTACATCAGAAAGAAGACTGGGGTTTTAATTCAAATGGAACAGTGGGCTCTTCTGCAACTTCAATTGGGGGTTCTTCAAACACTACTAAAGGTTGGAGAAATTTTTTCCCTCTGCAAAGCCTATCACCCCTCAACCTCCAATGAAATTCACTCCATCTGCTAAGCTAAATTGTGAGAGGGTGGTGGATTATGCAGCAGGTGATTTTTCAGCAGGAATTAAACGATGTAAGGATTATGTCATCGGTTTTTGCGTGGGGAAATACTTTCCTTTCCAGCAGTCAAGGAAGCTGTAAGCAAACACTGGAAACTCAAGAATGAATTGAATATCAGTGGAAACCCACAAATGTGATCTGTGTAAAGTGTTTGGTCATTCTTCCAAAAAATTACACAAAGAAGTTGAAATCAAGATGGACAACTAAGTTGAATATTAGTGCTGACCTGTCGTCTATTGGTTGGCCATTGTTGCTGATGTGGCATTGGTGATGGGTCTCCTTATTTGCTTGATTTGAACTTATGCACATGGGCTCCTATATAAGGTGTTTGTGAGGCCTAGTTAGCCATACTTGCTTTATAAAGGAAGAATGCTTAGGCCCAATGAACCATGCTTAGCTAACATGAAGAGCATTTTAGGCATGCGTAAATCCATTCCTTGGTGTAAATGTAATAGGGTACAAACAAGTTACGCGGTTTATCTTCGCTCGACCCGGTACTTCTTACTGGAAAACGAGCTTCGGTTCTCAGTAATGCTAGTATTTGTTGGTGGATGTGGTGTTGGTTGCTAGTACTGGTAGTTAGTGGTGGAAAAATACCTTTGGGGATTTTGTGTTATTTTTGCTATTTGAGATTTTTTTGTTACTTTTGTTTTGATGGGTTTTTTGTGGATGGATACTGACACCTTTGGGGTTATACCTCACGGACCGTATTAAGAAATAATGATTTTTTCCGGACCATGGGTTATTTGGGGGACATGATTTTATTCGGCCAACTTCCCAATACTTATAAGGGGTGTTCTAAAGTTAGGAAAATACACATTTACCCTTTAATCTAACTAAAATTAAAATTAACATAATAACTATATGAATCTAATCATATATATGTAATCCAAATGAATCATTAAGCAAAATCAAAAAAAAACAAAAAAGAGATAGGAGGGGAATGGAAAATTTTAGTTTTGAAAAAAAAAATTCTCCTATTCTTCTTCTCTCTATCCTTGATGTTCCTTGTTCGATTGAAAAACCGATCACTTTTAGTTCGTTTTTTATTGAGAAATTTGAGTACAAATCATCAAAATATGGTTTAAATGGAAGTTACAGTGACATGTTCGGTTAGGAATAGTTTAAAAAAAAAACCTAGTTTCCTAACCGAATATTCTAAAACCAAGAACAATAAGAACACTTCGATTATCACAAATTTATTTTTTCGTTCGCAAAAAAATATCTCTAACCGAACTCCTCTCTCCTCTCTGAACACCAGTATGTTGTGTTCGGTTGGTTGGGTTAATTGGAAAAGTCTGTCCTTTAACCAAACGCTTGTATTAGAATAACAAATGCTAAGTTCGGATGGTTCGCAAAAATAAAATTTGCTAACTGAACCCTTCTCTGAAGGTCAATATGTTGAGTTCGGTTGGTTAGCAAAAGAAAAATATTGTTAACCGAACTCTACTTGCAATCACATATGTTGAGTTCAATTTATTTGAGAATTTTTTCTCCTAACCGAACTTCACTCCGAGAACTCTTATATTGAGCTCGGATTAGTCGAAAATGAATGTTGGAAACCGAACACTACTTTGTATATTTTAGAATAAAAGTTTGGTTACCTATCCCGGAACCCGTTAGCCGAACAAAGCAGAAACTCCATTAAAGCAAATTTTGGCTACATGTGTCTTCGAAAACGTTAGCCGAACGACGTTTCTAAATAAGTTTGGCTACCTTTAAAGATATTATAGCCGAACTTGTTTGACCTAGCCAAAATCTACTTAAAACATTTCACTTTTGGAAAATTTTGGACAATTCAAACAACATTATCGAATACGTAAGAGATGAAAGTTATGATTTGGAGGAGCCATTATCACTCAATTCATATTCACCCATCTCAATTTTTTATTTTATTTTTCCATCATCATCATCTTCTTCTTCTTCTAATTTACCCTTTTAACAATTCTTCTTCTCATAGAAAACCAATTTACTAATTTAACTTCACTAAGCACCAATTAACTTAACTTAATAATTCAACTAATTACTACACTAACTGATTAATCATCTTACAAACTTAATTAGGAAGGGTAATTTTGGGATTAACATAAATATTTGGAGAAGTGGTGGCTCAGATTTACTTCAAAATGTCTTACCCAAAATAAAACCATGACCCCCAGAAAAATCATGGTCCACGAGAAATCGTTCTTAAAAAAAAATCCCACATTTGAATTGCAATTATTAAAAATAATTAAAAGACATGGCTATGAGTTGGGCGTTTGGCTTTCTATATTCTTGGTGAGCTATGTGAAGAGATCTGCACATATTTGAAAAGGTTGAAGAACCGTTTCATTAGTCATGATGCAAAGTTGAAGTCTCTCTCTTTCATAGAATAGTTATTATTATTCAAAAAGTTGTTGGTGCCCAGATGGTCACTAGGTTGCCGGCACGCACTTTGTAATTATTGACTTGATTTTTCTTTCTTGAAAAAATTCCAGTGGCATCTTTCATAATAAAAAATAAAGAAAAGAAAAAACATAACAACCAAAAGGTCCGTACTTAATCATTATTATGTTTTGACATTTTTCATTTTAAAATTTTTGAGTTTAAATTTTTTTTTATTAATTATTAAATTATTTAAAAAATAATTTTATTACAACTAATGCAGGAACAATTAGAGCTACTTGAACTTTAATCTCAACCTCAAGCTATTGATGCACGTTAATCAATTCCCCAAGTCGTAGAAGGCGAGTGGATACATCGTAGTCTTTGTAGAGGATGGAATCATGCACGTTAAAAACCTGAATGTTAACCTTCAGACCGTTTGGCAATGAACGTGATTACCGTAAATGAAGTAATCGGTAAGCGGCGAGTCGGGACCTGTAATTCCATATTTGGTAATCATCAGAACTTACCTCTAAGACATTAGTTATCTTGAGATCATTGACAAAACCGAGAGTATCGTTGGGTGTAAAAAATCTATTCTGCGCCCAGCTAGAGTAATCATATTGAACCTGTGCAGCCTGACGGGACCAACCAGCAGCACCACCAACTTTCCAAACAACAGCACTCACCATTATAGGACCCGCAAGTACAAGTACCAAGGGAAGCAAGAATCTGGTGTTGAAACCCATGACGAGAAGAAAAAAGAGAAGAGAAAAGTATACAGATTGTGTGATGACCAATGAGGTATATATAGAAGAGTGGTTTTTGGATGACTACTTTAAAACGGATTCAGAATTCTAGTTCAAGTAGGAATCAGACTCTAAAAATTCATACTCCCCTGTGTTTCTAAAAAATGAACATGTTTCCTTACCGGATATGTCAAAATAATAGGCTTGTTCTCGTACATAGAAAGTTTCTACTCACGAAGGGTCGAGGAACTTCTTGCCCAGATCGCAGTCAAGAAACAAGCATCATTGTTTCTTAAAGAAAAGATCTAAGACTGCTCTTACTAATGTTAATGGCTTACAAGTAACATAGCATATGGGTTTGCTCCAGATATGGGACTTAAGAGTGAGCCCATGGGCCCGTATAGAGTATGAAATATGACTTTCTGACTAGAGGCAACCTATTGTTTGATACAGCAAACGCTCACATATCAACAAGGAAAAAGCAAAAAGCATGGTAATTGGTAAGAGCAATCAGAAAAACTTATTTGCGAGGACTCAACAAATTTTATGTTAAATGCTAAAGAACAAACTCTCTCTGGAGTCTGGACTGACAAAAATATAAATGTCTCAACCTATCTGGGAGAGCAGTGACAAAGCGTTTCTTCCTGTGGGATAAGCAGAACGTAGAAGCAAAGCATGAAAGCATTTCAACAAGTTCTGATGAACCAGAGGACTAAACCTTCCGGAACAACTCCAAGCGATCAATACGTAACTAATATCAAAGACAGGTACAGAACCAACACACAGACATGTTCCCTCCTTTGTGTTTCTAACAGTTTGCACGGAAGATCAAAGACAGGTACAGAACCAACATACAGACTTGTGAAAATCATGCATGATCCCTTCCTTTGTGTTTTTAACAGTGCACACCAACATACAGACTTGTGAAAATCATGCATGATCCCTTCCTTTGTGTTTTTAACAGTATGCACGGAAGACCAAAGACAGGTACAGAACCAAAACATACAGACTTGTGAAAAACATGCATGATCTCTTCCTTTGTGTTTCTAACCTTCTATCAGGTTCTGGCAGATGTTTCCACTGTCATCTCGATTTTCTATGAGCAAATACATCATCTATTTTCCAAATGAGTATCTACTAAATTGTGAATGATGTTCCATACATATGAACTTCTCAGATGATTCCAAGTTACTATCATATCTCCAACTTCTAACAAATTCTGAAGTTGTCACTTCTCTTCTTATGGTTTAGCTAAAAACTACATATCAAAATAACCTAGACATCGCAAATTTGCAGTAGTCTAACAAAAATTAGCACTTCTATCCCTACGGGTTTCCAACTTTTTACCCTCCATCAATATAATCCTTAAAACTACGAAACTAGGGTCAGTCTGCCTAGTGCACCACAAACAAATGACTATCACTAATAACAAATAATGTGAATGACATACTTGCATTACACACATTCCATCATATACAACAGTACCATTAGTGAAGAGTAATGTGACTGAGATACTTGCATTATATTGTAACTAGATACACATTCTAGCATGTTATACAGTTCTCCAACAAAGAGCAGTAATTCCAGAATAGCATAACTTCAAATCTATATGTCCAGATAAAAACAAGGCAGCAAGTATGAACCACATGGACATGGAATGCAACTAGATACACAATCAACAATGCTTCACAAACTAGCTGTTCCGTTGAAACATGAAGCACTACACTATCATTTGAACAAAGCAAAACAGGTTTAAGCGTGAATAACTGATAGTAGACAACCCCAAATATCTGTTGTCAAAACATGATAACATGCGCTACTATAACTGTCAAAAGACAGGACGTCCCCGCAGCATAATTACTTTAATACCAAAATCCTAAACCCCATTTCTCAAATTCAAATTCAAATTCCCTGGCTTCCATTCTCCAATTAAAACTAAACAAAAGTAGAAAGAAAAACAAAATTCATTCTACAATCACCACAACATTCCGTTATCGCAACCGCTTAATCTCCCTTTCTCCTGAATGAGCATCCGTCAGTAAGCCTAGCTTTACCTCCAGTTGGTTGGCACAAGACAGATTGACAATTTCCACATACAACCACTGTTTGTGAGTGACTGAATACAGTAGTTCTGCCATCAAAAATCCAACAACAACACAAAGATTCAGACACTCATAAATATTTTCCAAAATTATAAAAATAAAATAAAAACTGAAGAATACAAAATCAATCAAGGTTTCATCTAATAACTAGTACTTACATGTTGAAGCATCCTTGGCACTTAACATCCTGTTTCAAAACAAACAAACAAAGAACTTCCGTATCAGATTCAGCAAAAAGAGACCATAGAGATTGATAATAATGGTGATGAGGATGACGATTAGTAGGAATTTTTACCATGAAGAAGGAGTTTGGGGATTGAACCAAACGCTTAAGCTTGTGCCTCCTCTTCTCCAAATCAGCTGGTGGATTCAACAGATCGATATCATTTGAGAGAACCTGCAACACACAACAACACCATCAGAATCAGAATCAGAATCATCAATAGAGATGATTAATGAAACGAACAACGAATTAATGAACCACGAATCTCACCATGATGAAGAAAACCCTAGAAAGCCTTTTTTCTTTCTGAGCCGCAGCGGAGATTTTAGGTTTTGGAGGAACTGAGAAATTTTTTGTTCGAGGAGTTATATAAGAGAGATGTTAGATCTTACGATCTCAGCCGTTGATTTTATTAGACTTGGGCTCTTTTGTTTGTAGCATTAGGGCACTTGCAAGTATGGGCCGATGAATATTGGAAATACCCATAAAGTATGACTGCTAATAAGGCCATGAGAGCAACTACAATGATACGATTAAAACCAAAGACCAAAGACCAGATAAACCGACTAAATTTGAGTTTAGTCCTTGGTGCTACACTACCGTAGCAGACTATATTTAGTCGAGCGTTAATATAATGTGAGCTTGGTGTGGAGCGTGTGTATAAAGCTCGTTTTCTGAACACCTCAATTTCGTCAAGCGTTGATTATACCAACACCTCAATTTCTGAACTAGAAGAATACAACCGCCTCATTCCAAGCGTGATCTATACCAACGCCTATTAATAAACGAACACTTTACATTCGCTCGACCAAATTTGGTTTTGGTCCTGGATCAAGACCAAATATAGTCGGAATTATAATTTTAGTCTAGTTTTTGATCTTTAGTACGATCGACTGCGTCTCATTGCTAGACCAAACATTTGGTTTTGATCGTCCATTGTGGATGCTCTAAGGGTACCAACTCGATCGGTAGTTTACCATTTTTAGGAGAAAGATGTTTTGTCCTATATGAAATATGGTCTCCTCTTAAGTAAACTGGTGCTTCCTATAAGCAATCTTTTCAAGGTATTGACGCATATATAAGATTGGTTGACGTTCCACCCTACACCACACTTTATTTTCTCTTTTACGTTCTCGGACGCTCAATCTTCTACCGGAATGGGTAAACCCAGCAAAAGAAAGAAACCAAAAAAAGATGAAAAAGATGATCCGGTAGTGAGAAGCACAGGAGCATCAAAAGAACTTATTGTCAACAACATATCGTATTCCGCTAATAAATCTCGTGTAATTAACTTCTTTAAACAATTTGGGGATGATATTGTTGATGTGCGTCTCAATAAGGATGGAAACCCCAAAGTGCACTTTGTCCATGTTGAGTTTGCACCTGAGAAAGCTGCGAACAAGGCAATAAAGTTTCTCTTTCGAACACAAGCGTATGAAACTTATAATAAAGTTTTGTTTCAGTAACACCTCTGTTACACTGCTTACATGTATTTCCTTTGCTAGCATGTTCCAGTCAGTTCTTGCTAGATGTCTTCCATCATTGTTGTCACTTTCTCATTGGTCCCTGTGTGCACGTCTACTGACAATTGCTCTCTATTTTTCTGTAATAAGTAGTTTGTTTTATTTTTTTGTTTGTAAGTAAGACAATTAATGAAGTATTGCAGAGTTGATTTTATCAAGAACATGTAATTGATCTTTTGAATAATACAACTATGGTATCAAGAGGACCAAAGATCCTCATTTCCGCTCAATTTCTCTGATCTTTTTGTCTTTATTTTCTCATTCTCGCCAAATCTTGATTCTTTTACTTCTTTTCTTTAAATTTATTTTCTCATCAAAAGCGTTCAATTAGTACGAAACTCGTATTTCAAACATTCAATTGAATTAGATCTCTAGTATCACAAATCTCAAACTCAAGGATGACAACTTCATCACCTAGAAGAATCTTCTGCTACTATTACTGAACCAATACAAGGTTTTAGGACTTATTGATGGATTTATTCGTTGTCTTCCAAAATTTCTCAATCAGCATGATCTTGAGCAAGGTACTATTCATCATAACTATACTGCTTGGATAGTTGATGATAATAGTTTGATTTTATGGATTCAATCAACCATTTCGGATTCTGTTATACCTTATGTTGTTGGTGCTAAATCAAAAATAGAACTTTGGCAAAGTATTGATTCACGTTTCGTAAGAACTTCAACCACACATTCAGTTCAACTATGTACGAAGTTGCAATCATTAAAACTTGGATCTGGCACTATTACTCAATTTTTAGGCGAAATCAAGAAATTGACAGATAAACTCTCTACTGTTGGATTTGTTGTTGGTGATGATGAGTTATTAATTGTTCTTATTTTAAATGGAAATGATCAGGATTATAATGCCTTTAGTACATCAATCTGAATTCGTCATCCACCTGTTTCTTTTGATAAACTTCACAACTTGCTCCTCAGTGAAGAAATTTTGGTCGATGAACGATCAAAAAGCCTACCATCTGAATCCAATAGCAAAGTTTTTGCTGCTTTTCAGTCTCAACAATCTTTTCTTTCTCATCAAAGATCAGCTCCTTCTTCAAGTTTTCCATCTTATTTTTCATCTTGTCGAGGTCATGGTAGAGGTAATAATGTCTATAATCCTTCGCTTAGAAGTAATTTTCATTTAACTGCAAGAACATCAACATCCAATCACTTTATACCTCAATCATCACCACCACCACCACCACCACATGCTACAACATCTGCAAATCCTTTCTTACCTGGCATTGGTCATGTAATCTGTCAAGTTGGTAGCAAAGATGGTCACACTGCTTTAGCCTGTAGACACAAACTTAACTTTGTGTATCAAAATGTCAATACTCCATAAAATATGATTGTTATGTTAGCCACAACAAATATTCTTGGTGAAATCCCTTGGTATGCTGACACTGGTGCCAACAATCACATTACTTCTGATAGGTTAGAACTTCAATTTGCTTCTGCTTATGATGGTGCTTATGACACTGGTGCCAACAATCACATTACTTCTGATAGGTTAGAACTTCAATTTGCTTCTGCTTATGATGGTGCTTAAGAGATTCAAACTGCCAATGGTGAAGTTATGAGAACAACTAATACTGGTTTTTCTTTGAAATCTACACCAAATCATACTTTTAAACTCTCTAATGTTCTTCTAGTGCCACAAGCATCACAATTATTTGTTCATAAATTCACATCTGAAAATAACTACTCAATTACATTTGATGCAACTGGTTTCAAAGTGAAGGACTTATCAACTGGGAAGACACTTTTACAAGGCCCTCATCTTAATGGACTCTAAACCTTCACTTTTTACATGAATCCTCAAATAAAGCTTTAGCGGCTGTGACAACTACTACTGCAACTGATATCTGGCACAGAAGACTTAGCCATCTCCAGAAATTACAATTTGTTTGTAGGTCTCTAGCCCTTACTAATGTAATAAAAACTCCCCTATTTTGTCATGAAAACATCATAGATGACTTCTCCGAATACTGTTGGATTTTACCTTTATATGAAAATCAGATTTCAAGCAAATTCTTCTTCATTTAAAAGCTAAAGTTGAAAATATTCTAAATATTATATTGGGACTATTCAAACTAATGGAGGTGGAGAATTTTTACATAAGAATTTATCTTCATTTCTTAGTAACCATGGTATTGTTCATGAAATCTCTTGCTCACACACACCTGAAAAGAATTGTATTGTAGAGTCAAAACATAGACATACTACAAGAAAACATGGCTTTGGTGACGATAGTTTTTGCGGCGAAGAATATTTCATTGCTAAAGCTTGGTTATTGTGGCCAGAATATTTTTTGTAATTGTTGTTAGTGTTAGAGCATTGCCCGGTCGACCTCGCATGCGTTGCTATATCAAACATGTTTGTCAATGTTCGTGATCAAAACTATGAGTCCTGATTTCTAGTCTACATATCTAAGTCTCGGACTAGGATAGAAAAGTGTAGTTGATCTCAAGGACTTCATGGCGATTCATCATACAACGACGAAGATCTACTCAAGGAACCATGGAACTTCACCAACAAAAAGGTATGTGGAGACTTGAACTTATCTATCACTCAAAAGTCTATCTATTCTATCTCCTACTTCTTATGAGACAAAAGTCGTATGTTATATAGATTGGATCATACACATTTGATATTTTGAGCCGAGTATATCTCGCCTATCTATATCTCGAAATCATGTGTTGATAAAGCGTTTCGCTTTGATCAGGTTTATCTTCACCTAATGACGAAAGTCATAATGTTTCAATCACTTTGACGAGAAATAGTGTAACAACTATATAACGTCCTCTAAGAATGTTTCAATGGTTGGAATGAGAGTTTAGGTCAATATAACCGATGATGGATATAAGCATTGTGTGGTAACACATATGTGCATAAGTCCTATTCCTTAATCCGGAGTTTGTGAACTTTGTTGATTGAGAGAAACCGTAGGAATTGGCTTTGCCAGGTCCGCGAACTCAGTTTGCAAACTCGGTCCGCGAATTGACGGAAGTTCTCTTACCGAGAATTCCTACTAGGATTTCCAAAAACACGTTTGCGCGTTAATTCCGCGAACCTAGTCCGCGAACTGGTGAAAGTCTCCTTGCCGAGATTTTCTGCTGAGTTTGGAAATCACTGTCGGTTGCCTTAAGTCCGCGAACTTGTTTGCGTACTTGAGTGGGTTATGATCTAAAAATGTGCTTTGAACATGAAACTTCAATTACTAAGGAATGCAGTATACAAACCGTGGCTATAAAGTTCATGAGCCGATTCAAATCGATTCGAATCATCTTTGTTTCAAATGTGTCTTGTGTGGTTACATAAGATCTCATAGCAATTGAACAACTCTCTAACTAGTTCATTTGAGTCAATTGAACTAGTTATGGTGAAGAAGAACAAGGTTAATATGAAGTTCTCATATGGTTAATCTTTTGAGTTACTATGTTGAACCAACATACACGTACACGTTTGGGCACGGTTTTCACAAACCCAGTAAACGTATATCTCAAGTGTGTGTGAAAAGCTAAGTTTTCTATCTAACGGTTGAGAAATATTATCTTGAATCTAAATCAGGTTTTCATCTAACGGTGAATATTTATTGCTTTGTACCAAGGCAAAACCCTGATTTGAAGACTATATAAAGGAGACATCTAGCATTGGGCAAAACTAATCCCCAAACGTCTGTGTGATACTAGTGCGCTCGCGAGAGTCGATTCTCCTCTAAACGTTGGTTTTCTTCTCTAAAACCAGGTTAACGACTTAAAGACTTTATTGGGATTATGAAGCCAGACCGATACTACTTTTATCGTAGTTGTGTGATCTGATCTTGCATCTTCTATCGTACGAGTACAATCTTATTGATTGGTTTGAGATCGTGAGAGTTCTCCGATAGGCAAGATAAAGAAGTCACAAACATCTTCGTCTCACTATTTGTGATTTCTCCACGTCCTCTTGTTTATACAAGTAAGACTGTTGAGACCTGATTGATTAATCTAGGATGTTCTTCGGGAATATAAGACCGGATTATCAATTGGTGCCTGTTCACCTTGATTTCATATCATAAGACGGAACAAAAACCTAAGGTTCTTCTGTGGGAGACAGATTTATCCTTTGATA